>NC_136412.1:63499500-64198000 GCF_051521515.1 Lactuca serriola | reverse complement strand
TTCTTAATAGAATCTTATCTATTCGCAATGATGTTGATATGGTCCATCCAATATGGAAACATTTCCACATATTCCATATGACCACTCATTCTTAATAGAATCTTTTCTATTCATAATAATGTCCATATGGTCCATTCAATACCATGCTTCCAACTACTCATAAGCAACCAATCCTCGTCGAACTTTGGATTGTCCTTTGATAGTTGTTTAATTATTTTAGTCAAAACCGATTCTAGTCCCTTTTTCCATCTAAATGCGCTCGACATTTGGAAAATTTTAGAATGGTCAAACATTAAAGCATTTTGCAATCGATCCTATACCTGAAGCGTATGGGACACGACGCATAATGTTTTATTTGCTATGTTCTCAAAATTTGAATTGTGAAGAGGAATGCCGTAATCATAATCGAAATTTTAAGAACACACCATGTTCCCTTGACTAAAATTATTAACATTTCTCAACCTAAGCCTTTAGATTTGAAATGAAGCATAATATTCTCTCCCTTAATTATAGCAAAACAACTATTCCTTCCTTACAACTTTGCAAGGAATGAATCTTGTTTTCTATAATTAATATTGCCAACTTGACTTAATAATCATACAATCATAATTTTTATGCTCCCACCATCATGATGATTACTATAAAACATAACACTTATGCTCCCACTAGCTTCGACATGTATAAATATCTTAACTTTCAGAAAAACAAAACTTATTGAATTTCTTAAGTTCATGTTTCTAATACTTGGTGCTTTGATAATCTTTTATCAAGGCTTCTTGAACTTATACACCTTTGCCTTCGATAGTTCATATGTGTGTCTAAACACTTAAGACTAATTGCCAAACCTCACAATTCAAATTATGGAAAGGGATACTGTAACCATAATCAAATTCGAGAATGCAATTTTATAATCACTATCTTCTTAAAATCTTTCTTAGTGAAAGCATTCCCTCACAATCATTTTAATGAAGGAGGAAATCTTATGACACTTAGATTTAAATGGTGTATGTGTTCCTATCCATGTGAATTTGTTAAAACCAAAGTTTACGACAAATTCAAACTCATATGGACCGAACTTTCTTAATCTTGATTTCTTGCCTTATGGTAGCACAGCTGCCCACCATGTCTTCCATGTAGTTAAGCAGGTCACCCTTTCCTATCAATGTACCTTTCATTGATTAAGGTGCTTTGTCTTTTATGCGTTCAAAATGAGAACTCATAGGACTCACATGCATAATTAACTCGATTGGATTGGCACGGAAACAAAATAATGTCAACACGATAGGTTGTAAAACTCAACTCGTGTGCTAGTGATGATCGATAAGGTTTATTTCATTTGTTCTTGAAACCTTTCAAGACAATTAAGACTCCCACTAACTCCTTGACCTATAATATTCTCTTGTCAATAACCATTTCTTGACAAACAAATATTCAAGAGTTAGTGTAGCGTTTATCAAAACACTTCATAAATTGGTCCTAGTTGGTCTTTGTCTTATCCAAGACATCACAACTTTCCACATTTGATGAATGTTATAAACCTTTAATACTTTTCACTCATTGTCACAATCTCAACTCTAAGACTTGTTATTGGAACGAAGTATGATAGACTTCTTGATTTAACCATTTCTTCAATCCTTGATTCCTCTTCTTAAACATACAATTGTACTAAGACTCACTTAGAGGATCAATTGAGATATGGTTCTTAATCATTAAGACCCATCATAAAGCATAAAAGGTACTCTCCCTTCTTCTTAGAATGGAGAAACTTTTATCTTTCTGCCTACTTGATTCTTCTTATTCGCTTTGCTATTGATTTAAACCTTTTTAATCAATTCTGAATTACACTTAACCTTGTAAGTGTAATCACATTTACTAAACGTTTAGTAAATCATTACGAATATCTTTGTTACTCTTATGGTGGACTTTGACCAACACGCAACTTTGTGTGCTCGATCTCCTAGTCCTTCACTTGACACTTTGTCAATGAATTAGTCTAATTTCCAAATATGAAATTTCTCATTCATCATGCAACCAAGTTGCATGATTCCAAATTTCTGTCCAATTGAAACTTGGGCGATGAGAAACTCTCCTTATTTGGTAAATTCTCGACTTTCCATAAATAACATAATAAGAACCAAATCCATTTTTGCTAATAATAGAAACATTTTAACATCAATTTTTCATACACGCCATTTCAAGGATAATATAAAAATCAAAATTTATTTTATGCGGAAAAATTTGTCCTTACAATGCAACTCATTGAAAAACTTATGCTAATACATCTTTCTTAGAAATCTAATTCTAACTCTAATTAGTAGCTTAAGAATCTAATCTTCGAGAAATGTGATCGAAATCCATTCCTTCACGGTCAGATTCTGCTCACTTCTTCCCTTAAGCTTCCTTTCTTTTCTTCGATCCTACAAAACATCAATTGTAATCTTATCACATTATGTATTAAGAATCTAGAATAGAAGCTTGAAAGAGTTAGTTAATGGATTTTACCTATATTAGAGCCATACGTTTCGACTCTCCCATCTCTTAGGTAAATGGGGCAGCTTCGTCTCCAATGCCCTTTCTCTTGGCAATAAAAGCAAATTGACTCTTTTGGAGCATGACATGGAACTACTTTAGACATTGCCTTTCTCTTATGATCAAACTTTTCGATCATAGCATGTCTTTCGTTGCCATTTTCTATATCCATAGAGGTCTTGAAGGCAGATTCACCAATCAACTTTGCTTTTCCATTGTGCCAAACCATTGCTGATTCAGCAGCAATAAGCATATAGGTGAGATCTATAGGGGTCACGTCGTGGTTCATCATATAGTACTCTCTTACGAACTCACTATATGAGTTAGGAAGTGACTGAAGAACCCAATCAACAACCATTTCCTCACAGACAATGAATCCCAACATTCTTAACCTATCAATGTGTGACTTCATCCCTAGGACATGTGCACATACCGACTTTCCTTCTTTATGTTTACTTGCCAAAAGGGCTTGAGTGATCTTGAACTTTTCAAGCCTTAGAACTTGTGGGTTACGGAGAATAATTGGAGGAGGTGGAGGAAGTCATGTATGATCTCTTGTTCCTCGATCGAATCGTGGAATATCATCTTCATGTGGAATACTTATTCCACGGGATTTGAGAAGACCATAGTTGTCAAACTTTGACATCTACAAAACGGGAGAAAAACAAATTCAAGTTAGTTGATTGACCGAGTCCTTAGCAAATCACCCAAATGAGATACTAAGGCTAGGACCCAATACAATATTCTACAACTCGGGAGAGGGATGCCGTAACCCTAATTGCAGAATATTTGAAGGTAAGTGAATGATGATTCACTAATTTCCACCACGAAAAACGAAAAAGAATTTAAGTTTTAAATCTATGAAAACTCCTAGATCCTTTGAGATTCATTGAACCTTCAATGGCATGTTTAAATCTCGATATGCCCCTCTAGTTTGTGACTGGGATGCCGAGGATCACAAAGCGGGTGTGAATAACCATGCAAACTTACATGGTGCCCTCACATGTTACAGTCACCTATTCGATGTGCCGGTAAACCACACACGCTCCACCGAACTATGACCAACATTGAGTCACCCTTTGCTACCTTTGCTTAAAACCATTTAGTGTGCCGGTAAACCACACACGCTCCACTAAAGTCTTCGCAAAGGAACAAAGTGTAATTTCATGGAATTGCATCAATTCACTTTTGCCTAAGTAACTAAGATTGGGAATTTTATGAAAACATTTAGTTACTTTTATACTTTATTATACTTATAATTGAAGGTTTCGTCCCATCCTACCCGTTCGGCTAACGACCCTCCACTAGTCAAGAGTGCGGTGGGTAAGAGTGGATACCCATTCAATCACCATATTATAGGCAATTTCCTTAAACACCCCTTATAGACCAGCTTCGTGAATGAGACCTACTAACGGTAAGACTGACTTTTACTCATACATATATATAATGTTAGACTTTTAATGTTATATATATAGTATAGGGTGTATTTTACACTTTTAAAATACTAGGTGGTTTAATTTAACAATTATACTTTTAATTCAATTAAATTGTTAACCTAAACTTTTATGGATTTATTAAACTTCCTTTAATTATACACCTTAATTAATTAATAAAACCATAAGGATGTGATTTGAACTTTTTCAAAACTATACTAGAGTTTTAGAATTTCACATTCCTAATTAAACTTTTAATCAACTTTTAAATTCCAAAACTTTAGGGCAAGTTTTGAAACATTTCAACACATTAGGGTTTAGAATTTAAATATACATCAAAATTAAACCATTTAATCAAAATTTAAATTCCATAACTTGAGGGCAAGTTTTGAAACCTTTTTCAAAACATTAGGGTTTCAACTATTTAAATTTCGAATCAACAAAACGTTTGGGTTCAAATTTAAACTATAAAACCTAAAGGGGAAAATTCAAATAACAAATAATCTAAATTAACAATTAATCACATAATTATCCATATTTGATTTATTTAATGATTTCTTGCAAAACAATTTACCAATTTAATCAAAATAATTAATCAATTATCATATAAGGAAACAATTATTTTATTAATTGATAAATATCTTCAATTAGATCAAGAATATAGTCAAATATATCATAAAATCGGATTAATATTGATCTAATATGATAAGGCAACTATACTTAAGCAAAAACAACAAGAAATCCCGAAGATAGCTCCATCTGACGCTCGAACTCGCCGAGTACCACACTTTACTCGCCGAGTTGAGGCCTACTCGCCGAGTACATTGTGGTACTCGCCGAGTTCATCATCCAGGGAGCTCAAAATTCGATTTTGCAACTTGAATAAACACATAATGCATCAATACAATAGAAACCAATCAAGGCTCTGATACCACTAATGGGTTTTGGTCCTAAGAACATCCTATGTGCTCATACAAACCCTAATGCTTGGATCTAGGTTTCTCTATTGCACATGCAAGTTATCCAATATTATAAACCCTAATTCTAGCATATGGAAATCGATATTAACATATAATTAGGTTTAAGATATTACCTTGATTGTTATGTAGTAATAACAATCTTAATTCCTCCTTGAATTGACTTTGGAAGGCTTAGAGTCACAAGTGTCACTCCTCTAATGGCTCACAAACACCAAGAGCAAATGGAGAAGGTATAAGGAGAGAGGGGAGGTATTGAATTTGTTCCTAAGAAGCCTTAGGGAAGGTCCGGCCGAATTCATGAGTCAAGGGGTGTTTATATAGGTGTAGAGATAGAGTGTCAGTCATTATCCTTATCTAGTTGCTTGTCCACCAAGCAACCCATAAGATAATCCTTGAATCTTTATCATAGTAGAATTCTAAGGCCTTATCACCTTAAATTCATCCATCCTATTAATAAGATAATCCTTACCTTATTTTGTAACTATCACATAATTATAATTCAGCCCCTCTAGTTTAATTAATTACACTTGATCACAAAACTAATTCTTAATTAATTATTGACCAATAGTAATTAAACATATATGATTTCTCCTTTAATATATTATTCTTATAACATATTAATAAATCATAATAACCTCTCTCTCTATTTATTTCTCCAATCAAGTTGCTTTGGTGAAGGCAACCCAAAAGGACCATGCACCATCGAGTCAAGTACATACCAAAATAGTTATGGACTTAGACACTAATCCAACAACTATCTTCCCTGACCAGTCCATAGAATCCCCGAAATATTCCTTGAATCGAATATGGAGAATCTGCTTCTAGTAGTACGGGCCCAATACTACCTTCCACACATATCCATACTTTCCTCAAGAATCATCTCGGGTCCTCCAAGACCTAGTCATAAAATACTCCTAAAATCTCCTCAACAGTGAAACAATTTCATTAAAATACTCCCTAGGCTATCCTAGGGTTCCACACTTCTCTACCATCAGCTGCTGAAGAACTCCTGATAAATGTCAATTAGCTATTCCATGAATACAATCACAAGAAACAAAGCACAAATAATCCTTCAAGTAACAAACTCATCCCTACAACGGTCGGACTCTGATAAGAGCTGCGCAGCAGGGTCAAATTCGTCATGTTGAGATTATCCAACCTTTTTCACATGTAACTTGACATATTCACTAAATGGCTAACTCACATCAATCATGAATTCCACAAAGCACAAAGCAAGCAACATTTATGCAGAGGAGTCGACTGGCACTAACATGCAATAAAATCTGACAGATCCTCCTACAGATTCCTCAATCTCAAACTCCTAACACAACGGTGCATCTTTGCCTTGCTCCCACTCTATAAAGAGTGGTTGATCATTCCTCTCGCTAACCTGCTAAGAACTAATCCCATTCTAAGGAAATCATTGCCTCCTCATCCAATAACGTGACTACCCACTCACCGTACCACTAATTGCCACGTGGCTCTCCATTGCTGGCGGGTGACTATCGCATGAATACAATCACATGCCCCACAATTTCAACAATCTTATGCTATCAAATTCAATCCCACAACGGTTGGACTCAGACAAGAGCTACACAACAAGACCAACCCCTCATCCTTTGATCCTTGAAACCATGTAGCACGTGACTTCGTGTATCCACTCAATACCCAGTTCTCACACAAAAGTGTCACACAACAGCCAAACAAGGTAACTTTATAGGAACTAATGGATCACATAATCAAGCAATTCTATAATGCAATTCCTGAAGATGTTGGATTAGGTGTCTATGCCCATAACTATAAATGGTATGTACTTGATTTGCTAGTAGCATGATCATTTTGGGTTACCTTCACCCTAGCAACTTGACATGATGACTTTTGGAGAGAGAGGTTGAATTTATTATTTGGAATAATAAATTGATTTATTAATGTATTATGAAAATTATATATTAATTGGAAATCATGTTATTTAATTAGTAACTAATCAGAAATTAATTTTGAATTAATTTTGGGATTAAAGGAACTAATTATAAGAGCAGGGGCTGTTTTGCAAATCATTGATAGGTGTGAAACTGGGCTGATGGACTCCTTAATTAGGAGTGGACGAAAATCTATAGTGAGGCCCTATAGATTTCGTCTAAGGCTTCCTAGTAGAAGTCCATGGGCTGCTTAAGCCTTAAGCATAAAATTAGGGTTTCCTCCAGAAACCCTAGCAACCCTCAAATATATAAAGACCCCATTGGCTTAGGATTTTCGGAAAATCCATGCGATGAAGAAACCCAAGCCGAAATTCTAAGTGCTTCCCTCCTCTCTCCTCTTATCTTCTTGCTAGTGGTGTTTGTGATCCATTAGAGGTGCAACATTTGAGGCACTAAGCTTTCAAGAGTCAAGGATCTACAAGGAGTTCTTATTATTAGTACATAACAAGTAAGGTAATCCTCAGAAACCCTTTTGTAGTACAATTTTCAAAATTGTATGCCAGATCTAGGGTTTATTGATTTGGTATTCAATTGCATGTTCAACTAGTGAAAAACTTAGATCTAAAGGAATTAGGGTTGCATGATCACATAGGATGTATTTATGCTCATAACCCATCAGTGGTATCAGAGCCTAGGATGTATTTCAGTTGAATTTTATGCATATATGAATTGTCCGAAGAAGGAGGGAACAAATTTTCAATTTGTTCATCAGACTCGACAAGTTCAAAATAGGATTCGAAGAGTTGAGCCTACTCGACATGTTCATTGCAATAAATCGATGAGTCGGGCTGTCAGATCTCTGATTTTTCGATTTTGCTATTTGTTAAATTAGGATAATTTCCATTTGAAATTCTCATTGAACCAATCGACGAGTTGTTACCTCTTAGGCGTTCCGCTCGAGGTAGAATGGCACAATAGTTTTATGGTTTTCATATTACTACGAATGGTGATACGCTTATCAGTGATAGTACACTGGTAAATTTGGATGAGCCCTCTAGCTACAAGGAAGCCATGGCGGGCCCTGATTCTGCTATATGGAAAGAGGTAATGGACAACGATATCTAGTCCATGTATGACAATCATGTTAGGCTTGGGAATGTATTTTCATTTAATAACATGGATGGAAAGGTGCACATGTTTAAGGCACGACTGTTTAAGAAGGGCTTTCCTCAAACCCCTCGGGTTGACTATGATGAGACCTTATCACCAGTGGCCAAGATCAAATCTATTAGGGTTATACTAGCCATAGCTGCGTTTCATGATTATAAAATCTAGCAGATGGATGTCAAAACCGCTTTCCTTAATGGGAAGTTCGTTGAAGATGTTTACATGTGACATCCCCATTTTCACAGCCAGAAAAGAGCAATTTGTTTATGCTTTATTTTATAAAATCAGAGTAATCTTTTAAAGAAAACGGTTGCGGAATTTGTTCCCAAAACAAGATATGATAATAACTTATCAAAATATTTCTCAAAGAGAATGTATTTTCATTTAATAATAAAACCTCGGGATGTCATGTTCCGATACAGACATATAAGCATAAACAGAACTTACATTCAATTACACTAATGATTTATATCTCCTTTAAATCTCTCTGTGAAATATGTCTTCATATCGATACCTGTGATACAAAGAAAACTGAGTGGGTTAGGCTTGGGAGCCTAGTGAGCATATAGGGTTTTCATCCCACAATGTTATATCATATATTTATAAATATAGAACATTCAAACTTGTACAATTTCACCATATAAAGGCAACTCTTATCCCACCCCATCGATCCTCACAACGACACGATCTAAACTCTCTTATCTAAAATTTACCTCTTTACCTGATCCCTACTCACGGATCTAAACCTATCCTCTTCACCCGATCCATACTCACGGATATAAAACTAACCTTTTCACCTGATCCATACTCACGGATCTAAAATTAACCTCCTGATCTGATCCATACTCCCGGATCTATAATTGTACCCAATCCATACTCCCGGGATAGGGACAATTAACTATACCTTAATCCTGATCTGATCCATACTCCCGGATCTATAACTGTGACCAATCCATACTCCCGGACAAGGGACAATTAACTTAATCTTAATCCATATCTGATCCATACTCTCGGATCTATAATTGTGCCCAATCCATACTCCCGGACTAGGGACAATTAACTTAGTCTTAATCCATACTCCCGGACTAATAGCAAGTTTATCTCTTTACCTGATCCATACTCACAGATCTAAAACTAACCTCTTGATCTGATCCCTACTCACGGATCTAAAACTAACCTCTTGATCTGATGTCTACTCACGGATCTAAAACTAACCTCTTGATCTGATCCATACTCACGGATCTCATCTACCCATGTCCTACCCAACATATTTGTAGATATAAAATACATATATAGTTTAACTCATTAAAAATCTATATAGTTCATCCATTCCACCAATACCTCAAATAAACAACAATATATAAACACATAGCACGTATTTCGTAGCAAATACTTCATACTTATGTGTTAGAAGAAAGTAACCACACACTCACACATATAAACAACAATATACTTAATACACTCAAACCATACTTGTATTATTATCGTGTCTATGAAAGGTACTATACACTCACTTGATCAGAAGATGATCGGACATCACTACGGCTTGTAGAAGTAGTATTCTTCAGTGAAACCGGGATCACTTCACACACCGGGTTTCTCGCGGGCAGAGCTTCGGCTCGGAAACTCTTTTCTTCTCGGGATCTTCGGGCTTCGGGTCTTGCTTCGGGTCTCGGGGTTGATACCGAGGCTTCGGGGGTACTTCTTTGCACGTAAATCAATGTAATATGGGAGAGAGATGAGAGAACGAGCAACCAAACTCGGCTGGCCCTTCAAATCTATTTATAGGGCAAAACTGGCCTTTTCCACGTCGTGGAACCTTTTGCCACATCGTGGGCTTGGGCGTCACTGCATGCGTCATCGCAAGTTGCATCTGGGGGACTCCCGGACGTTTCAGGAGACTTGCCACGTCGTGGCACTGCTTGCCACGTCGTGGTCTCTGACAGTTTTGGGGTTTCGCGCCCCAAACTTCAGAAATTCATAACTTTCGCATACGAACTCCGTTTTCGACGTTCTTTATATCGACGCGAAGGTGAGATTATGCTCTACAACTCTCGTTTAGACTCCATTGGATAATTTTGACTTTATTTTTAATATATTATAATTATATTACTTATATATTATTTTTAGTAGGCCGGGACATGAAAACTCCGTTATAAACTCATAACTCCTTCATCTAAACTCCGTTTTCGTCTGTCTTTTTATCGTTGGACTACTATCGAAGACATGTTCGACTCTCGTTTAGATCACTAAGGATAGATATCTATCTACCTTAAATTCACTATTTACATCGTGCTGGGTCGCGCTGGGTCATGCCGGTTCTGTTGCGAAACTTCGACAGGTCATAACTTCTTTGTTATAACTCGGATTTTGGCTTTTGTTTATATGCACGGAAACCTTGTATATACTACAACTTGGCTAAGATTAATCCTTCAAAATAATCTTCCATCAAAAAGTCATTTTTGATGCTTATCGTCTCTAATTTGACTAGCCCGGATCTACGGGCGTTACAATTATCTCCCCCTTAGGATGATTACGTCCCAGAATCATCAACGAAATAGGGCTTGCATAATGATTCCACACTTTATCTCTTCATCCTAGGTAATAACCATAAATTCTATGTTTTCCTCGATAGAGTATTTAACTCTATGGCTTTCATGACCGCAGACGATGCCCAATCTTGCATCTGCCTATCGTACTATGTTGTACTTTCGATCATAACCTTCGAGTTACCAAATAAGTCCTTATTGTGGACTCCTTCTTCTTCTTAGGATAAATACTTTCCTTTAACTATTGTAACAGATCGATGGGTCGTGCTCTATTGACCTCTCATCGCACAATGCAACGCTTAGACTCGGTCTTTTTTTAAAGTTAAATTCCAGAATGGAATATACCTTCCTTCATATTCTAATGTGATATAATCACATTCCTGCATGTAGCATTTCTAGCTACAAACATTATGAACAACGAGTGCGATACCAATGATCGCATTAACTTCAATCTCTGACTTACGCCTGATGTTACTTCGAACTTGGTTCTTTGAACCACATAACATACTCACTGTAGTCGGACTCAATTTGAATATGACCACTACGGTCGGATTAACAATCATCTTACTAGTCACTACCAAAACAAGGGTAATGACACACTTGAACAAAACGGAATCAATTACTAGCTTCTTGGTAACCTTGTGACTCTCCCTGATCCAAGTGCGAGTCCTATGCTTCCAGTAGTATATGCATCTACTACCTTTCACACCTACTCATACTGGTCCCAAGTATTGTCCCGCAGTCGACCAATTCACCATACAAGAAAATCAGACAATCATTCAACACATCAGTTAGCAAAACTAGGGTTTATATTAATTCCTTGAAACGATTACACAAAAGTTCAAGTTCACCCTATACTATGCCTCTAATAGGCTACACCACATGTTACTTTTCATATCGCTGCTTTATAAATTGATCTTTGGATATAAAATCCTCATTCCTGAATCCTTGCATTGCCATCTGCTTCATCAAGGATCATTTGAAATGCTCTTGCCTTTGGCCTTAGCGGCACATTTGGCTTTGTAATTTCTTCCCTTCCTGGGCAGTTTTTGTTTGAAGTGTCCTTCTTCACCACACTTAAAGCAGGCTTCTCTTTTGTTTGGGCATTTGCTGGCGTAATGCCCCGTCTTCCCGCATTTGAAACAGGTCATTTCTTTAGAGCATTCCCCAATGTGCTTCCTTTTGCACTTGTCACACCATTGTGCTCCTTCTTCTAGCTTCTTCGAATCAGACTTCAAAAATTTTCTCTTCTCATCGGACCTTGAAGATCCTTCAATCTTTCTTTTCTCGCCAACTTCAACCTTGCTGGTGGTTCTTCCCTTAATCATATCTTCAACAGACTTGGCAGCCCAGATAGCTGCCTCTAGAGTAGGCACCTGACGAACTGGCACTGCATACTCCCATGAGAGTCCCTTTGCGTACCGGTCAACCTTTGTCAGCTCATCTGGAACGATGCGCAAAGCAAACTCCATCTTGTTTGTAAAGTTATTAGTGTATTCATCAACTGACATGCTACCTTTCGTCAATGTCAGAAACTTATTCTCCAATTCCAACAGATTTTGAACCGAGCAGAACTTGCACTTGAACTGCTCCAAGAACTCTGCCCATGACAATTGCAGTGGCTCATTAGGGCTTAAAGTGTTCCCTAGAGTGTTCCACCAACGAACGGCTCCCCCTCGGAACTGACGCACTGCATAGGTAATCTGCAACTTCCCTCTGCAGCCACAAGTCATGAAGGCTAACTCCATTTCGGAGATCCAATTCATCACTCCGATCGGATCCTCCTTTCCAGTGAAGGTCAATGGTTTGCAAGTTAGAAAGTCCTTGTACTTGCATCCCATTCCATCATTCCATCCATCATGGTTGTTTTGCCTAACTATCGGTGGGTTGGCTTGACCAACAGATCCACTTAAGTTTCCACCTTCCGAGTGCCCTTCATTTAATTCGGGCTCTTCCACTTGAATTGACAGTTCTTCACGATTCTGTTGAAGCAACCGCCTAGTCTCCTCCATTTGATGATCCAACATCGTTTGAATCATCAATTGTACACCAGCAATTGTTATCGGCTCAGGTGCTGCTGCTACGACAGGTATTTGCTCACTCACTGGTGGTTGATTCCTGTTTTCATCAGCATTTCCAACTCCACTTCTTGTTCTCACAATTTTTGATCTACACACCCAATAAGGTGAAATTAGATCCTTATTCACGATAGATATTCAAATCATCCTTATCACTCTGAAACGTTTACATGCTAGTTCTAATATCGTAGACGTACGCTTAGAATCCTATACACATAAGGTTTCCAGATCCGGTCGGCAGCAGAACATAGATCCGAACAAATAATAGCATCAAAATAGCAATCACACAAAACATTTAGCACATAAAAGGATTTTAGGCATCATTCCTAAAATAAACTAGTGCTTGTGTCAAATTAGGTGTACTACCTAACATATTTTAGACACACTCCTCACAATCATTACTTAGCATTCTAAGTTTAAGTCTAGAAATTTCCTACAAATTCCTAGTTCGCTTAAACCAATGCTCTGATACCAACTGTGACATCCCCATTTTCACGCCCAGAAAAGACCGATTTGTTTATAATTTGTTTTATAAAATTAGAGTAATCTTTTAAAGAAAATGGTTGCGAAATTTGTTCCCAAAACAAGATATGATAATAACTTATTAAAACATTTCTCAAAGAGAATGTATTTTCATTTAATAATAAAACCTCGGGATGTCATGTTCCGATACAGACATATAAGCATAAACAAAACTTATATTCAATTACACTAATGATTTATATCTCCTTTAAATCTCTCTGTGAAATATGTCTTCATATCGATACCTGTGATACAAAGAAAACTGAGTGGGTCAGGCTTGGGAGCCTAGTGAGCATATAGGGTTTTCATCCCACAATGTTATATCATATATTTATAAATATAGAACATTCAAACTTGTACAATTTCACCATATAAATGCAACTCTTATCCCACCCCATCGATCCTCACAACGACACGATCTAAACTCTCCTATCTAAAATTTACCTCTTTACCTGATCCCTACTCACGGATCTAAAACTATCCTCTTCACCTGATCCATACTCACGGATCTAAAACTAACCTTTTCACCATATCCATACTCACGGATCTAAAACTACCTGATCCATACTCACGGATCTAAAATTAACCTCCTGATCTGATCCATACTCCCGAATCAATAATTGTACCCAATCCATACTCCCGGAATAGGGACAATTAACTATACCTTAATCCTGATCTGATCCATACTCCCGGATCTATAACTGTGCCCAATCTATACTCCCGGACTAGGGACAATTAACTTAATCTTAATCCATATCTGATCCATACTCCCGGATCTATAATTGTGCCCAATCCATACTCCCGGACTAGGGACAATTAACTTAGTCTTAATCCATACTCCCGGACTAATAGCAAGTTTATCTCTTTACCTGATCCATACTCATGGATCTAAAACTAACCTCTTGATCTGATCCCTACTCACGGATCTAAAACTAACCTCTTGATCTGATCCCTACTCACGGATCTAAAACTAACCTCTTGATCTGATCCATACTCACGGATCTCATCTACCCATGTCCTACCCAACATATTTGTAGATATAAAATACATATATAGTTTAACTCATTAAAAATCTATATAGTTCATCCATTCCACCAATGCCTCAAATAAACAACAATATATAAACACATAGCACGTATTTCGTAGCAAATACTTCATACTTATGTGTTAGAAGAAAGTAACCACACACTCACACATATAAACAACAATATACTTAATACACTCAAACCATACTTGTATTATTATCGTGTTTATGAAAGGTACCATACACTCACTTGATCAGAAGATGATCGGACAGCACTACGGCTTGTAGAAGTAGTATTATTCGGTGAAACCGGGATCACTTCACACACCGGGTTTCTCACGGGCAGAGCTTCGGCTCGGAAACTCTTTTCTTCTCGGGATCTTCGGGCTTTGGGACTTGTTTCGGGTCTCAGGGTTGATACTGGGGCTTCGGGGGTACTTCTTTTCACGTAAATCGATGTAATATGGGAGAGAGATGAGAGAATGAGCAACCAAACTCGGCTGGCCCTTCAAATCTATTTATAGGGCAAAACTGGCATTTTCCACGTCGTGGAACCTTTTGCCACGTCGTGGGCTTGGGCGTCACTACATGCGTCATCGCAAGTTGCATCTGGGGGACGCCCGGAGGTGTCAGGAGACTTGCCACGTCGTGGCACTGCTTGCCACGTCGTGGTCTCTGACAGTTTTGGGGTTTCGCGCCCCGAACTTCAGAAATTCATAACTTTCGCATACGAACTCCGTTTTCGACGTTCTTTATATCGACGTGAAGGTGAGATTATGCTCTACAACTCTCGTTTAGACTCCATTGGATAATTTTTACTTTATTCTTAATATATTATAATTATATTACTTATATATTATTTTTAGCAGGCCGGGACAGGAAAACTCCGTTATAAACTCATAACTCCTTCATCTGAACTCCGTTTTCGTCTGTCTTTTTATCGTTGGACTACTATCGAAGACATCTTCGACTCTCGTTTAGATCACTAAGGATAGATATCTATCTACCTTAAATTCACTATTTACGTCGCGCTGGGTCGCGTTGGGTCATGCTGGTTCTGTCGCGGAACTTCGACAGGTCATAACTTCTTTGTTATAACTCGGATTTTGGCGTTCTTTATATGCACGGAAACCTTGTGACATATACTACAACTTGGCTAAGATTAATCCTTCTAAATAATCTTCCATCAAAAAGTCATTTTTGATGCCTATCGTCTCTAATTTGACTAGCCCGGATCGACGGGCGTTACATTACATGTGTCAGCTAGAGGGTTTTGTGGATGAAAAATACCCCAATAGAGTGTGTAAGCTTGAGAAATCAATATATGGATTGAAGCAAGCCTCTCACAAATAAAATCTTTGCTTTGATGAGAAGGTCAAAGAGTTTGGCTTCCCTAGGAGTGAGGGTGAGTCATATGTATATGTCAAAGCTAATGGGAGAATAGTTAGCTTTCTAGTACTGTATGTTGATGACATACTGCTCATAGGAAACGATGTTCCAACCTTGCAGGATGTTAAATCCTGGCTTGGAAAGTGTTTCGCTATGAAGGATCTAGGAAAGGCTACTTATATTCTGGGAATAAGGATTTTGAGAAATAGAAGTAGAAGACTAATTTGACTTAGTCAAAATACTTACATTGATAAAATGTTTAAGCTTTTTAGCATGGAGAATTCCAAAAAAGGAGAATTACCTATCTAGAGCAACACCAAGCTGAGTAAGACTCATAGTCCGAGTATTGATGCCGAGATGTCAGAAATGAGTCGAGTACCATATGTTTTCGTTGTTTGCTCGATCATGTATGCTATGACATGTACTCGCCCTGATGTAGCTTTTTCTTTAAGCATGGTCAACCGATATCAAGGGAACTCGGGTAAAGCTCACTGGATAGCAGTCAAGAACATTCTTAAGTATCTGCGAAGGACAAAGGACTGGGTTCTTGTTCTTGGTGGTAGTGATGACTTGAGAGTTACTGGTTATTGTGACGCCATTTTTCAGACAGACCGAAACAACTTCCGTTCTCAGTCTGGTTGGGTGTTTACACTCAATGGAGGAGCAGTAACTTGGAAAAGTTCCAAGCAGGAGACCGTGCCTGATTCAACGTGTGAGTTAGAGTATATAGCCGCAAGCAAAGTGTCAAAGGACGCTATATAGTTAAAGAGCTTCATTGGAGACCTTGGAGTTGTGCCAGCCATAAAGGAGCCCGTAGAGATTTTCTGCGATAATGAAGGAGCGGTTTTCTTGACCAAGGAACCAAGGGACCATGGAAGATCCAGACATATCAATAGAAAATACCACTTCATCAGACATCGTGTAGAAGAAGGACTCCTCGTCCTCAAGATTGTATCGTCATAAGAGAATCCTGCAGATCCCCTCACAAAGGTTCCGAGTAGGATTAAGCACGGTTAGCATGCGATGAGCATTGGTCTGAAGGACAATATTAGTTTTACTGATTAGATAGATATTTTAGAAACTTGTAACAATATAAATGTAATTGACATTTGTTGATTCAGTAATGGAGATTTATTAATCAGTATTGTTTACTATCTTTTGTCAGTTGTTTATTTTTTGTTTCAACTTTCCATGTTTTACTTCCAGAATAAAGTGATTATTCAAATTATCCACAATCGATCATACTTTGGGAGTAAGTAGTGAATTAAGATTGTCATGAATTGTCTTGTAGATTGTCTAAGTGTTTAGACATAACAATGGTTTGCTGCAACGATCATGAGTACTCCTAAAATGGGGATTTTGAGTATTAGATTAAAACCATGCTCATAAAATTACTTCATGGAATTTATCACGAGCAATTATGAGATGATTATATCGTATAACCTTTAAACCGAGATATATGAGTTGTTGTTTACGAGTTGTTTGTGCATTGATCATGCATAAATGCATTAGTAACTTGATGTTATAAAACATATTATTGTGTAGGATTTGATGAGTAAATAGTACAGGCATATAAGTCAAAGTTTATCTGTTCCTTTTATCACAAGGGGTAAAAGCGATATCCTGGGCCCCTCAATAATTTGGTGTTGACTTATGTGTCGAGCCCGGTCAGGACTGAATTGATGTGTTCAATTAAGTTCTTCGTCATACAAATCAGAACTTAGGAAAAAAATTGTTGGACAATGAAAATGATTATGTTGAATGTCTTTGTCTATATGATATCTTGCATAAAGGAGTATTATTTGATCCCTTATCTTAAGGACACACAATTGACTAGGTCAGAGTTCGACAACGGCTTTTGAAAGCTACGATTGTTGGTCAAATTTTGAAGTCGTACATACAATTATAGTAATTTGACTTATCCAAGTGGGAGACTGTTGGATTAGGTGTCTAAGCCCATAACTATAATTGATATGTACTTGATTTGATAGTAGCATGGTCCTTTTGGGTTGCCTTCACCCTAGCAACTTGACCGGATGACTTTTGGAGAGAGAGGTTGAATTTATTATTTGGAGTAATAAATTGATTTATTAATTTATTATGAAAAATAATATATTAATTAGAAATGATGTTATTTAATTGGTAACTACTCAGAAATTAATTTGGAATCAATTTTGGGATTAAAGGAACAAATTATCAGAGCAAGGGCTGTTTTGCAAATGATTGATAGCTGTGAAACAGGGCTGATGGACTCCTTAATTAGGAGTGGACGAAAATCTATAGGGAGGCCTTATAGATTTCGTCCAAAGCTTCCTAGTTGAAGTCCATGGGTTGCTTAAGCCTTAAGCAGGAAATTAGAGTTTCCACCAGAAACCCTAGCAACCCTCAGCCATATAAAGATTGCATTGGCTTAGGATTTTCGGCAAATGCTTGCAAAGAAACCCCAACCGAAATTCTAAGTGCTTTCCTCCACTCTCCTCTTATCTTCTTTCTAGTGGTGTTTTTGATCCATTAGAGGTGCAATATTTGAGGCACTAAGCTTTCAAGTGTCAAGGATCTACAAGGAGTTCTTGTTATTACTACATAACAAGTAAAATAATCATCAGAAACCCTTTTGTTGTACAATTTTCGAAATTGTATGCTAGATCTAGGGCTTATTGCTTTTGTATTCAATTGCATGTTCAACTAGTAAAAAACTTAGATCCAAAGCAATTAGAGTTGTATGATCACATAGGATGTAGTTATGCTCATAACCCATCAGAAGATCCCTAGGCTATCACTAGCATTGATGTTCTAACATATCATAATATCAAATAACAATATGGTATTTTGGGGTCTACTTACTGGCTCCGGCTGATCGTACACATCACATCCTCCTAAATTATTTTGAAAACCATTTAAAACTTATTTTGAAAATATTTTTCCTTAGTTTGAGATTGGATTCACATGAGTGTTCCTCCAATTCACTCTAACCAAGGCTCTGATAGCAACTAGTCACGTCACAAAAATTTCAACAATTTTAAACCTTTCAGAACAACCCTTTTTTCTAAAGAAGTGTTTACAAAACCATTGTTCCCAAAATATTATTTAAAACAAGAATTGATTTCAACATAGTTTTCCTAACAATCACATTATTAGAGTTTCCCAGAAATCATAAGTCCAAAAACGCGAGTAGGCGTACGCTAACGCCTTCACCTTGACACGATCCACTGAAGTACCTGAAATCATAAACCTAAACTGTAAGAACAAAGCTTAGTGAGTTTCCCCCAAAATACCAACACACAACAGATAACATATACAACAAACAACGTGCATAGAGAGCCTTCAACATGTCTGGACCGCCTCACCGAGCCTTCAGGTTGTCTGGACCACTCACAGAACCTTAAGCATGTTTGGACTGCCTTACTGGGCCTTCAGCCTGTCTGGACCGTTCTCCAGGCCTTCGGCCTAACTGGTACCCTCCACTAGCCTACAGTCTATCCGAGCCGCCATGGGTATGTTGGCCTTCAGCACTAAGCAGGTCCGCTTCAACCCAACCATCCACCCAAACCATGTCAACATATACATAACAGATAAGAAAACATATAACATACCGATAAATATCAGCGGATTTATTGACTGGTAGCTCAAAGCAATACAAACTCAACCCAACAACATTACATCAACACATGCGACTCGTAAACATATAGCCAGAACAGATAATAGACATATCTAACAGATCACTAAGCATAACCCCATCCTATCTACCAGGATACAAATCTAACAGATCACCATAGTAATCAATCATACGATAAACCAGGATAACAATACATAAGGCTGACATTGGTGCCTTCGACCCGAACATGCAGTGAGGAGAACTCACCTCACACTGCTGAACCACACTGAAAACCTCTGACTGCTAGCTCACGAAAATCCCGAACTATCACAACAAAGCAAACATCCAATTACCATCCTTGACTAATGATCCATACCTAGGGTAAATATCCATTTTACCCTTTTCCTAACTGGGCCAAGGCCCACGACCAAATCTTAGATCCTAAAGGCCTAAATTACCTCAAGGCCCATGATTAGCCAAAATTTTCAAATTGGGTGCAAACTCCATATTGGGCCTTATCCAAAGGTCTGATCCTCTAATTAGCCCAAAACACACTTATCCAGATAGTCCTTTAGGGCCTAAGCATCAAATCCCAACAGATGGCTCTGTACCCGAAGCCCAATGTCCAAAATCCAAACATAAGGCATATGTTGGGCGTACCTCGCCTCACATTGACACCTACGGGGTGGTTGGCTCAGTACGGGGGACATACACTGCCTTACATGGGGCATACCCTCACAGGCCTTAAAACTTTCATAAGTGGTTAATGGATTAAGAACTTAAGCTCAAACTTCATATCCATGACTCAAAAGCACTCTAGAACCATAAAGTTTCAATATTTAATACATTGGTTGTCCAAAAAGTCCTTAATACATGGTCTCAATCCATTAAGACCTCCTATAAAGAACAAGGAACCAAACTAGCTAAAGGGACCTCATTTAAATGTATTACAACCCCTCCATGGGTCTGAAAGGACAGCCAAACACGTCTAAAACAAAGCATGAGCAAGATTGGGACTTTTGGGATAATAAGAACACCATAAAGCTATAAAAACAAGATGTAAACCATCCAAGCATAAATGTAGAAGCTTTTTTACCTCCTGGAGCTTCCCAAGAAGATGATAATCCCATCTCTACAAACTTGCTTTCCATCCTTGACTCCTTTGATGCACTTCCTTCTCCTTTTGGCACATAAATATCACACTTTAAGCTCAAGATGCTCATTTATGGGGTTAGGGTTTACTTAATGCGGCTTGAGGAATTAGAGGCTGAAAGAGTGGGGCAAAATGATGCATAATGGTGCTCAAATACTACACAAACACTAAAAATTAGGGTTTTCACCCGAACATACGTACGCCCAGCGTACGTATGTGTACGCCCAGCTTACTAGGGTGTGCCCTAGCATGCTTAGCGTACCCACATGTACACTCAAGCTCCCAAGAAATTTCCAATTGCCACTAGAGCTTCTTATGGCTAATTTCAACCAATTTCAAGGACCAAAAAATGAAAAAATTAAAACCCAAGTGATGAATTTGAAATTACTTCAAAAGTAGGGTGTTACATAGCGTAAGGACCTAAAATGCAACAGATACTCATGTAGGGGTAAAAATGGGAATATACCTAAATCGGGCTGTTACAGACCACCCTTTCGACGCTACTAACCGCCACACACCATCGCATCTGGCCACCTCCTGTCGATCCCCTCCATCCGGCCATCAAATGACCAGCATCCCCAACTCCGATGACCACTAGTGCTGCTCCGATGGCCCTTCTTTTTTCTGATGTAACCTTGTCAGCGAACCCCCTAGCAAATTTCCGTTGATCTCCGACCATTTATCCAGAAGAAAAATCCAGCGAGTCCTCACCATATTTCCGGTCACTTTCCAACTCGTTTTGCGTTGAAACATTGCCTGTTTAATCCCGATGCAAATACGACGTTTTTAATGAAACTCAACGATTTTAAAAAGGATGCTTCGAGGGTTAGTTTCACGAACCCATTTTAAACCCTTTTACTTTTTTGGGAAAGAATACATGTTTCACATTATTATTTGTTTGTATAAACTTCAATCATTTATTATCATTTATATTAAATATATTTGATTTATATTAAATTTTCTTAAAAACAATCGTTTTTGTATATAACGAAATAAATGATACTGTCATTACTTTGCCCACATAACTTGGATATAGGTATGCACTTTTTTACTCTACCCACATAACTCGGATAATAGTTATGCAATGTCATTCTGCTATTCATATATTTTAGAAAATGGTTATTCATTATAATTATAAAACATTATTATAATTATACACTTCCGCCTGGTAACATAAACATTTAAATTTAATGCTACAAACTTTTACAACTAAGCACGTAATGGTTTACATGAGACATTTCATCACACTATCAATAATACTTAGCAAATACCCATGACTTATAACCGTTAAGCAAATACCCATGACTTATAACCGTTAAATCTTAATTGAGCAAGAGAGTTATCTACAGATCTATATCGGTTGACACCCTCCACCTGTGGTTTCTAGCTACAACCATGAGACACTTGTCATGGGTGATAACTATCTAAACAACTATGACATCCGATGAAGCGTCGTGACGGGAAACAACACGTTAGTATCTCGATTATAAAGACTCATTGTACCGTTTAGATTGTTATAAATACACGCATATATAAGCTAAATCAATACTTATATTCAACAACACATATTTTTGGTACAAAAGTACAAAAATTTATATAAGTTGAAATAACACTTATATACAATAAACATATACCTTTCAATAAAATTTGTGCATGGGTCGGTTTTGGTTAGTTTTGGAACCAAACTGAATTTGTTGGTTTCTTGTTTCTCGAAACCCGATAGGTTTGGTTATTGGTCGGTTTGGTTTCTCGGGTTTTGGAGTCAGTTTTGGCGGTTTTTTGGTTTCTTGGGTTCAACCCATATACTCATGGGTTTTGGGTTTTATCCCATTTTTCCAAAAATGCACAAAACCACTAGATTCTTCCTGTCAATTCTATGTAATCAAAAAACACCAAATTGAAGTTAAATACTTCAAAAACACATGAGTCTTACAACAAAATAGTATATTACAAGTTACAACCAAAGCCCGAAATAGTATATTACAACCAAAAAATAATCAAAGTAAAACACGAAGTCCAAAATAGTCGATTACAACCAAAACATGAGAACACCAATCTTCAATCCACATCCATGTGAATCCCTTCAACATTTCCCAATTCATCTACAAAAAAAAATTAGTATTCATTATTGAGTAACAAAATTGTGTAGAAGTACAAATTTATAATTATTGAGTTATAAACCTTTAAAATTCAAGTAAAATCTTCATCCATTCTACTCCCTTTACCACACCCCAATTCATCTACAAACCAGAAAAACAATATTATTTAGTTATAAACTTTTAAAATTATAAAATTGTAATTACGTAAAAATAGTAAAATATTTACCGGTTACTATTGGCTCCAACTTCAATCGGCTCTTTTCCATATATGCAAATGTCACATTTTTGAATGGGATAGCAATCAAGTTGTCCAGTGTCCATTCTCGGGCGCAAAACAAAGCTTCGACAGTCATATATGTAAGTGAGCTTCTATTTGCATCTATCATCCCCCACAAGTAGTAAATGTTGACTCTGATGTAACCCTAGATATCGGGATTCGTAAAAGAAGTTTCACCTCTTCATAAAGTACTGGAAACTTTGTTGAATTCGATTTCCACCACCTTAAAACCTAGAAAAACTCCACCCACCTTTCTATCTCATCTAACAAATAAATATCAAGCTCTGTTTTACTAACCCTTTGCCCACATTGTTCCATAAACTTTTAATAATTATGTTCCATATCAACTCCATGCCCAATATCAAAATAACTAAGTGTACAAGACGATGCACCCCTTGTCTTTTCACATCTTTCTCTCCCCGTCTTATTCTTGAAGTGTTGAAAGATGTCCTCTAGTGTTTTATTGACGTGCTCAAAAATAGTTTTTGTTTTGGGAGAATTCTTACCATAAATCAACTCCAAGAAATACTCTAAATAACACAACTTGTTGCGAAGATCTAAACGACAACAATGGTAATCAAGAAGTTCATGTTCTAAATGTTGTCCCAATATTTTTTGTATTTTCCTTTCATCGATATTTCCATATTTTTCTTCTTCTCGTGTGTGCTTGAACACATTCTAGTAATGCTTACTTGCAATTTCACAAGTTCCTTAAAAAATATATTCGTTGTCACATACTTGGACCAAGATATCTTTCTTGCGACAGTGTAAAAGATCCTAAAATAGTTGATAACTTCCCTACCAAAACAATTAAACAATATCACATTTAACAATTGAATTAAATACATAAAATAAATATATGTAGCAACCCCTAATCAACAACATCAAGAGCCCCCACAACTCTCTCATTTCTCCTTCTTTTTCTCATAGACACTTCACCATCATTAACTTCTCTTCCGCAAAAAGTTTTAAAACCAATGCCAATCGCAAGAAACCTACATTACACTATGAAACCCAATTACAACATTAGTATGTAAATTATAAAAAAGTTAATATATCGTACTTAACAAAAATACCTATCAAATGCAACCTCATACTTTTCTACCATCTCCAACATCGAAAATGTAGAATCCCATCTTGTGTCAATATCAAGGGATGGTTTCTTATTACAATTAATCATCACTTTCTCAATACACTCTATGAATGTAGCAAACCTGACACCTAATGACCTCACATACTTCAAAGCATTTTAGATCATTATGATGGAACCAAAATGCTCTTCAAACTCATCCCTATCCACAAGATTTATGATATGACCACTGCACCTCAAATTCAAGTATTTGCAATCCAAAAAAGAACTGGATCCCATAGGCATGGTTGGTAGATACCTAATTGCCCCATCATTTGAAGAAGCATTATCCACGGTAACTGTAAAAACCTTCTCAATTCCCCAATTCTATAAGCAGACACATAAATAAATTTTCCTATACTCAAGCCATTTTTTATTTGCAATGGGAAAAAACTTCTGAATTTTTTTTTCTCAAAACCCACATTTCATCAACCCAATGTACCGTTAAACAACCTTAGCTAATGAGTTGGATGGATGTCCAAGTATCAATTGTAATGGAGAAGATATGATTTTTTAAAACATCCATCAATTGATACAACTCTTCTTTGTATATTTGCAGACAATCCTTTTTGATAGTCCACTTTGAAGGGAATTTAAACAGAGGTTGCAATTCCCATGAATAATCCATACATCCATCATCTTCAACTATACTAAAACGTTGATTGTCTTTAATACACATACGGGCTAAGGAATTCCTACATTTCTCGTTGCGGAAGGAATGAACTTCCAAAGAAGTAGCCCCCGAGTCTCCCACCTTTTTGAAACTCAACACATATTGTTTTTTCGTATCACCATGTCTAGCTATAGAGTTGTAAACAAGATATCTTGTACAACATAGATTTAAATGACTTCCCATTATATACTCATATAATTCTTCTTCGAATTTTCACACATCACTTTTGGACAATATGCGGATTTCACTTTCTAAGCACCCTTCTTTACGACCTCTCGATCAAAATGTTGCCATACCTAAGATACATTATGACCACCACCCTTATTATCTGCAACTTCTTCATCATCTCCTACATTAACATTGTGATCAATATAAATATCAACAGTGAGTTAAGCATCAACATCAATAGTTTGTGCATCTAGTTGAGTCCTTTCCATCTACATAGAAAGAAAATACAATCAACAATCTATATCTCAACAAGAATGGTTGTCATAAAGATTAAAAGTGAAGGTCGTCAACAGAAGATTTATACTTTGCTTGACATGTGTGATCTGGGATTCTAATTATAATCCTTATTACACATACCTGATTAGGAGAGATTTTTCCTAATTTATACATAATTTCATAGCAACATATCAGTAAATCAACAAGATTTCATAGATTTCAACATAATTTCACAAGATTTTTCAAAAATCATAAGCATAGCTTCACAACAACATTTCAGAGCAATATCTTTCACGACAACATAAGGAAATAAAAAAATACTTCATTTGTTGTTGTTGGATAGAAGAGAAACAAGAGAAATATCAAAAGCCTAGATTTGACAACCATACTTTTCATATATTTCAGCAACATTTCACAGCAAAAATGAAGAGAAACAGTATATCAGCAAAATTTCAAGAAAAAAAACAAGATAAAACGATGAGAATATGATTTCACGGCAAAAATGAAGCAAATAAAGAAATTAGCAATTGAGAAGAACGAACCAGTGATCAGATAAGACGTAGGCTTCGCATATGTGGGAGGGTGGTGTCAAAGGCTTTGGAGTGTGTCATCAGAGGTCTCGTAGAGATCGAATTGGGAGGCGAGAAAGAGAGAAGAGGTGTTTTAGGGTTGTTTTACTTTTCTATTTTTTAACAAACCTTAAAATAATGAACATCTACATTGTTTTGTATCTTCTTTTTGACTCTCAATATATATATATATATATATATATATATATATATATATATATATATATATATATATATATATATATATATATATATATATATATATATATATATATATATGTATATATATAGGTAAATGTCATGGGTCAGTTTCTGGGTAAAAGTCAAAACCGAAACCAATTATTCGGTTTTTAATAAATTTAAACTCCAATAGTCGGTTTTGCTTCAGTTTCGGTTATCTTGTTTTTGGTCGGTTTCTCAGTTACTTGCTTCGGGTTTTCTCACCCCCACATTTTAGGTTTAAAAAGTATATATATATATATATATATATATATATATATATATATATATATATATATATATATATATATATATATATATATATATATAAGTTTGGAGACACACTTTCGGTCGAGAAAGTACATTATTGGTGAACATACTTTCGATTGAAAAAATACATTTCTAGTAAACCTACTTTGATATAAAATTACATTTATATATAAATTAGGAAAAACCAATTATATATAGAGAAAACATACTTTTTGATTAAAAGTACATTTGATGTGAACATTTCAAACCTATGAACTCACCAACATTACGTAGACACAATTTCAAAACACATGTATTCTTAGGGAATCAAGAAGCTGAAAGTCATACAACTTGGGAACAGTCATGGAATCACAGTTTACTTACCAGTCGGTTATTTTTCATTGTTGCCTAACTGTTAAGGCATTCTCGGTATTTTCAGAATTCATGCATCATTAGTCTAAGGATGATGTAATTTCCCTTTTTAATTAATAATAGTTTATACATTATGTTGTGTGTTTTTATTGTTCTATTGATGTAAATGATTTTGATTCATGATATTGTCTCACCGCCCGATGTTTCTACCGTCGGCTAGGGGCATGATAATAATAAAAGCCCTCAATATATCATAGAGTTTCTGAATGGTCCTCTCACTACGTCATGTCAATATGAGGGTGATAAGTCGTACTGAAGTGAAGTCATTTACCCAGATCTCATGAAAGTGTTTCCAAAATCCAGCGGTAAACCTCACATCTTTGTCATAAACTATAGAAATTGGCACTCCCTGATAAGAAATGATCTCATGAACATAGATGTCAACCATTTTCTCAGCTAAAGAACTCTCCTATATGGCAATGAAATGAGAAATATTAGTCAATTGGTCCACGATGAGCCAAATAGTATCACAACCATGAGTAGTCTAGGGTAGCTTAGTAATAAAATGCATGATAATTTGTCCCCACTTATACAACACAATATCCTTAGGCTGCAGCTTGTGATGAGGCTTCAGATGCTCATCTTTGACCTTTTCTACATGTCAAAAACCTCTCCACATATCAAGCCACATCTTGCTTTATTCAGGGCCATCAATGATTGTGTTTTATATCCTTATACTTCTCTGTCCCCCTTGGATTAATCAAAAACTTATATTTGTGAGCCTCCTCTATCAACGTAAGTCGAGCTCTACCCGAATAAGTAACCCAAACCCTGCCATGAATAGTCAACAAACGACGACTGTCGATATCACAATTTGAAACCTAACCAACAATCCT
The DNA here is from genome assembly GCF_051521515.1 of Lactuca serriola. Classification (NCBI taxonomy): domain Eukaryota; kingdom Viridiplantae; phylum Streptophyta; class Magnoliopsida; order Asterales; family Asteraceae; genus Lactuca; species Lactuca serriola. The sequence continues at coordinate 64,170,735 of NC_136412.1, read as the reverse complement.
CTCACTCTTCCGGTTCTCTTCCTTAATGACCAAGGAAAGGCATAGTGTGCATGCTAGGAGCATAGGCATGAGAGATGATGTTAAATTTATTAGTTAGCTGATTATTTTGAAACATTTGTAACAATGAACAAAATTTGTAATTGTTATGGTGATTAAATAGTGGATAATTATTTTATTTCAAGTGTGTTACCATTTACAATTAATTTATTATTTTGTTTCATTTTTTCATGTTTAGATCCCTACTTCCCTGGGAGTGAGTATTGAGTTAATATTGTTGTGAAGTGTTATTCGATTGTATATAGTGATTAGACATGGTCTAGAAATTGTGACTAACATTCATGAGTGGTTTATATTGATTTAAGTATTGAAGAAATCCACACTTAGAGAGATTATTTTATGGATTTAGTAATGAGTAATTTTGAGATGATAATATATATAATTCTTAAAGCAGAGACATTGAGTTATTTTCATACAAGTGATGGAAAACGTAGGTTACAAAACAATACTCTAAGTGGAAAACCATTTAACAATTAAATGATTAGGGTACATACAACATAAAAGAATCTATGTCTTTCACATAAAGGCAACATACTATGAACTATCAAACTACAAACAAAGCCCTAGTGAAATCAGAATTCATAAAGGAAGATTACATACCTCTTGATTTGTTATAGAAAACCAACCTAAAATCCTTCTTCAAAGCTTTTGGAAGAAAACACCAGAAATCTCGTGCCTCTAATGGTTCACACCAAACCCTAGCAACTAGGAGACTTGAAGAGAGAGGAGAGAGAAGAACAAATTTTTGACCTTGGCTCTTAGAAAAGGAGTGGCCAAAAATTGTATATAATAGGGTCTATTTATACTTGAATTAGGAAACCCCAGATAACCCTAATTTAAATAAAATAATATTAATTTAAATTGGTAATTATCCTCCTTCCTATTTATCTATAGGGTATATTCTGGATGCCCTAAAATATCCTTTAGAAACCGTCCACCCTTTCCAAGGAAGGTGCTGGAACCACTTTCTCAACTATTGAACAATTATAATTAGACCCATGCACTTTTAATTAATCCAATTATTCCTAAAACTAATTCTAATTAATTCTTAGTAAAATATTGTTATTTCGAATTAATATATTATTTTCCTAATATATTAATAAATTCATTTATTGTAATTTATTAATCATATAATAAATCAATTTACCAGTCTCTCTACCTAAAAGTCATCCTATTCAATTACTAGGTTTGAGGGTAACCTAAAATGACTTTGCTAATAATTCAAGTGTATACTAATTTACTTATTGGCTTAGATACCTAATCCAACAGCCTCCCACTTACATAAGTCTATAATTGCAATCACTAGTATAACTTCTAAATTAGATAACAAAGAGTGCTTCCATAGCAACTGTCAAACTCTAAACTAAACATAAATTGGTCTTAAGACAAGTGATCAGATATTCCTCCATTATACTATATATCATACAGACATGAGACATCGATTATAATCAATCTCATTATCTATGTTTTTATTCTCGATTTCCTGATTTGTGATGACGACATAAGACAGTCAAAAGAACACATCAATTGAGTTGGTTGGGCCCAACACTATAAATCAACACCAAATCAACGAGGGCCCAAAGATATCACTTTTCTCGTTAGGGAAAAAGGAACAAATAAACTTTGAATTATATGCTTGTATCTTTTACTCACCAAATCACACATGATACTGTGTTTTATAACATTGTGTTACTGACGCGTTTTCGCAACACCAATGCACTACAAATTTGTAAATTACAACTCATATATCTCTGTTTCAATAATAGAAGATATTATTGTATCAGAATTACTCGTGATATTATCCATGAAGTAATTGTCTATGTGTGAGTTTATCCAATACTTAAATCTCCAATTCCAAGTACTCATGAATGTTGTAGCAATACAATTGTTATGTATAACTCCTTTAGACAATCTACAATCCAATTCATGATGATCTTAATTTACTACTTACTTCCCAAAGTATGAGTGGTTATGGAATTAGAATAATTAAATTATTCGAGAATTAAAACATGCTAAACGAAACACAAGAATAAATAATTGATAGGGCAGTAAACAAACTCATAAATAATCACTATTATTTAATCACCAAAATCAATTACACTTATTTTTTTACAAGTTTCAAACTAATCATATAACTACTAAAACTAATATCATCTCTCATACCAATGCTCCTAGCATGCTGATTATGCCTAATCCTACTCAGAGCCTTTGTGAGAGGATCTATAGGTTTATCTTTTGACGAAACTGTCTTCACTATGAGATGACCTTCTTCAAGTATATGTATGATACAATGGTACTTTCTGTTGATATGTCTTCACTTGCTATGGTCTCTCCGTAGTTTATTCAAAGCAATCACTCCTTCATTATTGAAGAAAAGTTCCATTAGTTCCTGAATGGTTGGAACTACTCCAAGGTCTCCGATGAAGTTCCTCAACCAAGCTACTTCCTTTGATGCTTCACTTGCTGCTATGTACTCTGATTCGCAAGTAGAATTAGCCACTGTATCTTTCTTGGAACTTTCCAAGTAACTGCTCCTCCATTTATTGTGAACATCCAACCATACTGAGAATGAAAGTTATCTCGATCTGTTTGAAAGCTGGAGTCACTATACCCAGTCACTCTCAATGTATCACTGCCTCCAAAGACTAGAACCGTGTCCTTTGTCCTTCTCAAATACTTGAGAATGTTCTTCACCGTTATCCGATGAGCTTTGCCAGGATTTCCCTGACAGCGACTAACCATTCTCAAAGCAAATGACACATCAGGGCGAGTACCTATCATAGCATACATAATCGAACCAACAAATAAAGCATAAGGGACTTGACTCATATCAGCTATCTCTTCACCCGTACTTGGGCTTTGAGTCTTACTCAACTTGGCATCACTTTGAATAGGTAGCTCTCCTTTCTTGGAATTTTCCATACTAAACCGTTTAAGTACCTTGTCCAAGTATGTACTTTGACAAAGTTCAATTAGTCTTTTCTTTCTGTCTCCCAAAATTCTTATCTCGAGAATATAGGCAGTGTAACATCCCGATTTTCAGTGTGGTGTTTTTGGAGCCAAGGATCTAGGAAGCAAGCCCTCATCTTTCAGTTTGGCACTTTTCTGGGCCTTTGTAAGTGTCCAAGATCCGGTTTTTATTCTTCTGTGTTGCTAGATCTTGAGTTTTGTCCCTTTAGTTTCTTGTTCTTGAAGGATGGAGTGGGTAGATCTCATAAAGGTTTTAACTTTATGAATCTCCAGGTCAAGGTGACCTAGTAGAGTCTTGGATTTTGCCTATAGTCGGGTTTTGATGCCATGCATGGCGATTAGGTCATAAATCCCCATTTTGACCTAATATGGGTTCAATTCATGCATTGGACATGCATTTCTATAAAGCACCGACCTTTGACATGGTTTTGGTGCTAGAATCTCTTTTGGAAGAGTTGGGCTTCAGACTTTAAGATTAGGTACTTATTGGCTAAACCCTTGTATCTTCAAGCCTTATGGTTGGATTTTTGGGACCTTTTGAAAAGTCCCAGCGGATAAAGTTGGAAACTTTACCCTTCTTAATAGCATTGTGGTCTAGATTTGAGCTTTAGAGCCCTTGGAATTGAAGATTCGACTGAATGTATTAAGCTGTTGGAACTCGGGCCACAACGGTGTGTTTTCAAGCCAACACGGCGTGTTGGCTTAGGTTTTCTCGATCATATGAATGTTGGTGGAACACAACGTATTTGTCAGTAATGACATCATGTTGGATCAACACGGACTGTTGACCTTGACCGTTGACTTTTACTTTGACCAAGTTTGACCTTGAGGGTATTTTGGGATTTTTATGGAAATTGGTCATTTATGGAATTAGGAATCAAGTAAAGATCTGAGATTCAGAGTTGGACCTCATCAGTTCTATTCATTCTGCGAGGTGAGTTTTCCTCCCTGTACTTTAGGTTCGAAGGCACCAAGGTTAGCCCATTGGTTGATAACTTGATATTTGTTATGCTGAATATGGAATAGATATGCATGTTGGGTTTGACATGCTAGTCTGGTAGATCTGTAGGACTACCTGTGATACTATTTGTTTATCTGTTTATGATGTTATCTGTTATATGTCAACATATTGTGTGGGCTAGGTTGAGGTTGTATTGACCCATGATGTACCAAGAAACCCTAGAGCAAACCAAATATGAGTTGAGGGTTGGGGAGGGCATACCATACTCATACTAAGGGATCATGAGCATTCCAGATACGAGATGAGGGTCAGGATGGGCATGCTAGACTCGTACAAAGGGCTTAGTGGTGTTCAGTCTTAGGACTGATCAGGCTGTGGAGCAAGCCAAACATAATTTGTGGGCCAAGGGCAAGCCAAACTTATGTTATAGGCTCAGGGGTATTCTAGTTTGTTAGCTGTAGATCCATTGCATTTTGTTATTATATACGTGCTATTTTTTTGTGTATTGGTATTTTGGGGGAACTCACTAAGCTTTAGATTTACAGTTTTGGATTATATTTAAGGTACCTCAGAGGATCACGGGAAGGAGAAGACGTGATCGTGCACCTCCTCGAGTTTCAATTTATGATTTTGGGAAAACTCTAATCTTAAACCTGTTTTGAAAACTATTTGTAAATAATGATTATTTATGGGTTGTTTTAAAACTTTAAATTTTTCATGAATTCTATGGATGTTACAGGCAGCCTCTCCTAGATCCTTCATAGTGAAACACCTTCCAAGCCAAAATTTAACTTCTTGCAAGGTTGGAACGTCATTTACTATAAGTAGTATGTCATCAACATAAAATACTAGAAAAGTTACAATACTCCCACTAGCTTTGACATACACGCATGGGTCATCCTCGCTCCTAGAGAAACCAAATTCTTTGACTTTCTCATGGAAGCAAAGATTCCAGCTGCGAGATGCTTGTTTCAATCTATAAATGGATTTCTCAAGCTCGCACACTCTATTATGAAACTTTGCATCAATAAAACCCTCTACATGACTCATGTAAACATCTTCAGCCAACTTCCTGTTAATGAAAGCGGTTTTGACATCGATCTAGCAGATTTCATAATATTGAAAGGCAGCTATAGCGAGCACTATGCTAATAGATTTTATCCTAGCCACCGATGAGAAAGTCTCATCATAGTCAATCCCTGGGGTTTGAGTAAATCCATTCACAACCATTCGTGCCTTGAATGTTTGCACATTCCCATCCATGTCGATCGACTTCTTAAAGATCCACTTGCAACCAACTGTCTTTCAACCAGTTTCATGATCAACCAAATTCCAAACATAACTGCCATGCATGGACTTAATCTTGCTGTCCATTGCCTCTTTCCATTTAACAACCTCATGCCCTACCATTTCTTCCTTGTAGTTAGCTGGTTCTTCTAAATTTACCAATGTACGATCACTGATAAACATATCGCCTTCTACAATTATATGGAAATCATAAAACTGAGGTGGCATGATAACTTTACTGGAATGATGAAGAAGTACCAAAGTTTCAGCTGGTTCAACTGGAATTTATTCTTCTAGTTGAACGCTAGTGCCTTCAAAGGTTCCTTCATTGGTTAACTCTTGAATCTCTTCAAGGTAATTGTGCTCCCACTATCCTCTTTGCATACGAGCTCTCTCTCGTCAAAGACCCCTCTATATGCTACAAAGACCAAGTTTTCACTAGGTCTGTAGAACAAATATCCAAAGGACTTTTGTGGGTAGCCTTAGGTCATATGGTTCCAAGACGACATTGTCACAAGAATGCCTTGTCTAAACCATTAGATGAATCAATGTGAAATACACTATTGCCTAAGCTATCAATACAAGTCACAATTTCATACACTCCATTACAAGGTAAAGCTTCAAATATAGAAATGTTATTTTTATAAACTAGAATTAAACCATTCAAATCATTAAAATAGTAACGAAAACCTTGTCTGAACAATGCATGAAATGAAAGAATGTTTCGTGTTATTTCTAAAGAATAGAAAAAATCAATTAAGCACAAGCTGATAAGTCCTAATCTTGGTAACAAGAGAAGATTGCCTATTTCCCATGATCATATTCATCCTACCATGCTCTACCTCCTCACTTTCTTTTAGTCCCTGCAAATCAAAACAAATGTGAAAACCACCTCCTATATCAAGGACCCAAGAATGAGTAGATTGTGAGTTATTAGTTTGAATAGTGTATATACCTGATAGATGGATTTACTTTGCCATCCTCGATGTCTTGTAGGTACTTGGGGCGACTCCTCTTCCAATGGCCCTTGTCATTACAATAGTAACAAGTGGCCATTTTGGGGTCACTAATAGTTGGAATGTCTGAGTTGGGCCTCGCCTTTAGGCCATTGCTGGATGACCCAGATTGGGCCTTATTCTTCCATTTGGCTTTACGACCAACCTTCCTCTTATTCCCGTTGCCTTTAGCAATGGGGAGAACAAGAGAATTAATGGAAGGGGTTGGATTATTTCCCTTCATTCCTGACTCAACATTCTATAGCAAGTTGTGGACTTCAGCCAATGTGGTTTCTGTGTCTTTTAAATGATAAGCCAATATAAACTGATAATAACAACTTGGAAAGGATTTCAAGACCATGTCAATGTCCAAATCCTCGTCAAAATGCACATTGAGCCTAACAAGGCGTTCCACGGATCTTTGCATTCTCTACACATGGTTGCACACAGACTCTCCTTCTTTCATCTTGCAAGCCATGAGGGACTTGAACGCTTCACATTTCTCTGGACGAGCTTTCTTGTGGTACTTTTCCATAATGCCATTGTTCATCTCATATGGCCAGTAGTCCTCATAGAACCTCTGCAACTCATGAGCCATTCTAGAGACCATGATGCAAGCAACTTTTCATGCATCATCGTAGTTTTTCGTGTAAAAGGCTATTTGTTCAGGAGTAGCTTTGGCTTTATCGATTTCAACAAGTTTTTCTTCAATGACATATTCTTTGCCCTCAAATCGAAGATCCATCTTGATATTTTGCATCCAATCATTGTAGTTGGTGCCATCAAAGGTAAGCTTGAACATGATAAAGAGTAAGGAGAAACCCGAGTAGTGGGTAGATGAGGATGGAGCATAAGCATCACCAAGAGTAGGCTTTTATAGAGAAAAAAATATTTTTAGTTAGATGACAATAATCCTTAATATTTTAACCCATAATAAATAATTAAGGCTAGGATCCAAAATAGTAATTCACAACTAAGAAGAGGGATGTGGTAACCTTATTGCGAATTTATGAAGGTAGGTAAAAGCAATTTACCAATTTCGAACTATGAAATTCCTAGATCTTTTATTTTGAACTATGAAATTCCTAGATATTTTGAGACTCATTGAATCTATCAATGACATGTTTAATCTCATATTATGCTCTACTACTTGTGACTGGGATATCTAGGATCACAAAGAAGATGTGAATAACCATACAAATATGCTTGGCACTCTCGATTTCATTTATCATCTCATAATAATGTGTCGGTTAACCACAAACGCTCCATTAATCAATGATAATTTTCGTGATGCCCATTATTACTCTTTATAGTCACTATTAGTGTGCCGGTTAACCACAGGCGCTCCACTAACTACTATAAAGTATAATGTGCAATTTTATAGATTAGCATACTTTTCATATTTTTCTAAAGTAACTAAGAGTGAGATTTTATAGAAGGTGTTTTAGTTAATTTAATAGCATTATACTTTTAATGAAGTTAATGTCCTATCAGATCTGTTCTGCTAACAACCCTCCACCAAACAACGAAACGGTGGGTGAGAGTGGTCACCCATTCAACTACCATTTTATAGGCAATTTCATTATACCCTCTTATAGTTTCGCTTCATGAATGAGGCATACTAGAGATCCAAATAACATAGTCTTATACATATAGTAATTAACTTTTAATATTATATATAAGGTGTATTTTAAAAAACTTTTTTAAAATACCAGGTTTCTTAAATTTTCAAAATTAAAGAATTAATTTAATTTAAATAAACCAATTAAGATTTGACATTAATTTTTAGAATTAATCAATATCTAAATTAAAGTTTTACACACTTAAAAAATTAATTATATTAATCAATTAAATAATTAATCAAGAAAAAGATTTATCTCCTAATTTGTAGGCTTTTATTTAATTATCAAATATACAAGAAATTCGGATTTGGTAGATTTAAAACAGATAATTACCAAATAATAAGCATAGAAAACAGATTAGGCAGATAAACTCGAAAAAAATTAATTTTTCAGATCTCACGTCGTGAGATGCAAAAAAACAAAAAAAAATTGTTTGTTCAAATCACTAATGTGTAATTAGATGAAAGACAATCATAGGCTCTGATACCACTGATGGAAAACGTAGGTTACAAAACAATATTGTAAGCGGAAAAACATTTCACAAGTAAATGATTAGGATACATGTAACCAAAAAAGATCTATGTCTTTCACATAAAGGAAACATACTATGTATCAAACTACAAAAAAACCCTAACGAAATCAGAATTAATAAACGAAGATTGCTGTAACATCCCGATTCCCAGGTATAATATTTATGCATTTATTTTTGAGTTGTTTGAGAAAATCGACAATTTGGATGCCCCAACTCGTAGAGTAGAGGCGGATTGACCATGCGGGTTTTATGACCAACGTGACGAGTCGGAGGGACCAACTCGGCGAGTTGGTGCTGTGAGAGGAAAACCTATTTCTCCGGGGTTGGTCCTATTTAAAGGACCTTAAGCCCTCATTTCTGCCTCACCAGCCACCTTACTGCCCTGTTTCAAACCCTAATCGTCTATAGTGAGCTAAGAGAGAAAGAGAGCTAATATTTGGGCATTTTAGTGCACTTTTTGAAGAGAAGAGTGGAGTATCAAAGCAAGGATCGAGAAGAGTCTGTTGGATCTGGTGTTAATTAGTCACGAGCTTCTATTGCAGGTAAAAAGTCTCCACCTTGCTCAGTAGTTTGGTTCGATCTCATTTTATGGAATTTTAGGGCTTATTCCATCTTTCCTTGAGGCTTTGAGTGTATTGAACTCAACAAGAGTTTGAGACTTCAGATCTAGACCTTGTAACATGGTATTTCAGCCTTAGGAGGCTAGATCTAGAGTTTAGGGTTTTAAATTTTCCTTAAAACGTCTGAATGAGAAATAGGACTTAAGGGAATCGATGAGTTGATGAGCCAACTCGACGAGTCGACTAGGGTTTTCCCCGATGAGCCTGGGCATTGTACTCAACGAGTTGATGAGATAACTCGACAAGATAAGCTAGGGTTTCACGACTTTTCTAAAGGAAAAAGGGGACTCGACGAGTCACATAGATGCACTCGATGAGTCGGGTCAACAGGGACTGTTGACTTGAGTGTTGACTTCAGTTGAATTTAGGGTTTGGTCAAGACAGGGTTTACGGAGACCATGGATGGGTAGAATGGTCTTTTACCCATTCCAAGTGTTAGGGAGAGAGAGAGAATAGCCTTTGGTTATTGAGAGTTGTGAATGAAGTGTTAATTAGAGATAATTATTATATATGTTAGGCGGAGGCTAGATTGGTGATTCGTGTATGAGGTTTATTTGCTTGCTTACAAGGTGAGTCTTCTCACTATACCTACCTAGAGTGGTTATCTTTGTGTGACGAGAGGATCTTATGTGCTTATATTGAGTATTGTGATATCCTGCATTATGTCTTTATGATTTATGATGTGTATTATTCTTAGCTTAATGAGTTAGGACTGGAGGGTCCACCATAGTTGTAGGACCGGAGGGTTCTACTGAGACACATTGACCAGAGGGTCATCTCAGAGTATGGCCACGAGAGGCTAATGAGATGTGTGTGGTATTTTGGGGAACTCACTAAGCTTCGTGCTTACCGTGTTATGTGTTATGTGTTTCAAATACTTCTCAGGATCACGGGAAAGGCACCGGTTTCATTGTACACATGAGGCAGAGTTATGTTTTGAGGATCCTAGATTGTGTTTAAATAATTTTTGAACCTGTGTTTTTGATAAATTGTCATTTTGGTGATTTGAAGAGTTATGTTTTGTGGATCCTAGATTGTGTTTAAATAATTTATGAGCATGTGTTTTTGATAAATTGTCATTTTGGAGATTTGAGAACTGTGTTTATGAGAATTATATGATTTTTAAAAATAATTTTTTTTTTGAAAATTGACGTTGTTACAATTACATACCTCTTGATTTGTTATAGTAAACAAACCTAAAATCCCTTTTCAATGCTTTTGGAAACAAGCACCAAAAATCGTGTGCCTCTGATGGTTCACACCCAACCCTAGCAACTAGAAGACTTGAAGAGAGAGGAGAGAGAATATCAAATTTTCCGCCTTGGCTCTTAGAAAAGGAGTGGCCGAAAATTGTAGCCCATAAGTTCTATTTATACTTGAATTAGGAAACCCAGGATAACCCTAATTCGAATAAAATAATATTAATTTAAATTGGTAATTGTTCTACTACCTATTTATCTTAAAAGAATATTCCAGATTCCCTGGAATATGCTTTAGAAACTATCCACCCCTTCCAAGGAAGGTTCTGGAACCTCTTGCTCAATGCCTGGACAATGAAAATTAGACCCCTGCACTTTTAATTAATTCATCCCAAAATTAATTCTAATTAATTTCTGATTAATTCTAAATCAAATATTACTATTTCTAATTAATATATTATTTTCATAATATATTAATAAATTCATTTATTGTTATTTATTAATCATATAATTAATCAATAAATCAGACTCTCTCTTTCTCTCTCTCTCTCTCTCTAAAAGTCTTCCTATTCAATTACTAGTGTAACATCCATTTTGCGAGGTATCATATTTCTTGGCATTTTTGGTTAAGTGTTTGATTATTAAAGACAAAACGGGCATATTACATTGGGCATAATATTTATGGGAGTGGGAGTACGCACGATGTACTCACCTGACTTGGAAGCGGGGGGGGGGGGGGTAGGGGCACCTTCGTTCGTTGGGCGAACAATATGTACGCTGGAGGTACGTTGTGATTCAACAAACCCTAATATTTAGGGTTTAACTCCTATATAATCCCCATTATGAGGCTTGAGGTTGGAATTGTTGGATTAATGTCTAAGTCCATAACTATAATTGGTAAGACTTGAGCCGACCCGGCATGGTCCATTTGGGTTGCATGGCATCATACATTTAGATAGACTATAATGAGAGAAATAAGACACTTATGGTTATTAATATATTATAAGTTCTAGTATATTAATAATAAGAATAATAAGATTATTTAATTAGTATTGATCAAGAATTAATCTAGGATTAATTAAGTGATCAAAAGAAGACTAATTAAATATATGGGTTGATTGTGTAAATAATCCATACTTGTATAGTAGGCTAATGCTCCATTGATAATCAAGTTGGGCTAAAACCCATAGGATGGTCCATGGATGCTCCATGGTGTATTTGAACCCATGGATCCAAGGAAATGGAAAGTCATGACAATTAGGGTTTACCCTAATTGTAACACTAGATAAAGATCTTATTCTGGACAAAATCGGCCATTAGAGTGAGACAAGAAAGGGCTAGCCGATTTTCATGAAGTGTAGAATTCTCTCAAGTTATTCCAAGTGTATTTGGTGTTGTGTGAACCATTTGAGGTGTCACACTTGGGGCACTAGGCACTCCAGCTTCATGAAGACATTCTACATCAAAGAGGTATGTATTCTATCTTGTTATATTGATAGTTTTGTATGCTAGATTAGGATAATACCTTGGAAGTTCTTATTTACATGTATAATAGAGAAAACATAGATCCAAGGTATTTAGGGTTGCATGTACACTTAGGAGTGTTAGAATGCTCATAACCCAACAGTGGTATCAGAGCCTAGGCTTGTTTTCAATTATGTTTGATGCAAATTGCTGAAAAATGCTGAAAAACTCGATTTTCTGGCTTTCTGGGCACTGGACTCGCCGAGTCCACTGATGCACTCGCCGAGTCCATGAGTAAAATCATCCTACTCGCCGAGTAGGTTTATGCACTCGACGAGTAGGAGCCCCAGACAACATATATTTGACTTTTTTGGCTAGAAATGGACTAGGAACATTACCCTAAGTTGTTTTTGAACTTATAAACTTGTTTTTGATGTGGTAATGTTCATGCTAATCCAATTTCAAAGATAATTATCAATAGATTCATGTTTTGTATTAGTTTAAGGTTTAGACTAATTACATGAAAAATTTTGATTTGAATTATCTTGTTCTTATGAGTTGCTTAGATTAATAGAAAGTTGAGTGAAATAGTTGTTTTCAATCCAAATTAATCTAAGCGGTGATTCTAAAATGTGTTTTTGTAACTTGTGCTCAAGTTATGTGAAAAGTCACATTTATGTTTTATAAAACTCATAAAAGTTGGCAAAGGTTACAAAATGAAGAGTCTAGTTCTAATTAAATGGTGTTATGACTCCATAATTTGTCCTCAAGTTATGGAGGACCAAGAGTCTCTTCATTAAATAATAAATAAATAAATAAATAAATAAAGTGTAACCTTAATTAATTCCATAAGTTATAAAATAAAGAAAATTTAATTCTTTTATTAGTTTAAAGTCTTCCATAACTTTTCCTCAAGTTATGGAACTTGAAGAGTTTTTGGATTAAAACTACTTTAAACACATAAGTTATGGAATTAATTAGTTTTGAATAGTTTCAAAACTTGCCCTCAAGTTTTGGAATTTGTAAAGTTTTCTCTTATGAATACTTTAATTCCAAGTTAGCCCTTAGAATTTTAAAAGTTAAAATTCAACCCTTATACTTTATAATATTATAAGTTAATAATATATATATGTATAAGAGTAAAGTCAGTCTTACCGCTAGTACGCCTCATTCACGAAGCCGGTCTATAAGGTGGGTATAAGGTTGTTGCCTATAAAATGGAAACTTAATGGGTGTCCACTCTCACCCACCGCTTGCATGGTTAAGGGTACCAAGTAATTTGCATGGTTACTTCACACCTTGTTTTGTGATCCTCGGCATCCCAGTCACAAAACCTGAAGGGCACACTCTAGATTGAAACATGCCATTGAACAGTTCAATGAATCTCAAAGATCTAGGAGTTTCAAAACCAATTAAAAACCTAATTATTATTTCGTTTATCTTGGTGGAAATTGGTGAATCGTCATTCACCTACCTTCAAATATTTTATAGCTTGGATTACGGCATCCCTCTTCTGAGTTATAAAAATAGTTTGTAGGGTCCTAGCCTTAATATTTCATATTGGGTGTCATATTAAGGACTTAAGATCAACTATCTTGAATATCTCCCAAAAGATGTCTGGTTTAGACAGTTATGATCTTCCCAAATCTCTTGAAACAAGCTTTCCTAAATGAAGATGATGTTCCTTGGAAATCATACTTCTTCCACCTCCTCCAATTATTATCCCTAACCCACAAGTTCTTGAAAAGTTTAAGGTCACTCAAGCCCTATTGGCAAGGCAAGGTCTAGGTGTGATCACATCTTGGAGATGTAGTCACATATTGACAAGCCGGGAGAGTTGGGTGTCAAAGTCTTGAGAAAGTTGGTGGTTCAATCACTTTCTAAGTCACATAGTGAGTTCCTTTGGGACACCTATGAAACAGACGATGACAAGACCCTTAATGATCTTATATATTTGTTAAGATCAACTTCCTTAAAACTTTATGGACATTGACAATCATGACATTGGATATCTAGTAAAGCATTCTCTTCCCAATGGAAAGGGATCGGCCATAGTCAACTCGGTTGACCAAATGGAAAAGAGAAAAGCTAAGTCTGTGATAGTCCCGTGTACCATTATCAAAGGGTCCATATGTTTATATTGCCAAAGAAAGGGGCATTGGTTGCGAAGCTGCCAAATTTACCTAAGGATGTTAATGTCAATAAGTTTGACACTACTTCAGGTAAAGTCCACTATCTAACTCTGCTAAGTTCCTATTTTGAGATTCTTGATACATGATGTGACTGGGTCACATGGTGATGTTTTAAGAATCAAAGAAAAAGTGAAGAAACTTAAAGAAAGAATATGCTGAATCTGATCGCATAGATGGATTTCTATCGCGTAGTTTGAAGATCGGATTCTTGAGCTACTTCTTAGGAGTTATGAGATATTGCTTAGGAACAAATGAAAACAAGTTTTCATATGGATTGTAAGGATAAGTTTTCCGCAAAGTTTAAAATAAAAGGAAAATTTTGATTTTATTTATTTTAAAATATCCTTACAATGGCATTTGAGGAAAAATTGTTGCTTATATGATTCCATTAATTGCAAGAGTGGAAATATGAAATTGATTCTTTCATTTGTGGTAATCTCTAAATTTACCAAGTAAGGAAAGATTCTCATCACCCAAGTTTCAATTGGACCGGAACTTGGAATCATGCAAGTTGTATAGCATGATGAATAAGAACTTTCAAGTATTGGAAAAATTAAGACTAATTACTCGGTCACATGGATGTGTGAGTCAAGTAAAGGACTAAGAGATCGAGTACACATTCTTGTGCACTGATTAAGTCCACCACAAAATTTGTCATAGTTTACTAAAGCTCAGTAAACATGATTATACTTATAAGCTTAAGTGTAACTCTGAGACATTGGAAAAGGTTCCAATGTATGGCAGAGCGAATAAGAAGAATCAAATTAGGCAGAAGGATAAAAGTTTCTCAAATTTGAAAAGATGGGAGAGTACTTCAGTATCAGTTTTTGTGATCATCTTAATGATTAAGAAACCATATCAAAATTAGTTCTATAAGGAAATCTTAGTGCATTCTTATGACTAAGAAGAGGAACTTGAATTGTTGAAATGGTTAAATCAAGAAGACGAGTCATACTTCGTTCCAATACAAGTCTTAGAGTCATACTCCAAGATTGTAATTTGAGTGACATGTCTCAAAGAAGGTTTAAAACACTTGTCAAATGTAAGAGTAAAAGTTTTCTACTCTTGTACATTTGAAATTGGTAAGTTGTGATGTTTTGGATAAAACAAAGACCAACTAAGGCCAATTGTGTGAAGTGTTTGTCTTGGTTAGAATCCGCACAATCTCTTGGATGTTTGACAAGGAAGTCTTATAGGTCAAGAGGACAGTGGGAGTCTTAAAGGTCTTGAAAGTCTCAAGAACTAATCAAGAATAAAACCTGAATTTCTTCACTAGCATACGACTTGAGGTTTATAACCTATCGTGTTGACATATTCTATGCCCATTCCAGTTAAAGTTGGCTTTGCATATGAGTTCTTAGAGTTCTCAATGTGTTGCACAACAACTTGGAAGCAATGGTAGGCCCTTGAGCTGCCAGGTGGCAAGAAGTTAAGATTGAGTTCAATCCATATGAGTTTGGATTTGTCATTATCCTTGTCTTGTGACTATGGTTTTGACAATTCACATGGATAAGAACACATACACCATTAAATCTAAGTGTGATAAGGTTTCTCTCCGATTCATGAAAATGATGGTGAGGAAACACTTTCACTAAGTAGATTTTAGCTAGATAGCAATTGTGATATTTGCATTCTCAAAGTCGTTAGTGGAGCGTGTGTGGTTTACCGGCACACTAACCTGGACTTGTGAGAAGTAGCAAAAAGGTCTAACCATTATGATTACGGCATCCCTCTTCATAATTGTTTAGACACACAAGTGTGCTATCTAAGGGAAGGTGTATGATTTTGATAAAGTTCTATCAAAACAATCTAGTATCAGAAATCTGAACTTTGGTAAGAAAGTCAGCTGATTTCTGAGCACATGTCAAAGCTAGTGGGAGCATAAGTGTTATTTCAAGTTAGCAATGTTAATTATAGAAAACAAAAGGTTTCAATTGGGAAAAGTTGTTTTGCTATAATTAAGGGAGAGGAAATTATATTTCATCTCAAATCTATAAGCTTAGATCGTGAGGTTTTAATCATTTAGTCAAGGATATATATGAATTTCATGTTGGAATGGCTCAACATAAGGAAATTTTGTATATGAGTCCATTATTTGCGTTCTAAGATTCGATTATGATTACGGCATCCCTTTTCATAATCTGAATTATGAGAACTTGGCAAATTGAAATGGAAATGTTATAGCAAAAGACTGGTTTAGTCTTTATGTGAGACATCATGAATCGATTCCCTATATGCTTCGGATATAGGATCGATTACATGTGCTATATTCATCCTTTCTAAAATTTTCCAAATGCCTGGGGCATTAAGAAGGGAAAAGGTTTAGAACTGGATATGACTAAAAGGATTAAACAATTGTCGAGGACAATCTAAGGTTTACCAAAGGTTGGGTGCTCAACGACAGTTGGAAGTATAGTGATAATTTTGGAAGGACCATATTGACATAATCTGTAAGGAGGCCACTCCTGTTCAGAAGTCATAGTCAAAATGGAATATGGAAATGTTTCAAAGTTAGAAATTATTCAATCTGTGTAAGATTAGGAAAATTAATGCAAGAAGGATGTTTCCAAGGAGTTGATCTCCTTTGGAATACTCTGTAATGATTGTTGTCAAGTCTTTCTGACTTTGTGCATAATCATTACAAGAGGATCAATGCATATAAGTTTAGAATCTAACAGATTTCAGTAAATGACATGAATTTGGAATTCTTGCATTTGCAGTAAGGATTTGGGACTGTGAAAAGAGGATCATTGGAGTTATGTTTAATTGATCTAGTTCATAAATCGAAGATCATAGACAAACATAGTATGCATACTTGGTGTATGGCATGACTAGTGTTTAGAAAACATAGTGTACATGCTTGGAGCATGGGACAACTATTGTTTTAAATTCAAAAATAAAGTTGATAGCTGAAACAGTATACAATGAATAATGTGTAATCATATGGTGATAAATAAAAGGTCTTTTATTTATGTTCATAGGTTTTGATACCATATTGGATTCAATTATTATTGTGTTTCATTTTGCATGTTTTGACTTCCAGAATAAACTAGGTTATTCTTCCGGAATGACTAAGTTATTCAAACCATCCACAGTCGGTCATATGTTGGAAGTAGATACGAATTAAGACTGTCATCGGTTGGCTTGTAGAGGTCTAAGGTGTTGGACAAAGGGCTACAACACTCATGAGTGCTCATAAGTTCTGAGCATTGGATTCAACCCACGCTCATTGGAATCACTTCATGGATTTTATCACGAGTGATCATGAGACGATAATATCTTATATTCTTCAAACCTGGAGATATGAGTTGTTACTATGAGTTGATAGTACATTGATTGCACGAAAACGCATTTGGTAACTCGGTGCTATAAAACGTGTCTTTGTGTATGATTCAACAAGTAGTAGAACAAGGCATATGAGTCGAAGTTTATCCATTCCTTTTACCTTCGGGATAAAAGCGATATATGTGGGCCCCTCGATGATTTGATGATGACAAATGGAAGTGCTCGGCCGGGACAGGACTGATTTGATTTGTTCAATTAGTTAGTCGTCATAAATCGGAAATCGGGAAACAACAAATGGACAGAGAGAATGATTATAATCCATGTCTCAGTCCATATGATATCTAGAATGGAGGAATATATGATCCCTTATCTAATGGACAAGTCATTGACAAAGGTCAGAGTTCATCTACAAGGTCAGAGTTCGACAGAAGCTTTTGACAGCTACGATTGCCAGTTGGTTCCTGAAGTCATACGCAATAATAGTTTTAGACTTATCCAAGTGGGAGACTATTGGATTAATTTCTAAGTCCATAACTATAATTGGTAAGACTTGACCCGACCCGGCATGGTCCATTTGGGTTGCATGGCATCATGCATTTGGATAGACTATAATGAGAGAAATAAGACACTTATGGTTATTAATATATTATAAGTTCTAGTATATTAATAATAAGAATAATAAGATTATTTAATTAGTATTGATCAAGAATTAATCTAGGATTAATTAAGTGATCAAAAGAAGAGTAATTAAATATATGGGTTGATTGTGTAAATAATCCATACTTGTATAGTGGGCTAATGCTCCATGGATAATCAAGTTGGGCTAAAACCCATAGGATGGTCCATGGATGCTCCATGTTGTATTTGAACCCATGGATCCAAGGAAATGGAAAGTCATGACAATTAGGGTTTACCTTAATTGTAACACTATATAAAGATCATATTTTGGACAAAATCGGCCACTAGAGTAAGACAAGAAAGGGCTAGCCGATTTTCATGAAGTGTAGAATTCTCTCAAGTTATTCCAAGTGTATTTGGTGTTGTGTGAACCATTTGAGGTGTCACACTTGGGGCACTAGGCACTCAAGCTTCATGAAGACATTCTACATCAAAGAGGTATGTATTCTATCTTGTTATATTGATAGTTTTGTATGCTAGATTAGGATAATACCTTGGAAGTTCTTATTTGCATGTATAATAGAGAAAACATAGATCCAAGGTATTTAGGGTTGCATGTACACTTAGGAGTGTTAGAATGCTCATAACCCCACAAGAATCTCATCAACCCTCCCACGAAACCCTAACTACCATTTGAGTGTTTTAAGCTTAGAAGTAACCTTTGTTGGTGTTTTTGGTGATCTTGAAGAAGGAAGGATCTGTTGGATGTTGCTCTTGTGGTGTTAAAGCTTGTGGACCTAGAGTTTATCCACCTTGATCATTCTTCAGAAGTATGGAATTCTCCAATACAGCAGTCGGGCATGTTGGATTAGTGTCTAAGTCCATAACTATAATTGTTATATAGTTGACCCGACCCAGCATGGTCCATTTGGGTTGCATGGCATCATGCATTTGGATAGACTAAAATGAGAGAAATAACAGTTAAGTTTTATTAATATATTACAAGTTCTAATATATTAATAAGATTATTTAATTAGTATTGATTAAGAATTAATCTAGAATTAATTAAGTGATCAAAAGAAGACTAGTTAAATATATGGCTTGATTGTGTAAATCATCCGTACTTATATAGTGGGCTAATGCTCCATGGATTATCAAGTTGGGCTAAAACCCATATGATGCTCCATAGATGCTCCATGGTGTATTTGAGCCCATGGATCCAAGGAAATGGAAAGCCATGGCAATTAGGGTTTACCCTAAATGTGACTAACTATATAATGATCTTATGATTGAAGAAATCGGCCACTAGTGAAACAAGTGAGGGCAAACCGATTCATGAAGTGTTCTAATTCCTTTATAAGTTATTCCAAATGCATTTGATGTTATGTGAACCATTTGAGGTGTCACACTTGGGGCACTAGGCTCTCAAGCTACATGGAATCAAGCACCAACAAAGAGGTATGTTATTCTACTAGATTTTACATTATTTGTACTTCATAATATGCTAGTTAGGATAAATACCTTGGAAATTGATATCTGCATGTATAATAGAGAAAACATAGATCCAAGGTATTTAAGGTTTCATGTACACTTAGGAGTGTTAGAATGTTGCAAACCCAACAGTGGTATCAGAGCCTTGATTGAAAATCAAATTTTGGTGTTGTCTGCACAGTAGACTCGCCGAGTCCATAAAGGGACTCAACGAGTCCAAGTGTAAACTCATCCAACTCGTCGAGTTTGTTCATGCACTCGACGAGTTGAAGCCCCAAAAAGCATATCTTCGATTTTTGGTGCTGGAATTGGTCTAGAATCATTACCTTTGACTGTTTTGGAATTATAAAACCTATTTTTTTAAGTGGTAATGATTATGCTAAACCAATTTCAATACTATAATCAAATTTTCAAGTTTTATATGTGTTTATGTAATTCTTGAAAAATTTTGATTATGAATGTTCATGCTTATGAGTTTTGTTAGATCATAGGAATTATGTACAAATTGTTTTGTTAGTATAATTCTTGATCTTAATGAAATTGTATGGACTCCATAATTTGTCCTCAAATTATGGATTACCAAAAGTTTTTGTGTTACCTTATTTATGATTTGATTTAGATTAATAAAAAAAATTATGTGTTAGTTGTTTGCAATCCATATTGTTCTAAAAGTAGTTCATAAAATAGGTTTTTGTAACTTTTCTTCAAGTTATATAAAAAGTCATATTTATGAATCCTAAAACACATGAAAATGGCATAGGTTACAAAAAAATGAAGAGTCTTTTCATTAAATTTTTTTGATGACTCCATAACTTGTCCTCAAGTTTTGGATGTTGAAATGTCACTTCCTTAAAATTGTAATTAAAAGATAAGGAGTTACATAAAAATGAAGAGTCTTCATTTTATTGAACCATTAAACTCATAAGTTATGAAATGAAAGGTTTTAAATAGTTTCAAAACTTGCCCTCAAGTTTTGGAATTCGTAAAGTCTCACACACATTAATGCTTTAATTCCAAACTCTACAATTTTAAAAGTTAAAGTTCAAAATTTATGGACTTCATTAAATTAATTAATGTAACGCTCGCAAATCCGGGCTAGTCAATTAGAGGCAATAGGGGTCGAAAACAAATTTTCGACAAAATATTATTTAGAATAAATAATCTTAACCAAGTTGTAGAATATTTCACAAGGTTTCCGTACATATAAAGAACGCCGAAATCCGAGCTATAACGAAGAAGTTATGACCCATCGAAGTTTCGCGACAGAACCGACACGATACCGGAAAGCGTAAATAGTGAATTTACGATAGAGCGAGATTTATCCTTGGCGCCCTAAACTAAAGTCATAGAATACGATAAACTAAGAAAATCGATAAAAAGAACCCCCAAATCTGACTTCGTATGAAGAAGTTATGATTTTTCAAAGTTTCGGATTAGCAGTGTACAGCCCGAAATTCGAATATTGGATCGAGCGGTTTTTAGCCGACACGACCTAAACGAGAATCGAAGATCTCGGTAAGTGTAGCGTAACGAGAAAAAGATGGGCGAAAAAGGACGTCGGATGAAGAAGTTATGAGGATTTAACGAACCAATCCTGTCCCGGCCTGTTAATAATATAAAATTTAAAATCGAGTCAAAATTAGCCAACATAGTGTAAAAGAAAGTTGTAGAGTATGTTCCCAGCTAATTTTGACTCGATTTTAAATTTTATATTATTAACGTCGAAAACAGAGCTTGTATGCGAATGTTACGAATTTTTAAAGTTAGAAAGTGAAATTGCGAAGCTGATGCATGGACTGATGACGTGGCTTAATCCTGACCGTCGCTTGTTGATCACGGCTCGCTTCGGATGGACGACACGTGGTCCTCGCTTACACCCCACGTCCGAATTCAGTACGCCCCGCATACCGAGGCCTCGCAGGCTATAAAAGGGGGCCGAGAGTTCTTCATTTTTCACACCTTTTTCACTTCTCTCTCTAAGTGTCCTAGACACCCCTAAACCCTAGGGAACCTCCCTAGCACCCAAAGGAAGCCTCAAGGCTCCCGGAGTCCCGAGAAAAAGAAGTCTTTCGGTTTCGAAATGCTGCTCCAAATAAGTTCCAGTTTTCGATAAAATTCGTTGTAAGTGTGCTACGCTTACGCAATTTTTAATATAACTTTCAAATAATTATAGGAATGTTATTAGGTCCTTAAAATAATTATTTTAGCTATTATTATGAGTTATATTGAGTGTTATTAATGTTTGTATAATAATAATAATTGTCAGACTATTAATTTGTCGTGGTTATCGTTAGACTAAACCCTAGTGGTATTGGTACTAGGTTTTAGCGAAGGAAAATTGTTTTAAGAGTATCGAAGCGCTGTCCGAGTGCTGAGTCACCACCTACTCAGGTGAGTGCATAGTTACTTTCATCTTACACATAGATGTGAAGTGTTTTACATAAATTATGTGCTATGTGTGCATATTATCTAAATACTTGTTGTCTATGCTGGATGAATGATTTTATGCATGTTTTAAATGATTTAAACTGTATATTTATTTTATATCTACAAATATGTTGGGATAAAACATGGGTAGATGAAATAGTTGGTGTGTGATGAAATAAAATAATGAGAGATAGGTGATGACGGGAAGGTGATGATAATTAGGTGATGATAGATTGGTGATGATGAATCGGTGATGTAGGATACTACAACCTTGTCCGACAATTTGGAGATGTAGTCATCTACCAGAGTATAGATGGAGACCACGGACTATTATAGACAACCCTGTGGAAACACCAGCAGGCTCATAACCTGTAGGTGATGAATTACGAGTTCAGGCGATGTTGTAACTACGTATTCATGCGATGATACTCTAACCCCTTACTATGAATTACGAGTTCAGGCGATGTTGTAACTACGTATTCATGTGATGATACCCTAACCCTTGTTGGGCACATATTGAGGGAGTAATCCCTGAATCAATACTCTCTATGCGATGTTGGCGATGATCCTTAGGGAGAGTCCTTAGGAACAAACATATAAGGAAACGCGATGTAAGGAGATGAGAGGTAAATATGATGTAAGAGTCGACCCTTAGGATAAATCCTTAGGGAAGGTACTTAGGAATAAATAAGATAGTGGGGATGGGTAATTGGGTTAATTGTTTGATGATTGAACATAATAATTATATTATTGTGGGTTGAAAACCCTATGTACTCACCAGGTTTCCCAACCTGACCCACTCCAGCTTATTTATATCACAGGTGTCAATATGAAGTGACATTACACTTAGATTAAAGAGGTGTAGATTACTAGTGTAAATAAATGTAAGTTTTGTTTATGCTTATGTTTCTGTATTAACGATGACATCCCAAACGTTTTACAATGAATAAAATACGTTTTTTCAAAAGTGTTTTAATAACGTATTTATCATGTTTTTCTGGGAACAAATTCCGCAACATTTTTAAAAGAAGTACTCTGATTTAAAAAAAAAAAAGCATAAACAAAATCGGTCTTTTCTGGCCGTAAAAAAGATGGGGATGTCACAGTTGGTATCAGAGCATTAGTTTAAGCGAACTAGGAATATGGATTTATTTCTAGACTTAAACTTAGAATGCTAAGCGATAATTATGAGGTGTGAGCACTAGATTATTTGAGGAATTATGCCTAAAATGCTTTTATGTGCTAAATGCTTTATGCCTTATATGCTGTTATTTATTCGGATCTATGGTCTGTTGCCGACCGGATTTGGAAACCTTATGTCTTTAGGATTCTAAACGTACAACTACGATATTAAAACTAGCATGTAAACGTTTCAGAGTGATAATGATGATTTAAACGTCTATCCTAAATAAAGATCTAGATTCACTTTATTCGTTGTATAGATCAAGATGGCAAGGACCCGTAGCGGAAACGTGAATGCAAATGAGAATAGGAATCAACTCCCTGTGATTCAGCAAATACCTGTTGTAGTAGAAGATGTACCCGAGCCAATCACCATGGCTGGAGTTCAGGCCATGATTCGGGCTATGCTGGCTGAACAAAGGGAAGAAATGAGACAGATGTTCCACGAAAATAGGAACGAACCTACCATACATGCGGAGCCGACCGAGCCAATTCCCGAGCAATCCGAGGAAGGGAACTACAGCCGCCAAGTGAGTCAAGTAGGGACTCAAGGTGAACGAAGGGATGGCCCGGAGATAAGAAACAACAAGGATGGGCGAATGTACAAGAATTTCTTAAGTGAAAGATCACCAAGTCTCTCAGGGAGCCCGAAGCCTGTGGAAATTATGGACTGGATCTCTGAGATGGAGATGGTGTTTGAGAGTTGCGACTGTAGCAACAAGCAGAAAACCGTCTTTATGGTCAGACAACTAAAGACCGGGGTCTTGAGCTGGTGGAAGCTATTGGCAGATACGATGCCCAAGGGAGAAGCAAGCAAGATGCCTTGGGAAGATTTCCTAAAGCAGCTGAAAATGCAGTACTGCTCTGAGCAGGATCTACTAGAGATCAACAACGAGTTTCAGAACCTAAAGAAAGGAAAAATGAGTGTCACCGAGTACACTGCAAGTTTTACGGAGAAGATGAAGCTTGTTCCATACCTAGTTCCAACGGAACCTTCCAAGGTCAACAGGTTTGGCAATGGATTACCAGCGGACTTTGGTCCAATGGTCAAACAAGCAACCACTTTGAAAGCCGCCATCTAGGCAGCCAAGAATGTTGAGACCCAAATAAGGGAAAAGGGTCTGGAGAAAGCTGAAGTTGGTGAAAAGAGGAAGTTTGAAGGATCCTCAAGACCTGATAATAAGGAAAAGTTCTCGAAGTCTAACCTGGACGACCGAAGGAATGGAGCCAGGTGGTGTGAGAAGTGCAACAAGAAGCACTTCGGAAGATGCGATGGAGAAGTGACGTGCTATAAGTGTGGTAGGACCGGTCACTATTCCAGAGATTGTACATTCGACAGCAAGAAGTGCTGCGAGTGTGGAAGTAATGGGCATATTTCAAAGGACTGTCCAAAGAAAAACGAAGCAGCAAAAACAAATGCACCGCCAAAACCAAGGGCATTCCACATGATCCTCGACGAAGCAGAAAACCATGCGAGGAATCAAGGATGAGGACTTCATATCCGAAGATCAAGTTATGCAGTAGCCATAGTATCGTATGATGTAGCCTATTAGAGGCATAGTCTAGGGCGAACTTGAACACCTATGTAATAATTTCGAGAAATAATAATGCCCTCGTTTTGTTATCTGATGTGTTAAACTGTTATGTGATTTTCCTGTATGTTGACTTGGAAAACTGCGAGACAATACTTGGGACGAGTATGAGTAGGTGTAAATGGTAGTAGAGGCCTATACTATCGGAAGCACAGGACTCACACTTGGATCAGGGAAAGTCACAAGGTTACCAAGAAGCTAGTAATTGATTTCGTTTTATTCAAGTATGTCGTTACCATTATTTCGGTAATGACTAAGAAGATTGTTGTTATCCCAACCTTAGTGCTTATATCACATTGAGTCCGACTACGATGAGTAGGTTACGTGGTTCATAGAACCAAGTTCGATGTAGCGTCCGACTTAAACCAAACGATTGAAATCTAAGCGATCAATAGAAGTATCGCGCTCGTTGTTAAAGAAGTTGGTAGAGTGATTATATCACATTAGAACATGAAGAAAGGCATAGTCTATTTTAAAATTTTGACACTAAGAGACCTGAGTCTAAACATACATCACAAGATGATAGGTCATAATTTGGAGTCTAACCTGAGATAGAGAGCAGGTGCACGATCGAGTACTGCTTACAGTCAATAAGTCTGAGAGATAGACTTGAAGGATTATAGAAGTTATAATTATTACCTAGGATGAAGAGATGGCATATGGAGTCATTATACGAACCCTGTTTTGTTGATGATTCCGGGACGTAATCATCCTAAGCGGGAGATAATTGTAACGCCCGCAAATCCGGGCTAGTCAATTACAGACAATAGGGGTCGAAAACAACTTTTTGACAAAAGATTATTTAGAATAAATAATCTTAACCAGGTTGTAGAATATTTCACAAGGTTTCCGTACATATAAAGAACGCCGAAATCCGAGTTATAACGAAGAAGTTATGACTCGTCGAAGTTTCGCGACGAAACCGGCACGATACCGGGAAGCGGAAATAGTGAATTTATGAGAGAGAGGGATTTAGCCTTAGCGCCCTAAACAAAAGTCATAGAATACGATAAACTAATAACATCGATAAAAAGAACGCCCAAATCTGACTTCGTATGAAGAAGTTATGATTTTTCAAAGTTTCGGATTAGCAATGTACAAACCGAAATTCGAATATTGGATCGAGCGGTTTTTAGCCGACACGACCTAAACGAGAATCAAAGATCTCATTAAGAGTAGCGTAACGAGAAAAAGATGGGCGAAAACGGACGTCGGATGAAGAAGTTATGAGGATTTAACGGACCAATCCTGTCCTGGCCTGTTAATAATATAAAATTTAAAATCGAGTCGAAATTAGCCAACAGGGTCTAAACGAAAGTTGTAGATTACGTTCCCACCTTCGCGTGGATATAAAGACAATCGAAAACGGAGCTCGTATGCGAAAGTTACAAATTTTTAAAGTTACAAAGTGAAATTGCGAAGCTGATGCATGGACTGATGACGTGGCTTAATCCTGACCGTCGCTTGCTGATCACGGCTCGCGTCGGATGGCCAAAACGTGGTCCTCGCTTACACCCCGCATCCGAAGTCAGTATGCCCATCGTACCCTCGCCCTTATCTCTTCCGGAGTGCAAGACAGTTGGTCCGAGGTGGCGCCCTTATCTGAGCCATTACGCCCAGCGTAGGTCCGAGGTACGCCTAGCGTACCGAGGCCTCGCAGGCTATAAAAGGGGGTCGAGAGTTCTTCATTTTTCACACCTTTTTCACTTATCTCTCTAACTCCTTTCTCTCTCTAAGTGTCCTACACACCCCTAAACCCTAGGGAACCTCACTAGCACCCGAAGGAAGCCCCGAGGCTCCCGGAGTCCCGAGAAAAAGAAGTCTTTCAGTTTCGAAACGCTGCTCCAAATAAGTTCCAGTTTTCGATAAAATTCCCTGTAAGTGTGCTACGCTTACGCAATTTTTAATATAGCTTTCAAATTATTATAGGAATGTTATTAGGTCCTTAAAATAATTATTTTAGCTATTATTATGAGTTATATTGAGTGTTATTAACGCTTGAATAATAATAATAATAGTCAGACTATTAATTTGTCGCGGTTATCGTTAGACTAAACCCTAGTGGTATTGGTACTAGGTTTTAGCGAAGGAAAATTGTTTTAAGAGTATCAAAGCGCTGTCCGAGTGCTGAGTCACCACCTACTCAGGTGAGTGCATAGTTACTTTCATCTTACACATAGATGTGAAGTATTTTACATAAATTACGTGCTATGTGTGCATATTATCTGAATACTTGTTGTCTATGATGGATGAATGATTTTATGCATGTTTTATATGATTTAAACTGTATATTTATTTTATATCTACAAATATGTTGGGATAAAACATGGGTAGATGAAATAGTTGGTGTGTGATGAAATAAAATAATGAGAGATAGGTGATGACGGGAAGGTGATGATAATTAGGTGAGGATAGATAGGTGATGATGAATCGGTGATGTAGGATACTACAACCTTGTCCGACAATTTGGAGATGTAGTTATCTACCAGAGTATAGATGGAGACCACAGACTATTATAGACAAGCCCGTGGAAACACCAGCAGGCTCATAACCTATAGGTGATGAATTACGAGTTTAGGCGATGTTGTAACTACGTATTCATGCGATGATACTCTAACCCCTTACTATGAATTACGAGTTCAGGCGATGTTGTAACTACGTATTCATGTGATGATACCCTAACCCTTGTTGGGCACGTATTGAGGGAGTAATCCCTGAATCAGTATTGTCTATGTGATGTAGGCGATGATCCTTAGGGAGAGTCCTTAGGAACAAACATATAAGGAAATGCGATGTAAGGAGATGAGAGGTAAATATGATGTAGGAGACGACCCTTAGGATAAATCCTTAGGAAGGGTACTTAGGAATAAAGAAGATAATGGGGATGTGTAATTAGGTTAATTGTTTGATGATTGAACATAATAATTATATTATTGTGGGTTGAAAACCCTATGTACTCACCAGGTTTCCCAACCTGACCCACTCCAGCTTATTTATATCACAGGTGTCGATATGAAAGACATTACACTGAGAGATTAAAGAGGTGTAGATTACTAGTGTAAATAAATGTAAGTTCTGTTTATGCTTATGTTTCTGTGTTAACGATGACATCCCAAACGTTTTAAAATGAATAAAATACGTTTCTTCGAAAGTGTTTTAATAACGTATTTATCATCTTTTTCTGAAACAAATTCCGCAACATTTTTAAAAGAAGTACTCTGATTTTTTTTTTAAAAAAAGCATAAACAAAATCGGTCTTTTCTGGCCGTAAAAAAATGGGGATGTCACAATTAAAGTGTTTAATTAAAAGAGTTAATAAATCCATAAAGACAGGGTTTAAGTTTAATTAAATTAAGAATATAGTTTAATAAATAGATTAAACCACCAATTATTTTAAAATTTTAAAATACAACCTTATACTATTATTATAATTTTAATTATATAGATATGTATAAGATAAAACCAATTTTACCATTAGTAGGCCTCATTCACGAAGCCGGTCTATAAGGGGGGTATAAGGTTACTGCCTATAAAATGACAGTTTAATGAGTGTCCACTCTCACCCACCGCTTCCTTGACTAGTGGAGGGTCGTTAGCCGAACGGGTAGGAAATGACTATAATTATCCCTTCATTAAAAGTATAATGATAAATACTAAGTAACTAAACACTTATTAATTCCCAATCTTAGTTACTTAGGAAAATGTGAAATAGGTGCTAACCCATGAGATTACGCTTTGTACTTTACCAAGTCGTTAGTGGAGCGTGGATGGTTAACCGACACACTAATAAGGACTAGTAAGAGTGGCAAAGGGTAACTTGACTCTATTTTAGATTGGTGGAGCGTGCGTGGTTAACCAGCACATCGATTAGGTGATAAAGTTAAGGGTACCAAGTCAATTTGCATGGTTATTCACACCTTGTTTGTGATCCTCGACATCCCAGTCACAAACTTGAGAGGGCACAATCGAGATTCAAACATGCCATTAAAAGTTCAATGTATCTCAAAAGATCTAGGATTTTCAAATCCTATTAAAACTTAATTATACTTCGCTTTTCATGGTGGAAATTGGTAAATTGTCATTTACCTACCTTTAACTATTTTATAATTTGGATTACGACATCCCTCTTCCAGTTATAAATAGGTTATTGGGTCCTAGCCTTAATATTTCATATTGGGTGTTATATTAAGGACTTTAAATCAACTAACTTGAATTTCTCCCTTATAGATGTCTCCTTCAGACAACTATGGTCTTCCCAAATCTTTAGGAACAAGATTTCTAATGAAGATGATATCCCAAATGACAACCAAGGTGAGAGATCAATCCCTTTGCTATGCATTAGTGTGACTGGAAATCATACTGCACTTCCTCCACCTCCTCAAATAATTCTCCCTATCCCACAAGTTTTAAAAGTTGATAAGTTCTAAGTCACTCAATCCCTATTAGCAAGCAAGTCTATATGTGCTTAGGTCTTGGAGATTAAGTCAGATATTGACAAGCCGGGAGATTCGGGTGTCGAAGTCTCGAGGTAGCTGGCTGTTGACTTGGTTCTTTAGTCACTTCCTGATAACAGACTATGACATGACCCTTAATGATCTTACATGTTTGCTTGATGATGCTGAATCAGCAATGATTTGGAGCATTGGTAAAGCAAAATTTGATTGGAAGATCAACTTCCTAAACTTCCATGGACATTGACAATGGTAACATTAGAAGTTCAGAAAAGCTTTCTCTTCCCAATGGAAAGGGATCTGTCACACCCCCAAACTAGAACGGCGGAAACGTTCGGAGGCGGATGACTTCATGTTGTATCGAAACAATTGAATACATAGTAAAGAAAGTAAACACAACCATCATATATATATAATTTAAAACTTACATTGTTATAAGATACTTGTTTCAAAAACAAATAACAATATGATGACAAAATGAGTTTAAAACTGACGCCTTAGCATCACTTCTCCAAAAGCTGGGGTTTACATGTATTACTGAATCCCTGAGAAATACAAGTAGATTTTGAAAGAGTAGGTCAGCATTTAAGCTGGTGAGTTCATAAGTATTTGATGTCAATGTTTGTATGCATTTGAATAAATTTGTTTATAGATGTTTGAAAACTCCTAGAAAATCCCATATTTTCTACTAGTATAAATGTATTCTTCTACTAAGACCCGACCGTTTTGAATGTTTATTTCTAGAAATCCGATGTTTTTCCGTAAGTCGGTGGCAGTTTAAAAGTTCCAAAACTATAATGCAATAGTATTTTTCATGCCTAGAATAGTAGATTTATGTGTGTATAAAATCGCTAAGACAACATATATATATTCTCATAGGACAAGATGTTATTGAATAGGTGTTGCATGCGAACGTTTTCATATGATAGTTAAGTATCACATATGATTTGTTATATAAGTGTAGTAAAAGTTTATTGTTTTCCACACGAGAGTAACTGTGTGTTTTACTTGTATTTCCCCCCTTTTGAAAGCGTACAAAATCATTTTATAAAGTAGTTGAAAATGTAGTTATAGGGGTATGAACTCACGTGATAGATTGGAGAAAGCGAGACGAAAATCGAGCAGAACTTTGACTAGAAAAGTTGATTTCTCGGGATTCTCGGGAATCTCGGGAACGTAAAACTTCCTTCCGAACTTGGATATGAAAACCGGGGCTTTGGAATTATTCTTGCACACAAAACGGAGTATAAACGCAAGAAAAGGAGAGAAAATGAGCAATTCTACCCGGAACCCTCGCATCCCTTTTATAGGGGCTGGGAATTCCTCGGTACGCTGGGCGTACTCGTGCGTCACTGCTTACCGCATCATCGGCTGCTGGAACTTCGTACGGGACATCGTAGAGGAGTAGTGGGGCGACGTGGACGATCCGAGGCCTAGCACCCGAGTACGCTGGGCGTACGAGGGTACGTTGGGCGTAAATCCACTCGGTGTGTGTGCCTCTAACTTGTAAAATCCGTAACTTTCGCATATGATCTCCGCTTTTTACGTTCTTTATATGCACGTGTAGGTAAAAATATACTCTACAACTTTCATTTAGACTTCGTTGGCTAGTTTTGAGTTTATTTTTAATTACATATTTTTAATAGGCCGGGACACAATAAATCCGTTAAAAATACGTAACTTCTTCATCCGGTGTCCGTTTTCGTCGAACTTTTTACCGTTGCACTAATATTGTTGAGATCTTCGATTCTCATTTAGGCTGTTTCGGCTAGAAAATGCTCGATCTCTATTTTGAGTTTTTAGTTGTCTACCGCTATTCCGAAACTTCGAAAAATCATAACTTCTTCATACGAAGTCAGATTTGGGTGTTCTTTTTATGTGTGTTCATGGTTTGATGATATCTACGACGTTTATTTAGATACCTAAGGCTAGAAATTATTTTATTGAAATATCTCGTTTTACGTTTAACCGTGTCGACGGTTTTTGCTGTGAATCTTAGGTTAGTCATAACTTCTTCGTTATAACTCAGATTTTAGTGTTCGTTATATTTCTGAAACCCTGAACACGATATCTATCGTTTTATGAAATCCAGTAGATGACTTTTGAACATTTTATTTTTTACAATAAATTCATTACATTAAAAGAGATTACAATTCTTGACTTTTTAGGTTATTACATTGATTCGAAAATATCAGGTTGTCACATCATCCCCCTGTTAGAGGGGATTTCGTCCCGAAATTAAATGTAAGGTAAATGTTTGTTGACTAGGGAAACAGATGCGGGTATTTTTGTTTCATCTGGTCTTCGCGTTCCCAAGTATATTCAGGTCCCCCCTTTGCATTCCAGCGGACCTTCACAATGGGTACGCGACTTTGTTTTCTTCTTTTAATTTACCTATCCATGACCTCAATCGGTTCCTCAACAAAGTGGAGACTCTTGTTGATTTTGATTTCATCTAGGGGACAACGAGGGTCTCATCGGACAAACATTTCTTGAAGTTTGACACGTGAAAGGTAGGATGTATGCTATTGAGTTCCTGCGGTAGTCGGAGTTTGTATGCTACCGGACCGATCCTTGCAAGGATGTCGAATGGTCCGATATACCTTGGGTTTAGTTTCCCACATTTTCCGAAACGTATTAACCCCTTCCAGGGTGAGCCCGTCAATAGCACTCAGTCCCCAACCTGAAATTCTAAGGGCTTCCGTCTTTTGTCTGCATAACTCTTTTGTCTGTCTCTTGAAGCTTTTCGTCGTTCCCAAATTTGTACAATATTTTCAGTTGTTTCTCTTATAATTTTCGGGCTTGTGAGAGTACTGTTGGGTACTTGCCTCTTGGTTAGTTGTGTGTCACCCACTTCAGCCCAACATAGTGGTGATCTGCACTTGCGGCCATATGGGGCTTCGAATGGAGCAACTTTAATGCTGGAGTGGTAGCTATTATTGTATGAGAATTCAACTAGTGGTAAATGGGTATCCCATGCTTTACCAAAATCGATTACACAAGCTCTTAGCATATCTTCCAAGGTTTGTATGGTCCTCTCAGTTTGACCGTCGGTTTGTCAATGGTAAGCGGTACTCATGTCTAGTTTTGTTCCAAGAGATTTTTGTAGCGACTGCCAAAATCGCGAGGTGAACCTACTATCTCTGTCGGAGATAATGGATATTGGTACACCGTGTAGTCGTACAATCTCTCGGATGTATGTTCGAGCTAGCTTCTCCATCTTGTCGGTTTCCTTTATGGGTAGGAAGTGTGTGGATTTTGTTAATCTATCGATGATTACCCAGATGGTGTCTAGCCCACCTGCGGTCTTGGGTAATTTTGTTATGAAATCCATGGTTATTCGCTCCCACTTCCATTCGGGTATTTCAGGTTGTTGTAGTAATCCTGAAGGTTTTTGGTACTCTATCTTGACTTTGGCGCAAGTCAGACACTTGCCCACATAGGTAGCGATCTCTGCTTTCATGTTCGGCCACCAATATAGTTTCTTGAGGTCCAGATACATCTTGTCCGAACCTGGATGCACAGAGTATCGAGTCTTATGAGCCTTATTCATGACTACATCTCTAAATCCACCAAACTTTGGTGTCCGGATCCGATCCATAAAGTAACGAACTCCGTCGACCTTGACTTCAAGATTCTTATCCATCCCCCTTAAGGCTTCACCCGTCACATTCTCTGATTTCAAGGCTTCCCTCTGAGCTTCCTTGATTTGCATGGATAGGTGTGACTGGATCGTCATGGTTAAGGATTTCACTCGACGGCCCGAGTATTCCTTTAGACTAAGAGCATCAGCTACCACATTTGCTTTTCCTGGATGATAACGAATTTAACATTTGTAGTTATTCAACAATTCAACCCATCGTATTTGCCTCATGTTGAGTTCCTTTTGATTAAGGATGTGTTGAAGGCTCTTGTGATCGGTAAAGATTGTGCATTTAGTGCCATAGAGATAGTGTCTCTAAATCTTTAAGGCGAAAGCGACTGCTCCTAGTTCGAGGTCGTGTGTAGTGTAGTTGACCTCGTGCGTCTTGTGTTGTCTCGAGGCGTAGGCGATGACCTTTCCTCGTTGCATTAGAACACATCCAAGACCTTGATTAGATCCATCGCAGTAGACCATGAAGTCTTCTGTTCCTTCTGGCAAGGACAATATAGGAGCGCTGCATAGTGCTTGCTTCAGGGTTTGGAAAGTAGCGTCTTGTTTTTCTTCCCAATTGAAAGTTACACCTTTCTGGGTCAAGGTGGTAAGTGGTTTAGCAATCTTCGAGAAGTTGTGTATAAACCTTCGGTAATAGCTAGCAAGGCCCAAGAATTGTCGGATTTCTGTTGGGGTTCTGGGAGCTGACCAGTTCTCGATTGCCTTGATTTTGGAAGGGTCCATGTGTATCCCTTCTTTGCTAACCACGTGACCCAGGAAATCTACTTTCCGAATCCAAAATTCACACTTTGAGAATTTACATATAGTTTC
The DNA here is from genome assembly GCF_051521515.1 of Lactuca serriola. Lineage (NCBI taxonomy): Eukaryota > Viridiplantae > Streptophyta > Magnoliopsida > Asterales > Asteraceae > Lactuca > Lactuca serriola. The sequence continues at coordinate 64,137,325 of NC_136412.1, read as the reverse complement.
TCTTTTATTAGAGTTTCCAAGATTTGTCGGAGGTGTTGACCATGTTCTTCTTTATTCTTTGAATAAATGAGTATATCGTCTATGAACACGATCACAAATTTGTCCAAGAATGAACAGCACACTCGGTTCATTAAGTCCATGAACACCGCTGGTGCATTTGTTAATCCAAAGGGCATCACTACAAACTCGTAGTGACCATAACGAGTTCAGATGGTTGTTTTGGGGACATCTCCTTCCAAAACTCGTAGCTGATGATACCCGGATCTCAAATCGATCTTCGAGAAATAACTCGCTCCTTGGAGTTGGTCGAACAAATCATCGATGTGTGGTAATGGATATCAGTTCTTGATAGTGAGCTTGTTGAGTTCCCGGTAGTCGATGCACATGCGGAAAGATCCATCCTTCTTCCTTACGAATAGGACTGGCGCTCCCCAAGGCGAGAAGCTCGGTCTGATGAACCCTTTGTTGAGTAGTTCGTTTAATTGGCTGGATAATTCTTGCATCTCAGCTGGCGCTAGGCGACACGACGATTTAGCTACTAGGGTAGCTCTGGGAATTAAATCGATCTTGAACTCGACTTGTTCTTCTGGTGGGACACTAGGAAGATCTTCAAGGAAGACATCAGGAAAATCGCAGACTTTTGGAATGTCTTTGAGGTCTTTCACTTCTTTTTCCTTATCTACTACATGGGCTAAGAAGGCATAGCACTCCTTACGCAGGTATTTTTGGGCTTTGACGCAAGAGATGATTTGTAAATTGGTATCGGGTTTGTCACCATAAATGACAAGAGTTTCGCCGTTTGGCAGTTTTAGGCGAACGGCCCTTTCATGCCAAAGTATATTGGCATGGTGTAGGCTTAACCAATCCATACCGATGATGACATCAAAGCTCTTTATAGTGATCGGCATTAGATCGATTTGAAATGAATGTTCGTTTAGTGTTAGTGTGCAGCCTATGTACATATCATTTGTGCTTTCTGTTCTATCGTTTGCCATTTCTATTGTGAATATCTTATTGAGTGATTGAGGGTTCTGATTTTGTATGTGCTTGAATTTATGACTCACGAAACTCCTCTCCGCACCACAATCAAAAAGTATGCATGCATAAGCGTTATTAAGGAGAAACGTACCCGTAACCACCATGGGGTCAGCTATTGCTTCGTTCTGCCCTATTGCCAGCACTCTTCCTATGCCGCCAACATTCCTTACCTTAGGGCTGTCCCTCTTGTAGTGTCTAGCCTCCCCACACCCATAACACGCCTGACCCACACCGACTCCAGGGACTTCAGTGATTGGTCATGCTGGTGCCTTACAGAAATGGGCAGTGTGCCCCTTCTTCTTGCAGTTGGTGCAGTGCATCTCCTGACAATTTCCGTTGTGATGGAAATTGCATTTGCTGCATTTTGGTAGCGTCCCAGCGTATTGCTTCACTGGTGCAGAGGTAACTGGAGCTGCAGTGAGGGTAGTAGCAGCATGGACTGCCACTAGTTGTTGTTTCTTGGAAGGTTCCTATGAAGACTAACCCTTCCTCTTGTTCCAAAACTTCTTCTTCTTATTGTTGTTGTTATTGTTGTTGGTACTGATGTTGGTATTGATGTTGTTGTTGTTGTTTCCTATGGTTTGCTTCGGGACAGCAGTTGCAAAGCCTTGACAGATTCCATGGTCAACGAGAGCTCGTGCCAACTGTTTGGCGCTATCGAAAGTGACTGGTTTGGAAGCTAGTACACTTCCTCAAATCTAGGGTGACAGTCCCCAGATGTATCTTTCGATATTTTTGCTCTCTAGAGCAACCATCCCTGGGAAAAGGATTGCCAAATCACTAAACCTATTGGTATAGGTTGTGGTGTCCGAGCCTACCATAGTAAGGCCCCAAAGTTCCTGCTCTAGCTTTTGTACTTCGCCCCTTGGACAGTACTGTTGCATTAACATTTGTTTTAGATTCTCCCAGCCCATAGAATTTGCCACTACCAGGGTTAGTGACTTTACGTGTCCATTCCACCACGTCAGGGCTCTCTCAGAGAATGTACAAGCGGCAATTTTTACCTTGCTCACATCCAGACATGCACAGATCTCGAAAACCACTTCTGTTTTCTCTATCCATTGTGATAGAGCCATTATCCCTCCGGATCCGTTAAAAGTCATGGGCTTGCTATTGGTGAAGTCCTTGAAGGTACAATCCCTTGAACGGCCTTGACGTTGTCCATTCGTAGAGATGTTCACTCCTCCTCCCGACCCATTATTACTCATCTGTGCCATTGCTGTTGTTACTGCAACTGTTACAGCAGCTATCAGTACGGCATTTTCCGTCGATGGAGGGGGTGGTGGTGGACGTGTTGCGTTGTTGACACGACGTGTAGATCTACAGGGCGGCATTGTGCTGATAAAGAAATAGAATGAAGAACATAAGTTTTTAGTGTGTTAATAAATTTGTCATTTTTTTCTTATCAATTCATAAATTTGACTGACCTAACCAAGGTTTAGAGCTTGATTCATAATAAAAGTTTGCATAGCGTTAGATAAACTTATGAATCTGAGTGGTAGTCAAAGAATTTACACACAAAGGAATTTCTTCATATATATTAAACACATGTCGAGTTACATTTGAAGTTAGGAAAATTTCGACCCTTCTAAGGATCTCTGATTAAGTAAGTTAAAGAAAAGTAAAACTTTTAGCCGAGTTCCTATTCTATAACAAAATTTTGGGATTCGGCAAGCACTACTTGCGACGTAGGTTGCGCTTGGAGCTTGACTCCGTGTCTGATTGCTTTGCTTCCATAAGACGCCTATCGAAGGTGGCTTGCTGTTCCCTCATCTCAGAGAGGGCTGCAATCATTTGTGCTTGGAATATGTCGGCACGGAGTTGGGTGTCATCCTGCAACCTATCCAGTCGACAGATGTCGGAAGTGTGAACTTGTACTTCCACGTTGACTTCACGAAGCCGATTTGCTTGGACCCCGGATTGATAGGACTGGTTGGCTAGTTTGCCCACCATGACTGGGAGTGCTCGGTCGGCTGAACCTCCATCCCTGATGTCGTAGAAGTCCCGACACATACCGTAGGGAGGACGTAGTCCTTGCTGTTGGCTCCAATGGTGGAGGTGACTTCCCCAAATGGGAGTTGGTCCCTGAAAGTTTCTCCTAACTGCGGGCGTTTGGGCGACTGGTGGGTCGATAACTTCTGGTTCTGAGTCCGTTCCAGAGTCATCCCCTTCTTCCAACTCTATGGGTTCTGCATCCTCTTTGGGATCCTCCTCTACCCATCCTCCATTGCCCTGATTCAGGTAGTAGGGGTCCCCTGGTGGGTGGAATCCATCCATGGTGTATGTGCGAGAATAGAGATATGAGAATTGTCTAGCATTTAAAACATGTACATCTAAATACGTAAGTTAAACTATTGTATTTACCAAATACTCCTATAGTATTTAAGTTTGTATGTTTGATACTAGTGTTATTTTGGTATGTTTTGACTTGTTGCTCACTACGACCATTCCTCGACATACATTAGTCCGATCTCGGATAAATATAGTTGATCAGGCTATATTCATCCCAAATCCGATTACATATTCCGAGGCCTAGTCGTAGTGTCCAACTTGTCTTATTACTTCGTGTATAGTTCTAACTGTGAAAATGACTCGTTGTATGAATACACTTGTGCTTTTACGACCCAAATAATCTAAGCTAAATGAAACACGGTTTAGGTGTAAAAACGTTTTGTCAAAGAGTTTTAGTCCCCATTCATTTATAGTTTGTATATCTTATGTGGTTCGATATACTTAGTTCACTATAAATAATGCTCTGATACCATTCTGTTACACCCCCAAATCAGAACGGCGGAAACGTTCGGAGGCGGATGACTTCATGTAGTATCGAAACAATTGAATACATAGTAAAGAAAGTAAACACAACCATCATATATATAATTTAAAAGTTACATTGTTATAAGATACTTGTTTCAAAAACAAATTACAATATGATGACAAAATGAGTTTAAAACGGACGTCTTAGCATCACTTCTCCAAAAGCTGGGATTTACCTGTATTACTAAATCCGTGAGAAATACAAGTAGATTTTGAAAGAGTAGGTCAACTTTTAAGCTGGTGAGTTCATAAGTATTTGATGTCAATGTTTGTATGGATTTGAATAAATTTGTTTATAGATGTTTGAAAACACCTAGAAAATCCCATATTTTCTACTAGTAAAAATGTAGTCTTCTACTAAGACCCGACCGTTTTGAATGTTTATTTCTAGAAATCCGAAGTCTTTCCGTAAGTCGGTGGCAGTTTAAAAGTTCCAAAACTATAATGCAATAGTATTTTTCATGCCTAGAATAGTAGATTTATGTGTGTAGAAAATCGCTAAGACATTTGACATCCCCGTAAATCAACATGTTTTTAATACTTCATGTGAGTTTTACAACCATGCTATTGACCCAGACTGCCCGTAACAACGTTCTTCAGGTGTTGGAGTGTTATGACGTTTGTCACCCCAGACCTGCCGGTCTAACTGTAGCTAACAGTTTAGGTGCAGGATTCTCAATCCCGTATAGATCTATACATAAGTATCACACTTTCCCTACAAAAGATTATGGTATATAATGCAAGACTTTAACCGCATACTCGAAAGTACGTGAAGCTGTACGTCTCACAAAACTTACTATCAAATAGACTTACTTATGAAAAGCTCGTTTGTTCTTGTATATGAAGGTATTTCTTTGATATAGTACTTATAGCATGTAAAATCTCATGAATATCTAGTAAACTATACCTATTATAGTTTTTCCAAAAGTGTGTTCCGTTTGTATGGTAGACCCTAGTGTAGTGTTGACTTTGTATGTAAAGTATAACCTTATTGAACATTAATACTCAAAATATAATTAAAGTGTTTGACATTCGTGTAACAACATGTATATATTCTCAAAGGACAAGATGTTATTGAATAGGTGTTGCATGCGAACGTTTTCATATGATAGTTAAGTATCACATATGATTTGTTATATAAGTGTAGTAAAAGTTTATTGTTTTCCACACGAGAGTAACTGTGTGTTTTACTTGTATTTCCCCCCCCCCCCCCTTTTGAAAGCGTACAAAATGAGACGAAAATCAAGCAGAACTTTGACTGGAAAGTTGATTTCTCGGGATTCTCGGGATTCTCGGGAGCATAAAACTTCCTTCCGAACATGGATATGAAAACCGAGGCTTCGGAATAATTCTTGCACGCAGAACGGAGTAAAAACGCAAGAAAAGGAGAAAAAATGAGCAATTCTACCTGGAACCCTCGCATCCCTTTTATAGGGGCTGGGAACTCCTCGGTACGCTGGGCGTACGAGGTTACGCGGGGCGTACTCGTGCGTCACTGCTTACCGCATCATCGGCTGCCGGAACTCCGGACAGGACATCGTAGAGGAGTAGTGGGGCGACATGGACGATCCGAGGCCTAGCACCCGAGTACGCTGGGCGTACGAGGGTACGCTGGGCGTAAATCCACTCGGTGTGTGTGCCTCTAACTTGTAAAATCCGTAACTTTCGCATACGATCTCCGCTTTTTACGTTCTTTATATGCACGTGTAGGTAAAAATATACTCTACAACTTTCATTTAGACTTCGTTGGCTAGTTTTGAGTTTATTTTTAATTACATATTTTTAATAGGCCGGGACACGATAAATCCGTTAAAAATACGTAACTTCTTCATCCGGTGTCCGTTTTCGTCGGACTTTTTACCGTTGCACTAATATTGTTGAGATCTTCGATTCTCATTTAGGCTGTTTCGGCTAGAAAACGCTCAATCTCTATTTTGAGTTTTTAGTTGTCTACCGCTATTCCGAAACTTCGAAAAATCATAACTTCTTCATACGAAGTCAGATTTGGGCGTTCTTTTTATGTATGTTCATGGTTTGATGATATCTACGACATTTATTTAGATACCTAAGGGTAGAAATTATTTTATTGAAATATCTCGTTTTACGTTTAACCGTGCCGGCGGTTTTTGCTGTGAATCTTAGGTTGGTCATAACTTCTTTGTTATAACTCGGATTTTAGTGTTCTTTATATTTCTGAAACCCTGAACACGATATCTATCATTTTATGAAATCCAATAGATGTCTTTTGAACATTTTATTTTTGACAATAAATTCATTACATTAAAAGATTACAATTCTTGACTTTTTAGGTCATTACACTGATTCGAAAATATCGGGTTGTCATAGGATCGGCCGTGGTCAAGTCATTTGACCTAATGGCAAAGAGAAAGGATAAGTATGAGATAGTCTCATATACCATTTCCACAGAGTCTGTATGTTTCTTTTGCCAAAAGAAGGGGCATTGGTTGCGAAGCTGCCAGATTTGCCTGAAAGATTGGTAAAGTCAAAAGCTTGACTCTACTTTAGGTAAAGCCCATTATCTAACTCTATTAAGATCATGTTTAGAGATTCTTAATACATAATGTAATCTAATTACATTTTGATGTTTTATAAAATCAAAGGAAGCTTAAAGAAAGAGTATGCTGATTCTGATCGCGAAAGTGGTTCTTTGATCAGAATGTTGAGCAACTACTTAAGAGTTATGAGATATTGCTTAGGAATAGATAACAACAAGTTTTCATATGTATTTGCATTGTAAGGATAAGTTTTTTCTGCAAGTATTAAAATAAAAGAAAATTTTTGTTTTATTTATTTATGTTTAAGTATCCTTACAATGGCATTTGTGAAAAAATTGTTGTTTATATGTTTCCATTGATAAGCAATATTGGTAAATGGATTTGATTCTTTCATTTGTGGTAGTGTCATAATTTACCAAATAAGGAAAGATTCTCATCACCTAAGTTTCAGTTGGATAGAAAATTTGAATTATGCAAGTTGTATTGTGTGATGAATGAGATTTTTCATCTTTTGGATATTAAGACTAAGTCCTTGTTCACATGTATATGTGACTCAAGTGAAGGACTAAGGGATCAAGTACACATTCTTGTGCACTAGTCAAAGTCCACCACAAAGGATCAATAAGACTATTCGTCATGATTTACTAAAGTTTAGTAAATATGGTTATGCTTACAAAGTTAAGTGTAATTCTGAAACCTTGGAAAAGTTTCAATGTATGGCAGAATGAATAAGAAGAATCAAATAAGGCAGAAAGATAAAAATTTCTCCAATCTGAAGAGATGGGAGAGTACTTGTGTATCTTGTTTTATGATTATCTTAGTGATTATGGAACCATATCACAATTGATCCTCTAAGGACACCTCAGTGCATTTGTTTGCCTAAGGAGAGGAATCGTGAATTTTTGAAATGGTTTAATCAAAAGATAAATCATACTTCATTCCAAAACCAAATCCTGGAGTTATACTCCAATATTGTAGCTTGAGTGACATGGTCTTTAGAAAGTTTTTAACACTTTTTAGATGTAGAGTAAGATGTTTCCTATTCTTGTACATTTGAGATTGGTAAGTTGTGATGTTTTGGATAAGACAAAGACCAACTAAGACCAATTGTGAGAAGTGTTTAACATGATAAGAATCCGCGCTAACTCTTGAATATTTGTTTTTTCAAGGAATGGTTCTTGACAAAGAGAATCTTATATGTCAAGAGGACAATGGGAGTATTGAGATAGTTTCAAGAACTAATCAAGAGTTTTGTTAATCACTAGCCCACGACTTTAGGTTTGTAACCTATAGTGTTGACATATTCTTATTTTTGTGTCTATTCTAGTTAAAAGTTGACTATGCTTATGAGTTCTATGAGTTCTCAATTGTTTTCATAACAACCTGGAAGCAATGGTAGGCCCTTGTGCTACCCGGTGGCAAGAAATTAAGATTGAACAAGTTTAGTCCATATGTGTTTGGATTTGCCACTAACCTTGTATTGTGATTATGGTTATGACAAATTCACATGGATAGGAACACTTACACCATAAAATCTAAGTGTCATAAGGTTTCTCTTCGATTCATGAAAATGATGGTGAGGAAACTCTCTCACTAAGTAGATTTTAAGTAGATAGGAATTGTGAGAATAACAAAAGGTCTAAACATTATGATTACGACATCCCTCTTCATAATTTTTTAGACACACAAGTGAGCTATCTAAGGAAAGGTGTATGATTTTGATAAAGTCTTATCAAAGCAATTGTTTATCAGAAATCTGAACTTTGGTAAGAAAGTCAATAAAGTATTGATTTCTAAAAGTCCAGCTGATCTTTAGATACATGTCAAATCTAGTGGGAGTATAAGTGTTATGCTTGTAAGATAATAATCATTACGGTAATGGGAGCATGATTATTATGTTAAGTGTTGCAAGTTAGAAAAATTAATTATAGAAAACAAAAGTTTCAATTCTCCATGAAAAAGTTGTTTTGCTATAATTAAGGGAGACGATTTTATACTTCATTCCAGTTCTACAAGCTTAGATTGAGATTTTAATCTACTTTAGTCAACGATATATATGAATGCCATGTTGGAATGGTCATAAGGAAATTCTATATATGTTGCGTTATCAAAATTCGATTATGATTACGGCATACCTCTTCATAGTTCGAATAGTCAGAACATGGAAAACAAAAAAAATTTATAGCATGAATTGTGTCCCATATGCTTTGGGTATAGGTTTGATTACATGTGCTATAATATTTATCCATTCTAAATTTTCCAAATGCTTAGGTCATTAGGAGGGAAAAAGGAATAGAACCGGATATGACTAAAATGAATAAGCAATTGTCGAGGACAATCTGAGGTTTACCAAAGATTGGTTTCTCATGGACAATTGGAAGTATATGGTTAGGACCATATTGACATATTCTGAAAAGAGGCAACTCTTGTTTAGAAGTGATAGTCAAAATGGTAATGTGGAATTGTTTCCATAGGTGGAAGTTATTCTTTGAATCTGTGTAAGATTAAAGAACTTAATGCAAAGAAGGATGTTTAAAGAAATGTACTTTGAATTTGAGACTTCATTTCCATGGAATTGCTTTCCATTGGAATACTTTGTAATGTTTGTTGCCAAGTCTTTGTGACTTGTGTGCATATTCATTACAACAGGATCATTGCATATAAGTTTAGAATATAACAAGATTGTGGTAAATGACAAGTATTTGGTGTTCTTACATTTATTGTAAAGGATTTGTGATTGTGAAATGAGCATCATTGAAATGTTGTCAGTCGATCTGTTTCATAAAGAGAGGACCACATGTAAACATAGTGTGCATACTTGGAGTATGGCATAGCTATATTTTTGGACGAACATAGTGTGCATGCTTGGAGCATGGCATGACTATTGTTTCAATTCAAGTATTATGTTGATTAATCGAAACATGAATAATGAGTAATCAATATGGTGCTTAGATAAAAGGGTTTTTATTTACACTCAAAGTGTTGAGGCCATACAAGATTAATATTATTTATGTGTTTCACTTTGCATGTTTTGACTTCCAGAATAATTAGATCATTCTTCCCGAATGATTAAGTTATTCAAACCATCCACGGTCGGTCATATGTTGGAAGTAGATATGATTCAAGACTGTCATGAATTTGGCTTGTATGATTTGTCTATTGTGCATTAGACATAACAATGGTTGCTACAACATTCATGAGTGCTCATAAGTTCTGAGTATTGGATTCAACCCACACTCATTTGGATTCAATTCATGGATTTTATCACGAGTGAATCATGTGAAGATAATATATTATATTCTTCAAACCTAGAGATATGAGTTGTTAACTATGAGTTGGTTGTACATTGATTGCACGAAAACGCATCGGTAACTTGATGTTCTAAAACGTGCCTTTGTGTATGATTCAACAAGTAGTCAGTACAAGAATATGAGTCGAAGTTTATCCATTCCTTTTACCCTTAATGGGATAAAAGTGATATTTGTGGGGCCCACGATGATTTGGAGATGACAAATGTAAGTGCTCGGCCGGGCCTGGACTGATTTGATTTGTTCAATTAGTCAGTCGTCATAAATCGGAAATCGGGAAACAACAAATGGACAGAGAGAATGATTATAATCCATGTCGCAGTCCATATGATATCTAGAATGGAGTAATATATGATCACTTATCTAATGGATGCGTCATTGATTTGTTCAGAGTTCGACAGCGGGTTTTGAGACCTATGATTGCTACTCGGGTTATGAAGTCGTACTTGCAATAATGGTTTTAGACTTATCCAAGTGGGAGACTGTTGGATTAGTGTCTAAGTCCATAACTATAATTGGTATATACTTGACCCAACCCGACATGGTCCATTTGGGTTGCATGGCATCATGCATTTGGATAGACTAAAATGAGCGAAATAACACTTAAGCTTTATTAATATATTACAAGTTCTAATATATTAATAAGATTATTTAATTAGTATTGATCAAGAATTAATCTAGAATTAATTAAGTGATCAAAAGAAGACTAGTTAAATATATGGGTTGATTGTGTAAATCATCCATACTTATATAGTGGGCTAATGCTCCATGGATTATCAAGTTGGGCTAAAACCCATATGATGCTCCATGGAGGCTCCATGGTGTATTTGAGCCCATGGATCCAAGGAAATGGAAAGCCATGACAATTAGGGTTTACCCTAATTGTGACTAACTATATAATGATCTTATGATTGAAGAAATCGGCCCTAGTGAAACAAGTGAGGACAAACCGATTCATGAAGTGTTCTAATTCCTCTCTAAGTTATTCCAAATGCATTTGATGTTGTGTGAACCATTTGAGGTGTCACACTTGGGGCACTAGGCTCTCAAGCTACATAGAATCAAGCACCAACAAAGAGGTATGTCATTCTACTAGATTTTACATTATTTGTACTTCATAATATGCTAGTTAGGATAAATACCATGGAAATTGATATTTGCATGTATAATAGAGAAAACATAGATCCAAGGTATTTAGGATTGCATGTACACTTAGGAGTGTTAGAATGCTCAAAACCCAACAGGGCAATTATTCGACTTATCAACGGACTGAGGTGAGTTTCCTCCACTGTACTCATGGTTCGAAGGCACCAATGTCGGCCCACTAGATTTTTTAGTAGGATGATAGTTGTCTCGATTACAATTCCATGTTATGTTTGTTTAAGTTTGTTATCTTCGTGACTTTCGTTGATATGATTGTATGCTTAGCTTTAGGGGTGAAATAGACTCAATACTAATTGAAAGATACTGAAGGGGGTGAAATAGACCCAATACCGGTTGAAAGATACCAAAGGGGATGACATAGACTCAGTATCGGTTGAAAGATACCAGAGGGGGTGAAATAGACCCAATATCGGTTGAAAGATACCGAAGGGGGTGAAATAGGCCCAATTATGATTTGACTGTTAAGCATGTATGGTATGTGGTATTTTGGGGGAGCTTGCTAAGATTTATGCTTATAGTTTGTAGTTTTTGTTTCAGGTACTTCTATCTCGAAAGGGAAAGGTTTGGCTTGATCGCACCGCACCCGCTCATGTTTTCTGCATTATGCGATTTTGAGATTTGTACTCTGATATTATTTCACTATGTACTCAAAGTTTATTTGTTCTTTTTTGCCTCAATGGGAAAAGCAATATCATGGGCCCCTTGATGATTTAACGGTGATATTTATGTGTTATGCCTAGCCTAGACTAAATTTATGTGTTCATTTGGTAGTTTAATTTGATCATCATAAATCAAAAATTAAGAAACATAATGTTGAACTGCTAAGTTGATGCATTATCCATGGCTCAGTTCGTAATGATATCTTGTAGAAGCAAAGGAATACCTGACTATTTGAATAATAGTAGTTGATGAATTGTCAAACGGGGAGACGGTTTGAAATGGGTGTCCAATACCATAACTAATTTGTACAACTTTTAGAATAATAACAAAGTCCTTTTATTATTGCTCTCAAGAGCTAAATAGCTAGAAAAGGATTTAAGATAGTGAGATAAATAGTTTATTAATTTATTATAGTTTGATAAATTAATTAGAAACAAGTTAGACTTAATTTGAATTAATCTGTAATCCCTATATGGACTGCACAGTTTTGAGAGGCTCTAGAAGGCTTCTAGAATCGTCCCTGGTAGCTAATAAGCAAAAAGAATTGAATTATGATTTAATATGATTATTTAATTAATTCAAATCAGCTAAATCTACAAGTTACCTCGGCTATATAAAGACCTCTCTAGCCTTCATTAATCCCATCCCATACACTTGTAGCCCTAAGAATTCAATTATTGTAATCCCTCTCCTCTCTCCATATTTTTTTATGGGTTAGTCTCTTGGGTGTGACGTATTAGAGGCTTTCATATTTTTTGTGCTAGATCCTTCCAAAAGCAACCAAGACTTAAAGATCTTCAAGTGAATCAATAGTAAATATGATATTACTTTAAAGGTTAGTAATATTATCTCTCTTGGTAGTTTAGATTCATAGTTTTGAAAGTAGGTTGACATAATAGTAAAACCTAGATCCAAAGTGCTTGTACACTTAGGTTTATTATTAATCGCTTTAGTTGCCTAACATTCTTGTATAAATGCATAGAAAACCCTTCAAAAATCTAGATTTTTTACAATACCATCCTATATTTTAATATACACCATGCAACTTTCCTTGATGATCTATATCATATGATCACCTAACTTTATTGTGCTAGTACATTCTTTAGAAGAAATGAATATATTTAGTGAGAAAGTTATACGATGAGATACACATGTTTCTACAAGGTCCGTGTATGTAGAGCTAGTCATACGAACAATAAAACTTCACATTGTCTCCTTCATTGGAACTATCTTGAACCACAACAACATCGCCATTGTTTATTAAGTAAGTTTTATCGTTTCCTTTTCATCGTTATAGAAGGTCTCTTTTAATATGCTCTTGTTCTTTACACTGATAGCATGTAACCTTACTATAAGGAATCATTTTCCAACAAACATACCTAAACTGAAACCTTCTTCATTATCAAATACCCTACGTTTTAGTTCCTTGGACAACAAGGAATCATTCACGTTATTGATAGTAATCGTTGTTATACCATATAACATGGTTTTAACGAAATTCTCATATAAATTTGGTAGAGAATGCAACAAAAGTAAGTGATTGATTGTCATCATCAATCTTAACTTTGACATCTTGTAAATCCATAATAATATGATTAAAAATATCAAGATGATATTTTACATGAGTACTTTCAGATATCCAAAGGGTGTAAAAATGTTGTTTCTGATATAACCGATCTGTGAGAGAGTTATTATGATATTTGTCATAGAGCTTCTCGCATAACCCAATAACATCAGTTGTTTAATCCACAATCTCTTGTAACTATTCGTACTTAAGACATAATAGAATCATGCTATGCACTTTCACCAGAATATTCACTTTCGCATCAACCATCATCTCCTCTAGCAATTTCACCTATACTTTTAATGATACACCCATGACCATGTTAAACCAAAAGAGCCTTCATCTTCACATTCCACAATGTGAAATCATTCGATCCGTTGAACTTTTCCAAATCGAACTTGTAAAATGACATCCCTTCACCAATAGACACAACCACTATAATAACCACAACTACGATATCACTTGTTACAAAATAAAGCAAAAGAATCAATAATATGACACAATGAGTTTACATGTTCCAGTCGGTGTGAACTACATCCGCTAAAATAAACCAAAGAAGTTTTCTATTACTTGATTGTTTATAAAGTGATTATATTAGAATCCTTAACTATAAATACTTATAACTTCAAACCCCGGTGAGTACAGAGCCGAGCCTTAATATTAGTAAATCCAAAATAACTAATATTTTGAGCCTAACTGATCCCAACCTACTTTAAACATATATTCATTCAAAAACTTCATTCAAATTTTTCTTCACTTTGTTTCAGGTTGGGTTGTTCATTCCGCTTATGAAAATTTCAAGTCATTATGTTTGAAGATATTTTTTACAATATATTTTTCAAAATTATCAACTAGTTTTGATGAACATATATTTATAACACTCAGCCCTACATTTATTAGACGATTCTTTATATGCATTGGGTTGTGACCTAATAGTAGCTTTTTTTAACCGAAAAATATATTAGTAAAAGAGGGTTGAAACCTAGCAAGAAGCCAGACGAGCAAAGTACAAATACAAGAGAAACATAAAAGTTTAAATACATATAAAAGGGTCAACACAACATTCATTATAATTCACCCCCCCCCCCTCCCCGGGGAGGGGGGTTTTCCTTTTGTGTTTTGGAACACCACTGATTTTATCATGCCTTCTAACTTTGTAGGAGAGATATGTCGGTTGTTAAAGATTCTGTCATTTCTTTCCTTCCAAATACTCGATAGTGTCCGATAGCATTTGACTAGTAACAATTGTCTTTTTTTGTTATAATTTCCCCACCCTGCTCCAAAATCAAGAACCTCAACCATTGTAGTGAACTGATTTGCGTCAATACCACACCGTTTGAATATCCACTCCATCACTATCCTTGCAAAAGGACAATTAGCAAGGATATGATTTGCATATTCCTCCTCGTTATTACAATATCACCAAGCTATGGAATCCAAATGTAACCCGCCCCCCCTTTTTTTGGAGTGCCACGACAATTGGATTTCTGTCAATTCTTGCTCTCCAAATAAAGCATAATACTTTGTATGAAGCTTCTTTCACTCATTTAATTTTTTTCAGATCAACGAGGGTGAGTTGATAAATTTTCTTCCTTAATATATGTACATCCCATGAGGATAAATTGCATCTCCATCCATCACTGTTTCCATTTCCTATTTTTTGTAATGACATCAAGAAGTGGGATTCCAAGTTTTAAGATTTCCTTTTATACCCCTGCAATGTTTTCCCATAAGCCAGGGATTTGCATATTGGAAAAAGATTCCACATGCCTAGAATGGAGATTGTAATGCTCGAAATAGCCTGACTCCATAAGAGAGCAAGATTACAGTGTAATCGCCACCACCACGTAATGATTAAGTTGATGTTTAGTGCTTTAATCGAACCTACACCCAACCCTCCTTCATCCTTTGTTGTTATGATTTTGTCCCAGGAGACCCACCTAATTTTTGAGGCTCCATCTACTCCACCCATAAGAAATCTATGCAAATTTTTTCCAGCTGATTTAATACCCCATAGGTGCTACAAATAGCGAAAGATAATAAGTGGGTAGATTACGGAGTACAACTGTAATTAGCGTAAGCCTACCCCCGAATGACAATGTTTTCGATTTCCACACCATGATTTTTGACATGAATTTTCCAATGATAGACTTCTAATCATTCTTTAGTTTCATATTAGCACCCACAAGCACCGCCAAGGTACGTGAAAGGAAGGCACGTTGATTCACATCCAAGGGTACTGAGCCACCGAGTCGTCTCATCTAACATCGATACGACTTCAAAAACTTTGGATTTGTTGAACTTCACTTTGAGTCCTAAAGAGATATGGAAACATCGCAAAATACTAGCTAGTTTCTTAAAGTTCCTTTCTAACCATTCTCCCATAAATAGAGCATCATCAGTGTAAAATAGACGCGAAATCATCGGACCGTATTGGGTAGTTGCATTCTTTTCAATATACCTTTATTACATGCAGTTTTTAACGCCACACTAAGTCCTTCCATGGAAATGATGAATAGAAAATGGGAGAGAGGATGCCCTTGTCTCAAATCCTTTTCTATCGAGGACTCTCTTGTAGGAACTCCTTTAATGAGTATCACATCTCTAGCTGATTTCATATAGCCTTTGATCCATAACCTCCACGTGTCCCGAAATCCCTTTTGACTAAGATTTGAGTCTAAATATTTCCATATACTCCATAGTGTCCCGCAGCATATGACTAGTAACAATCATGTTTTTCTTGGGATAATTTCCCTACTCTGCTGCAAAATCGAGAACCTCCACCACTATAGTAAATTGATTTGCGCCAATACCACACCATTTGAATGTCCACTCCATCACGATCCTTGCAAAAAGACAATTAGCAAGTATATGATCTGCATATTCCTCGTCTTTATTACAATAACACCAAGCTACGGAATCCAAATATAGCCCCTCCCCCACCTTTTTTTGGAGTGCCACGGCAGTTGGAATTCTACCAATTCTTGCTCTCTAAATAAACCATAAAACTTTGTTTGGATCATCTTTCACCCTTTCAATTTTTCCAGATCAACGAGAGTGAGTTGATCAATTTTCTTCCTTAATATATGTACATCCCATCGGCAAATAAATTGCATCTCCATCCCTCATTGTTTCCATTTCATGTTTTTGTAATAACATCAAAACGAGCGATTCCAAGCTTTAAGATTTCATTTTATACCCCTGTAATGTTTTCCCATAATCTAGGGATTTGCATATTGGAAAACTATTCCACATGCCTAGAATGGAGATTCTGAATGCTCGAAATATCCTGGCTCCATAAGAGAGCTACATTATAGCTTAATCGCCACTACCACTTAACGATTAAAACGATGTTTAGTGCTTTAATCGAACCTACACCCAACCGTCCTTCATCCTTTGTTGTTATGCTTTTGTCTCATGAGACCCACCTAAATTTTGAGGCTCCATCTACTCCACCCCATAAGAAATCTATGCGAATTTCTTCCAGCTGATCTAATAGCCCAACAGGTGCTACAAATAGAGAAAGATAATAAGTGGGTAGATTACCGAGTATAACCATAATTAAAGTAAGGCCACCCTTGAATGACAATGTTTTCGATTTCCACACTGTGAGTTTTGACATATATTTTCCAATGATAGGCTTCCAATTATTCTTCAAATTTATATTAGCACCTACAGCACCCCAATGTACGTGAAAGGAAGGCACGTTGGTTCACATCCAAAGGTACTGACCCACCAAGTCGTCTCAGCTAACGTCGATCCAACTCCAAAAACCCTGGACTTGTTGAAATTCAGTTTGAGTACTCGAGATATATGGAAAGAGCACAAAATCCTAGCTAGGTACTCAAAGTTCCTTTATGACCATTCTCCCATAAATAGAGCATCATCAACGTATAATAGATGTGAAATCATAGGACTATATTGGGTAGTTGCATTCTTTACAATATACCTTTATTACATGCACTTTTTAATGCCACATTAAATCCTTCCATGGCAGTGATGAATAGAAAAGGGGAGAGTGGATCCCCTTGTCTCAAAACTTTTTCCATCAAGAACTCTCTTGTAGGAACTCCATTAATGAGTATCGAAGCCCTAGCTGATTTCATAAAGCCTTTGATCCAAAACCTTCATGTGTCTCTGAATCCCATTTGAATAAGATTCAAGTCTAAATATTTCCAATTCACCGAGTCAAATGCTTTGTCAAAATAAACTTTGAAAAGCAGTACCTTCTTATTAGAATTTTTGCCCGAGAGCATACGTCATTCACAATCATCGGTCCATCTAGTATGTACCAGCCTTCGACATAAGTTGATTGTACATCATCTGTAATGCCTCGAATTTCAAAACAAAATTTTCATTTTTCATTCACCAAACAATATTTGTAAATCCAAGTCATCATGGAATTTTAAATCATTATTAAAACAATATCAGAGTTTCCTAAAATCAACAATACGTCATAAGCCGGAGAATGTGTACAATCATGCCTCCGCCTTCCTGGAATCTACAAAAGTATCTGAAACACATTTAAATCAACACTGTAAGCACGAAACTTAGTGAGTTCCCTAATATACTACATACACAAATAATTAACCTCTCATGGCTATATCTCAATAAGAACCCTCCGGTCATGTATCTCAGTGAAGACCCTCCGGTCTCACATCCCGGTATGGACCCTCCGATCATAACTCAATATATATACAGAATAGTATACAAACATGAGTCACAAAGACAAAATGCATAGTAACACATATCTCAGTATAAGCAATTAAAACCCTCCGATCCCACATATATTACCACACACATAAGTATAGAGAGAAGACTCACCTTGGATGCTAAACAGATCCTACAACTGATGTTGCTGCACACCGGCCCCAAACATTGATCCAAACCCACAACTAAACTCAATTTGGTTCTAAGACTAAGTCCAAACATTAAGTCTAAATATGGCCCACTAATCCAGCCCACAAATGGACCAAGCCCATGTCTAGGCCCAAAAGGGTAAGCCCAAAAAAAGGGTCTAAGACTCTAATATTCCTCTATTCAAAATCCCAACACAAAAAGCCAAAGACCACGACCCCAAATACTTAAGTTCCAAAAGCAAAAATGAGCCCAAAAGTCCACAACGAGCTTACGTGGGGAGTACCCTCTTGGTACACTCAACGTACTCGTGATCCTATATGGGGACTTAATCAGTATGTGAGGCGTACTTGATCATTACGCGGGGCTTAGGTCTAAATAATCGAATTTTGTTTTAATCACTTTAGCCCATTGCATCCAATCCTTAGGGAAGCTTCATTACAAGGCCTTAACTGATAAAGTTGGTGACTTTAGCAATTTGCATGTCTTATTGGGACCCAACTAACAAAAATAACCATTAAGGCTCATATTAAGCACCTTAAGACATGCATGGATGACTCTTAACCCTAAAGATGGTTCTTGAACCCCAGAAATGCCAATAGTGGCAACTCAAAGATCTTGAAGTGGTAACTACCACTAGATCTCATCCATGATATCCAAAAAGAGGATAAAACCTTCATAACCATAGATCTAAACTTCTAAAGAGAAAGTTCAGATCTTTATACCTTAAATGAGCTAGAAATGGAGTAGAGAGTCTGGATCTACAAGCCTTCCTTTGAACTCCAAACTTTATCCAACCACCTTCTTCAAGAATATGCACCAAAATATACCAAAAGCACAAAACTAAGCTCACAACACTATTGGGAGGGTTAGGGTTTCGAAAATGAGTCTCAAGGTCAGTAGAGGCTGAGATATGAAGGTTAAAAAAGCCATAAATGCGTTTATATAGTGTCCAAACCCTAAAAATTAGGATTTGGCACTTTGGACAATTACGTTGGGCGTAACCCAGCTTACGCTGGGCATATGCGGCCAAACACATGATTTCCCCCATGCATGCATGAGACAAATTTCCCAATCTTTTCAACTAACAACCGTTTCTACCAATTATTTCAATATTGCCATAACTTCCTCGTCTTAGGTCAGTTTCCAACGAACTTTATATCCACGGAAAAGTGGCGATAAGCCCTACGCTCCTATCAACTCGTCATAGCCTTAAAACTTCCCAGACGAAACCCAAATTCCATAAAGGACCGAGCCAATGCCTTTACCAATACCCTTGGGCTATAAGGCACACACCGAACTCTTTTATCACGTAACCTACCTTACCTGCATCCAAAAGGGTCTAAACCTTTCTTCTTTAAAACCATAAAATCTTCTCATACCCAAATTACAACCTACGAGACTTAAATCATAGAAAGACCCGAAACAGGATGTTACAATTCTCCCCCACTTAAATTAGAATTCGTCCTCAAAATGATTCCTTACCAATCCCAACAAGCCAAACAACCTGAGCAACATGGCCACAATCTCGAGCATAGCACAACCTTCCCATGGCAACCGAAACTAACCCTCACAGGGCTCTCCAACCCGTAGATGAAAAAATTCCTTCACCATCCGACAATAATTCCTTGTGAATTAACCACAACTACTCAACTTGGAATCTGAAGAATAAACCTTAATATTGTGCCCTCAGTCATCAAAAGAATAACCTGCCAATCCGCCTAAGAGCTGAAACACTACACTATGTCAGACCTTCCAACAGACAGAACCATTCCAGTACCAAACCCAGGATGATTCGGATCCGAACCCTGAACTAAACGACCATGCCCGACCGGAACAATCCACTGATATCCACAAACATAATCCCCAACTACTTTCCAATGCTTAACACCAACTCTGAACAAAAGACCGACTCCCACCCAAAAATTTGAACCAATAAAGGCTGTACTATCCCATCCGTCAAAACGAATCTAACAACCGTTCAATACCACAAGGCTATCTCAACCAATCACATTGCACGCGCAATCCCTAAGTTCACTTCACTCCAAGGGAATACTCCAAACCAATCTGTAGTAACACATCAGACTACTATCTATCTAAAAACAAAGAATGTTGTGGCTCTTCCACAACCCAACACCCATTTCTATGATGGTCCAAATCATCCTAGAGAATTCTACGAGCCAAATCGTAGACTTCACACTCCCTCAACTGCTTACCAACCTAGTGCATGCTATAGCTACCTTGCAGTCTTATAGCACTTCCATACTAAATAGTGAATGTTATGGCACCCCGCAGCCTTACGACACTCTCACACTAACTAGTGAATTCTACAGCACCACACAGTCTTACAACATTTCCTAACTTACCATGTGCTCGTCCCAAGTTCTTTCCACGATAGCCATGATGCTGCATGTAGTCAGGGGTTAGATAAACAGTCGAATAGATGATCCACCTGAGAGCGAAAAATCATACAAGAACATCACAAACACGCATTAGACCAAGAGTTCTACGGCTATCTAGCTTAGACTACAAGAGATGCCAAATCGTAATCCCCATGGACCAAGATACACCATCACGGAATCTGACGATAGCTTGTCACGACCACTGATCTTCAACTTATACAACCCGAAACCTTCGAAGTATTCCAACTTATTAATGAATAACGGGAAATAATCAGCGATTGATAATGCTTTGAAGACAACCTGAAACCCATATAATTACCGAACAAAACCCACGCGAAACTACACATACCAACTCTGAAGTTGATTGATAGATAGACCGTTGCTCTTCCTGGAGTATATATAGCAATCTATACGTCGAGCTGGAAATCCATCACCATCAAAAACTTGACCCAAACAACCTAATAACCTCATAACCTGAACATTGGCGAAACCAAAAGAAACATTGACCATAACAAGCTCCCTGACCAACGACTACCTTCCGGGTGGACACTCATTCTTTCCTGAGCACATACAACATGCATCATCTTGCTCTGCACCTTGCCTTGACCACATCTAGACCCAAGTCTCATATATCAGGACCGCAGATCCCTATAACCCAATCTTCTGAAGCCGCAACTCGAACAATTCGATGATCCTTCAAAAAGAATATCCAGTTCTCTCCTACTTAGGGTTTCAACTACCGCCAATTGTCATTCCAAACAGACCAAAGTGGTTCACCAGATATACCATACATGCCTCTTGGATCGTATCACGCAACACACGATGACCTCCAGATAAAGACGAATCAACTTCTGACATTCTGAATCTTAGATGGAGACCTCGGAAACTTCCCAACATGACTGCCTCCAATCACCAAGAATCTCATACAGCTGCATAAGCAGATATTTGGATAGTCCTAAAATAGCACCGACTCTTTATCTGGGAATAAATGGACAATCACACACTTCATCTCTGAATCCTCGACCAACAACCCATCACAAGAATCGACATACAAATAGGAGGCCTCACTCTCACAGTTGATACGCAACATACACAACGAGGGTTGTTGTTTACGATGCACTCCTCCTGATCACATGAAACAATTGCTAGAATACGACTTACTATACTTAAATAAGGTATATCCTTGTCCGCATGTCTCATGTTCCCCACTGTAATGACTCTCTTACGGCATAAGAAATACCTTAAGGAAGTCATACCACATGAACCCTTTGGTGCAAATACCGCAATTATTTGGTACCCCATGGGGTCTACCTCCCAATTCTGAAATCCGAAGCTCGCTCTCTCTTCCTGTCAATACAGAAAAACTGGAATAATGTAATTCTTCTCATAGAAAATGACATCATAAACCATCGAACGATCACTTAACTTAGACTGCAAATCCTCAAATAGCTCATCACATCCACTTCCTTTTTTAGTCTTGCGACTCAAGCTGGCACCTTACCGATCAAATCCTTCGAGACCTAAACTCAACTTTCTCGGAAGGCCTACTCCATTCAAACCCGACCAACATGGCCCTCGGGCCTAACAATCACTAGGCCCATTCTTAATATCAATTGTCGAAGTCGGATAACCACTAAAGACGGAAACACACTCTACAACGAATCATGGCACCCAAACCATGTTATCTACCCTCAACCTGCTACTTATAACCCATGGAATTATCCTCGATTCGAGTATGGATCCTCTACTTTTAGTAGTATGGGCCTAATACTACCTTCCACATCTATCCATACATTCCTCAAGAATCGTCCCGTATTTTCTAAGTAGCTACTCAACTCCACTATTGACCAATCCAATTCCGCATAATCGCTCTCCAGCGAATACTCACCGCTAAACAACACACTCATCAGACTGAAAATACTCCATAGGATCTCCTAGGATTCCCTTCACTTCTCTTTCTGCCATCAGTTGGAAAAGGAACTCCCTTTAATACCTACTAACTACTTTTCGAATACAATTACATGCTACATTCACTAGATAATTTTTCGACTTCAAGATCCCACCCTTTAACTGTTAGACTTAAACGAGAGTTGTGCAATAGATCTAAATCTAACCTTCTAAAATTATCTAATCCCTATAACATGCAACCTAACATATTCGATTAATAGTTAGTCAATATTAATGGAAGTATCTAAAAGTACAAAGCAAGCAGCATTCGGGCATCAGGAAACCTCTACCAGCGCATAACCTAAATGGTCTATTTAGACCGACACATGAAACCACACTAGCATACAACCCTAACTGCTCAAACCACAACACAAAATGCATCATCGAACTCAGGCAATCCTTCCTCACAACTCCTACAGATCACTAATCATATGCATGCAACACTACCAACTCACGTAACATCCATAAAGGCATCTCTCCTAAGCAGGCACACTAGCTTGCAATACTGAGTGGATCCCTAGCCTTAAACTAGCATGCAATTCTATCAACTCATAATAAAAACTCATTGCATCACATAATCAATTAAGGGTATTTTGGAAAATCACTGCTCGGGCTCTGGCTGATTGTACATACCACTTCTGACCTGCTTTCAAAACTATTTAATTTCCTTGGAAAATCGTGTGATGAAAAAGCATTTCTTTTGAAAATTTATCACTCCTTAGTACAAGTCTAGACAAACCCAAGGGTGGGCTCGAATCCCTCAAACCAAGGCTCTAATACCAAATTGTAACACCTAGAATTTAAAAAAAAAAATCATTTTTCATTCACCAAACATTATTCGTAAATCCAAGTCATCATGGAATTTTAAATCATTATCATAACAGTATCAGAGTATCCGAAAGTCCACAAGACATCATAAACTGATGAATGTGTACAATCATGCCTCCGCCTTCCTGGAATCTGCAAAACTACCTGAAACACATTCAAATCAACACTTTAAGCACGAAGCTTAGTGAGTTCCCCAAAATACCACATGCACAAATAAATAGCCACTCATGGATATATCTCAATAAGGACCCTCCGGTCATTTGTCTCAGTGAAGACCCTCCGGTCTCACGTCCCGGTTTGGAGCATCTGGTCATGACTCAATTTATACACAAAATAATATAACAACATAAGTCACAATAACATAATGCATAATAACACATATCTTAGTATAAGCAATTAAGACCCTTCGGTCAATACTATGAATAAGACCCTCCGGTCAATAACACGAATAAGACCCTTCGGTCACAAATAAATTACCACACAGATAAGTATAGTGAGATGACTCACCTCGAATGATAAACAAATCCTACAACTGTTGTAGCTGCGCATCGGCCCCAAACATTGAGCTGAACCAACAACTAAACTCGATTAGGTTCTAAGACTAAGTCCAAACATTTAGTCTAAATATGGCCCACAAATGGCCTAAGCCCAAGCCTAGGCCCAAAAGGGCAAGCCTAAAAAAAGGGTCTAAGTCTCTAATATTCCTCTATTTAAAATCCTAACACAAAACGCCCAAGACCACGACCATAAAGCCTTAAGTTCCAAAACCAAAAAACGAGCCCAAAACCCTCAACGAGCTTACGTGGGGCGTACCCTCCTGGTATAATCAGCGTACTCACGATCCTGGACAGGGGACTTAATTAGTATGCATGGCGTACTTGAGCATTACGCGGGGTGTAACTGCTTAGGTCCAAAAACTCGATTTTGACTTAATCACTTCAACCCATTGCATCCAACCCTCAGGGAAGCTTCATTACAAGCCCTTATTGATAAAGTTGGCGACTTTAGCAGTTTGCATGTCTTAATGGGACCCAACTTCCAAAAGTAACCATTAAGGCTCATATTAAGCACCTTAACACATGAATGGATGACAATTAACCCTAAAGATGCCAACTTTAAGGTTCTTGAACCCCATAAATGCCAAAAGTGGCAACTCAAAGCTCTTGAAGTGGTAACAACCACTAGATCTCATCCATGAGATCCAAAAAGAAGAAAAAATCTTCATAACCATAGATCTAAACTTCTAAAGAGCAAGTTCAGATCCTTGTACCTCAAATGAGCTAGAAATAGAGTAGAGAGTCTGGATCTACAAGCCTTCCTTTGAACTCCAAACTTGCACCAACCACCTTCTTCAAGAATATGCACCAAAATATACCAAAAGCACAAAACTAAGCTCATAACACTCTTGGGATGGTTAGGTTTTCGAAAATGAGTCTCAAGGTCAGTGGAGGCTGAGATATGAAGGTTACAAGAGCCATAAATGCGTTTATATAGTGTCCAACCCTAAAAATTAGGGTTTAGCACTTCTTCCAGATATGCTTGGCATACACGGCTAGACACATGCTTTCCCCCCTTACATGCACGAGACGAACTTGCCAATCTTTTCAACTAAGGACCATATTTTCCAATTATTTCAATACTGCCATAACTTCCTTGCCTTAGGTCCCTTTCCAACAAATCTTATATCCATGGAAAGGTGGCGAGAAACCCTACGCTCCTATCAACTCACTGCAGCCTTAAGACTTCCCGAACGAAACCCAAAATTCATAACGGAACGAGTCAACACCTTTACCGATATCCTTGGGCTCTAAGGCACAAACGGAACTCTTTTACCACACAACCTACCTTACCTGCATCCAAAAGTGTCTAATCCTTTTTTCTTTAAAACCTTAAAATCTTATCATACCCGAGTTATGGCCTACGAGCCTTAAATAACAGAACAACCCGAAATAGGATGTTACATCATCAATGCATTTATCTATCACCCTCTTGAGGCTAGAGGAAAGGATTTTGGAAAAAAAATTATGCATGCTTCCAATCAAGCTAATCTGGTGAAAATCACTAAATTTAATCGAATCTTTACTTTTGGGGTTGTGGGAGATAAATGATAAACTGCATGTAGAGTCAAGCTTGTTGTAACGAGCAAAATATTAACGAATAATACAATGTCCCCAAAGAGAATATCCAAACAGGATTTGATAAAATTAAAAGTGAACCCATCGGGTCCTAGAGCCTTTTCACTTTAGCACTCTCACACATCAGCCTTAATTTCCTCCAGTGAAGTAGATTGTTCCAAGTAAGTCCTATGTTCCTCAGATATGCCAGAGAACAAAAGATTGCAGCACTTTGGCCTAGATGGCCATTTTTCTTTAAATTTATCTCTAAAAAACCTGTAAGCCTCCTCCTTAATCTGATTGGGGTCTGTACTCCAACAACCATTAATTGTGTCTTCATAAATGTTATTTTTCATGTTCTTATGATTGACATATGTGTGAGAAAATCTTATGTTTTCATCTCAATCGATGGCCCATCATATCCTAGATATCTATTTATGATTGAGACTAGCCATATTTCCTTAATTAATTATTTAATACCATCTCTTCTTTCTGCTTGCTCCACTTTGGAGAGAATAATTGTTTTGGCAATACTATCCGACCAATCCACTTTGCTTTTAATCTTCTTTAAATCCTCCTCTTCCTTGGGGAAGTCTGACGCCCTCCATTCTTTGAGTTTGTTCTTTAAATGTTTGAATTTGGCAGCCAATATGTAATCAAATGTGCCATATCCTTGGAAATGAAGCCAGAACTTAGCAACAATGTTTGCAAAAGCTTTCCTATCCATCCAAGAGTTAAAGAAACAGAATGTACAGGGTCCAAAGTCCACATATTTCATTGAGATAAAAACAAGGCAGTGGTATGATGCCTCCCTCGGAAGAGCAGTAACAAAAACGTTAGCAAAAATTGCAAGAAATCAGAGTAGACCAAAAATCTTTTCAGTTTGCTTAGTTTCAGATCTTCTTAGCAAAAATATGTAAACCCACGGCCACCCATTTTGAGATCATTGAATCCACCTTCATGAATAAATATGATGAAACCAAGTGCAGTGCGTGCACAAAACATGGAGTTGAATCTTTCTTCCTTCCTCCTAACCACATTGAAGTCTCCAAATAGTATCGAAATCCCCCCTCTTATCTGTTTTAGTGTGAGAAAATCGTCCCACAGTTTATTTTTATCAGGGATGGCTTGTGGTCCACAGATATTAGCTAGAATAAAAGGTTTATCAATCCCAACCTAGTTGTCGAAGGAATCAATTTTGGCCCATTAGGCTTATGTATTATAGAAAGACATGGGGGTTAGCCCTTGGCATTATGTATGAATGACCAAGAGACGACTCCTGGCACACTGTGTGAAAGTCCGGAGTCTGAACTCTGGCAAGTAATTAGTTAAGTAGTATTGCTTGTATGCTAGTTGTCTTTGTGATACTTGCATGGAAGACCAGGAGGTCGCTCTTGGCACTTTTCTCTAAGACCCAGGGTTGTGGCCCCCGACCTAGCAAGAAAGACCACGAGGTGGCTCGTGGCATAATGGCAAGACTATGTGCGGCACATAGCACCTTTATTATATATGACATATGATCGATACGTATAGATCGCAGTTATGTATGACATGTATGGATCATTTGATATTTATGGTATGTGGTATTTGGGGAACTCACTAAGCTTTGTGCTTACGGTTTTCAGTTTGTTTCAGGTACTCCAGTTTTCAAATGAAAGGGATCGGGACGATCACAGTGCATACACCCGTGTTTTCCACAATATGTGATCTTTGGGATTGCACTCTGATAATTATTTTATTGGAAATGCTTTTCAATGTTTTGAACGAAGTTACAATAGTGTTTTAATTATATTGAAAATGAAATATTTACCTTGTATTTTTGGGTCGTCACAAAAGCTATGTTGTTATGGACAATAAACGACTTTCCAGCTTATAGTAGTTTATCGGGTTGGAGCGGACAAGTGTATAGAGCATGATCGACTTGCAATGAAGACATTCCCACGTACCGTGTAAAAAATAAAGTCGTTTATATTGGTTATCGTTAGTTCTTATATGCTAATGATCCTTTAAGGACGAGTTTGAAATTTAACGGAGAACCCGAGACAAGACCTGCTCTAAGACACTTTACAAATGAAGACATACAAGAGCAACTATGTTGTCTACTACTTTGTAAACTGGGTAAATATCATAAGACTGTCAAGTTGAAACGTAGCATATTTTTCGATCCCGAGTATTGGTCTTCTTTGCATCTGAAGCACAACATAGATGTGATGCATATCAAGAAAAATATAGGTGAGAGTGTTTTGGGTACTTCTCTGATGAATGATAAGAGTGAAGACACATCGAATGCACGAGGGGCTTGAGAAATCTGAATATCCAGAATAATCAATTGTTGCAAAGAAAGCGTAACAAGTTCCCTAGACCACATGCAAGATACTCATTCAAGAAACCTGACCATAAATTTTTTTTTAAATTTATAAGAGACGTTAAACTGCGAAATGGGTTTGGATCTAACATCAGTAAGAAAGTGGTAGATAATGATACTAATATTATTGAGTTAAAATCTCATAAATATCACATTCTTATGTAACGATTGATACCGATTAGAGTCAGAGCGTTATTGGACAAAGAAACTTCTACACTAATTGTAGATCTTTCTATGTTATCCAATAAAATTTCATCTAGAACACTAAAGGTGGAAGATATGAGAAAATCAAAAGAAGACATTATTAGAATCTTGTGCAAGTCGGAGTTGTAACACACATAAAAATCAACAGAAATTTAAACTTATTAAAACCAACAAAAATTCACAAATCGTTTACATCGTAGTTTTCAAAACATTATGAACATCAGAGTCTCCCAAAATCATAAGTCATAAACAAGAGTATGTGTGCAGTCATGCCTTCGCCTTTCTACAGTCATCCGAAGTACCTGAAACATAACCCAAAACCGTAAACCAATGCTTGGTAAGATCCCCTAAAGTACCAACACATAAACAAACAACATATATACAATAACAGCATGACGGGTCTGATAAACCATAGTGTTAGAACACCCAGTATACTATGGATCCAGTCAACCATCGGGTTGGAATACCCCAAGCCCACTTAACTATCGGGTTGGAATGCCAATTTATAACGGGTCCTGTCATCCTCGGGATGGAATACCCTTGGGCCCAATAAACCATTGAGTTGGTATGCACCTCACTTGTTGGCTTACACACAAAGCAAAAAAGCCTCAACCACCCACCAAATATGTGTACATATAATAGATAAACATATAAATAGTCTACATACAGACAGGCAGATCTACAGATCACTAAGCATAGTAACATCCTATATACCAAGATACCGATTGAACAGATCATTATAGCATAATAACATACTATCACATAAAAGGATACAAAATTCAAAGGGTCGGCCTGTTGGATTAGGTGTCTAAGCTCATAACTATAACTGGTATGTACTTGACCTGATAGTAGCATGGTCCATTTGGGTTGCCTTCACCAGAACAATCTGATAGGATGGATATTTGAGAAAGAGGCTATTTATGATTTACTAATATATTATAAGTATAATATATTAATTGAAAATTCTTAATATTTAATTAGTATTGATCAAGAATTAATTTGGAATTGATTTAGTGATCAAAAGAGACTAATTAAATTAACGGGGACTGATTATGTAAATCAGTGATATATTGTTTGGGTTATTTATCCATGATGGTCTAAGTTTATGTAAGTATCCATGAAGAGTTAGCCCACATGAGAAATGGATCATAACCTAAGTGTATGGATTATGGTTTACCCATGACTCTTGGAATCCTACAATATACATGTGTTACCCCTAAGTTAAAATCAACCCTAAGTGTTCTAGGAAGAGAGATAGCCGATTTTGGAGTGTCTAGCCTCTCTCTCAAAGTCCTCTTTTGTTATCACAATTGAGGTGATAATCTCTTGAAAGGTCAAAAACTACAAGCCACAAACTATTTTGTATCGTAAAATCTATTTTTTCTAATATGGTAGTGATAATACTCATCCAATCAAAAGAAATTTGTCAAAGTTTCAAGATAATTGTTGGTTATATGATAAACAAAGTTACATGTAAATTATTGATTTGATGTTATCTTACTTTATGATTTTAGTTAGATCAATCATGAATTATATAATGATTTTATTTGTTGAAATTAATCTAAAATGTTTTTAATGAGTTCCATAACTTGTCCTCAAGTTATGGAACATGAAAAGTCTCACCCATTAAAATAACATTAGCTCATAAGTTATGGAATTCAAGAGTCTTGGATGGTTACAAAACTTGTCATCAAGATGGAATCAAAAGGTTTTGAACAGTTTCAAAACTTGCCCTCAAGTTTTGGAATTTCAAAAGTTTAGTTAAAAGGTTTTAATTTGTAATATTGAATTTTAAAACATCTAGTAATTGAAAGGTTTCAAAAGATGCATCTTTTCGGTTCATAACTTAAAAATTAATTAAATAGTTTTAATTTTGAATTTTTAATAACCTAGATGCCTTGAATAGTTCAATTACAACTTATGGACTTTAAATTAATTAAAGTGTTTAATTTAGAGAAGTTTAATAAATCCATGATAACATGGTTTAAGATTAATTAAATTAACAGTATAATTTATTAGTAGATTAAACCACCAAGTATTTTAAATGTGTAAAATACACCCTTATACTATATAAAATTAAAAAGTTTAATATATTATATGTATAAGTAAAAGGTTAGTCTTACCGTTAGTAGGCCTGATTCACGAAGCCAGTCTATAAGGGGAGTATAAGGTAACTGCCTATAAAATGGTGGTTTAATGGGTGTCCACTCTCACTCACAACTTCCTTGACTAGTGGAGGGTCGTTCGTCGAACGGGTAGAATAGGACATTAATTCTCATTAAAAGTATAATGAAAATACCAAGTAACTAAACACTTATAAATTCCCAATCTTAGTTACTTAGGAAAAACGTGAATTTGGTGCTAACCCATGAAATTGCACTTTGCACCTTGTTAAGTCGTTAGTGGAGCATGTGTGGTTAACCAATACACTAATTTGGGACTGACAATGTGTGGCAAAGGGTAGCTTGATGTTAATCACGGATCAATGGAGCGTGTGTGGTTAACCGGCACATTGATTGGATGATTTGTAACATTAAGTGTACCAAGCTAATTTGCATGGTTATTCACACCTTGTTTGTGATTCTCGGCATCCCTGTCACAAACTTGAGAGGGCATAATCGAGATTAAACCTGCCACTGAAAAGTTCAATGAATCTCAAAGGATCTAGGAATTTCAATACATTTAAACCTAAAATTTTTTTTTCGTTTTTCATGGTGGAAATTGGTATATCGTCATTTACCTACCTTCAAATACTTTACAATTGGATTACGACATCCCTCTTCTGAATTGTAGAATATTGTGTTGGGTCCTAGCCGTAATATTTCATGTTGGGTGTTATATTAAGGACTTAAATCAACTAACTTGAATTTCACGCATTATAGATGTCTAGGTCAGAAAACTATGGTCTTCCCGAATCTTATGGAAAAAGCATTCCTCATCAAGATGATATTCCACAAGACAATCAAGGTGAAAGATTAATCCCTTCTTCGTGTTGTAGTGGAAATTCACTTCCTCCACCTCCTCTAATAGTTCTCCCTGACCCACAAGTTCAAAGACTTGAAAAGTTCAAGGTCACTCAAGCCCTATCGGCTAGAAAACACCTAGATGGAGGGTCTGTGTGTGCACATGTCTTGGAGATGAAGTCACACATTGACAGGATGGGAATGTTAGGAGTCGTTATGTCAAGGAAGTTGGTTGTTGACTTGGTTCTTCAATCATTTCCTGAGTCATATGGTGATTTCATTAAAGATTACTACATGACAGACCGCGACATGTCCCTTATCAATCTTACCTATTTGCTAATAGCTTTCGAATCAGCAATGATTTGGCGCACTAGTAAAGCAAATTTGATTTGAAGATCTAGTTCCCAAACTTCCATGGACAATGAAAATGGAAACATTGGAAGTCCAGAAAATATTTCTCTCCCCAAGGGAAAGGGAAAGGCTAAGTTTGAGGTTGTTCCATGTACCGTTCCGAAATAGTCTATTTGTTTCTATTGCTAAGAGAAGGGGCATTGGTTGCGAAGCTGCTGTATCTACCTGAAGGATCATAAGGATGGTAAAGTAAAAAATTTGACTCTGCTTCAGGTAAGTCAACTATCTAACTCTATTTAGTTCCTATTTGTAGATTCTTAATACATGATGTGATAAGATTACATTTTGATGTTTTGTAGGATCAAAGAAAGCTTAAAGGAAAAGCATGTTGAGTCTATTGCGAAGAGATGGATTTCGATCGCATGGTTCGATGATCGGATTTTCGAGCTGATGTTAGGAGTTGTGATAGATTTCTTAGGAATATTTAGAAACATAGTTTTCATATGTACTTGCATTGTAAGGAAAGGTTTTCCTCATTTTATAAAGAAAGAGAAATTTTGAGTATATCTTATTTATATTTCCTTGCAATGGTATTTGTGAAAATTGATGTTTGTATGTTTCTATTTTTATCAATATTGATTTGAATCTTTCGTTTGTGGTAGTGTCATAACTTACTAAATAAGAAAAGATTCTCATCACCCAAGTTTCAATTCGACAGAAACTTGGAATCATGCGACTTGTATTGTATGATGAATGAGAACCTTCATCATTGGGAAATTAAGACTAATTCCTTGTTCACATGTATATGTGAGTCAAGTGAAGGACTAGGGGATCAAGTACACTTGGTTGTGCACTGGTCAGGTCCACCACAAAGAACGATAAGACTATTTGTCATGATTTACTAAAAGTTTAATAAATATGGTTATGCTTACAAGTTTAAGTGTAATTCTGAATCGTTGAAAACTTTCAATGTATAGCAGGACGAATAAAAAGAACCAATTAGGTAGAAAGATAAAAGTTTCTCCAGTATGAAAGGAGAGGAGAGTATTTTATTAATGTGTTTTATGATCATCTTAATGATTATGAAAACCATATCAGAATTGATCCTCTAAGGAAACCTTAGTGCACTTGTATGGCTAAGAAGATGAATCAGGAATTGTTGAAATGGTTAAATCAATTAAGATGAATCATACTTCGTTCCAAAATCAAGTCTTAGAGTCGTACTCCAACATTGTGCCTTCAGTGACATAATCTTAAGAAGGTTTATAACACACTCAAAAAATGTGGAATAGAAAAGATGTTTTCTTATTCTTACACATTTGAAATTGGTAAAGTGTGATGTCTTGGATAAGAGAAAGACCAATTGTGTGAAGTGTTTTGTCTTCATAACAAACCGCACTAACTCTTGAATATTTGGTTGTTAAGTAATATTTCTTGACAAAGAGAGTCTTATATGTCAAGACGTCAGTGGGAGTCTTAAATATCTTGAAAAGCTTCAAGAACTAATCAAGAATAAACCTTTTGTTAATCACTAGCACACGACATGAGGTTTGTAACCTATCGTGTTGACATATTCATGTTTCTGTGCCCATTCCAATTAAAGTTGACTATGCATGTGAGTTCTATGAGTACTCAATTGTTTGCATAACAACTTGGAAGAAATGGTAGGCCCTTGAGCTGCTAGATGGCAAGAAATTTAGTTGTCACTAATCTTGTCTTGTGACTATGCTTATGACGAATTCACATGGATAGGAACACATACATCATAAAATCTAAGTTTCATAAGGTTTCTCTCCAATTCATGAAAATGATTGTGAGGAAACGCTTTCACTAAGAAGATTTTAAGGAGATAGTAGTTATGTTAATTGCATTCTCAAATTCGATTATAATTATGACATGCCTCTTCATAGTTTGAATTGTGAGAAATGGCAAAAGGCCTAAACATTCGAGACATATTATTGTTAGTTTTGAAATTGTTTAGACACACATGTGAGCTTTCTAAGGAAAGGTGTAGGAGTTTGAGGAGCCTAGATAAAATCTTAACGAAGCATCTTGTATCATAAATCTGAACTTTGGTAAGAAAGTCAACAAGTGTTTATTTCTAGAAGTCCAACTGATTTCTGGGTACATGTCAAAGCTAGTGGGAGCATAAGTGTTATACTAGTAAGATAATAATTATTATGCTAGTGGGAGCATAACTATTATGGTAAGTTTTGCGAGTTAACAATGTTAATTATAGAATACAAAGGTTTCAATTCGCAAAGCTGCAGGGTTTGAAAAGTTGTTTTGCTATAATTAAGGGAGATGAACTTATACTTCATTTCAATTCTAAAAGTCTAGATTGAGATTGTAATCAAATTTAGTCAAAGACATATATGAATGTTATGTTGAAAAGATTCAACATAAGGAAATTCTATATATGGAAATGTTATAGTAAGAAACTGGTAAAGTATCAGGTCCTTGTGTAAGACATTATGAATTGTGTCACATATGCTTCGGATATAGGATCGATTACATGTGCTATAATATTATCTTTTTCTAATTTTCCAAATGCCTAGGGCATTAAGAGGGAAAAAGGAATAGAACCGATTATGACTAAAGTTATTCAACAACTATCAAAGGACGATATGAGGTTCACTAAGGATTGGTTGCTTAAGGACAGTTGGAAGTATGGTAATGAATGGACCATATTGATATGATTTGAATAGATCGGATTCAACTAAGAATGGATAGTCATATGGAAATTATCGAAAAGCTTCCATAATGTGAGTTGGATATCAATAATCTATGAGTAAGTTAGAATCTTTTATGAAAGAAGGATGTTCAAAGGAATGTTCTTTGAATTTGAGACTTCGTATCTACGGATTTGTCTTGTAACAATCTTCAATTGAAAGTTTTGTAATTGGAAAAGTCTCTGTGACTTGTGTACATAGGCATTACAAAAGGATCACTGCATATAAGCATAGAATCTAACAGATTACAGTAAGTGGCAATGACTTCGTATTCTTACACTTACGATAAGGATTTGGAATTGTGAAATGAGTGTCATTGGAAATGTTTACAATTGATCTATTTCGCAAAGTAAGGACCATAGGTAAACATAATGTTCATGTTTGCAGCATGGGATAACTATTGTTTTAATTCAAGTATTAAGTTGACTAATCAAAACATTATACAATGAATAATGTGTAATCAATATGGTGATTAAATAAAAGATGTTTTACTTATATTCAAAGTTTTGAGACCTTATTGGATTCGATATTCTTGTGTTTCACTTCGCATGTTTTGACTTCCTGAATAATAACATTATTCTAAAGTGTTAGACATAGCACAAGTTTGCTGCAGTGTTCATGAGTACTTCTGGAATAGGATTCGAGTATTGGATTAAACCCATACTCATCTGAATCACTTCATGGATTTTATCACGAGTGATTGTGAGACGATAATATCTTATATTCTTGAAACCAAGATGTGTGAGTTGTAGTTTACAAGTCGGTTGCACCTTGACATATGTAAACACACCAGTAACTTGGTGTGATAAAACATATTGTTGTGTGCGATTTGATGAGTAAGTACACGCAATAATTTGAGTCGAAGTTTATCCATTCCTTTTACCCAACGTGGGATAAAAGCGATATCTGTAGGCCCCTCAATGATTTAGTGATGACAACCCTAAGCACTTGGCAAGCCTGGATAGATTTTATTTCTTCAATTAGTCAGTCGTTATAAATCAGAAATCGGGAAACAACACATGAACATAGAGAATGATTATAATCCATGTCTCAGTTCATACAATATCTAGAACGGAGGAATATATGATCTCTTATCTAATGGACGTGTCATTGACTAGGTCATAGTTCGACAGCGGCTTTTGCGAGCTACGATTGCTAGTCGGGATTTTGGAGTCGTACTTGCAATAATAGTTATTAGACTTATCCAACTGGGAGACTATTAGATTAGGTGTCTAAGCCCATAACTATAATTCATATGTACTAGACTCGAGAGTAGCATGGTCCATTTGGGTTGCCTTCACCAGAACAACTGGACATAATGGATATTTGAGAAAGAGGCTATTTATGATTTACTAATATATTATAAGTATAATATATTAATTGAGAAATCATAATATTTAATTAGTATTGCTCAAGAATTTATTTGGAATTAATTTAGTGATCAAAAGAGACTAATTAAATTTACGGGGACCGATTATGTAAATTAGTGATATATATTGTTTGGGCTATTGATCCATGATGGGCTAAGTTTATGTAAGTATCCATGAAGAGTTAGCCCACATGAGATATGGATCATAACCTAAGTGTATGGATTAGGGTTTACCCATGACTCTAGGAATCCTACAATATATATATATATATATATATATATATATATATGTGTGTGTGTGTGTGTGTGTGTGTGTGTGTGGGTGTGTGTGTTATCCCTTAGCTAAAATCGGCCCTAAGTGTTCCAGGAAGAGAGATAGCCAATTTTGGAGTGTCGAGCCTCTCTTTCAAAGTCCTCTTTTGTTCATGGTGTTTTTGAACCATTTGAGGCATCACACTTGAGGTGCTAAGCTCTTGAAAGGTCAAAAACTACAAGCTACAATAAAGAGATATTCTTCTCACTTGATTTTATGAGTTATATGTCAAAATTGTATGCTGGTTGTAGGCTTCATGCTTTGGAAATTTTATTGCATGTATAACTAGAGAAGACTTAGAACTAAAGCTAGTAGTGTTGTATGTGCACCATAGGAGTGTTGTAGTACACAAAATCCAACACGGCCTTGGTGCCTTTGACCCGCAAGTACAGTGAGGAAAACTCATCTCAGAAACCGAACACTAACTGATGAGGTCTTGACTCTGAATCTCAGCTCAACCGACACCAAATCATCAGAATGACCCAAATTTCAATATAATCTGAAATACCCAAAATATCCTTAAGTCAAACTTGGTTAAACTTGGTCAAATTCAACCCACCTCACATCGTGGCCAAGCATGGGTCACGTCATGACGGCAAACCCGATCTAATTCCCACTCAACTCGACCCAACTAGTCAAATCAATCAAAGAAACCACATGAACATCTATCACGACGTAAGCACCCATTCTCATGTCGTGGGATCCAAGGGTTCTAACAGAAGACGGGGATACTCTGAATCTCATGTTGTGAGATCTTAAATCTCACACCGTGAGCGCTGTCTGTGGCTAAGGATCACCATTTTAAGTCCTTATTCCATTAATTCTTTGATTCTACTTAATCAAGAAGCTAAAGGGGACCCCTAAGGTTCATAAAAATGTTTCCTTTATGGCCATGCATGCACCAAACATGATCCTCCACTTCTAGGTCAAAAAGGGAAGGAATGAGCTGCATTCTTTCATGCATGCCTCAAATCCATACCAACTTCCATATCTTAACAAAATAATGCTCTAGGGACTCTTAGAATCCATAAAGTTGCCAACTTTATGGATTTACTCCACTCAAGCATGCAATAAAATCAATAAGATGGACAAAAATCAAGATTTATCCATGATAACAATAAATTTGGAGCCTTTTATACTTACAAGGGTCCAAAAATAGGAAAAGATGATGATGATGCTGATTCCTTGCCCACAACGCCACTAGAGCGCTTCCTTCTTCTTATTTTCTTCTTCTTCAAGCTAGAAATACACCGAAATGACATAGGATCTTAGGGAGGAGTAATATTAGGGTTTTTAGAGGTTTAGAGAGTGAGAGAGGCTGAGGGTGAGAAACCCTAGCCCTCTCATTCACTTAAATACCGAAAACTTAAGGTTTTAGCTCGTCGGTCGCCCTCACGTCGTGAGCACAATATTGCTCACTTCGTGAGCCTTAAAATTATGCATGGCTCCAGATCGCTCTTCATGATGTGAGAAGGCATCCCTCATGTCGTGAGCAGGGCAAATATTGATACTTTTAACTTTACAATATTAAAGATAATGTGCATCTGATTTGGGTGTTACAAGAGTTGATTTATCCTCCAACGTTTTCTGACATTATGATTCATTTAGTTTTGCATTTAGCAGTTGATGCAATTGTCAAAGGCCCAATATGTATGAGATGGATGTATCTGATCTAAATGTATATTAAAAAACTAAAAACCTATGTTAGAAATGAGGCGAGGTTGGAAGGTTGTATAACTGAATGTTATGTTGTTGAAGATGCTTTATCATTTTGTTCGATGTACCTTCGAGATGTGTAGACTAAATTCAACCGACCTAAAAGAAACGAGGATGTTGTCATTTAAAAAACAAATTTTTGGATATTTGAGTCTAAGTGTCGACCGACCATCACAACGCAAATCAAAAATCTTGATATAAGGGGAAAAGGTAATATAGAATGGTTTATACTGAATAGTTGTCAAGAAGTCAGAAAGTACATCGAGTAAGTGTC
This sequence comes from Lactuca serriola, assembly GCF_051521515.1. NCBI lineage: Eukaryota > Viridiplantae > Streptophyta > Magnoliopsida > Asterales > Asteraceae > Lactuca > Lactuca serriola. The sequence goes on along the minus strand of NC_136412.1, from coordinate 64,099,823 downwards.
CTTATCTCTATCTTTCATTATTTATTGTTACTTTTTTCCATTCATCATATATATATATATATATATATATATATATATATATATGTATATATATATATATATGTGTGTGTGTGTGTGTCATCAATATAGAAAATTGAAATTTGAACATCTTGAAAGTGACGAAAAGACCGAATTTCCCAACTGGTTTCTTGAAAAGGTAATAACAATTAAGAAACAGATATGTTTGATCAATATAACAAATCAAGAATACATAACACATTAATAAATGTTTAATAGGTTTTTCAGATGGAAAAAAGAAAACTCTCCAGAATTCAACAAAGATTTGTTGACTCTTTCAATGGATTCACAAATGGATGTTTATACTTACACCGCGTGCATAGTCTACTGTGTTAGGTTTATGGTACTTAGTCATGATGCACAACGTACAACGCAAACCTTTGGGGTTCTAGCGATGGGTTAGAATGGAGAGAAATATTATGGCAAGTTAGAAGATATTATGGAGGTGTAATATCCATATGATTATTTGACTGTAATATTTTTGTGCAACCGTGCAAGTGATTCGATACAAGGAGATATTCCTTATCATAATTTCATCAGTATCAACACTAACAAGAATCATACCAAGATGATAAACTCATATATGATTCGCAAGCCAACCAAGTATTCTACATATGCGAGCCTTCTCGAGGAAACCAAAACAACAACCCTCATTGTGTCGTCGATCATTTAATCATCGAAGTATTTGGGATCTACCATCCGGCAATGCTCGTGTCCAAAGTGTCGATAATGTGGAGGCCGGAAATGTTGACGCAGTTCAAAACAACTCTTCATCTTGTAACGCCCATAAAAATCAAGCAAATTTAAAACTTTATCACCCATTCAAAACCATTAAGTTATTACAAAGTGTTTTCAAAATAGTTTAGATATCAGTATATCCCAGAAATCCAGATCATAAAAATGTGAGGAGGTGCACGATCACGCCTTTGTCTTCCCGCGATCATTTGGAGTATTTGAAACAAAATCCAAAACTGTAAGCCCAAAGCTTAGTGAGTTCCCACAAAATACCTGCACAACAAGGAACATATATATAATAACATCATACCATGGGCCCAATCAACCATCGGGTTGGAATGCCCCAGGCCCTCAACCATCAGGTTGGAGTGCCAACATACTATGGGTCTAGTCATCCTTTGGATGGTATACCCTCGGCCCACAACCATCAGGTTGGAACGCCCACATACTATGAGTCCAATCATCCTGGGGATGGAATACTCACGGCCCACAACCATCTGGTTGGAATGCCCCGGTCTGTTGGCTTTCGCGCAAAGCAGATAAGCCTCAACCACCAATCGAACATGTGAACATATATCAGATAATCACATAACAGTCTATAGACAGAGAAACCGATCTAACAAATCATAACAACATAATAACATCCTATCTACCAGGATATCTACCAGGATACCGATCTATCAGATCATAATAGCATAATATGATCCTATCTACCAGGATATTGATCTAACAGATCATAATAGCATAATAACATCCTATCTACCAAGATACTGATCTAATAGATCATACGATACTCGAGCATATAATCAGGATAAAAATCCAAAAGGGTCGGCCTTGATGCCTTAGACCCTTGAGTATAGTGAGCAAAACTCACTTCACAAGTAGCTTGGAATGATAATGTCAACTCTCCAAATACATCCACACTCAATCACCTACATCCACCAGTGATCCACTTCCATAAATTTCCAATTTACTAAAATAACCCCAGAAGTCAAACTGGTCAACTCTTCGTCAACGTCAAAGTCAATGATCAAGGTTAGCATCCATGTTGACCCAACTCGTCGAGTGTAACCCACTGACTCGTCGAGTTCTTCCAAAACTCGAAAAATCATGAAAACCCTAGTTGACTCGCCGAGTTTCTAGATAACCCGCTGAGTCCATAAGGTGTCCAAATGTCGGGAAAACCCTAACTAACTCGTCGAGTAATCTCACTGACTCACCAAGTCCATGCAGAAACCAAAAGCGGCCAATCTTCATCTGACTCATCGAGTTGACCATGCAACTCGTCGAGTCCCTTCAGTCCATTTCTTATTCAGACGTTTTTAAGCTACCCCACAGCTCCAAATTGTAGATTTAGCTTCTTAAGGTGAAGTTATCACGTAAAGTTGCAAAATTTACGTGCATGCAAGGTCTTAAAGGCGAAAACCAAGCTAAAGAATAAGTTATAGGTAAGGAGAAGGCCATAAATTGCTAAAGACTAGAACTTTATGACTATAAGGGGCTAGAGGAGTCCAAATCTGAAGTTACAACGTCATATCATGCCCAAAACCAGAAATAACTCTGCAACAAACTAGAAATAGCTCTAAACCTTTGCATGAAGAGATATAGCTAGAGAGAAGTCAAGGTAACGACTTGTTACCTTCAAGATGATGCTAAGATGAAGTAGAAATCAGATCCACAAGATTATCCTTGCTCCAAGCTCCTTAGACTTCAAGCTCTCTTCAAAAAATCCACCTTCCAAGCTTCTTTACACACAAAAACGGAGAGTAGATGCGATTAGGGTTTTCTGAGCTCAAGGGGGGCGGTAAGGGAGGTAGAGGGGGGCTAATGACCCTTTAAATAGGGTGTAAAACCCTGGAAATTTGGGTTTCATTTTCCAGCACCTACTCGTCGATTTGGGGTCCTCCAACTCGTCGAGTAGACCTCTAAATCACGCAGCTTGATCCACATATACACGACGAGTTAGGGCATCCAACTCGTCGAGTAGGTCTAAGAATGTAAATATAAGCTTTAACTTTTACACCTAGGAGTCGGGGTGTTACACCTCTGGTGCTATAATTTTATCAATTTCTCACAATACTTTCAAAACAATGTTGATGTAGCTTAAAATAATTTTGATTATGATAATGAGGATGAGACTGAAGTCCCTCCGCCAATAGGTAGAATTGATAATGTTTCCATGGAAGAGACTGATTATGATGATGATGATTCTTATTATGATACTGATGAAGAAGACATTAAAGTATATGAGGGAGATTCTGATTTAAAAAATCATATGTTTTTTTGGTAATAGAAATTTTATTTGAAGTCTAACTTTTATTCATATTGTTTGTCTAGTTTTTATTCATATTGTTTGTCTATATTATACATCTTATAATTTTCAGAGTAACTAACTTTTATTCATATTGTGTTTCTATATTGTACATCTTGTAACAGACTATATATGGGGTTTATTTGGGTGATACACTTCTACATGATGATGGATGTTATGGGCCTAGGACATGGAGATGATGGATTTGGGGATCCATCACTACGAATAGGATGGTAACTCTTATTATGATATATTTATTTGCTAATTTTATTCATTAATTATAAGATATCGTGACTAATAGTTTTAATTATTGTAACATCCAGATTTCCAGGTATATCATTGTAAGAGTAATTCTGAGATTTATGGAGCGACTCGACGGGTTGTGAGTCCAACTCGTCGAGTAGAGTCGAGTTATTCGCGTGGGTTTAATGACCTGACTCGACGAGTCAGTTTGCTGACTCGCCGAGTTCGTGCTATGCAAGGAAACCCTAAATTTCTGGGGTTCGGGCCTATTTAAGGGGACTTATAACCTAAAATGTGCCTCACCAGCTGCCCAACTCTCCGGTGTGAAACCCTTAGCGGCCATTAAAGCTAAGAGATAGTGCTTGAGCTAATATCAAGTGTTTTCGGTGAATCTTTTGGAAGGAAAGGAGCGAGCAACAAGAAAGGAACGAGAAGAGGCTGTGGGATCTAGCATTTCTTCACGAGGAGCTTCTATAGAAGGTATAAAGCCTACCCCTTTTTCATCTTATTAGTTAGATCTCATGACTATGGAAGTTAGGGATTTTTCTACCTTTTGTTGGGACAATAAGTGCATGGAGTGTATTAGGAAGCCCAGAATTCAGATCTGAACCTTGTGAGGTCCAGAGAGTCCAAATATTATAGCTTTATTCAACCATATAAGAGTTATTGTGGTTAAACGTCTTTGTTAGAGTTATATTGGCATTTAGAGCAACATATGCCATGCATGGACTTAAAGCTCGTGACTTTATGTGATAATCGAGCACTGAGAACGTAGATCTAAAGTTTGGGAAGGTTTTTTGCCTTGAATCGTCTGAATGAGATACAAGTCAGAATGGACTCGCCGAGTCGATTAGCCGACTCGACGAGTCGGTTAGGGTTTTCCCCGATGAGCTTAATCATGCGATAACTCGGCAAGTTGGGGGTTAACTCGACGAGCTAAGTTGGACCTTCACAAGACTTCTGAGGAAACGAGTGGACTCGACAAGTCACACAGGTTCACTCGGCGAGTCGGGTCAAACATGAACTATTGACTCGAGTTGACTTATGTTGACTTTAGGGTTTGGTCAAACATGAGTAATGGAGACCATGGAGGGGTAAAATGGTCTTTTACCCGCTTCAAGAGTTAGAAAGAGGAAGAATAACCTTAGGTTTACTTAGAGTCAATAATGAAGTATTTATTGAGATAATTACCCTATGTGTTAGTCGGTGGGTAGTTCGAGATTCGAGTGCGAGGATGATTGCTTGCTGTCAAGGTGTGTTTTCTCACTATACTTACCATGAGTGGTATCTTGTGTGACAGAGATGTCTTATGTGTGTATATCGAGTACGGAAATATCCTGCATTATGTCTATATGATTTATGTTGTGTATTATTTTGTGCTTTCTAAGTTAGGATCGGAGGGTCCACCCGAGTTATGGGACCAGAGAGTCCCACTAAGACACATTGACTGGAGGGTCTTACTGTGTTATAGCCTCGAGTGTCTAAAGAGTTGTGTGTGGTATTTTGGGGAATTCACTAAGCTTTGTGTTTACCGTGTTACGTGTTATGTGTTTCAGGTTTTTCTCAGGATCGCGGGAAGGCACCGGCTTGATTGTACACACCAGTAAAAGAGTTATGTTTTTGAAGATCCTGGATTTTAATCAAACAATTATGGAGTTGCGAGTTGTAAATTAAATAAATGATATTCTTGTGAAATATGTTATGAGAATTATGTGATTTTAAATGAAAATTTTGTTTGAAAATTTTCGATGTTACAAGTTGGTATCAGAGCCTTGGTTTGAGGGATTCGGATACACTTTCGGGTATGTCTAGACTCATACTGGAGATTTGAGAAAAATTTTCAAAAGAACTGATTTTTTTCAAACAAGCAAGAGCTTCTAAGAGAAAACGAGAAGGAGCAGTGTGTACAATCAGCTAGAGCCCGAACAGTGATTTCCCAAAATACCCTTACTTGTTTGTGTTGTGAGTTATTGTTGAAATATTAGTGATGCATTCTAGGAGATAGGCTAGATATTTCATATTTTAGGACTAGAGTTGTCTGATTTGTGATACCTTAGCCTAGGAATTTTTCTATCTATGATGTGCTTTGAGTATCTGCAGAGTAAGAGTATCCAGCAGGAATATTTCAGAGATAGACCTTTGAGTAGAGGAGTAATCTAGGAGATATACCTAGATGAGCATTGGAGGAGCCTAATGAGAGAGTAGTTAGATACCTGTGTGGGGTAAAGTTGCTTGAGTTTGGTGACACCTTTAGAGTGTTAGTAGAGCAAATACATTTGTAACCTAAAGTGGTTTTGCATGCTGGTGGAGACTATTCGATGCCTGAATGTTTTTTGCTTCATGCTTTGTGGAACTCTCGATGATGGGAGTCGGCTACGAAGTGAATATGATGATATTCAGGAGGTAGATGGTTGGTGTAACATCCCAAAATTCAAGCCCAAAATTTTCATTTTTGATTAATTAATTCATAAACATTCATTAGGAAATATTGTATAAACATGTCATCTCAAAACCAAGTATCATGTTAAAAACCCACAACCATGAACAAATGTCACATCAGAGTACAATCCCAGAAAAACACCGTGCGGAAATCATATGTGAGTGTGTGTGATGCCATGCTACGTCGCCGACTCCTTCCCCTTGGATGAAGAGGTACCTGAAACCAAAAACAGAAACCGTAAGCCCAAAGCTTAGTGAGTTCCCCCATTATACCACATACCATACAATACCATCGATATCTTTCAACCGGTAATCGTCATCGGTATATTTCAACCGTTAATCATCATCGGTATCTCTCAACCGGTAATCATCATCGGTATCTTTCAACCGGTAATCGTCATCGGTATCTTTCAACCGGTAATCGTCATCGGTATCTTTCAACCGGTAACTGGGGACTATTCCACCCCCTACCACTAGCATACAATAGCAGATAGAAGCACACATTCAGACATATCCGGGTACTGACCTTCCCCTTGGTCCTACGGACCACTATCACGGAAACTATCCCTATCATGCAACATATCATACAGATATAACACATAACCAAACGAAAACCAAACCAAGACAAATTATCACAAAGACAATTATCTTCTAAATACTCCTCAATGGTGGGACGGCATTGTGGCCTTAGACCCACCCCTACTGGAAGGCAACACACCTCGTATCTGCTGAACTGCGCGGAAATCCTCAGACTGCTGCCGCGGCTGCTCCAGAAGTCCTCCGGCTAAAAATTCCCACAAAACACTTAGTTAGAAACTGACATCTACCCTTAGGGTAAAATGACCATTTCACCCATTGACCAAGTCAAAGTCAACGTCAAAGTCAACTTCCAGTTGACCTGACTCGCCGATTTGACTCGTCAACTCGCCGAGTCCCTATCCTTCCATCAGACCTCATACTCGTCTCTACTCGTCGAGTTAGGCGGTGACTCGATGAGTTTTCCTTCTAAATGAACACCGACTGAATCCACATCTGACTCGCCGAGTTGTATGAACAAATCGTCGAGTTCAACATCAACTGATACTCATGTCATGACCTGACTCGCCGAGTTGTATGAACAAATCGTAGAGTTACTCTTCATCCTATGAACACGTTCTGTCCTTGACTCTCCGAGTTGATGAACAACTTGCTGGGTTCCATGAAGATTGTCTTGGACTCGCCGAGTCCGTTCATGCACTCGCCGAGTACCATGAATTCCCAGAATCCTTTGCTTAGTCCAGAACGTTGGGTCACTCCCTGGGACTCCTAAAAACCGTTCCACACTCAATTGGTCCTTACGACCCTCACTGATATGGGACCAAAACCCTTGGACTCGTAGAGTTCAGGAATGGACTCGCTGAGTCCAGGAATGGACTCGCCGAGTCTATCACATTCCTTACTAAGAACTTCGATTTCTGATGTACAACACTTAACCAAATGATAGATCCAGGCCCCTAAACTCGATTTAGCACGTAAAGTTACAAACTTTACGTGCGTGCATGGGACATTAGAGGTTAAAAGGCTCTAAAATGTTTCTTATGTTGCATGAGGCCTTCCTTGGTGCAAAAAGCAACCTAGATCTGACTTGTGGCTCATAAAATGACATGATCCAGAAGCCCAAACCCCCAACCATGTTTGCAAACTTGGTTGGCTACCAAAAATGGCTTATAAAATCCCTAAATCACCCCAAAGAGGGATCTAACAAAATAATGAGCAAATTTCAGACTTTATACCTTCTAAAGACTGCAAATGATGAACCAAAATCGAATCCTTCAGTCCCCTCTTGATTCTTCTATGCTCTTCCTTCTTCCTTGAGATCAAAACTCACAAGAATCACTCAAAAGATCTTAGATCTTCACAAAAACGGCTAGGGTTTGCTATGAGGAGTGTTTGGGAGCATAAAGGGGGAAAGGAGGCTACATAAGGTCGTTTAAATAGGGTGCAAACCCCTGGATTAGGGTTTTTGCCCAAACAGCAGCTACTTGCCGAGTCCGCGACTTAAATCCCGCGCCTCATTCCGCTTCTACTCGGCGATTCATTCCTTCGACTCGCCGAGTCCAAGGCCAAAAATGCAAATATAATGAAGATTTAATAATGGAACACATACCAAGAGCCAGGTGCTACAAATCTCCCCAACTTATTTTAGACTTCGTCCTCGAAGTCTACCGCATGATCCTGGAACAGCTCGGGGTAATGCTCAATCATCTCGCTCACCGGCTCCCAAGTCCACTCCGACCCTTTCCGGTGCTGCCACTGCACCTTCACGAGTTCTACCCTTTTGTTTCTCAGATTCTTCAACTTTCGGTCAAGGATCGCCACAGGCCGCTCAATGTAATTCAGGCTGCCATCGACCTGAATGTCCTCCAAGGGTACCACCGCCGTATCGTCCACTAGGCACTTCCGCAGCTAAGAGACGTGGAAAGTGCTATGGATCTGACTGAGCTCGGCTAACAGATCTAGCCGGTACGCCACCCTGCCCACCCGGGCTATAACCCTGAACAGCCCAATATACCTTGGGCCCAACTTGCCCCGCTTCCTGAATCGGATGACGCCCTTCCATGACGACACCTTCAGGAGAACCATATCCCCGACCTGGAACTCCAGGTCTGATCGACGCTTATCGGAATAACTTTTCTGCCGACTCTGAGCAATCTGAAGCCTGCTCCGGACCTGCTGAATCTTCTTTGTCGTCGCGAGCACTATTTCGGTGCTCCCCATGACTCTCTGACCAACCTCGCCCTAACATATTGGGGTCCTGCACCTCCTCCCATACAGCATCTCGAAGGGAAGACGGTCGATATTCGCATGATAGCTGTTATTATACGATAACTCCGCCAATGGGAGGTAGGTATCCCAACTACCTCCGAAATCTAAATCGCATGCCCGCAGCATATCCTCCAGAGTCTAGATGGTCCGCTCGCTTTGGCCATCCGTCTGCGTGTGAAAAGCGGTGCTAAAATGCAGACGAGTACCCAGCTCGTCATGAAACCTCTTCCAAAACCTGGAAGTAAACCGCATGTCTCTATCTGAAATCACCGAAACCGGCACTCTGTGTCGCGCCACCACTTCCCTGATATAGATATCGGCCAATTTCTCGGCCGAGATGCTCTCTTGAATCGGAATAAAGTGGGCGCTCTTGGTCAATCGATCCACGATAACCCATATCGAATCCATCCCTTGCGCGGTCCTGGGAAGCTTCGTGATAAAATCCATCGTAATATCCTCCCATTTCCATAGCGGGACATCCAACAGTTGCATCTTGCCGTGATGTCTCTGATGCTCGGCCTTGACCTTCCAGCAGGTCAAGCACCGCTCCACGTACCATGCCACATCCTGCTTCATGCAGGGCCACAAATAGCCCAGACGAAGATCCCTATACATCTTTGTCGCCCCGGGATGAATGGAGAATCGGGATTTGTGTGCCTCCTCCATCAGGACCTGGTGCACTCCTCCATGATAAGGGACCCACACCCTATGGTGAAGAGTCAATAACCCTCGGCTATCATAGTCGAAAGAGGAAACCTGCCCCACAATCCACTCACTCTTCTAATGTTCCTCCTTCATAGCCTCATGCTGAGCCTCCCGGATCCGCTCCAGAAGCGGAGTCACCACTGTCATCCTTAGACAGACATCCCTGATCGGCGCTGCCTTGCGGCTAAGCGCATCGGCCATGACATTGGCCTTCCTCGGATGGTAGAGGATCTCACAATCATAGTCCTTCACCACATCAAGCCACCGATGCTGCCTCATATTCAGACTTGGCTGGTCCATGAGGTACCTCAAACTCTTGTGGTCCGTGTAAATCGTACAACGAACCCCATAGAGGTAATGACGCCAAATCTTGAGGGCGAACACAACAGCCCCCAACTCCAAATCATGCGCCGGGTAGTTCGCCTCATGAGGCTTTAGCTTCCTCGATGTGTAGGCGATGACATGCCCTCTCTGCATGAATACCGCGCCCAATCCTGCGATGGATGCATCGCAATACACAACAAAATCCTCCATGCCCTCTGGCAGGGCCAAAATTGGCGGCTCACACAATTTCTATCTCAGCATCTCAAATGCGGCCTGCTGCTCAGGCCCCCAGCGATACACCACCAACTTCTTAGTTAGTCGGGTGAGCGGGACTGCTATCTTGGAGAAGTCCTGAATGAATCCTCGATAGTAACCTGCCAATCCTAGAAGGCTCTGAATCTCAGATGGAGACCTCGGAACCTCCCAATTCATCACAGCCCCTACCTTGGTCGGATCTACCGAAATCCCGTTCTGGTTGACAAGGTGCCCAAGAAACTGCACCTCGCGCAACCAGAACTCACACTTGGAGAACTTAGCATACAAGTTCTCCCTCCTCAAAGTCTCCAGAACCTCTCGTAGATGCTCCTCATGCTGCTCCCGCATCTTGGAATAAACCAAGATATCATCAATAAATACTATCACAGACCGATCTAACATCCGTCTACACACGCAGTTCATGAGATCCATGAACGCGGCAGGAGCATTGGTGAGCCCGAAAGGCATCACCACAAACTCATAGTGGCCATAACGCGTCCGAAACATAGTATTCTGCACATCCACCTCTCTGAACCTCATCTGATGATACCCTGAACGCAAATCAATCTTGGAGAACCAAGATGCTCCCTGAAGCTGGTCAAAGAGGTCATCAATCCTCGGGAGTGGGTAGCGGTTCTTCACCGTTACCTTGTTTAGCTTTCGGTAACCTATACACATCCGATGCGACCCGTCCTTCTTCCTCACAAACAGAATCGGGACTCCCCAGGGTGAACTGCTAGGTCTAATGAAACCCTTGTCTAACAGCTCATGCAGCTATGTAGACAACTCCTGCATCTCAGGAGGAGCCAACCGATACGGTGCCTTGGCTATCAGAGCCGCACCAGGAACTAGGTCGATCCTGAATTCCACCTGTCGTTTCGGAGGTATCCCAGGCAACTCCTCGGGGAATACGTCCGCAAACTCCCGTACCACAGGTACATCGCCCACCGTAGCCCTACCCATTTCCCGGGTATCAATAACATACGCGACATAACCTGCGCAACCCTGTTGGAGGTAGCGCCTAGCTCTCGCTGCTAAACATAAAGCTGGTCCTCGCTGTGGCCTCTCGCCCTGGGTCACCAGCTCTCCCCCGCTTGGGGTCCTGACCCGCACCAACTATTGTGCGCAGTCGATCACTGCCCCATTAGGGCTGAGCCAATCCATACCTATAATCACCTTGTTCCCACGCAATGGATTGGGAACCAAGTCTACCAGGTAGTGCTCCTCAAATAACCTTAGCACACAATCTCGAAATACTGTAAATGCCCGCACCGAACGGTCGTCTGCAATCTCTACCTCTAGAGGGCAATCCAACATGCCCGAAGACTCGGAAAATCTCTTGCTAAGCGCAAGAGACACAAATGAACAGGTAGCGCCTGAGTCAAACAATACCAGAACTGGGATGTCGTTCACATGGAACGATCCTAAACAGAGCACATATAAATAACACAATCATAACAAAAAAAGATCAGATGGAAAGAATCATACCCGTCACCACATCGGGTGCAGCGCGTGCCTCCTCGACTGTCAGCTGAAATGCTTGGCTCCGCACCACTAGAACCTCTGCCTTGACCTTCCGGCCATCTGTAACCTACGTTGTGGCTAAGACCGGCGCTTCCGCTTTCACTGCGGATGACGCTGCTGTCAATCTTGGGAAATTGGCCCTTTTGTGTCCCCTCTGGTTGCAATGGAAGCAAATCAGGTCTGTCATCTGTACAGCAGGGGCGGGGGCAGTATAATTCCTGCCAAAATGCCCCACCTTGCCACACTTATAGCAGCCCGAACCCGACCTAGTGCGGCAAACCCCCTCATGTGACCGACCGTATTTCCCACAGCGGTCCCATCAGATCCCTTGGGCTTCTTCCCCGAAGCCCCAGTCGTCAGCCCCTCCACTGGCTTCCTCTTCTGGATGTGCTCCAGATCAATCTCCCTTTCCCTATCCCTAGCAATCATGGAATCTAAGGTAGAGCAAGCTGAAAAACTAACATGCTCCCGAATGTTAGCTCGTAGCATGTCATGGTAGCGGGTCCTCCTCATATCCTCATTACCCGCGTACTGGGGCACCAGCAATGCCCTCTCCCGGAACATGGCGGTGATCTCCGCCACAGTCTCCGTAGTCTGTCTCATATCCAAAAACTCCCTGGCCAGCCGCTGAGGCTCCACAGCTGAGGCAAACTCCGCCCTGAATCTGGTCCCAAAGTCCGACCAATTTATAGCCTCAACAGCCGAGGCTCCCAATGAATCACCAACAGACTCCCACCAATCCCTAGTCCTGTCTCGCAAGCATCATGCTGCATATCTCACCTTCGACCCCTCTGGGTAGAAGCTCGTCAGCTGCGCAGACTCAATGTCTGCGATCCATCTCCTAGCAGCAATGGGGTCTTTCACCCCATGGAAATCTGGCGCACCACTCCCACGAAAGTCCTTAAAGGACAATGTGCGCGTACCCATCTAGCCAGACGCCATATCACTCCTGAATGATCGAAGACGATCCTTCGTCAACTCAACAATACCCTCCTTGATCGACCCAAAGATGATAGGGGTTGACTCAAGGATACCTCTCGTGATCTCAGACGCGATGAACTCGCGTAGCCCGTCATCAACCTGCTCGGATCCCGAACCCGAGGCCGATCCTGATCCTGATCCGAAACCTCCCGCTGCAAGTCGTGTGGTCACCATACTGAAAACACACGTATAAACGTCAGAATCATACATATACTCGAGAGTTCTAACACGCTCCTCAAGGTTCCCGATTTCATCTAGGCCCTCCTTGATTCGAGTACGGGTCCTCTGCTTTCAGTAGTACAGGCCCATACTACCTACCACATCTACCCGTGTTTTCCTCAAAGATTGCTTTGACTTCACCAAGTCCTTTTACCGATACCCCTTCCCACTAACCTCATCCTAGGCTTCCCTAGGGTACTCTCCGACCTACTCTCTGCCATCAGCTGCACAGGAGTCCCTACCATTTCCCTTAACTAGCTTGCAGGTACTGTTACATATCCGCTCCTTAGTTAGTTGGAAATAGCCAGAACACCTATAGCACAAAGCAAGCAGCATTCGTGCATCGAGTAACCAAATCAGGCATAACCTATACAGGCCATCCTACTGCTGACTAAACAGCCCTAGCATATAGCTTATACAATAGGCATATAAGGCATCCTCCTAGATCCTTAGCCCTAACTAGCATGCGATTATCAGAATCATATATCAGGCACACAAGGCATCTTCCTAGATCCTTAGTCCTATTCTAGCATGCACTTCTGAATCAATCCATATAGCATAACATAACATGTATGGGTATCTTGGGGAACACTTACTTGAGCCCGGCCGGTCGCATGCATCACACACCTTGTCTTTCGTAAAATCCTTTTGCTTAGATTTTAGAAAACCATTTTATTGCAAAAATATTTTAGCCCCTTAGTTTGAGTCAAGACAACCCCCCCCCCCCCCCCGAGGGCGTGTCCGAATCCCTCAAACCAGGGCTCTGATACCAACTTGTAACATCCCAAAATTCAAGCCGAATAATTTCATTTTTGATTAACTAATTCATAAACATTCATTAGGAAATATTGTATAAACATATCATCTCAAAACCAAGTATTATGTTAAAAACCCACAACCATGAACAAATGTCACATCAGAGTACAATCCCAGAAAAATACCGTGTGGAAATCATATGTGAGTGTGTGTGATGCCATGCTACGCTGCCGACTCCTTCCCCTTGGATGAAGAGGTACCTGAAACCATATACTGAAACCGTAAGCACAAAGCTTAGTGAGTTCCCCCATCATACCACATACCATACAATACCATCGGTATCTTTCAACCGGAAATCGTCATCGGTATCTCTCAACCGGTAATCATCATCGGTATCTTGCAATCGATAATCGTCATCGGTATCTTTCAACCGGTAATCGTCATCGGTATCTTTCAACCGGTAACTAGGGACTATTCCACCCCTACCACTAGCATACAATAGCAGATATAAGCACACATTCAGACATATCCGGGTACTGACCTACCCCTTGGTCCTACAGACAACTATCATAGAAACTATCCCTATCATGCAACATATCATACAGATATAACACATAACCAAACGCAAACCAGACCAAGATAAATTATCACAAAGACAATTATCTTCTAAATACTCCTCAATGGTGGGCCGATATTGTGGCCTTAGACCCACCCTTACTAGAAGGCAACTCACCTCGTATCTGCTGAACTGCGCGGAAATCCTCAGACTGCTGCCGCGGCTGCTCCGGAAGTCCTCCGGCTAAAAATTCCCACAAAAAACTTAGTCAGAAAGTAACATCTACCCTTAGGGTAAAATGACCATTTTACCCGTTGACCAAGTCAAAGTCAACATCAAAGTCAACTTCCAGTTGACCTGACTCGCCGATTTGACTCGTCAACTCGCCGAGTCCCTATCCTTCCATCAGACCTCATACTCGTCTCTACTCGTCGAGTTAGGTGGTGAATCGATGAGTTTTCCTTCTAAATGAACACCAACTGAATCCACATCTGACTCGCCGAGTTGTATGAACAACTCGTCGAGTTCAACATCAACGGATACTCATGTCCTGACCTGACTCGCCGAGTTGTATGAACAAATCGTGGAGTTACTCTTCATCCTATGAACACGTTCTGTCCTCGACTTGCTGAGTTGATGAACAACTCGCTGAGTTCCATGAAGATTGTCTTGGACTCGCCGAGTCCGTTCATGCACTCGCCGAGTACCATGAATTCCCAGAATCCTTTGCTTAGTCCAGAACGTTGGGTCACTCCCCGAGACTCCTAAAAACCCTTCCACACTCAATTGGTCCTTACGACCCTCACTGATATGGGACCAAAACCCTTGGACTTGCCGAGTCCGTGAATGGACTTGCTGAGTCTATCACATTCCTTACTAACAACTTCAATTTCTAATGTACAACACTTAACCAAATGATAGATCCAGGCCCCTAAACTCGATTTAGCATGTAAAGTTACAAACTTTACGTGTGTGCATGGGACATTAGAGCTTAAAAGGCTCTAGAATGGTTCTTTTATTGCATGAGGCCTTCCTTGGTGCAAAAAGCAACCTAGATCTGACTTGTGGCTCATAAAATGACATGATACAGAAGCCCAAACCCCTAACCGTGTTTGCAAACATGGTTGGCCACCAAAAATGGATTATAAAAGCCCTAAATCACCCCAAAGAGGGATCTAACAAAAGAATGAGCAAGGTTTAGACTTTATACCTTCCAAAGACTGCAAATGATGAACCAAACTCGAATCCTTTAGTCCCCTCTTGATCCTTCTATGCTCTTCCTTCTTCCTTGAGATCAAAACTCACAAGAATCACTCAAAAGATCTTAGATCTTCACAAAAACGGCTAGGGTTTGCTATGAGGAGTGTTTGGGAGTATAAAGGGGGAAAGGAGGTTGCATAAGGTCGTTTAAATAGGGTGCAAACCCCTGGATTAGGGTTTTTGCCCAAACAGCAGCTACTCGCCGAGTCCGCGACTTAAATCCCGCGCCTCATCTTGTTTCTACTCGGCGAGTCAGTCCTTCGACTCGCCAAGTTCAAGGCCAAAAATGCAAAAATAAAGAAGATTTAATAACAGAACACATACCAAGAACCAGGTGCTACAGTTGGCATCATAAGGAGTTCTTCAGCAGATGATGGAAGAGAAGTGTGTGAACTTAGGAAGAGTCTAGGGGTGGCCTTAGTCAGATGAGTACGTTGATAGAGGAGAGTACTCACAGGGGAGCGACCAGGTTTAACAGGATTGGTGATCGAGAAGGTTGAGCAGCTACTTAGGAAATCTGGTACGATCCGTTTGGAAAGTATGGGTAGATGTGGTAGGGTAGTATAGGCCCGTACTACTGAAAGTAGAGGACCTGTACTCGAAACATGGATAATTCCAGAGGTTCTAAGTAGCAGATTGAGAGGAGATAACATGGTTCGAGTACCATGATTCGTAGCAGATCGAGAGGTGATCACATTGTTCTAGTACCATGATTTGTGGCGGTTAGTGCTTCTGGTTTTACCAGTTATCCCTTTGTGTTTGATTAGACTGAGATCAGATGTGATAGAGTGTGGGGCCTGAGGGACTTGTCGACCGAGTTTTAGTGGAGCATACCTTGAGAAGGAAATCGCGTTAGTTTCTGAGAGATTTTTGGTGAGATTCCAGTTTGAGTCGCGAGACTTAGGGATGAGTAGAGATGATGCTTATTGGTGGATCGCTGTCTGAGTTGAGCAATCGACTGGTGGATGAGACGTCACCTTCTGTGCAAGAGTTGTGTTGTCCCCGTTTCTGGGAGAAGCGAAGGAGATAACGAGTTCCCGGTTTCAGAGTTCGGAGGAAAACCCTGTACGGTAGCATAGAGATATAACCTTTTCGCTAGAGTATTTGGTAGTATGTTTGGTGTGAGGTATTTTCATACCATGAGAGAGTCATTAGTAGGACTAAGATGGAAGAGAACAAGGAGGTGCCTTATTGAGGGAGGCATACTTTTAGAAGCAGTTCCAGGTGATCAAGAGGAGCATATCGGGGCGGTGGCCCTTGTTGTCTACGTTGTGTATCAACTGTGAGAGTGAGGTCACTTGCTTTTATGATGATTCCTGCGATGGGAGGCTGGTCGATGAATCAGTGATGAGGTGCGTGAAAGTGTATTATTTTGAGATTGTGTAAAGCTTGTATTTTTGGGCTTTTCATTAATGTTTATATAATAGTCTAGGTTAACCTTTGTAACCCGTTTTGAAATAATAGAAGTGTATTATTTGAGTATTATGTGTTTTGTGCTTAATTGTGTGTCTTAATTTCATTAAGAATAAAAATAAGTGTCAAAATGAAATATTAGATAAAGCCGATATATATGGATAATATTGTAGTATTTGAAACGAGGTTTCCGAATATATAAAGAATGCCGAAATCCAAGTTATAACGAAGAAGTTATGACCTGTCGAAGTTTCGCGACAGAACCGGCATGATATTGAATGACGTAAAAAGTGAATTTACGTTAGAGCGATATTTAACCTTAGTGATCTAAACGAAAGTCATAGAGTTCGTTAAACCGAGAGTGTGCATAAAAAGAATGCCCAGATCTGACTTCGTATGATGAAGTTATGATTTTTCTAAGTTTCAGCTTAGCAGTATGCTGCCCAAAACTCGAATTCGAGATCTAGTGATTGTTGGTCGAAACAATCTAAACGAGAATCGAAGATCTCGTTGATTGTAGTGCATTGGTGAAAAGACAGACGAAAACGGACGTCAGATGAAGAAGTTATGAATTTATAACGGAGTTTTCCTATCCCGGCATACTAAAAATAAATAATAAAAATAAAATCAAAATTAGTCAACGGAGTCTAAACGAAAGTTGTAGAGCGTTGTATCACCTATGCGTGGATATAAAGAACGTCGAAAATGGAGTTTGTATGAAGAAGATATAAATTTATGAATTTTTTTAAATAATTAATATTTATTGTTTAATCTTTAATTCGGATGGATATCCGATGGAGTCACCGATCTGATCCGAACTACGCCTAGAGTAGTTGAGTACGCCCATCATACCCCAATGCATGCACCGCCTCGCACTCAACAGCTCCGATGACGTAAGCGATGACGAATCCGGAATACACCCCGCATACAAGAGCATTACACCCAGCGTAATGCGAGGCTTCAACCTCTATAAAAGGGCATGCGAGGGCAGCCAATCTTTTTGCTCAATTTCTCTTCTCTCTCCCGTTTTGTATTGTTTTGCGTGCAACTTATACCCTGAAGCACCGGTATCAATCCCGAGCACCAAAGCAAGTCCCGAAGCCCCGAAGATCCCGAGAAGTGCAATTCCCGAGCCGAAGCTCTGCCCACGAGAAGCCAATTTTTGTGAAGATCTACCGAAGAATACTACTTCTACAAGTCGTAGTGCTGTCCGATCATCTTCTGATAAGTGAGTGTGTAGTTACTTTCTTCTAACGCATAATTATGAAATATTTTATATGAAATACGTGTTTTGTGTATATTTTGTTGTTATATGTGTGAATATATATTAACTTTCTTCTATCTCATAGACATGATTTATTCTCTATGAAATACGTGTTATGTGTATGTTTCTCATCTGTTGTTTGGAATATGTATTGAATGAGAATTCTATACATGTTTTAAACTATGTATAAAAATATATATTTTAATCTACTAATATGTTGGGTAGAACATGGTTAAATAGTTGATGTGTGATAAATAAATGAGAGGCCTCGATGTTGTTGTTGATCTAGTTATTCAGCGGAGTATGGATAACGACCACAGACTCTTTCTAGACAGTCCTGTGGAACGCTAGCAGGTTCATAACCTGTAGGTGTTATGAACGATGTGCTCACCGGTGTACTCTATCCCCCTCATGGTTGCCGTAGGACTTTTATTATTAAGGAAACCCCTCGCGGTAAAGTCCATCCCGATGAAATTCCTAGATTAGGTCCCTTGAGATAGATGTTGTCTTAGGGACGTAAAGTGAGGATAACGGGAATGGGTAATCGGTTTATTGTTGGTTGGTGAAATTAAATATAATTATTTATTGTTGAAAACCCTATATGTCACACCCCCAAACCAAGGATGGCGGAAACGTTCGGGGGTGGAGGACTTCATGTATAGTATCACAACAACAAGTATAATATTGCTGAAAGTAAATACAACCATCATAAATATAATTGAAAAAGTTACATCATAGTAAGTTTACATGTTTCAAAATCAATTACATTATGGTGACAAAATGAACTGTTTGACGATTTATCGTCCCATCCTCAAAATGCTGTTGGTTTTCCTGTTTCACTGATTTCCTGAGAATACAAGTAGTTTTGAAAAAGTGTCAACAATTAAGTTGGTGAGTTCATAAGAGTTTTGTTTGAGAAGGAAACCGTTTTCTTTGTAAAACGACAAAGTATGTTTCTAGAAAATCCAATATTTTCTTTATCAAGTGTGAAATGAATGCTTCTATGTTATGCGATAATGAACCCTAGAAAGGCCCGTAGATTCCTTCTATAATCACTCCGCGTATATAAGTTATATAAAAATTAAGTTAAATAAACTGTTGAATATAATGGGTCTGCCCTAGGTCCACAACCAAACAAGGAACAGGAGATAAGGCGGGCCCACCAATTGTAAGTCGATTGTGACTAGATTCTTATATAGCCCTGGCATATACACTTAGCAATTATAGCTGAAACCTAACAATTCTAGATGAATACACTTATAAGAGTTATGTAGTCCTAAATCCCAGGACCGAAAGTAAACAAGTAATTTTCATACTTAAAGATATAAAAGTGATTTTAAATCGGCATAAAACCCTTTTTAATATGAAAGTGTACAAGTATTTTTCCATACTGAAAGTAATTCCTGTGAGTTAAATCGACATAACTCGCTAATTTAAAAGTAGAACCCGTAAATCTTATGATTTGTTAATACCACATGTGAGCTATTATAACCATGCTAAACTCGGATGGCCTCGTAATACGACGTTCTTCAAGCGTCGCCGTTAAATGACACTTGTCACCCCAGACCTGCCGGTCTAGCTGTTGCAAGCAGCTCAGGTGCGGGTTTATCAGACCCAATATAGATCTATACACAACTATCACGCTCTCCCTACAAGAGACTCTGGTTATAATTTACAAGACTTTTGACTTTGTTACCATGAAGGTAACACAAAGGGAATGACTTACAAATTTATTCATTAACAGATTTACGTGAACTGAATTGAAAACCTTTGATAAATAAGTTTGAAATGTGAAAGATACATAAACTATACCTATTATAGTTTATCCGAAACATTTATAATGTAAAAGAACTCTTTTATGAAAATGCATTAGTGCTATGAATCCATAAACTATGCTTATTATAGCTTATTATAAGTGTTCTAAATGAATGAAGAAACTTATCATGAATGACTAAATTTCAGTTTATGATGATTAACTAACAAGAAAACACATTTAATATTTAGTACTTATTGTTATACACTTTGGTCAACATAATACAAAGTGTTATGAAAGTTATAATTTGTTAACTAGTTTTTAACCCATCAGCACTGTTTTAGAAAAATCATAGAAAAATCATACGGAGTTGAAAACTAAATCCGTAAATTCTGAGAGTTCATAAAATGTGTCTAGTTTATCCATAATTTTATTATGATTTTTGGAAGTCTTTAACTTGTGTTAAAATGTTCATAATCGTAGAAAAATTGTATGGAGATGTGCAAGTAGTCATTTTAAAGTTATAAACCTGAACTATTTTCATCTAATACAGTTTTGAAAACTAAAATGTTTAAGTTGACCAAAACAGTCCGTGAATCGAGTAAAACTTTCTTGATGAAAGCTATTGGAAACGTTTAGTTGTGTCCTTGGTGTTTTAACTTCTATCCCCCCCCCCCTTTAAAACTTAAGAAAACATGAAAGGATAGGGGTATGAACTCACCTTATATGATTTCAGTAGATGGATGGTGGAGAAAGGTAGTGTTCAACTCAAGAACACTAAGAAGATGTCTTGAAGGTTCGAAGATCTAACATGAATGTGATGATGTTTGTGTAAAATATCTATGATTTGAGTAGAAGGAAGTGAAATAATTACATGGAGAATGAATATACTTACTAAAAGTAGAAGGAAAGCCTTGGAAGATGCCTTGGAAACCTCGAAATTGAGAGAGAAGAGTTGAGAGAAAAGTGTTAGATCTTTTGGTGGAAATAAGAGAAAATGAGTGAAGTGAGGAGAGAGGGTGAGTTTTCCCAGCTCTTAGAATGTGAGAAATGGATGGAAATGATGATAAGGTACAAGGATGTGACTAGGTATGTTGGGAGGAGTGTGGTTGGTCATGGAGTGGGTGTGGGGGTGGTTGCTTGTGTCATTAACTAAAGGAAAGTCAACACTCCACCTCTTGTACTTCACCCACTCTTCTTGGATAAGGTTTTATCCCCAAAAACGTGATTAATTAATAAATATGGGGCCTTATATGTTAAGATAAAGTTTTGGGTGAAAATCCCACGTTAAAATGATGAAAAACGGGTTTAAAATGAAGTCGTGGTCGAAAACCGGGAATAAATGCTCTTTCTGTGAGGCTTCTCGCATGGGGGGGCGAAGGTGGCTAGGTTCGGTCCTTAGAAGGCTGGGACCGAAGGCATGGGTGAGTCAGGAGGCGAAATTGAGCGAAGCTGGTCAGGAGTGAAATAGCCCGAAGGCAAAGGTAGGAAGCGAAGGCCGGTTCAGTTCGTCCGAGGTTCGGGCCCAAGAGGGAGGGTTCAGCCGAAGGCTAGAGCTCGGTTCGGTCCCTGGTGCATGGTTCAGTTCCTCAGCAGTTCGGTTCTCATAAGGACCTTCGGTTCTAAGAGGGTTCGCCCCTAGAGAGTGGATTTCGGGTCCTTAAGCCCATTTTACTCGTTTTTACCCTGTTTCAAGCCATTTTTCACCCGATTAAGGGTCGGGATGGCCCGAAAGACTATAAAAAGTTTAAGGAACTTTTGAGAGAGATTTAGGAGAGATTTCCCATACTTTGAGAGATTTCTCATACAGAGAGAGATTTGGGAGAGATTTCATATTCTTGGAGAGATTTGGGAGAGATTTCACATTCTTGGAGAGATTTGGGAGAGATTTCACATTCTTGGAGAGATTTCTCATACAGAGAGAGATTTGGGAGAGATTTAACATTCTTGGAGAGATTTGGGAGAGATTTCCATTCTTGGAGAGATTTGGGAGAGATTCTAGATAAAGAGAGGTAGAGTGAAAACGATTGAGAGAGGTTTCGTGTGTGACATTTGTGAGTGTTTGGCTTCGCAATGCAAGGTCCGTAAACCCCATTAAGCCATGTTTAAGGATCTTACACACTCCCGATGAGTATGCAACATTGTTTTATTGGTTTGGTTCATTACTTAATGCAGTTTTAGGTTAATGAAATCTAGATATACGAACTCTTCAATTGATGATTTCTCATTAGCATAGCGAGTTGTATAGTAATTACCTAACGTAAGCCCTAGTACCCAAGGGTTAATGGGTCGACCGATTTGACTTGTTGGCTTTAGTTGACTTTGACTTGACTGGAAATTGACGGTTGTCACACTATATGCTCACCAGGCTCCCAAGCCTGACCCACTCAATTTTGTTGTATTACAGGTAGTGGCGCGAGAACATAAGTTGGATGACTTATCAAGATCTTTTGATATTAGACCAGTTGTTATATGTAACTGTTGTATGGTCTATATTTTGTTGTTTATGCTTTTGGTTTGTTTATCGGAACATGACATGCCAAATATTGTTATATAATGAAAATGCATCTCTTGATGAAATGCTTTGATAAACTTTATTTTATCATATTTTGTTTTGGAAACAAATTCCTCAACTCTTTTAAATCAATGGATTTACTATGAAATTATTTTAAAAGCATAAATTAAAACGGTCTTTTCTAGGCGAGATTTTGGGGGTGTCACAGTTGGTATTAGAGCATTAGTTTAAGTGAACTAGGAATTTGTAGGATTTCTAGAATTAAACTTAGAATGCTAAGTGGGGATTGTGAGATGTCTGTCTGTTATATTATTGACATGAGCACTAGTATATTTTAGGAAGCTGCCTAAAATGCTTTTATGTGCTAAATGTTATATGTTGCCATATATGATATTATTTGTTCAAATCTATGGTCTGTTGCCGACCAAATCTGGAAACCTTATGTGTGTAGGATTCTAAGCGTATGTCTACGGTATTAGAACTAACATGTAAATGTTTCAGAGTGATAAGGATGATTTAATTATCTATCATGGATGAGGATCTAATTTCACCTTATTCGGTGTGTAGATCAAAAATGCTATGAACCAGAAGTGGCATTGGAAACACAGATGAAAACAGGAATCAACCACCAGTGATTGAGCAAGCACCTGTTGTAGCAGTAGCACCAGAGCCAATAACAATGGCTAGGGTGCAAGACATGATTCGGGCTATGTTAGCCAAACAAAGGGAAGAAATGCGACAGATGTTGCATGAAAATAGGGACGAACCTATCATGCCCATTGAGGAACCCGAACTGATTCCCGAAAAATCGAAGGAAGGAAACAATAGTCGCGCTGTAAGTCAAGTTAGGACTCAAGGAGAACAAAGGAACGACCCGAAAATGGGAAACAACAAGGATGGGCGAATGTAAAAGAATTTCTTGGGCGCCAAGCCACCAAGTATTTCTGGGAGCCAAAGCCTATTGAGATTATGGATTGGATCTCCAAAATGGAGATGGTATTAGAAAGTTGTGACTGTAGCAACACACAAAAGACTATGTTTGTAGTTAGACAACTGAAGACCGGAGTTTTGAGTTGGTGGAAGTTGTTGGCAGATACTATGTCATGAGGAAAAGCCTTGAAAATGTCATGGGAGGAGTTCTTGGAACAACTAAGGGTGTAGTATTGTTCAGAGATAGATCAGATTGATCTGAACAATGAGTTCCAAAACTTGAAGAAGGGGAGAATGAGCGTAGATGACTATGCTACTGCATTCACTGAGAAAATGAAGTTATTGCCCTACCAAGTGCCAACGGAACTCTCCAAGATTGAGAGGTTCGCTAATGGACTGCCTGCCGACTTTGGCCCGACAGTCAAGATGGCAACCACTCTGAAAACAGTTGTTCGAGCAGCTAAGAATGTGGAGGCCCAGCAGAAGGAAAAGGGTCTAGAAAGGATAGAGGTTGGTGAAAAGAGGAAGTTTGATGGACCTTCAGGTTCCAACAAGAAAAACAAGTTCTCAAAGTCTAGTTCGAGAGGAGGAGGAGGCGAGAGAAATGGTGCAAAAAATGTAAGAAGAAGTATCACGGAAAATGTGACGTAGTGGCCACATACTTCAAATGTGGAAAGCCAGGGCATTTTGCCAACAAATGCACTCTCACCAAGAAAGTTTGCTATGGTTGTGGTGAGGAGGGACACATGTCTAGGGACTGCCCGAAAAAAAAGGAGGCAGCAAGACCCAACATTCCGCCAAAGCCAAAGGCGAGAGACTTCCAAATGACACTGGAAGCTGCTAAAGATGAAGCTGATGTCGCTTTAGGTACCTTTCTTGTAAACGAATTGCCTGCCCAAATTTTATTTGATTCTAGAGCCAACTACTCCTTTATTGCGCATTAATTTGGTACTAGCTTTGCCTGTCGATAGACTAGATAATGCTTTATTAGTCGAAGTTGCTAGTGTCAAGTTTGTACCTGTTAGCCATCGTATGAAAAACATCTTAATTGACTTGCATGGGAATAAGTTTCACGAGGAATTATTGCCTATCGAACTTAACAGTTTCGACATCGTGCTTGGAATGGATTGGCTTAGCGCCAATGACGCCGAGATATTGTGTAGAAAGAAGATAGTAAAAGTAAACCTGCCGGGGAAAGAGTCATTTGTGGTGTACGGGGACAAACACAAAGTAAATTCTGGAATCATTTCGCTAATGAAAGCCAGAAGGTGTTTGGCCAAAGGATGTACATCATATTTGGCATTCTTGATCGATGCTAAGAAGGAGAAAAAGGAGATGCAGAGCATTCCTGTCGTGTGTGATTATCCGGAAGTATTTCCCGAAGATCTTCCCGGATTACCGCCTGATAGACAAGTGGAGTTTAGAATAGACTTGTTACCAGGGACGACGCCAATAGCAAAGGCACCTTACTCATTAGCACCGACGGAGACGAAGGAGCTGATGATGCAACTTCAGGAGTTATTGGACAAAGGTTTCATAAGACCTAGTTTATTTTTTGAAAGAGATTTCATAAGACCTACTTCATCACCCTGGGGAGCTCCGGTGTTATTCGTGAAGAAGAAAGATGGAAGTATGAGAATGTGCATCGATTAATGAGAGCTGAACAAGGCAACAATAAAGAATAGATATTCGTTGCCTAGGATTGATGACCTGTTCGATCAACTACAAGGTTCAAGTTATTTTTCAAAGATCGACCTGAGGTCAGGATATCATCAGTTGAAAGTAAGGGAGAACGATATAGAAAAGACTGCATGCAGAACACGATATGGACACTACAAGTTTTTGGTTATGTCGTTTGGACTAACCAATGCTCCAGCAGCATTCATGGATTTAATGAACAGGGTTTGTAATCCGTTCCTAGATAAACCTGTGATAGTGTTCATAGATGACATTCTGATTTATTCGAAAAGCCAAGAGGAGCATGGCAGACACTTGCGAGAAGTGTTAGAAGTATTGAAGAAGGAGAAGTTGTATGCTAAGTTCTCCAAATGTGATTTTTGGATTCGATAAGTCCAATTCTTGGGTAACGTGGTCAACCAAGAAGGGATAATGGTTGATCCAGCAAAAATTGAAGCTGTAACAAAGTGTGAGCAACCGAAAGTCCCACGGAGATCCGAAGCTTTTTAGGATTAGATGGGTATTACCGAAGGTTTATCCAAGGCTTTTCTTCGATCACTACTCCATTAACAGCTTTGACCCACAAGGGAGCTACTTATGCTTGGAGTGATAAGCATGACGAAGCATTCGAGAAGCCAAAGAAGAAGCTATGCGAGGCACCGATACTTTCTCTACCCGATGGAGTTGAAGACTTCGCTAGTTTATAGCGATGCGTCTAGAGTTAGGTTGGGTTGTGTTTTGACCCAAACGGAAAAGGTGGTCGCATATGCATCTCGACAGTTGAAAGAACATGAAAAGAACTACCCGACTCATGACTTGGAGTTGGCGGCGGTAGTTTTTGCTCTAAAGATATGGAGGCATTACCTCTATGGCACAAAGTGCAAACTTTTCACTGATCATAAAAGTCTCCAATATCTCTTTAATCAGAAGGAATTGAATATGAAGCAACGACATTGGCTAGAGTTACTTAAGGACTACGACTGTGAGATACTTTACCACCCCAGTAAAGCAAATGTTGTTGCTGATGCTCTCCGTCGGAAAGTCAATCTTGAAAGGAAGAGGCCAAGAGCATTGAGAATTGAATTTGTCTCGACAATAATGGAAAGTATAAATAAAGCTCAAGAGGAAGCTTCTGAGAAGAATGACCGAAACGAAGAACGTTTGGGCAAAACGTTGGTGTTTGGTATAAACAGTCATGGACTGAAGGTGTTCCAAGATCGGATTTGGATACCTAAGACAGGTGGAGTCAGAGATCTTCTGATGGAAGAAGCTCACAAAACCATGTACTCGATTCATCCCGATAGCACTAAAATGTATAAGGACCTAAAACCTTATTACTGGTGACCGACGATGAAGCTTGATATTGCAAAGTATGTGGCCGAGTGTGTGACTTGTGCGAGAGTCAAGACACAACATTAGAAACCATATGGGAGTTTAGAACCCTTACTTGTGCCTATATGTAAATGGGAAGACATTGCTATGGATTTTGTCACTAAACTACCCAAAACAAAGAATGGTCACGACATGATTTGGTTGGTCGTTGATTGATTCACTAAGAGTGCGCATTTCATAGCAGCCAAGGAGAAATGGTCTATAGATAAGCTTGCGAATTCTTACGTGAAGGAAATTATGAGGCTTCATGGTGATCTATTAACGATTGTGTCAGATCGTGACAGACGTTTCACCTCACGATTTTGGAAAAGTCTACAAGAGGAATTGGGTACCAAGTTGTGTTTAAGTATAGCTTACTATCCACAGACTGATGGTCAGAGCGAACGAACGATACAAACACTTGAAGATATGTTGAGAGCATGTACTCTGGAATTCCTAGGTAATTAGGATGAACATTTACCTTTGGTAGAATTTTCCTACAATAATAGTTTCCACTCGAGCATTAAGATGGCACCATATCAAGCTTTGTACGGGCAGAAGTGTTGTACGTCGTCTTGTTGGCTTGAGGCTGGGGAAAAGAATTTTATGGGACCAGACATAGTCCATCCAACTGCTGAAAAGTTGAAAATAATTAGGGAGAGAATGTTAGCATCTCAGGATCGTCAAAAGAGCTATGCTGACGACAAGCGAAGACTGATGACTTTTGAAGTTGGAGATTCGTTTTTGCTTAAAGTCTCGCCGTGGAAGGGACTTATAAGATTTGGTAAAAGGGGAAAATTAAGTCCATGGTTTATTGGACCATTTAAAGTGCTTCAGAGGATTGGGAACCAAGATTACAAGCTCGAACTACCAGAAGAAACGAATGGAATTCATAACACTTACCATGTGTGTTATTTGAGGAAGTTCACAGGAGAAGTTCCGGACATTATTCAACTTTCGGAGTTGAGAATCGATGAGAACAAAAGGTTGATTGAAGAACCACAAGCAATCGTTAACCGAAAGACTAGGAAGTTGCGACGCAAGTTGGTCGAGTTAGTGCTTGTCTGATGGAAAAACACGAATGGGCCGAAACTCACCTGGGAGACGGAGAGTGACATGATGGGTCACTATCCGCATTTGTTTGTTGGTGTGTGATTACGGGGACGGAATCGTTCTAAGGTGGAGAAAATTGTAACACCTGTGTTTCTGGGCTTGTAATTAATGTTGATATAATAGTCTAGGTTAACCTTTGTAACCCGTTTTGAAATAATAGAAGTGTATTATTTTAATATTATGTGTTTTGTGCTTAATTGTGTGTCTTAATTTAATTAATAATAAAAATAAGTGTCAAAATGAAATATTAGATAAAACCGATATTTATGGATAATGTTGTAGTAGTTGAAACGAGGGTTCTGAATATATAAAGAATGCCGAAATCCGAGTTATACCGAACAAGTTATGACCTGTCGAAGTTTCGCAACAGAACCGGCACGGCGTTGAATGACGTAAAAACTGAATTTATGTTAGAGCGATATTTAACCTTAGTGATCTAAACGAAAGTCATAGAGTTCGTTAAACCGAGAGTGTGCATTAAAAGAATGCCCAAATCTGACTTCGTATGAGGAAGTTATGATTTTTTTTCTAAGTTTCAGCTTAGTAATATGCAGCCCGAAACTCGAATTCGAGATCGAGTGACTGTTGGTCGAAACAATCTAAATGAGAGTCGAAGATGTCGTTGATAGTAGTGCATTGGTGAAAAGACAGACAAAAACGGACGTCAGATGAAGAAGTTACGAATTTATAACGGAATTTTTCTGTCCCGACCTACTACAAAAAATAATAAAAATAAACTTAAAATTAGCCGACGGAGTCTAAATGAAAGTTGTAGAACGTTGTCTCACCTACGTTTGGATATAAAGAACGTCGAAAACAGAGTTCGTTTGAAGAAGATATAAATTTCTGAAGTTTTTAAATAATTAATATTTATTTTTTAATCTATAATTCGGATGGATATCCGAAGGAGTCACCGATCTGATCCGAACTACGCCCAGAGTAGTTGAGTATGCCCAGCGTACCCTGATGAATGCACCGCCTCTCACTCAAGAGCTCCGATGACGTAAGCGATGACGAATCCGGAGTACGCCCCGCGTACAGGAGCATTACGCCCAGTGTAATGCGAGGCTTCAGCCTCTATAAAAGGGCATGCAAGGGCAGCCGATCCTTTTCCTCAATTTCTCTTCTCTCTCTCTCTCTCACTCTCTCGTTTTGCATCATTTTGAGTGCAACTTATACCCCGAAGCCCCATTATCAATCCTGAGCCCCGAAGCAAGTCCCGAATCCCCGAAGATCCCGAGAAGTGCAATTCCCGAGCCGAAGCTATGCCCGTGAAAAGCCAATTTCTGTGAAGATCTTCCAGATCTACCGAAGAATACTACTTCAACAAGTCGTAGTGATGTCTGATCATCTTCTGATCAAGTGAGTGTAGTTACTTTCTTCTAACGCATAATTATGAAGTATTTTATACGAATTACATGTTATGTGTATATATTATTGTTATATGTGTGAATATATATTCACTTTCTTCTATCTCATAGATATGATTTATTCTCTATGAAATACGTGTTATGTGTATGTGTCTAATCTGTTGTTTGGAATATGTATTGAATGAGAATGTTATACAGATTTTAGACTATGTATAAAAATATATATTTTCAGCGGAGTACGGATAACGACCACAAACTCTTTCTAGACAGTCCTGTGGAACGCTAGCAGGTTCATAACCTGTAGGTGTTGTGAACGATGTGTTCACCGGTGTACTCTATCCCCCTCATTGTTGCCTTAGGATTTTTTTATTGAGGAAACCCCTCGCGGTAAAGTCCATCCCGATGAAATTCCTAGATTAGGTCCCTTGAGATAGATGTTGTCTTAGGGACGTAAAGTGATGATAACGGGAATGGGTAATCGGGTTATTGTTGGTTGGTGAAATTAAATATAATTATTTATTGTGGGTTGAAAACCCTATATGCTCACCAGTCTCCCAAGCCGGACCCACTCAATTTTGTTGTATTTCAGGTAGTGGTGCAAGATCATAAGTTGGATGACTTATCAAGATCTTTTGATATTAGACCAGTTGTTATATGTAACTGTTGTATGGTCTATCTTTTGTTGTTTATGCTTTTGGTCTGTTTATCGGAACATGACATCCTGAATATTGTTATATAATGAAAATGCATCTCTTGATGAAATGCTTTAATAAACTTTATTTTATCACATTTTGTTTTGGGAACAAATTCCGCAACTCTTTTAAATCAATGGATTTACTCTGAAATTATTTTAAAAGTATAAATTAAAACGGTCTTTTCTGGCCGAGATTTTGGGGATGTCACGGATTGAGATTCAGGTCTATTCGAAACATTTGAGGTATCCGGTGGTGTGTCGGTCTAAGGCTTTGAGACTACTAGAGGCATTCACGTTGGAAACATTCCAAGATTTTTGTCTGAGTTGCAGGATATTTGGAGTTGGTTGGTTTCCATTGGGAAGATCATTGAATGATTACATGGTACGTTCCAAGAGTCAAGTGTGATGTACCAGGTAAAACAGTCTGGAGTAGATTGTTGGTATGCCAATTGGTGATGCTTCGAACCCTGGGTGGGGGAGAACTGGGTATTCTATTGGGAGGATCAGCGATTCGTTCAAGTGCGGGTAGAGAACTAGTTATGGAGATATATGGTGCGCACACACGAGACTTGGGTTATTGGTCAATGAGGCGAGGTGCAAGGCGGGAAGATGTATGAGTATGTGTTTAAGAAAGGATGAGTGAATCCATGGCAGGTGGCCGTTGGTCAGAGAATTTATTGTGGCCAGGGAATTTTCGGGCTTACAAATATTGAGTTCGAGGTGGTTGGATCGTTGAGTTCATGGTACACTACCTGAGATTTGCGGGTATAGGCGTAGATTGTGATTTATACTCTAGGAGGGGCATCAGTTGATTTTTCAACCAATTTCAGAGTCAGTATGAGTAGTTTCGTATGCGTGGTGATCAGTAGAGGATGGAACTTCGGATTTTTGGCAACGTGTTTTCAGTCATTGATGATTCCTCCGTGTTTCAATTTGTGAGATGGGAGTATTTCGAGGTTTCGAGTTGCGTAAGTGGAAGATCAGTGGTTGAGCCAAGACATCGTGAGATGCTGTGAGGGTGTACCGAGGTACCCGAGTATGTTGTCCTAATTTTTTGTCATGTTGAGACTCGAGTGTGAGATGGCAAGTGGAGTACCGAGAGATTTTGTTCCAGAGGGAACCCATCGGTTAAGTGTCGCTGGAGTGGGACTGTCTAAGGGTGTATATGTGTTGAGAAAAGTGTCGTGCATTCGAGAATTTACATCAGGGAGTGGTGGTGCATAAGTTGGGTGGGTGTAAGCACCTATCTAGGTTAAGCTGCGGAGCATGATTTGGTGAACTCATTGTAGTTATGTCTTGATGATGAGATTATGGGGTGATCAGAGAGTGAGTGGATCCGGGTAGAAATAACCGCTTGGGATTATCAGGAGAAACCATGGAGTGAGCCAATGGTGAGTCGGTGAACGAGAGAGTGTTGTAAGACTACGGGGAGCCATAGCATTCATGAGTCAGTAGGAAAGGGTATTGTGGTACTACGGGGAGCCGTAGTATTCACTAATCATCGGGAGAGTGTCGTGATACTGCGAGGAGCCGTAGTACTCACTAGTCAGCGAGAGAGTGTTGTGATACTACGGGGAGCTGTAGTATTCACTGGTTAACGGGAGAGTGTTGTGATACTACGGGGAGCCGTAGTACTCACTGGTTAGTAAGGGGTGTCGTAAGCCTATGGGGGGAACCGTAGCACTCAGTAGTCGATAAGAGTGAAAACTGTTCTGCAGGGAGCTGTAGTATTCACTAGTCAGAGTATGACGCAAAGGAGTTCCTTGGCTTGGGTAGCCTTACCACTTGAGTCTTTTGGAACCTGGTTGTCAGACTAGGGGTGAGACTGGGGTTTCCGTGTCGGACGAGGATTGTTGTATCCCGGGTTGAGGAAGGATTCCATAATCATAAGGAATTCGAGAGATGGTGTGTGCATAAATTCACAAATCGCGAGTACGGGTTGAGTGTCAGATTGGAAATGAGTGGTTCCAATTCTGCTGTGAAATCAGACTCTCGAGTTGAATTGTGGACAATTCGTGTATTGAGTAGGCAAGATGAGGTTCCGGATTTGCACATGGGTTCCATTTTGAGGGGTATGGTGTGTCATCTGATGTGTGAGACCAGAGTGGGTCAGTTCATCTGTATGGGAAGGACCGCGGAGACATATGGAACTAATGAGTAGTAGGCAACAGAGGTCGAGGGTAAGATGATTTCAGTTGGGATTATAGTATTCGCTTGGGGTAAAGCAACTTCGTGACTAGTGTGTCACACTGGGCCGAGATAGTTAGTGTGAGAAGGAAGTCTGTAAGAAGTTTTGGGATATACAACGGGTAACCTTTGGAGGTTCAATTGTTGGGTTGGGAGTTAACCTGGTGCTTAGTGTTGAAAGGGATATTTAAGAGGGGATCTGGGGCTTATGATTGATAGATGTCAGAGGATACTTCTGAGCAAGCATGATCGTTTTCATGTGTCTAAGGATAGGGTGTTGGGAGTTCATTGTTGAGATGGGTTTTGATTATAGTACAGTTGGTGGGTTCCTGGTGATCTGATCCTTTCGTTCATTGGAGTATGATTTGGATCGTCTTGTATGTCTGGTAAGAATGATCGGTAGCCAATTTTCTGGCATTGACTTGTTTTATCAGTCGCAACGAGAGAATCAGAAGGGCAGTAAGTTATCGGGATCTGTTAATCGAGGAGCAAATATTATGGTGATATCCTGAGAGGGCGGTCTGGCAGTAAGACAGACCACTAGAGTTTCCAAATTCTGGAGAGTCAGAAGGGGTAACATTGTGGCAGGAGGGTCTGCCCTTTTCTGGGTTTAGGAGTTTCTGTTTGGATTCAGGTGCTTCTGGAGGAAGATAGTTGTGTGGTATGAGATGCTTTCGATGGTACCTTTTGGGTTTTTGGGTTCGATATATGTGTTGTTCAGGAGCGATTTCGAGGGCGAAATCTAATTCAAGTGGGGGAGAATTGTAACATCTAGATTTTCAGGTATATCATTGTAAGAGTAATTCTGAGATTTATGGAGCGACTCGACGAGTTATGAGTCCAACACGTCGAGTAGAGTCGAGTTATCCGCATGGGTTTAATGAACTGACTTGACGAGTCAGTGTGCTGACTCGCCGAGTTAGTGTTGTGCGAGGAAACCCTAAATTCTCGGGGTTAGGGCTTATTTAAGGGGACTTATAACCTCAAATGTGCCTCACCAGCTGCCCAACTCTCCGATTTGAAACCCTTAGCATCCATTGAAGCTAAAAGAGAGTTCTCGAGCTAATATCAAGTGTTTTTGGTGAATCTTTTGGAAGGAAAGGAGTGAGCAACAAGCAAGGAACGAAAAGAGGCTGTGGGATCTAGCATTTCTTCACGTGGAGATTCTACAGAAGGTATAAAGCCAACACCTTTCTCATCTTATTAGTTGAATCTCATGACTATGGAAGTTAGGGCTTTTTCTACCTTTTGTTGGGATAATAAGTGCATGGAGTCTATTAGGAGGCCTAGACTTCAGATCTGGACCTTGTGAGGTCCAGAGAGTCCTATGATTATAGCTTTATTCAACCATATAAGAGTTATTGTGGTTAAGCATCTTTGTTAGAGTTATATTGGCGTTTAGAACAACATGTGTCATGCATGGACGTAAAGCTCGTGACTTTATTTGATAATCGAGCCCTGAGAACGTAGATCTAAAGTTTGGGAAGGTTTTCTACCTTGAAATCGTCTAAATGAGAAACGAGTCTGAATGGACTCGCCGAGTCGATGATCCGACTCGACGAGTCGGCTAGGGTTTTTCCCGATGAGCTTGATCATGCGATAACTTGGCGAGTTAGGGGTCAACTCGACAAGCTAAGCTGGGCCTTCACGAAACTTCTGAGGAAATGAGTGGACTCGATGAGTTGCATAGGTGCACTCGGCGAGTCGGGTCAAACGTGGACTGTTGACCCGAGTTGACTTCTGTTGACTTTAGGGTTTGGTCAAACATGAGTAATGGAGACCATGGAGGGGTAAAATGGTCTTTTACCCGCTTCAAGAGTTTGAAAGAGGAAGAATAACCTTAGGTTTACTTAGAGTCAATAATGAAGTATTTATTGAGATAATTACCCTATGTGTTAGGCGCTGGCTAGTTCGAGATTCGAGTGCGAGGATGATTGCTTGCTATCAAGGTGAGTTTTCTCACTATACTTACCATGAGTAGTATCTTGTGTGACGGATATGTCTTATGTGTTTATATTGAGTACTGAGATATTCTGCATTATGTCTATGTGATTTATGTTTTGTATTATTCTGTGCTTACTGAGTTAGAATCGGAGGGTCCACCCGATTTATGGGACCGGAAGGTCCTACTGAGATACATTGACTGCAGGGTCTTACTGTGTTATAGCCTCTAGTGGCTAATGAGTTGTGTGTGGTATTTTGGGGAACTCACTAAGCTTCGTGCTTACCGTGTTATGTGTTATGTGTTTCAGGTTTTTCTTAAGATCGCGGGAAGACACCGACTTGATTGTACACACCAGTGAAAGAGTTATGTTTTGAGGATCCTGGATTTTAATCAAACAATTATGGAGTTGCGAGTTGTAAGTTAAATAAATGAGATTTTTTTGAAATGTGTTATGAGAATATGTGATTTTAAATGAAAATTTTGTTTGAATTTTTTTTGTGTTACAATTATATTTTTCAGTTGAGCTTCCTAAAAAAAGAGGTCTATCAAAAAACATCCAGCTATCAAAGCTGATACGGGCAAACAAGGGAAAGCCCATGGATTTGGATTTTGATAGGGAGCTCACATATTACCTTTTCAGGAAGCGTGGTAATTGGTTTACCCATGAGATTGGGAGGTATATGTGGATGAACATCCCTTTAAGCGTATGTGGTTGGGACAATGTTTCCCCTACTTTAAAGAATGTCACAGTCATGCATCTAAAGGTAACTTGGATAATATTTTAAGTTTAGTTGTGATTGGTATTTAATTAACTATCTTTTTGGTATTTGTAGAATAAGTTTGATTTGGATAAGGTTTACTTGGATCCCGAGCATGCTCAGTTGTTACAGAGCATTGATGCGACTCTTGCAAAAATTTATAGAGGCCAGAAAAGTAAAGCCCATACTTAGATATCCCAGTGGCATTAGACAACCCCCCCCAAGGGTATGTCACGTAAAAATTTGGCGCATGCAGTCGAATATTTTCAAACGCCCTAACTTTTAAAGCATTTGGCGTCAAACGAAGAAGTTCGTGCACAACAACAAGTTGTATATAAAAGGGGATCATGCTCGTATAGCAATGCATGTTTTAAAGAAGTAAGTTATGATATATTTAACTGTTTATTTAAAGTATAATTAATCTAATTTATAATGTTAAATAGTACATCACTCGAATCAAATCATTTCGTAAGGGTAATACAAACCACGAAGGGGTGTTTAGGAGTCCTGCAGACGAGCAACAATACATAAGTGGTTAATTTGTATGTCTATATAAGTGTTTATATCGTCAAGGGGTATTTAGTAATCTAATTTTTATGATGTTTATCATTTTTTGAAAATACATAATGTTTTACTCCAAGAGATCAATCAATACACCCAAGTTTCTTCTCAAGTAAGCGATCTATGTGACAACCCGAAATTTCTAACCTATACATGATGGGTTATGAGCATTCTAACACTTCCTAAGTGTGCATGCAACCCTAATAACCTTGGATCTATGTTTGTCTAATTATCATGCAAAGTTGATTTCCAAGGTTATGATCCTATCTAGCGTACATGGGGAACAATTTTAACTTGAATGAAAGATAGAACTACATACCTTGTTGTTGATTTTGATCCTTGAAACCTTGTGAGCCTAGCACCCCAAGTATGATGCCTCAAATGCTTCACAAAACACCAAATGCTATGGAGTAAACTTGGAGAGAAAGTATAACACTCTAAAAATCGGCTCTAGCCCTCAAGCATGCATGTGTAACCGATTTTGGGAGAAACATGAGCTTTATATAGTGTTGACACATCTAGGGTTACACCATGTAAACCCTAATGTGTCATGACTCTTCATTTCCATGACCCATGGGTTTGTAACTCCCATGGATCCTCCATGAAGCATCCAATGGGTTTAACCCAACTTGATTATCCATGGAGCCTCTTAGCCCACTATATAAGTTATGGATGATTTACATAATCAACCCATATATTTAGTTAGTTACAATTTGATCACTTAATTAATTCTAGATTAATTCTTGATCAAACTAATTAAATAAAATTATTAATATATTAGAACTTATAATATATTAATAAACCATAAGTGTAATGTTTCTCTCATTTAGTCTATCCAATTGCATGGTGCCATGCAACCCAAATGGACCATGTCGGGTCGGGTCAAGTACATATCAGAAATAGTTATCGACTTGGACACCTTATCTAACAGTCTCCCACTTGGATAAGTCTAATAAATATAACTGCAAGTATAACTTCAAGAACCGATCGGCAATCGTAGCTCTTTTCAAGGTTTCTCGGAACTGAGAAGATGATAGTATGCCATTTTAGATAAGGGATCATATAATCCTCTGTTCTAGATATCAGCCGGACAAACACATGGAACATGGTCTTGCTTATTGTCTAGCAGTTTGTATCTCAATTTCCGGTTTGTTTGACATAGAAATTAATTGAACACATCAACTTAGTTCTGAACGGGCCCGGTACATGGGTCAAAACAAAATCATCGAGGGGGCCAGATATCAGCTTCTAATCCAAGAAGGAACATATAATCGAGGGGCCCAGATATCACCTTATCCAACAGTCTCCCACACAAACGCACGTTTTATAACATCGAGTTACCAATGCGTTTTCGCACGATAAATGCATAACTAACTCATAGTTAACAAGTCATATCTCTAGGTTTGAAGACTTATATGATATTACCGTCTCGCGATCACTCGAGATAAATTCCATGAAGTGATACCAGCGAGCGTGGGTTGAATCCAATACTTAGAACTTATGAGCACTCATGAGTGTTGAGGCCATGTCTAACACCTTAGACCTCTACAACCAACTCATGACAGTCTTAATTCATATCTACTCCCGACATATGACCGACTGTGGATAATTTGAATAATATGTAAAAACACAACACAGATATTCGGGAAGTCAAAACATGCAAAAGAAATAATAGTAAACGATTGACAAAAGATAGCAACACTTTACTCAAAAATAAACACACCTTTTATTCATCATCAAATGTCAATTACACTTTACATATTTTAGAATTATCTGGCTACTAAAACTAATATCATCCTTTAGACCTATGTTCCTAGCATACTGGAGATGCTTAACCCTACCCAGTCCCTTCATGAGGGGATCTACCAGGTTCTCATCCGATGAAACCCTCTTTGCCACGAGGAGTTCTTCTTCTATTCGATGTCTGATGAAATGGTATTCTCTGTCAATGTGTCTGGATCTACCGTGATCCCTTGGTTCCTTTGCTAAGGCAACTGCACTTTTACTGTCATAGGAAATCTCTATGGGCTCCGTTATAGCTGGTACAACTCCAAGGTCTCCAATGAAGTTCTTTAGCCATATAGCCTCCTTTACTGCCTCGCTTGCCGCTATATACTCTGATTCGCAAGTTGAATCAGCCACTGTCTCCTGCTTGGAACTTTTCCAAGAGATTGCTCCCCCATTTAAGGTAAAGACCCAGCCCGACTGAGAGCGGAAATTATCCCTATCAGTCTAGAAGCTAGCATCACTATACCCTACAACTCTCAAGCCATCACTCCCACCAAGGGTAAGAACAAGTTTCACGGATGAAAGATAGATAAAATACTAGAAGACAAAAAGGTTGATTTTTTGTTATGTTTAACTTTGAAAAATAGTGAAATTAAACAATTTTAAGATATTTATTGTTAATTACTATTGATTTGACGTTTTAAGATATTAGTTGTTTGTGATTTAAGTTAATTGTCTTACACCTTATGGTTTTTTTTATCATTAAAAGTAATATGTTTGAACTCTTAAAACCGTTTGAGCTCTAAACTATGGTTAAAAATCACACAAAATAACTGCACAAAATCCATGTGGTTAATAACCGCAACACAAAAAAAATAAAACCGCACCGCAAAAATAACCGCCTAACCGCGCCAAACGGTTTTGAAAATAGACTAACCGCATTTGCGGTTAGTGGTGAGGTTTTGGCTAATAACCGCACCGAACCGCATCGCGCTCACCCCTACCTGCTAACCATGCTTAACGCAAAGGCTACATCAGGACGAGTACAGGCCATAGCATACATGATCGAGCCTACTGCCGAAGCATAAGGTACCTGACTCATTTCAGCTATCTCAACTTCAGTACTCGGGCTCTGAGTCTTACTCAGTCTAGTGTTACTCTGGATGGGTAACTCTCCTTTCTTGGAATCTTGGATGCTGAATCTCTTCAGCACCTTATCCAAGTATGTACTCTGACTAAGTCCAATTAGTCTTTTACTCCGGTCTCTCAAGATCCTTATCCTTAGAATATAGGCAGCTTCTCCTAGGTCCTTCATAGCAAAACACTTCCCAAGCCAGGACTTAACTTCCTACAGAGTTGGGATGTCATTTCCTATGAGTAGTATGTCATCCACATACAGTACCAAAAAGCTAACTATACTCCCACTAGCCTTGACATATACACAAGATTTATATTCACTTCTCAAAAATCCAAACTCTTTGACTTTCTCATCAAAGCAAAGATTCCATCTGCGAGGTGCTTGCTTTAATCCATAAATGGATTTCTGAAGCTTACACACTCTATTAGGGTACTCTGTGCTGACAAAACTCTCTGGCTGATTCATGTAAACATCTTCAGCCAACTTTCCATTAAGGAAAGCAGTTTTGACATCCATTTGCCATATTTCATAGTCATTAAATGCAGCTATGGCTAACAATACCCTAATAGACTTAATCTTGGCAATTGGTGAAATGGTCTCATCATAATCAACTCCTAGAGTTTGAGAAAAGCCCTTGGCAACCAGTCGTTCCTTATAAGTGTGTACATTACCATCCATGTCGGTATTCTTCTTGAAGATCCATTTGCACCCAACTGTCTTACGACCTGGCACATTGTCAACTAAGTCCCAGACTTGATTTTCATACATGGATTGTATATCGCTATCCATTGCCTCTTTCCATTTAGCAGACTCGGGGCCTGCCATGGCTTCCGCATAACTGTTAGGTTCATCTAGACTTACCAGTATCTCATCACTGATAAGTGTCTCACCGTCTGCAGTAATATGGAAACCATAGTAATGCTCAGGTGCATTCCTAACCCTTATGGAACGCCTCAAAGGTACATATGGAGGTATATTTGGATCAACAGGAGGTTCCTCCTCAGGTTGACTTCTAGGGTTTGAGGTTCCTTCACCACTTTACTCTTGAAGTTCTTCAAGGTCAATTTGCATCCCAATGTTTCCTTTGCTTATGAACTCTCATCTCGAAAGACAACCCTCCTTGCTACAAAGACCACATTCTAACTAGGTCTGTAGAAGAGGTAACCAAAGGATTTATGTGGGTAGCCGATGAAAATACACCTCTCACTTGAGGTTCGAGCTTGTCTTGAGTCTCGCGTCTCACGAAAGCCTCGCAACCCCAAACCTTGATGTGGGCTAGACTAGGAACTTTTCCAGTCCACATCTCGTGAGGTGTTTTCGCAACCTTCTTTGTAGGGACCAGATTAAGGATATGGGTGGCAGTCTCTAAGGCATACCCCCAGAATGAGATTGGTAGCGAAGCTCTACTGATCATGGAACGAACCATGTCCAGCAAGGTTCGATTACGCCTCTCAGCTACACCATTCAACTGTGGTGTCCTGGGAGGTGTCAATTGTGAGACAACCCCACATTCCCTCAGATAGTCGAGGAACTCGGTACTAAGATACTTACCACCATGATCGGATCGAAGCATCTAAATGTTCCTGCCCAATTGATTCTCGACTTCCTGTTTAAACTCTTTAAACCTTTCAAAAGTCTCTGACTTATGCTTGATTAAGTAGACATATCCATATCTACTATAATGATCTGTAAAAGTCACATAATAATGATTAGCATCCCTTGTGGCATGTTTGAAGGGTCCACACACATCCGTGTGTACAAGATCCAACAAACCTTCACCCCTCTCACAAGAACTAGTGAAGGGTGACTTTGTCATTTTTTCAAGTAAGCATGATTCACAACTATCATCTGACTTTAGGTCAAATGATTCCAAAACTCCATCCTTTTGGAGTTGGCCTATGAGTTTCTTGCTTATATGTCTAAGACGACAATGCCATAATGATGCTTTATCCAAGTTATTATCATTAGTAGAATCAATACACAATACATTATTTCCTAAATTATCTACAATAGACACAACTTCATACACGCCATCACAAGGTAATGCTTTAAAATAAAACACATTATTACAGAAAGCATTTATTCCACCAATTTCATTATCAAAAGAAAAGGTAAAACCTTGTTTATACAAATCATGAAAGGAAATAACATTTCTTGCCATTTCTGGCGAATAACAACATTTATTCAAATCTAAAGTAAATCCACTACTAAGCAACAAAGTATAAACTCCAATCTTGGTGACAGGTGTAACTTTCCTATTCCCCATGATCAAGTTTATCTTTCCATGCTCCAGATTCTCACTTCTTCCCTGCAATTCAGAACAAATATGAATATCGAAACAGGTATCAAGGACCCAAGAGTTAGAATAAAGTGAATTATTAGATGATACATTGTAAATACCTGCATGGTTGGGTTTCATTTTCCCATCCTTCAAATATTGTTGGTACTTTGGGCAGTTTCGCTTCCAGTGCGACTTTTCATGGAAATAGAAGCATTCAGCCTCTTTGGGATCAAAAGAAGGTGTAACGAAACCTTTCTTGGTTCTGCTAGAAGAGGAGCCATCAAGGGTCTTCCCCTTGGTACCCTTCGAGGGGGTCTTCCTCTTCTTCCCTTTCCCTTTCCTAATTGTCAGGATAGTTGCGGAGTTTGGAGTAGGAGTAGAAGTGGTAACAACCGACTTACCTTTAACACCTGATTCTGCAGTCTTAAGGAGTCCCTGAAGTTTTCTAAGTGTAACTTCCTCCTTGTTCATATCGTATGTCATGCGGAATTGATCATAACACGAAGGTAAGGAGTGCAAAATAATATCTATTGCTAACTCATCAGGAAAGTTCACATTCAACTTCATCAATCGGTACACATACCTTTGCATTTTTTGCATATGGTTGGTGATGGGTTCACCATCTTTCATTCGGGTTGTGATCATAAAGGAGATGATTTCATATCGCTCTTGACGAGCACTCTGATGGTAGGGGTCCATCAAATCCTGGTGCATCTCAAAAGGATAGTAGTCCTCAAAGGACTTTTGGAGTTCCTCTAACATGGTGGCCATCATGATGCATGACACTTTTGTAGCATCTCTTTCATGAACCTCATATCCAGCAAGCTCCTCAGGAGTAGCAGTTGGCTCAGGCACCTTGAGCTCCTTGTCAAGAACATATTCCTTGTTCTCGTAACGAGTGACCATCCTGATGTTTCTGATCTAGTTAGTAAAGTTGGATCCATCAAAGATGACTCTCCCACAAAGGTTCATGAGAGAGAAGGAGCCAGTAGGGTTTGAGCCAGGAGTAGCATTGTTGGAAGACATCTGAAAAGAAGAAAATAAGTTTAGTTTAGATATAGCGATAGTCCTTAATAAAACACCCAAATGTAATATTAAGGCTAGGATCCAATCATAATATATTATAACCTAGAAGAGGGATGTCGTAATCCAAGTTATAACATATTTGAAAGGTAGGTGAATGACGGTTCACCAATTTCCACCACGAAAACGAAATATAAATTATTAGGTTTTATTTCGTTTTTAGAAATTCCTAGATTCTTTGAGATTCATTGAACTTTTCAATGACATGTTTCAATCTCGAGTGTACCCTTCATGTTTTGTGACTGGGATACCGAGGATCACAAAACAAGGTGTGAAGTAACCATGCAAATTACTTGGTACCCTTAATGTTTTTCACTTAATCGTTGTGCCGGTAAACCACACGCGCTCCTTCCGACCTCATGAAAAACCTTAAGTCACCCTTTTCCTACCTTGTTAAGTCTAAGTTAGTGTGCCAATAAACCACACACGCTCCACCAACGACTTAAACAAGGTGCAAAGTGTAATTTCATGGATTAGCACCTTATTCACATTTTTCTAAAGTAACTAAGATTGGGAATTTAAGAAAAAAATTTAGTTACTTTATAATAATCATTATACTTTTAATGAGAATTTTTTAAGTCATTGTCCTACCTGTTCGCCTAACGACCCTCCACCAGTCAAGGAAGAGGTGGGTGAGAATGGACACCCATTAAGTTTCCATTTTATAGGCAACAACCTTATACCCCACTTATAGACCGGCTTCATGAATGAGGCGTACTAGCGGTACGACGACTTTGATCTTATACATATATATATATATATATATATATATATATATATTATTAACTTATAATATTATAAGTATAAGGGTTGAATTTTTAACTTTTCAAAATCTAAGGGTTGGAACTAAAGTTTTAATCATGACTTTACTTGTTCCAAAACTTGAGGGCAAGTTTTGTAAACTTTCAAAACTTTTCATTTCTCATAACTTATGAATTTAATTGAGTATTAAAATTAAAGACATTTCATTTTTTATAACTCTTGTGTTCTTTTAATGGCTTTAATAAAAGTGTGACTTTTGGTTTTCCATAACTTGAGGACAAGTTATGGACTCCATTAAAACACAATATGATCAAGAATTAAACTACCAAGTAGGTTACAAAGAATTCCTATGATCATCTAATCTTCATAAGTTCAAGAACATGAATATGAACAATTTCAAGAATCATAAATTACACTTAAAAACTTGTAATTTTGATAATTGTCATTGTAAATGGATTAGCATAAACATTACACCAACTAAAACAAGTTTTAAAACACCAAAACAGTTTAGGGTAATGTTTCTAGTCTATTTCCAGCAACAAAAGTCAAAAATCTGCATTCTGAGGCTCCTACTCGTCGAGTGCATGAACCTACTCGGCGAGTAGGATGAATTTACACATGAACTCGACGAGTCCCCCCATCGACTCGGCGAGTTCAGCAGGCAAATTGCACAATATTGACTTTTTCCAACAATTTTGCATAAATAACAAACAAACAAGCCTAGGCTCTGATACCACTGATGAGTTTTGAGCAATCTAACACTTCCTAAGTGTGCATGCAACCCTAATAACCTTGGATCTATGTTTGTCTAATTATCATGCAAAGTTTATTTCCAAGGTTATGATCCTATCTAGCATACATGGGGAACAATTTTAACTTGAATGAAAGATAGAACTACATACCTTGTTGTTGATTTTGATCCTTGAAACCTTGTGAGCCTAGCACCCCAAGTGTGATGCCTCAAATGCTTCACACAACACCAAATGCTATGGAGTAAACATGGAGAGAAAGTATAACACTCTAAAAATCGGCTCTAGCCTTCAAGCATGCATGTGTAACCGATTTTGGAGAAACATGAGCTTTATATAGTGTTGACACATCTAGGGTTACACCATGTAAACCCTAATGTGTCATGACTCTTCATTTCCATGACCCATGGGTTTGTAACTCCCATGGAGCCTCCGTGGAGCATCCAATGGGTTTAACCCAACTTGATTATCCATGGAGCCTCTTAGCCCACTATATAC
Organism: Lactuca serriola; assembly: GCF_051521515.1. Taxonomy (NCBI): domain Eukaryota; kingdom Viridiplantae; phylum Streptophyta; class Magnoliopsida; order Asterales; family Asteraceae; genus Lactuca; species Lactuca serriola. Next base: position 64,056,863 of record NC_136412.1, on the reverse strand, counting down.
GTTATGGATGATTCACTTAATCAACCCATATATTTAATTAGTTACAATTTGATCACTTAATTAATTCTAGATTAATTCTTGATCAAACTAATTAAATAACATTATTAATATATTAGAACGTATAATATATTAATAAACCATAAGTGTAATATTTCTCTCATTTAGTCTATCCAATTGCATGGTGCCATGCAACCCAAATGGACCATGCCGGGTTGGGTCAAGTACATACCAGAAATAGTTATGGACTTAGACACCTTATCCAACAATACATTCTTCATTTTTATCAAAGTTAGCCTCGTTTTTCTATTTTATAATGAAGTTTTGGGTCTATAGGAGTGCTTGAGACTTAGTATAATCAAGATATGAGTTGTAGAATGGGTTAGTAAGTGTGTAGCGTCACAAAATTGGGCCAAACACACCAAACAAGGTGTGTGTGGCCGCACACCCATCCCCAGCCGCACACTCTCCCATATATATACTACACTTGTCATTTTTTATCACTTTTTCACTTCTTCAAAGCTAGAACACGTTTTCTCTCAAGTATCATCCAAATTTTCACTCCAATCTTCAATCAAGTGAGTGATTCCTCCTTTGTTTAGTTAATATGTGACCTTAACTAGCCTTTCCCCTTGCCTTGATCCATCAGAACATCCATTTTTAGTCAAGAACACCAAGAACACGAAGAACACTAAGAACACACACTAGTTTTGGACCTAAATCACCCTTTCAAGCCTCTATAACGTGTATACACTTATCATAACTTGTTATATGCTAAGAACACTTCATGATAAGCTAGAAAAACATGATTTTATCATGTTCATAAAGGGTGTGCGGTCGCACACATCATGTTGGCCGTACATACCCCTTTTAGGTCCAAAAATGGTAATAAACGTCATATAAGGCTAAAGCATGAAGTAATAAAGCTTCCTAGATGAGTCCTAAAGCCTTCAAATACGTTTTGACACATTCCATAGGGAGTGTGCGGCCGCACACACCTCGTGGCTGCACAGCCTGGTCGCACACACACAAATAGTGTGTATTTTGACCATACACTCCCTTGTATAGCCATATACCCCGTATATACAATCATATATGGTTGTAACACTTCAAAATAAGTGTTTACTATCCCCTAAGTTGGTTTCAATTCAATAATTAGTTGTTATAAACACTAACTATAATCGTATATGTATCATTATATGTTAAATAGGATCCACGTGTGCGCTCAAGTCTTCACTTGACACTTAGCATCCTATACAATCTGTTCATCCAAACCACTCACTACAGGTGAGTTCATACCCCTTAATTAACCTTTTAAATGTTTTTAAATGCTCTTATGGGGGGGGGAATAAAAGTTGAACAATTATAGTTATTATATCAATCACATGTGATTAATAACTACCAAACAAGTGGTCTTCTTACTTTTCAAACTGTGTTATCAAAGTGTTTTACTTCAAACTCTTTTACATATCAAATGCTTTTATCAACTCTTTCACATGCCAATTACTATTTCATAAACTCTTTTAAACTTATATTCTATTAAAAGTGTATCTATATAGATATGGTTATATAAGTAGGATTGAAAGGACTTAGGGCTGATAACTCACCTTACTTCCTGTTCCTTGTTTGGTTGTGAACTTAGGGTATCAGGGTTATTTGTCCGTGGGTCGTTTGAATCCTAGTTATATATTATGTATATGCATATAGATATTAAAGGTTACTTCATTCAGTACAATACCTTTGGGTAGCAAGGGTATACAAACAAGCTCATATACACAAACAACATTACTAGTAAACTATAATAGGTATAATTTAGAGATATACTGTAACGCCGTGAATTTCAAAATAATTTTTCGCATAATATAAAAACATATTCATTTAATTTTTCATAAAACATCAGTGTTTGAAACTCCAATCAATGTCATACAATGAATCCCAAGATCACAAATCATAAAAATCCCATGTGTGTGTACTGATCAAGCCGGCGCCTTCCCACGGTCATCACTAGTACCTGAAACAAATAACACCAACACTGTAAGCACAAAGCTTAGTGAGTTCCCCAAAATACCACACATCCTCACAAATTACCAAAAATAAATAAATGAATAATACCTGGGAATCCGGGCTGTTACAATTCTCCCCCACTAGAACTAGACTTCGCCCTCGAAGTCTCGCTCTGCAAATAACTCTGGATGCTGCTCACGCATCTCACGCTCCGGTTCCCAAGTCATCTCGGACCCTTTCCGATGTTGCCACTGAACCAAAACCAGGGGTACCTCCTTGTTCCTCAGAACCTTGATTTTCCGATCTCTGATTGCCACTGGTCTCTCAGCATAAATTAGGCTCGCATCCACCTGAATATCCTCTAATGGAACCACTGCCGACTCATCGGCTATACACTTCCTCAGCTGCGACACGTGAAAAGTGTCGTGAATCTGCCCCAACTCTGCTGGAAAATCCAAACGATAGGCTACCCAGCCTACCCTTGCGATCACTCGGAAAGGACCAATATATCGGGGCCCCAACTTGCCCCTCTTCCTGAATCGAATCACTCCTTTCCAAGGAGAGACCTTCAAGAGTACAAGGTCGCCGACCTGAAACTCAAGCTCGGACCGGCGTCTGTCTGCATAGCTCTTCTGACGACTCTGAGCGGTCAACAACCTCTGTCTGACCTGCTAGATCTGCTCTGTCGTCTGAAGCACGATCTCTGTACTGCCCATCACAACCTGTCCAACCTCTCCCCAACAAATGGGGGTCCGACACCTCCTCCCATACAACAGCTTAAAGGGCGGCATACCAATGCTCGAATGATGGCTGTTGTTGTAGGAAAACTCTGCCAAGGGCAAGTACGCATCCCAACTACCCCCGAAATCCAACAAACATGCCCGGAGCATGTCCTCGAGCGTCTGAATCGTCTGCTCACTCTGACCGTCTGTCTGGGGATGATATGCGGTACTAAAATGCAACCTAGTACCCAACTCCTCATGAAACTTCTTCCAGAACCTAGAAGTGAAACACACATCTCGGTCTAAAACAATCGAGATCGGCACCCCATGCCGAGATACCACTTCCCTCACGGACACCTCTGCCAATTTCTCTGCTGAAGAACTCTCGCTAATAGCAAGAAAGTGAGCGCTCTTCGTCAACCTGTCCACAATCACCCAAATTGCATCAACTCCCCTACCAGTCCTTGGAAATTTGGTGATAAAATCCATGGTGATCTGTTCCCACTTCCATTCGGGAGCCTCCAACGGTTGCAACATACCATGCGGCCTCTGGTGCTCGGCCTTAACCCTACGACAGGTCAAGCACCTCTCAACAAACCACGCAACATCCCTCTTCATACAGGGCCACTAATACTCCTTCCTCGGGTCCAAATACATCTTAGTGGCCCCAGGATGGATCGAAAATTTCGACCGATGAGCCTCTTCCATCAAAATTGTACGTGTTCCTCCCACGTACGGCACCCAGATACGCCCCTGAAATGTCATAAGCCCCCGACCATCGGTAACGAACTCTGAAACCAAACCAACAACCCGCTCTTTCTTCTGCATCTCAGGTTGCACAGCCTTGGCCTGTGCCCCACGAATGGCGTCCAACACTAGAGCTACCACGGTCAATCTCAAACATACATCCCGCAGCGGGGTTCTCTCCGCCCTGCGGCTCAGTGCATCAGCTACAACATTAGCCTTGCCCGGGTGGTACAAGATCTCACAATCATAATCCTTGACCACATCCAACCACCTTCTCTGTCGCATATTTAGGTTGGGCTGATCCATCAAATATTTCAAACTCTTATGGTCCGTGTATATCATACACCGAACCCCATACAGGTAGTGACGCCAAATCTTGAGGGCGAACACCATTGCCCCTAACTCTAGATCATGGGTGGGATATCTCATCTCATGAGGCTTCAGCTGCCTCGATGCATATGTTATAACATGCCCTCTTTGCATCAGCACCTCCCCCAACCCCAAAATCGATGCGTCACAGTATACCACAAAGTCCTTCATCCCTTCCGGGAGGGCTAACACCGGGGCTTCGCATAACCTTTGGCGAAGTGTCTCAAAGGAGGCCTGCTGCTCGGGGCCCCATGAAAAAGCAACACCCTTCCGGGTCAACCTGGTGAGTGGCACTGCGATTTTAGAGAAATCCTTGATAAATCTCCGATAATACCCTTCCAACCCTAGGAAACTCCTGATCTCGGAGGGTGACCTCGGCACCTCCCAACTCATCACCGCCTCAACTTTGGCCGGGTCGACCAATATCCCTTTCTGGTTAACGAGATGTCCTAAAAACTGGACCTCCCGCAACCAGAAATCACACTTGGAGAATTTGGCATAAAGCCTCTCCGATCTCAGAACTACGAGAACCTCTCTCAAATGCTCTTCATGTTGCTCTCTAGATCTCGAATATACCAAAATGTCGTCAATAAATACAATCACCGACCGATCCAGCATCGGCGTACACACTCGGTTCATGAGATCCATGAACACTGCTAGGGCATTAGTGAGCCCAAAAGGCATCACCATAAACTCGTAATGCCCATAACGCGTACTGAACGCTGTCTTCTGGACGTCCTCAACCCACACCCTCACCTGATGATATCCAGACCTCAAATCGATCTTGGAGAACCAAGATGCTCCCTGCAACTGATCGAACAAATCGTCGATCCTCGGCAACGGGTAATGGTTCTTGACCGTCAGCTTGTTCAACTCCCGGTAATCAATACACATCCGGTGTGAACCATCCTTCTTCTTGATGAACAGGATAGGCGCTCCCCACGGCGAGTTGCTCGGCCGAATAAACCCTTTCCCCAGCAGCTCCTGAAGCTGCGAGGATAACTCTTGTATCTCTGGAGGTGCAAGGCGATAAGGCACCTTCACGATAGGCGCGGCCCCCGGAACCAAATCGATATTGAACTCCACTTGCCTCACAGGAGGCACACCCGGCAACTCCTCAGGAAATACATCAGGGAACTCACGCATTACCGGAACCTCCTCAACAGACCTCGGTCTCTCAGAATCCGCCCGCGTATCCATCACATACGCCACAAAACCCTTACAGCCCTGCTGTAGACACTGCCTTGCCCTAGCGGCCGAAAAAAACGCTGATCCAGAACGTGTACCCTTGCCATACACCGTAAGAACTACCGCACTAGGGTCTCGTATGGTCACCAGTTGTCGCTTGCAGTCGATAACCGCACCGAATCTGCTCAACCAGTCCATGCCCACAATGACACAGACATCACCCATTGCAATAGGAACTAGAACAATCGGGAACTCAACACCGAAAATCTCGACTACGCACCCTCGGAGAACCTCCGTGGCATATATCACCCTCTCGTCAGCTATGGAAACTCTCAGAGGCCGACTCAACACCTCACTACTAACACTGATATGCTGACTAAAAGCCAAAGATACAAAAGACCGACTCGCACCCGAGTCAAATAACACCAAGGAAGGTACAGAATTCACAAGAAAAGTACCTACGCATAACATAATATAAGCATAACATCACAACATCAAAATAAATACACGAAAGAATACATACCAGCCACGACATCGGGTGCTGCGCGGACCTCCTCTGCGGTCAACTGAAAAGCTCTACCTCGTGCTCTCGGCGCCTTGTCCTTCACTGGCCGACTCTCGGTAGCTCTGATGGCGGCAGGGGCAGATCCCTGAGGTGCTCCATGAGATGATCCTCGCAATTGCAGACACTCTGCCTTCCGGTGTCCGGTCTGGTTGCAGTGAAAACACACCGCAAACCCCTTGGGGCAGTCCTTGGCCATGTGCCCCTCCTTGCCACACTTGTAGCAAGATCCCGCTCTACAGACTCCATCATGACCCTTGCCACACTTCCCACAAGTTCGGCCCTTCTGGCTCCCTGGTTTGGGATCAGCGGGCTTGGCCCGCTTGGCTGCCGGCTGAGACTGTGTCGGTCGCCGATCCCTCCCCTGAGACTCCACCTCCTCCCTAGCCTGAGTCTCTAGCTCAATCTCCCTCTTCCGGGCATTTTCCTAAAGCTCGGAAAATGTCCGGTACGAGGAGTTCACCGCGAACTCCCGAATGTCTCGCCTCAAGATACTCAAATATCGGCTCATACGTGTCTGCTCCGTGGACACGTGCTCAGGGCAGAACATCGCCCTCTCATGGAACATCCTGGTAATCACCGTAACAGACTCAGTACCCTGCTTGAGGGTCAGAAATTCCTGGGCCAAACGCTCCCTCTCCACCTGGGGAACGTACTCATCTCGGAACATGCCAGTGAACCTCTCCCAGGTCACTGCCGCAAGCTCAGCAGGCGTAAAGTGCGCCGTCACAAACTTCCACCAGTCCTTCGCTCCCAAGCGAAGCTGGTTCAGTGCGAACCGAACATTCAAATGCTCAGGAGTTGAACAAGTGAAGAAACACCCCTCTATGTCAGAAATCCATCTCATAGCCGCCACCGGGTCCTGGGTCCCATCAAACTCTGGTGGTTTGTGTTGCTGAACTCTCGAAACAGTAACGCATCACCACCCTGCGGCCTCGCGGCAGCAATAGCTGCGGTAGCCGCTACAACAGCAGCCTCAGAAAGAGCGGCATAACGGTTGTCGAAGGTCTCAATCAACATGGTCTTAATAGATCCGAACATCTCTGGTATCTCTGCCCTGATGGCCGCAGCCACCTCCTCATGGATGATCCGGCGGATCTCCTCATCACTGCTCTGGTATCTCTGCCGTGAATTTCAAAATAATTTTTCGCATAATATAAAAAACATATTTATTTAATTTTTCATAAAACATCAGTGTTTGAAACTCCAATCAATGTCATACAATGAATCCTAAGATCACATATCATAAAAATCCCATGTGTGTGTACTGATCAAGCTGGCGCCTTCCCACGGTCATCACTAGTACCTGAAACAAATAACACCAACACTGTAAGCACAAAGCTTAGTGAGTTCCCCAAAATACCACACATAACACATGTTAGCCACTCGAGGCTATAACTCTGTGGGTCCGTGGACCCTACTCTGTGAACCCTCTGGTTCTAACTCTGGGAACCTTCCGGTTCCAACTCTATAAACATGCACAACATAAATCACAAAGAAATAATGCAGTGCAACACATAACATACATATAGCATACAAATACTCTATCACATACTCTGATTACCTACTCAACGTAAAGTACAGTGAGAAGACTCACCTCGTGTATCTCGATAACTCGCAAATCCCGGAAATCACTCGCGCTCGATCCTCCAAGCTATAATCCTCCTATAACACCATATACCTCTAATTAACACTTTTCACAACTAAGGTTGACTACCCCTATCAAGTCAACACTGGTCAACGATCAACGGTCAACTTTGACCGGAATCGGCGAGTGCACTAGAGCGACTCGGCGAGTCTATACGTGTTCACTGACTTCCTAGGATCCTCTCTTGACACGTCGAGTACTTCCCTGACTCGACGAGTTCCACCTGGCATGAATCGCGGGGCCACCACGACTCAACTCGCCGAGTCTCAAGAACAATTCGGCGAGTTCCAGCTTGACTCAGTCCACTAGACAACCCTCTCTAACTCACTGAGTCAACCCTTTAACTCGGCAAGACCACTCGCTGAGTGGTTAAGGACAATCTTCATGCTACTCGCCGAGTCTGTTCTTCGGACTCGGCGAGTCTAAGCCATGCATGAACTCAAACTCACTCCTGAGGTCAGATCCGTTCCAGTAACTCATAGATCCAGTCCTTCCAAGCACATTTATCACGTAAAGTTACAATCTTGGCTACCATGTTACGCCTACAAGTCTTCTTTTGGTGAAATGACATCTAAAATGGTAACCTAAGTCCCTAACTCAAAAGGAAAGGCATAAAGCAGAGATTTTGGGACTCTCTGGACCTACTAAGGTCCAGATCTAGGTACCAATTCCCCATGGGACCTCTCACACTCCAATTACAAAGTAAATAATGCATGAAGAAACCCTAGATTTGACCATATCAATAAAAACACGAGAATAAGCTCTGATTATTACCTCAAAAAGCTTCCTCTGCCGAAATGGAAGTAGATCCAAGCTCCCCAACTCTTCTAGCTTGGCCTTCCTCTTCCCTTCTTGCTAACACACACAAGGATGGTGAATAATGGCCTCTTTTCTCACTCACAAGGACTCTCAGATGCTCTGGTGCTCTCAAGGTCGAAGGTAGCTGCAATGAAGGGTTATAAGGTCCTTTAAATAGGGCTCAGGGCCGGGAAATTAGGGTTTCATTAAACAGCATGGACTTGCCGAGTCCACTCTTGGACTCGCTGAGTCCGGACGCGAACCTGCGTCCAAATCCGCGATCATACTCGGCGAGTCTAGGCTCCAACTCGCCAAGTCTCCTCACAAATTACCAAAAATAAATAAATGAATAATCCCTGGGAATCCGGGCTGTTACATATACTAATACTATTACTAGAACAATCAAACATACAAAGAGTTAGTTCATACATGAGTCAATAACAAACAATAGATACTATGATGAGAAAATAACAAGAGATATTATAACGAGAAACACACAATAGATACTATGATGAGAAACTAACAAGAGATACTATAACAAGAAACACACGATAGATACTATGATGAGAAACTAACATACAGGCTAGAAAGAGAAAGAACACACAATACAGCTAGCACATACATTACATAAACATTAATAAAGTTATTTGAGCCACTAAACGGGGCATGGCACTACCCGCCATGACCGTTTTTGTATCCAGAATCTCCTTAATTGGGGAGCGTATGAGTTTGCGTATAGATCTATACTGGATTGACTATCCTACACCTAGTTGCTCGCTACAGTGGGACTTGCAAGTCTACGGGTGCCAAATGTCATTTCTTACGGCGTCTTACATCGTCATTTTACTATTGAGTCGGTAGCAGGGTACAGGTCGATCACATGGTACTTTAAATAACAATTGGTTTAAAGTAGTTAGTACGACAGTAATTACTTAAGACAACACTACAATACTATAATATTTTTCCCATTACATTCACTTCGTGAACATTCACACGATGCACGGTAATGTAAAAACTATATTTTTGGTTAATGATAGTCGGATTTGGGAAAATACATACTCTTACAAGAGACATACACACAGATACTAGATGCCTTGGTAGGAGGCTACTTTTAGTAGGAAACATAGGGTTTTCTAGGATTGTTCAAACAAATACAAACTGTACAAAACTTATATATTACATCTTACAAACATCTTACAAATGCTTTCATACAAACACAGACACTAATATACTTATGATCTCACCAGCTTTAAAGCTGATACTCGCTTTCAAAATAACTTGTATTCTCAGGTCACCAGTAGACAGATACCGGTGCCAGGTTTTTGAGAAGACGGAGCTCGTTCAAGACTCCTCTTTTATTTTGAGGTATATTTTTGGTGTCTATATAACTTGACAGAACACACTTGTTTGAAATTATATTATTTATGCAATGGATGATGTTGTTGCTTTTTTACTACTTTGCATTGTTGTGATACTGTACATGATATCCTCCGCCCCAGAACGTTTCCGCCGTTCATGGTTTTGGGTGTGACAGATTGGTATCAGAGCCTTGTTTATGGTGAATCGAGTGTATCAACCCATAAAATATATACGAACTATAAACTCAAGCGCGATTAAAATAATCTGATAAAGAGTTTATACTTTTAGATAATAAAATATTTAACCAAGTATACATACCTGCATTCATACTAAAATCAGTGTCACTAGGACAGAACAAAAGTATTACGATTGTTGGGCAGCACAAGTAGACTTAGTGACATATGGTCAACCCTGGGAAGATGTAGCCTGATCAACTACATTATCCGAGGAGTGATTAGCATGCGCCTAAATGTGGTTGTGAGGTTGCAAAAAGTCTAAAAACTTACCAACACTACTACAATAAGAACAATAGAACAAAACATTAAACTTAAAATACTATATGAGTATTTTGTGTTACTATAATTACTTATCTGAGAACTAAAGGTCTTTATTAGTATGTCAGTAGTCGTTTAGTGGATACGCTAAGGTTATATGTAACTAGGATGTCATAGACTTAGAATCTGTGATCTTTGCTTTACTTCCTGTTCATTGTTTGGTTTGTGGACTTAGAGTTAGGATCACTTATTAGAAAGTCTATCATGTCCCGGAATACATATAACTGGTATGCTCTAGACAAGTAGCGGAGTAACTGATAAAGATCATCTTATAATTATCTATTTATTTCGTCTATTAATTATTTCCTTATCCCTTTTCTCGCATAGATATAATGGTTGGATTCCATCTTCCCAGAGACCCGTACTACCCCAACCACAGCAATGCATGATGGCTGGAAGAAGAACCAGAAGATGATCACCCAATCCCTTTGGATGATCATGAAGCTGAAGGCTTTTCTGCTGGTTCTGACTTAGAGCCAGAAGTCAACAACCAACCCCCATTTGTTCAAAACCCAAACCATCGTCCAACATTCAAGGACCCACACCCCTTTGGGCCACAAACTTGAATAGATGGAGTTAGGAACAAGGTCAACCCATTCCCTACAACGGAGACAGAAGATTCTACAACCTTACTGAGGTAGGTTCCGCTGACAGAGTCCTACCCATCATAGTTCGTAGGATTTATCGGAACACAGAGCAGGGTCGAGCAGCTATCGGCTGAGTCGTTGAGATTGACGCCAACTCTGGTGTTAACATAGTTCGCATTCGCCAACTAGAGTCTGCTCATGAAAGGACTCTGGTCCATAATGCAGCTCTGTAGAGAGAACTTGTTGAAACCCAAGCTGAAGTAAGGGAACTTCGAGCTCAGCAAGCAAGATCTGATAGGCGCGTGAGGGACATAGAATGTCTTCTATCGGAGTCAAGAACTCACTCTGGTAGTTCTCGTCGCTGATAGATTCTCATCAACTTTTCTTTTGGATATAACCTAGTTTGTGTAAAAACTATAGTCTAATTTCCTATCTTTGTAAATCTTAGACCCGTTAGGTCTTGTTTAGGTAGTAGTCTGTCAAAATTTTCTCATCTTGGTTGATGTAAGACCTACTTCTAGGTCATTTTTCCCGAACTCATTACATCTTTAATTCCAGTATTATTGACAGATATCTAGTCTCATGGAAATTATATCCAAATGCTTTCGTTTACAATTAGTCGTGTTATTCATTGTACTATTAGACTATGGAGAGTTATTCCATGAGTCATTCTCGTCAATTCTTCAATTAAATTCTTATCTATGTTTTCATCTTCATAAAATTATAGATCAAAGATGCCTCCACGTAAATCATGAAGACGCAATCCTCCCGCACCAACACCACCTACTCCTCAGTTCGACACGACAGCTCTAAATGTTGTTGTAGCTGCAGCTGTGGCTACAGCCATGGCTCAATATCATTCATCCGGTTCCACTGGAGTAGGAACCCCTGTCCTATCTACTCATGTTGAAATCCATGTGCGCTTGAAAGAGTGCTCCTACAAGGAATTCACCAACTGCAAGCCATTGTCCTTCAAAGGGACTGGCGGAGTCATTGCCCTCTCGCAATGGTTCGAGAAAACTGAATCGGTTTTCGAAATCTGCTCCTGTCCAGAGGAGAGCAAGGTCAAGTTTGTTGCTTGCACCTTTGAAACAAAAGCCCAAACATGGTGGAATAGCCATGTTAAAGTCACTATCTCTCATAGTGGTTAATGCTATGGGCTAGGAAACTTTGAAAGACCTCATGATTGCGGAGTACTGCCCGAGGGGCGAGATCCAGAAGCTGGAGGAAGAACTGTGGAGCCTAACCATGAAGGGCTCCAACGTAGTCGCCTACACCACCAGGTTCTGTGAACTTGTGGCCCTCTGTCCCAACATGGTTCATACTGAGGGGAAGAAAATCGAGAGATATATATGGGGGCTGATGCCACCATACCGGGGAAATGTTTTGGCATCACACCCCACTACATTTGATAGCGCCAAATGATTGGCACTGATGAGTTGAAAAACTCTTTTATCGATTAGATCTTAAACAGGTTGATCACAATAATTCAAACAGAAATATCAAACAAGAGAATGAATCAAAATATGATGAATGATTCAATAGATTCACGCCTCAGCAGAGCTCGATAAAGAACTTCCGCTGTAGAGGCTTTCTAGGGTTACAATCGATAAAAGATATGTTCTGTGAATAATCGACTCTGAAAACTTACGTACAAAGATGCATGCAAGCATCTATAAATACTAAACCCTAATAATCACGGATGGACAGGCCCAATCCGGATATAAACTTTGGACTATGAACCGAGCCCAAGACGCAACACCTAGTGGACCCTACAATCTCCCCCTTTGCGTCAATTGGAGCAAGACTCTACTTAGGCTTGATGGGTCCTGCCGCAGGAACTTTCTTCGTGGTATCGAACAGACGAGGAATGATGGCAAAAATGGTCTGTCTGAAATGAATGTACCACTAGATCATGTCATCAAAATACTTCTTGTCATCTTCAGAATTCTTCTTGCACCGATTAATGATCCCCAGAACATGCTCCAAGCACGAAGTGGTATGAAGATGCTTGTCTGCCAAGGCGAACAGGAATTTTTGGCCTTCATTCCTGGTGAACATGACCGAGTTCCGCTTTGGATCGATTCTCCCCATCTGAATCATATTCAAATCAGTTGCAGAACCAACTAAAGAGATGGTGCGCTTCTTCTTGAAGACACTTGCGGCCAAGGAGAAATGGTCTATGGAGAAGCTTGCGAATTCTTACGTGAAGGAAATTGTGAGGCTTCACGGTGTTCCGTTAACGATTGTGTCGGATCGTGATAGCCGTTTCACCTCGAGGTTTTGGAAAAGTCTACAAGAGGAATTGGGTACCAAGTTGTGTTTAAGTACCGCTTACCATCCGCAGACTGATGGTCAGAGTGAAAGAACGATACAAATGCTTGAAGATATGTTGAGAGCATGCACTCTGGAATTCCTAGGTAATTGGGATGAACATTTACCATTGGTAGAATTTTCCTATAATAATAGTTTCCGCTCGAGCATTAAGATGGCACCTTACCAAGCTTTGTATGGACAGAAGTGTCGTACGCCGTCTTGTTGGCTTGAGGCTGGGGAAAAGCAGTTTATGGGACCGGAGTTGGTTCATCAAACTGCTGAAAAGCTGAAAATAATTAGGGAAAGAATGTTAGCAGCTCAGGATCGTCAAAAGAGCTATGCTGACAAGAAGCGAAGACCGATGACTTTTGAGGTTGGGGATTCGGTTTTGCTTAAAGTCTCGCCGTGGAAGGGACTTATAAGATTTGGTAAAAGAGGAAAGTTGAGTCCAAGGTTTATCGGACCGTTTAAAGTTCTTCAGAGGATTAGGAACCAAGCTTACAAGCTCGAACTACCAGAAGAACTGAATGGAATTCATAACACTTTTCATGTGTGTTATTTGAGGAAGTTCACGGGAGAAGTTCCCGACATAATTCTAATTTCTGAATTGAGAATTGATGAGAACAAAAGGTTGATTGAAGAACCAGAGGCAATTGTTGACTGAAAGACTAAGAAGTTGCGACGCAAGATGGTCGAGTTAGTGCTTGTCCGATGGAAACACACGAATGGGCCGAATCTCACCTGGGAGACGGAGAGTGACATGATGGGTCCCTATCCGCATTTGTTTGTTGATGTGTGATTCCGGGGACGGAATCATTCTAAGGTGGAGAGAATTGTAACGCCTGTGTTTCCGGGCTTGCCAATTTTAGCAATGTAATAGTCTAGTTTAACCTTTGTAACCCGTTTTGAAATAATATAAGTGTATTATTTGAGTATTATGTGTTTTGTGCTTAATTGCTTAATTATGTGGTTTGATTAATTAAGAATAAAAATAAGCGTCAAAATTAAAATGTAAAATAAACTTGATATCTTTGGTTAATGTTGTAGTAGTTGAAACGAGGTTTCCGATATATATAGAACGTCGAAAACGGAGTTCGTATGAAAAAGATATGAATTTTCAAAGTTTATTAAATAATTTGTATTTATTTTTAATTGGAAAATCCGGCATTATCCAAAGGGGAGTCAGCGATCCGATCCGAAGTACGCCCCACGTACTCGTGTACGCCCCGCGTACACCGAGGATGTCGACACTAGCACTCGAGGACTTCGGATACGTAAGCAGTGACGAATTCGGACGCGTACGCCTGTACGCCCCGCGTACACCTGTACGCCCCGCGTACTCCGAGGCTCCAGCCTCCTATAAATAGGATGCAAGGGCAGCCGGTTCTTTTGTTCATTTTCTCCCTTCTCTCTCCCGTTTTGCATCGCTTTGCGTGCCAGAAATACCCCGAAGCCCCGGTATTATTCTTGAGCCCCGCGGCAAGTCCCGAGATCCCGAAGATCCCGAGAAGTGCGGTTCCCGAGCCGAAGCTCTGCCTGCGAGAAGTTCGATTTTTGTAGAGATCTTCCAGATCTGCTGAGGATTACTACTTCTACAAGTCGTAGTGCTGTCCGATCATCTTCTGATCAAGTGAGTGTATACTACCTTTCATAAACACGATAATAATACAAGTATGGTTCGAGTGTATTAAGTATATTGTTGTTTATATGTGTGAGTGCATAGTTACTTTCTTCTAACGCATGATTATGAAGTATTTTATACGAAATACGTGTTATGTGTAGAATTTGTTGTTATGTGTGTGAATGTATGTTCACCCCCTTCCATCTCATAGATCTAAATTGCTTTCTGTGAAATACGTGTTATGTGGGTATGCCTCATCTGTTATGTGGCATATATATTGAATGAAAATGTTATACAGGTTTTAAACTATGTATGAAAATATATATTTTATCTACTAATATGTTGGGTAGAACATGGGTAGATAGTTGGTGTGTAATAAACAGATGAGAGGCCTCGATGTTGCTGTTGTTGATCTAGTTATTCAGCGGAGTATGGATAACAACCACGGACTCTTTCTAGACAGTCTAGTGGAAAGCTAGCAGGTTCATAACCTGTAGGTGTTGTGAACGATGTGTTCACCGGTGTACTTTATCCCCCTCATGGTTGCCTTTAGGATATCTATTGTTGAGGAAACCCCTTAGCAGTGATGTCCGTCCCGATGAAAATCCTAGATTAGGTCCCTTGAGATAGATGTTGTTTTAGGGACGTAAAGTGAGGATAACGGGAATGGGTAATCGGGATAGTGATTGGTTGGTGAAATTAAATATAATTTATTTATTGTGGGTTGAAAACCCTATATGCTCACCAGGCTCCCAAGCCTGACCCACTCAGTTTTATTTGTATTACAGGTAGTGGCGCGAGCGCATAAGATGGTTGAATCATCAAGTTGTTTTGTTTACAAGTCTGTATATGTATATATCTGTTGAATGACTTGTAATGTTATCGTTTATGCTTTATGGTCTGTATCGGAACATGACATCCCGAGTTTTGATTATATAATGAAAATGCATCTCTTGATGAAATGCTTTGATAAATATTATTTTATCATGTTTTGTTTTGGGAACAAATTCCGCAACACTTTTAAATCAAAAGGATTTACTCTGAAATTATTTTAAAAAGCATAAACGAAATCGGTCTTTTCTGACCGACATTTTGGGGATGTCACATGTTAGTATAAAGTCTTTTTGCAGTCAAACAAAAAACATTTCTCTGTTTCAACAACTTAAGATTGTCTCTTTGCAAATAGATATTCTCATCCCTAGACTTAACCAGCTCCAACTCCTTCTGCTCTATCCATATCCTTCGCTCCTCACTCTTGGATGATACCCTGCTTATTTGGTCAGTTAGATTAGAATTCGTGACACGTGTTTGAGTTAAACAACTATCTAGAATTGAAATTCTTGAATTCAGGTTATTTAATTCCTTTTCATATGATGTTTGTGGAATTTTAAATGAAACAAAAATGGATTGTACCTTCTTGATCATTTCATCTAGTTCACTGATCTGCACACTAAGAGGCTTCGCTGTAAAGCACACGTCCTCTCGCTCCTTATCCACTTCGTTTCGTCCATCAGTGTTGTATCCTCTCATCTGGGATACATCTGTCATCATCAGACATCTTCCACCAGCATCAATACTCTTCGCCACATAAGCCTTTCCATGAGAAGGCTTTCTCACCTCATCATCTTCTGATTCGGTTGACCATACCTGTATGCCACCGAACTCATCATCATCTACCGAATCCTGCACAACAAGAGCATTCATAGAGGGATTAGTATTAGCCTTCTTCCTTTTAATCTCCTCCAGTCTTTTCAAGAGACTCGCTTCTTCATCCTTCTCCTCATCTTTCTCTGCCATCTTTTTCAACACGCAATCTTTTGCGTAGTGATTTTTCCCACCACAGTAAAAACAACTAACACCAGAGTCAGCTTCACCCTTCGCTTCTTTCTTTGATTCTTCAACCTTCGGCTCCTCTTTCACCTTTTCAGAGTTGTAGCTTCCCTGCCAGTTTCAGTTCTTGTTGGTAGGGAACTTCTTCTTGATGAACCTTCTGGGATTTGACACCATCATTTCATAGTCTTCAGATGTTAAATCATAGTCTCCTAGATTCAAATCTTCTTCTTCTGCTGCTGCATTCTTACCTTTAGACAGAAGAGCCAAAGACCCCAAGTTTGAAACCACGCTCTTCTCTTGTAGCACAATCTTTTCCTGGGATTTCAGAATCCCCACCAGTTTTGCCAAGGAATACGATTTGAACTGCTCATGCGCTTTAACCGTCGACACAACTGCCCTCCATTCGGCTCTTAGGCCATTTAAGAAAGTGACCTTCTGTTCGATGAGCTTTCTTTCAATGTCATGTTTGATCATCTTGCTGAGAAGATGATTGAATCGATCAAATGTTTGTGTATCAACCTCCTCTGGTATCTGCTTGAATTCTCCAAATTTAGAGAGAAGTAGGGTCTGAATTGAGTGCTCCAGATCTTCATCTGTGGAGTACAGCTCTCGCAGCCGATCCCAGATTTCCTTTGCTGTACCACAAGAACTTACTAATCGAAATGTGTCGGATTGAAGAGCGAATCGAATTAATCTCAATGCCTTAATGTTGCATTGGAACTTCTCCTTTTCGTCCTGAGCGACGTCTTTCACATTTTTAATAGATCATTATACTCCTTTTGACTTTTAATGATTCTATAAGTGATTGAATGAGCGAAAGGGCCAGATGTGAAAGCTTCCCATATCAGATACCCATTATCTTCAGATCCAATAACATAATCTTCAAAGTGGTGCGTCCATACTTCATAGTCTTGAATGTATAGGATTGGAATCTTGGTGGTTGATCCGATGCTTTTAGAGATGTTGATGGGATTGGATTGAGAATCGTCCATGCTTGATCGTTTAACCTGTTATAAGATCAGACTTTGTAATACGTAATATTAGGGAAAGATGAATAATTAATGAGATACGTCAATTATGGAGTGACGGCTCAATAAATATCAATGAATGCGGAATAAACCATAATCACTTCTTTCACAGAAGAGATGTGTATGAATTACATAGTCTCCTGCTCTGATACCAATTGATGAGTTGAAAAACTCTTTGATCGATTAGATCTTAAACAGGTTGATCACAATAATTCAAACAGAAATATCAAACAAGAGAATAAATCAAAATATGCAGAATGATTCAATAGATTCACGCCTCAGCAGAGCCCGATAAAGAACTTCCGCTGTAGAGGCTTTCTAGGGTTACAATCGATAAAAGATATGTTCTGTGAATAATCGACTCTGAAAACTTACATACAAAGATGCATGCAAGCATCTATAAATACTAAACCCTAATAATAAAATCACGGATGGACAGGCCCAATCCGGATATAAACTTTGGACTATGAACCGAGCCCAAGACGCAACACCTAATGGACCCTACAGGCACAGCGGCTCATAGACCATGGGGTTCGTACCCCAGCCGCAACAACCCTGGCCGTCTCAGAACCCACCAAAACCGTCGATTCCAAGCGGAAGTTCTGGGAGGACAAAAAGAAGACGAAGGCTGCCAAAAAGCAGCAAGTTGTAGCAGTTCATGTTGCGTTAGCACCTGCCGCAACTGCTCCGGTAAAGCAGTACGCTGGAAGTTTGCCCAAGTGCAACAAATGCAACTTCCATCACGTCGGTGCCTTCCGGGAAATGTAGTGTTTGAACTGTAATAGGAAGGGGCACACTGCCCGTTTCTGCAAAGCTCCGGCTAGGCCAATCACCCAAGTCCCCGAAGCTGTTGTGGGCCAGGCTTGCTACGGATGTGGTGAGGTGGGCCACTACAAGAGAAACTGCCCGAAGGTAGGGATTTCCGGTGGAGTGGCAAGAGTTCTGGCCATAGGCCACGAGGAAGCGGTTGTTGACCCCACAGTGGTACTGGTACGTTTCTCCTCGATAACTCTTATGCATGCATTCTATTTGATAGTGGAGCGGAGAGGAGTTTCGTGAACCAAAAATTTGCTCATTTACTTAAGCAAAAATCACGAGCACTTAAAGAACCGTTCACAATAGAAATGGCTAATGGCAAGACAGAGAGCACTAGCAGTATATTCATAGAGTGTACCCTAACTTTAGATAGCCATTCATTTTCGATCGATCTCATGCTGGTCTCAATTAAAAGTTTCGACTTCATTATCGGCATGGATTGGTTTAGTTTACATCGTGCCAATATCATGTGTTACGAAAAGGCTGTTCACCTTAATCTTCCGTCTGGCAAAACCCTAGTAGTTTATGGCGACAAACCCGGCACGAACCTTCGTATCATCTCGAGCATTCAAGCTCAGAAATTCTTACGAAAGGAATGTTGAGCATTCCTTGCTCATGTGGTCGATGTGAGCCAAGAAGCGAAGGACATTCAAAACATTCCAGTAGTACGCGACTTTCCCTACATCTTTCCAGAAGAACTCCCAGGATTACCTCCGCAACTTCAAGTTGAGTTCAGAATCGACTTAGTTCCAGGGGCTACCCACGTAGCCAAATCGCCCTATCGTCTAGCACCTGCAGAGATGCAAGAACTGTCTTGTCAACTTAACGAACTGCTCAGCAAGGGATTTATAATACCAAGCTTCTCACCCTGGGGAGCTCCAGTCTTGTTCGTCAAGAAGAAAGACGGATCGTTTCGTATGTGCATCAACTACAGGGAGCTCAACAAGCTGACCGTCAAAAATCATTATCCGTTACCTCGTATCGACGATTTATTTGACCAACTTCAAGGGGCAAACTTCTTTTCAAAAATCAACTTAAGATCCGGATATCACCAACTACGAGTGCTATGGGAGGATGTTCCGAAGACAGCCTTCCAAACTCGTTATGGGCACTATGAATTCGTAGTGATGTCGTTCGGATTAACAAACGCGCCCGCTGTATTCATGGACTTAATGAATAGGGTGTGTCGTCCTTACTTGGATCAGTTCGTCATCGTCTTCATCGATGATATACTTATCTATTATCGTAGTAAGGAAGAGCATAATCAACAACTGCGACAAGTCCTAGAAACATTACGTTCGGAGAAGCTCTATGCAAACTTCTCGAAATGCGAATTTTGGATCCGAAGAGTCGAATTCTTAGGGCACGTGGTTAGCGAAGAGGGAATGCATGTGGACCCTTCCAAAATCAAATCCATTGAGAACTGGTCAGCACCGAAGACGCCTACAGAAATTCGTCAATTTCCAGGCCTCGCTGGCTACTATCGCAGGTTCATTCAGAACTTCTCCCGCATTGCTAAGCCTCTTACAACACTGACCCAGAAGGGTGTTGCCTTTAAATAGGAAGAGAAGCATGAGAGAGCGTTCCAAACGCTCAAACGAGCATTTTGTACCGTACCAATACTATCCCTCCCCGAAGGGACAGAAGACTTTGTTGTCTATTGTGATGTGTCAAATCAAGGGCTCAGATGTGTTCTGATGCAGTGAGGTAAGGTCATCGCCTATGCCTCGAGACAGCTGAAGACACATGAGGTCAACTACACGACACACGATCTTAAACTGGGCGCAGTTGTGTTCGCTCTAAAGATTTGAAGACACTACTTGTACCGTACGAAAAGCACTATCTTTACAGACCATAAAAGCCTGCAATACATATTCGACCAGAAGGAGCTCAACATGAGACAACGACGGTGGGTCGAGCTACTCAGTGATTACGAATGCAAAATTCGTTATCATCCGGGTAAAGCCAATGTAGTAGCTGACGCCCTAAGTTGGAAAGAATATTATGGTCGTCGAGTCAAATCATTGACTATGACTATCCATTCACACTTTTCCACACAAGTTAAGGCAGCTCATCTCGACGCTTTGAAACCTGAAAATGTGGCGGGTGAATCCCTGAGAGGGATGGATAAGAACTTAGAGGTTAAGGGTGGCAGAGCTTATTATTTCATGGATCGGATCTGGACCCCGAAACTCGGTGGTTTCAGAGACTTCGTCATGAACGAGACACACAACACTCGTTATTCCGTCCACCCTGGTTCAGATAAGATGTACCTGTATCTTAAAAAGCTATACTGGTGGCCTAACATGAAAGCAGAGATTGCTACCTTCGTGAGTAAATGCCTTACTTATGCAGAGGTCAAGGTCGAATACCAGAAACCCTCCAGTTTACTACAACAACCGGAAGTACCGGAATGGAAGTGCGAACGGATCACTATGGACTTTATAACCAAGTTGCCCAAGACAACGGGTGGACTTGATATCATATGGGTCATCGTCGATAGATTGACCAAGTCTGCACACTTCCTACCGATCAAAGAAATAGACAAGATGGAGAAACTTAAATTAGAGAGATTATACGATTCCACGGTGTTCCCTTATCCATTATCTCGGACAGAGGTAGTAGATTCACTTCGAGGTTCTGGCAGTCGCTACAAAATTTCCTAGGAACTAGGCTAGACATTAGTACAGCCTACCATCCACAAACCGACGGACAGAGTGAAAGAACTATCCAAACCTTGGAAGATATGTTGCGAGCTTGTGTGATCGACTTTGGGAAAGCATGGGATACTCATTTACCCCTTGTCGGATTTTCCTACAACAACAATTATCACACGAGCATAAAGGCAGCTCCATTCGAGGCCCTCTATGGCCGAAAGTGCAAATCCCCTCTGTGCTGGGCTGAGGTGGGTGATACCCAGTTAGATAAAGGACGAGTTCTTGACAACACTCTCACAGGTCCGGAGATCATACGGGAAACGACAGAGAAGATCGTTCAGATTCATGAACGATTGAAAGCCTCTAGAGACCGACAGAAAAGCTACGCTGATAAGCGAAGGAAACCGTTGGAATTCCAGGTGGGTGACCGCGTTCTATTGAAGGTCTCATCCTGGAAACGCTTAATACGCTTTGGAAAGCGTGGAAAGCTAAATCCAAGGTACATTGGGCCTTTCGATATTCTCGCGAGAATCGGCCCTGTAGCTTACAAACTTAACTTACCACACGAACTTAGTAACGTACATTCTACTTTCCATGTCTCGAACTTGAAAAAGTGTCTGTCCGACGAGACTCTTGTAATCCCACTCGACGAGATCGAGATCAACGAGAGCCTCAACTTCGTGGAAGAACCTGTAGAGATCATAGACTGATAGGTCAAGCAAATGAAACAAAGTCGTATCCCGATAGTGAAGGTTCGCTGAAACGCCAAGCGAGGACCTAAATTCACTTGGCAGCAAGAGAATCAGATGAAAATGAAATATCCTCGTCTTTTTACTTAGTTATTTGTAACTACTTATTTGCTTAAACTGTAATTTCGGGACGAAATTCCTTCTAACGGGGGGATGATGTGACAACCCGAAATTTCTAACCTATACATTCTTCATTTTTATCAAAGATAGCCTCATTTTGCTATTTTATAATGAAGTTTTGGGTCTATAGGAGTGCTTGAGACTTAGTATAATCAAGATATGAGTTGTAGAATGGGTTAGTAAGTGTGTAGCATCACAAAATCGGGCCAAACACACCAAACAAGGTGTGTGCGGCCGCACACCCATCCCTAGCCGCACACTCTCCCATATATATACTACACTTGTCATTTTTTATCACTTTTTCACTTCTTCAAAGCTAGAACACGTTTTCTCTCAAGTATCATCCAAATTTTCACTCCAATCTTCAATCAAGTGAGTGATTCATCCTTTGTTTAGTTAATATGTGACCTTAACTAGCCTTTCCCCTTGCCTTGATCCATCAAAACATCCATTTTTAGCCAAGAACACCAAGAACACGAAGAACACACACTAGTTTTGGACCTTAATCACCCTTTCAAGCATCTATAACGTGTATACACTTATCATAACTTGTTATATGCTAAGAACACTTGATGATATGCTAGAAAAACATGATTTTATCATGTTCATAAAGGGTGTGCAGCCGCACACATAATGATGGCCGTACACACCCCTTTTAGGTCCAAAAATGGTAATAAACTTAATATAAGGCTAAAGCATGAAGTAAGAAACCTTCCTAGATGAGTCCTAAAGCCTTAAAATACGTTTTGACACATTCCATAGGGAATGTGTGGCCGCACACACCCCCTGGCCGCACACACACAAATAGTGTGTATTTTGACCATACACTCCCTTGTATAGCCATATACCCCGTATATACAATCATATATGGTTGTAACACTTCAAAATAAGTGTTTACTAGCCCCTAAGGTGGTTTCAATTCAATAATTAGTTGTTATAAACACTAATTATATTCATATATGTATCATTATATGTTAAATAGGATCCGCGTGTGTGCTCAAGTCTTCACTTGATACTTAGCATCCTATACAATCCGTTCATCCAAACCACTCACTACAGGTGAGTTCATACCCCTTAATTAACCTTTTAAATGTTTTTAAATGCTCTTATGGGGGGATACAAGTTGAACAATTATAGTTATTATATCAATCACATGTGATTAATAACTACCAAACAAGTGGTCTTCTTACTTTTCAAACTGTGTTATCAAACTGTTTTACTTCAAACTGTTTTACAAACTCTTTTACATATCAAATGCTTTTATCAACTCTTTCACATGCCAATTGCTGTTTCTTAAACTCTTTTAAACTTATATTCTGTTAAAAGTGTATCTATATAGATATAGTTATATAAGTAGGATTGAAAGTACTTAGGACTGATAGCTCACCTTACTTCCTGTTCCTTGTTTGGTTGTGGACTTAGGGTATTAGGGTTATCTGTCTGAGGGTTGTTTGAATCCTAGTTATATACTACGTATATGTATATAGATATAAAAGGTTACTTCATTCAGTACAACACCTTTGGGTAGCAAGGGTATACAAACAAGCTCATATACACAAACAACATTACTAGTAAACTATAATAGGTATAGTTTAGAGATATACTAATACTATTACTAGAACAATGAAACATACAAAGAGATACTATAACGAGAAACACACAATAGATAATATGATGAGAAACTAATAAGAGATACTATAACGAGAAACACACGATAGATACTATGATGAGAAACTAACATACAGGCTAGACAGAGAAAGAACACACAATACAACTAGCACATACATTACATAAACATTAATAAAGCTATGTGAGCCATTAAACGGGGCATGACACTACCTGCCATGACCGTTTGTGTATCCAGAATCTCCTTAATTGGGGAGCATATGAGTTTGCATATAGATCTATATTGGATTGACTATCCTACACCTTGTTGCTCGCTACAGTGGGACTTGCAAGTCTATGGGTGCCAGATGTCATTTCTTACAGCGTCTTACATCGTCATTTTACTATTGAGTCGGTAGCAGGGGACATGCCGATCACATGGTACTTTAAATAACAATTGGTTTAAGGTAGTTAGTACAACAGTAGTTACTTAATACAACACTACAGTACTATAATATTTTCCCATTACATTCACTTCGTGAACATTCACATGATGCACGGTAATGTAAAAACTATATTTTTGGTTAATGATAGTCGGATTTGGGAAAATACATACTCTTACAAGAGACATACACACAGATACTAGATGCCTTGGTAGGAGGCTACTTTTAGTAGGAAACATAGGGTTTTCTAGGAGTGTTCAAACAAATACAAACTTTACAAAACTTATACATTACATCTTACAAACATCTTACAAATGCTTTCATACAAACACAGACACTAATATACTTATGATCTCACCAGATTTAAAGCTGATACTCACTTTCAAAATAACTTGTATTCTCAGGTCACCAGTAGACAGATACCGGTGCCAGGTTTTTGAGAAGACGAAGCTCGTTCAAGACTCCTCTTTTATTTTGATGTATATTTTTGGTGTCTATATAACTTGACAAAACACACTTGTATGAAATTATATTATTAATGCAATGGATGATGTTGTGCTTGTTTACTACTTTGCATTGTTGTGATACTGTACATGACGTCCTCCGCCCCAGAACGTTTCCGCCGTTCATGGTTTTGGGGTGTGACAGACTAACACCAAATGATACAAAAAATTATTTTTAAAGAATATTGGTTTCTCGACACGGACATATCAGATGCATTGGGCGTAAAACTTTTAAGGTTGTGTCTATGTACGATCAGGAACAACCAATGACACATCCACCACCATAATCACAAGTAATTGTTAGTTTAAGTTGAAAAGTATAATGCTATAATGGAAAAACGAAAAAAAAAGTAGGATACTATAAGTTTATATATTGGTAATTGTTTGTTTAGTATATTGTAGAACGTTATAATGGAAAGTAGAATGCTATAATGATATGTTGGTATTTTGTATTTTGGTCATTTTTGGAAAATACAATGCTATAATGGAAAAACGAAAAATTTAGGATGCTATAATGATATGTTGGTAATTGTTTGTTTAGTATATAGTACAATGCTATAATGGAAAGTAGAATGCTATAATGATATGTTGGTTATGGTTTGATATGTTGGTGTTTTGTATTTTGGTAATTTTTGTAAAGTACACTGCTATAATGGAAAAAAGAAAAAAGAAAGTATAATGTTATAATGTGTATGCAATATTGTGTATCATGTAGTTTGGTTATAGTTTGATATGTTGGTATTTTGTAGTTTGGTAATTTTTTGGAAAGTACAATGCTATGATGGAAAATTTTAAAAAAAAAATACAATGCTATTACGTATATGCAATATTGTGTATGATGTATGTTTAAGTGTATTTGAAAAGTAGAATGCTATAATGATATGTTGGTTATAGTTTGATATGTTGGTATTTTATATTTTGGTAACTTTTGGAAAGTAAAATGCTATTATGATATGTTGGTAATATAATTGGTTTTCTTTGTAGTTGGAAATGCTGCAAACAATGCTAAAAGACATGCTCTGTTGTGCGGCACTGGAAGACTGATTTCGTTCATTGCCGCACGAAATGAAAACGAAGGAAACAATGGGAGTGATGATGACGATTAGCTACTTTTTTAGGATTTTGAAATGTTTTGTTTGGGTTAGCATTTTGGATATATTATACTCTGTTTGAATGAATATTTTGGACTGGATATCTATTGATTAATATTTTGGATTAGATTATAGTACTAAGTGGGGTTAATATTTCAAACTATTTTTCTGCAACATTAAGTTTTGTAGCAGTTTTTATAGATGTTATATTGTTTTTTTTTTTAATTTTAATGTTAGATAAAAAAGGGAAATATTTTGGCGGCAACTAGCACTGTCAAAAATACCCGATACCCGAATTACCCGCTAGATTTTTTCGGGTATCGGGTAAAAAATTTTGGGTAATCGGGTAACCCGATTTTTTTTCAGGTTGGGTAAAGGGTACGTTTGTTGGGTTTCGGGTATACCCGAATTACCCAAATTATTTTAATTTTTTTTTTCGTAGAGCTTGTACTCTATAGCAGGTATTTGATGACGCTTAAACTAACTATTATTATTGTAAAAAATGAATCTCTTTTATTATGACAATATGACACTAGCAATATTAAAAATAATTGTTTATATATCATCATGTTCTTTAAAACTTAATTATTTTCTAGATTATAGTTTTTATTGCAACTAACAAACTTATTATTTGGACGAAACTTCAGAACATGACAAAACTTATGGCTACAATTATCTTAAACATTTTAAACTTTTAAATTAAGATCTTTAAGTATTTGTTTTTTTTAACATCTTATTAGATTAGATTAAGTTGTTAAAAAATTACTTGATATCTCAGGTATTATTGACTAAAAAATCTCAATGTTCAAAGCTTGAGTAACTTCGTTTATGTCTCGTTTGTTTATATAAACAAGACTAATAAAGCACGACGTATTTATTTCATTAAATTTATTTTCAGGTGAAATTCAAAAAAAATTATATATTTTAGATAATACCCGAATTACCTTAACCCGACCCGATACTCGAATTACCCAAACCCGAATTACCCGAATTTAATTTGGGTCGGGTAACAAGTCTTTTTTTTAACATGAAAAACCCGAATTACCTGAAACCCGAAAAAATACCTGATCAACACTCCTAGCGGCAACGGATTTAGGGCGACTTGTAAGTATTAGTGGCGACACAGCATTTGCAGCGACTGTAAGTATTAACAATGACCGAGAGCATTGACGGCGACATATGAAACATTTACAGCGAAGTAACAGCAACGACAAGTTACCGCTTTAGCAGCGACAATCCTACCTTTTAGTGGCATCGTCTTTCTTGTAGTGCTTCCTTAGAGACCATTTCTAGTTTAAGATGGTTACCTTGTATCATAGTTTTATATTAATAAAATATATATCGTTAGGTTAAATATATATTGTAAGTTTAATAAATATATAGATAAAGATAATATGATGAGAAGTGAGTTAGATTTAGCCGACGGATGGTTTTTAATTTTTATTTAAAGAATAAAATTTAAAGAGAAATGGTGAAAAAAAAAAGGAAAATGGACAAAAAAAACCGACAAAGTCACGTTGAGGGTTCTCACCCACGCCCTGCAAACTTGGTCCCATCCCACAAAAACCTTCCTTCGCTTCTTTCCTTCCTTCATTTCCCTTCCTTCATTATTGCCTCTTTTTCCCCCTCACTTATTTTCTTTTTACTTTTGACACTTCTAATTATTTTTTATTTTATTTTTTACTTTTTATTTTTAAGGCTTAAAGTTCTCACACCACCCCTTGTTTTGATTCTTTTTTACAGTTTGAGGTGACCCATCATCAACTTTTATGATCTTCCATTATATATATCAAATCTAACATAAAATAAAATTCAATCATTGTAATTTATCACCAATTTATAAAAACTATAAAGATAAATTTCATGTCTGATGTTACTTAATATCACACTTAGAATTTTTTATTTCTTTTTGTTAAATTTTTCCATGCTAAATGTCAACTGATAATTGGTGAAGGTGAAGGCATCCAAGATTAATGGTTCTCACTTCTCACCCATATTTATTTATTTATATGTATATTTATATTGAGTGAAAATCATAAATGGTTAATATATATGCGTCAGCTAAGGTAAGATCGTTGTTGTTGGACCATGTGTAAAAAGATCATAACAGTATACATATATCTATGAAGACATGCATAAATCATATATGTTACTGGTTAGATGACAAAATGCCATTGTTGTAGACCATGTGTGTATTGAACTTTAGAAGACAATGTACGTATATCAATTAGGTGGCGAAAATGGGTTAGTGTAGGCCAATATGTGTGTTGTGCAGTGAGTAGCTGGCGAGATATGACTAATGTGTATGTATCTATCATACACATATATTCATCGGATAACGTTAATTATTATCTTCTAATTAAATGCATATATAACATACATATATATAAAATCATTGTATCCTTTATCATCTTTTAAATCGACAAATATGGGTCAGATGCTAATGATATGGGCCAGATCGATGCTAATGAATATCGTTAATTTTCCTTATTCATCATGTTTTTATAATAAGAGGTATATATGTTCCTAGTCCAGTTTCTTACATCGATGGGGTCTAAACGAATATGTTCATTTTAAACGTAATAGATTATGATTATAAAAAAGATTTGATCCATTAATGACATCTTATATGACATGGTATTACATTTGAAATTTTGTGTCAATCGTATTTGAATCAAGTGATTAAGTACACATCTA
The DNA here is from genome assembly GCF_051521515.1 of Lactuca serriola. Classification (NCBI taxonomy): domain Eukaryota; kingdom Viridiplantae; phylum Streptophyta; class Magnoliopsida; order Asterales; family Asteraceae; genus Lactuca; species Lactuca serriola. Next base: position 64,028,849 of record NC_136412.1, on the reverse strand, counting down.
CATATATAGATCAAACTAGGCGTGTCGAAAACAACCGAAACTCGTTCTACGCACCCGACCCGTTTCAAATTTGGGTAAAATGGGTCGGATAGAACAGATAACGGGTATGAACATTCGGGTAATAGGTTAACCAGATAATAGTATAAGTCGGGTTTTAGGTATGAACATTAATTTTCGGGTATACCCGAATACCCGAATTCGTTTTTTAAAATAATACATAGTATATTTAAATATTAATATATCCCATATCCTATGTATTATATAGGGTATTGGACTATTGGTAACATGAGGCAGAAGCATGCTTGAAAAAAAATTAAAACCCTTCACTTCTTCTTGATCGACACAAACAAACACAGGCACGCTCCATATTTCTTAATCCGAATTTCGATCCTCAAAGACGCAATTCTTAGCCTCCATCTTCGTTATAGGCTGAAAATTCTCATGATGCATATTCTCACTAGCCATGTATCATGAACATACATTATACAACAGTAACAATGAAGTGGTGCAGCAGATTCTGGTTTTGAATTCAATATAACCCAATAAGAGTTATTTAATCTAATAATAAACATGATAAATTGTTGTAGTTGAGATTACAATATAATCCAAAATTAGTTGGATTCAAAATATATGTGTTAAAAATGGGGTTAATTTTCTCGAGATTCAATAGACTAGAATGATATGTGTATGCTCCTCAAAATACTCACATACTTTTGTCTTCTTTAACTTGAAATGGAATATTTTGCTACCCAATTTTTTATTAAACCAACCTAAATGCAAAAATAAAATAAAAAAGAAAAAAGAAAAAAGAAACATTTTCAGGTATATCCGATAATTATCCGAACCGGCCTAAAACCCGAATACCCGAAACCCAAAAGCCCGAATTACAATATAGGTCGGGTATCGGGTATTATTTTTTTAAGGAAATACCCGTTTTACGCGAAACCTGAAAATTTTATCCGATCGACACCCCTAAATCAGATTAGATAACAAATACCGAAGATTGTATACAACAAGAAGTCCCGAAGATCCCATTTGGAATTGAAGACTCCGAAAATCCCATTTAGATGAGGTAGAGAAGAAGACTGCAGTATGTGCATACAAATTATGTAAACCATGTGTGTATATTGATTAGGTTGCAAAAGGTGAAAATAAATGAGTAGCTAATGTGTATATCTATGACAAGAGTATGACTCAAGTAGACCATATATGTACGTATGTATGTAAAGGTCTAGACCATGTGGATTAATGTATATATATGTATCAACTCTTAAAATATATATAGTAAATGATATATATATATATATGTTATAAAATATTAATAAAATGAGTTAGATGTATGAGTATGAGTATGAGCATGAGCATGCATTAATGGGGAGCCAAAACCAAGATGCATGATTGATAATTGAGAAAGAAGTTAATGAAGGATTGGTCCACTGGTGTCTGAAATTTTGCAGAAGAGACCACTATTTACTTTCTTTCTCTTTCTCTTTCTCAATCACACAAAAACTGTGGTGTGTAGTGTGGCTTCTGCAAAATCTCTGCCACCTTCCCATGCTTTCCCCCCAAACCTAATATGTCTTTTACCTTCTTTCTTTCTTACTTTCTTTCTTTCTTTCTTTTTTCTTTTGCGTGTGTGTGATGTAATCGATGCCCTCTTTTTTACTCTCTCTCTCTCCCTCTCCCTCTCTCTCACACACTAATCACACCCCCATAAAACACACACCCTCTCTCTCTCTATGAGTCTGCACATTTCACCTTCCTCCATGTCTGTGCATTGGTACTTGGTTATTAAATCCTGCTAGCTGCTACTGTGTTACTGCTGTATGTGTGTGTGGCCATTGTACTGCATGCAGAACAACTGACAACTGGGAAACCATGACCCAGGTTTACAAGCCATCTCCCTTTCTTTCTTTCTCTCTCTTTCTTCTTCTCTCTCATCAGCAGCTAGGGTTTAGTGTTTGATCCATATTTAAAGCTAATTAATTAATGAACTTGTTTGTTTAGGGTATGTAGTGGTGGCTGTTACTGTTAACCCAAAGGTCTGATCAGGTTACCTGATCATTTGAGTTTAAGTAATATTAAATCTTTTGTTTGGATTCTACCGAATATATATGATATATGCTATCAATCGACATTAAAGGTGTATAAACTTTATCTGTTGTCTACAGGACCATGTTGACAGTTTTGTTATTTTTTTGGTTTTATCTTTTTAAGATTTGTTAACTATATATATTTGTTTTTAATTGGATTCTTTTGTTTTTCAGAACATAATTATCATCCACCGTGTAAGAAAATCGAAGGGAAATATTATTATTTCTTGAAAATCTTTTATGTTATTTAACTTATTTTCAAGGGATTTTGGGAAATAACTTGCATGAACGTAATCGGCGCCATTTCATAGTACATTTTTGCAAGCGGTTTTTTTAACCCGAACCAACCACCCCCCTCCCCTCCCCGGGTCCAAAAAAAGAATATATATATATATATACATATTTTTTAAAATTGTGTATTAGACCTAAAGGCTGTAATTTCATGGTTTTATCATGGCAAAGACTATCCATCTCCACATCAATTTACCATGTTTGACACATACCAGAAACGGTGAGAGAGAGAGAGGTACGGTAGCTTCTAGTCGAGCTCCGCACTACCGCATTGGAAAATGTAGACCCGACACGGTGTTAGCAGTCTACATGGCAGTATGAGTTTATCGCACTCACACCATATCCTTAAAAGATGATGAATATAATCTCGTGATCAAAGCAGTTAAAAATGATTAAATTTAGAACATTAGTTTAAAAACCAAGTTTAATATTTACTTAAATCTAAAGTTATTTAGTTTCATATTTCATATGTTCTAAAGGTTAATGATTGGAAATGGTACAATTAACAGGGAAGGTTTAAATCACACTAGTGTCATTTAGATGTTTGTTTTTATTTTTTTAAGAATATTTTCATGATTTTTTTTGTGAAACCCATACAACACAACGTGTAGACGTTTTCTTTTGCAGACTGTTTGTTATTTAAAAAACTATAGACGGTACAGAGAACATGTAGACTATTTAAAAAACTGTAGATAGTATACAGAACATGTAGATGTTTTCTCTTACAGACTGTTTGTTATTTAAAAAACCGTAGACAATGGGGAATCTGGAAAATAAAATTAGGGTTTGTCGGTATATATATTTAAGGCATGAAACAATATATATATATATATATATATATATATATATATATATATATATATATATATATATATATATATATATATATATATATATATATAACTTTTCAAAGAAAATTGTATAGGTAAGAAAATTAAGTGCATACATACCCTTCTTCTACATTAGATATGCCCCTTATCGCAAACCTAAAAAAGATATATGGCTCTTCTTCTTGTAGGAGACATGGACTAACCTATTTTATTTTTAAGTTTGCAACCATTTTCCTTGTAGAAAACAAAAACAAAAAACAAAATTTCATTTGTATCCTTACAAACTTTAAATATTATTTTTATATGCTTATGAATTTTAAAACAACATATATGTTCGTCTACAACTATAAAATTCACCTTTATATCCAAACTACTATTTTAATTACAATCGAACCATTTTAATATTAAACTTATCTAATATCCAAAATAGCATATGACATTACTAAACTACCTGACCAGGGTACTGTTCCTCGGGTGACCACAGTGGTTAGGGTTTTTACTTCCCGATCCTTCCATCGTCTTCGTTATCTCTACTCCAAATTTCACCGTCTCCCCAACCCTCTTCGTCTCCACCGTTTCTCCCTTCTTCTTCATCACCGATCCAGACTGCTTCACACACTCCGCCTACTGCCGATGGTAGTGTCTTAGAATTGCAGTCATTCTCTAGTTTCTTCTATCGTCTTTGACTCATCCTTCCAGATCCTTGATTATTTCACCAAGTTCTTTTCACCGCCCACAAAGGTCATAAATCGAACCTGCGGGGGTTTTTATATTTGATTATGGTTTAGTAGGAAACAAAAGACCGATCTACATCATCTTTAGAGAATCCTTTTCGTTTCGGTGGGTATCAGTTTCCCCCAATCGCTTCCACCTCTCAACATTCTCAACTGTTCCCCGTCTTCCTCTACCACTAAAACCAACGGAACATCTTCCCACCTCTAATGCTTCTTCTAATCAAGACTTCTTTCTACAACAAACACCACTGACCTCGATACGCTTTTGAAATTTTACACTTACCTCCCTTATTATCCGCCGCCAATCATTGCTTCGTATATCTCGATTCTTCTTCAATCTTTCTTCACCTTTATTTCTTATGATCGTCTATGGTTTCGTGCTCTCGATTTTGTTGGGATTCTTCGACCTCCGCCTCAACTGTCATCACCTCATTCCTCTTCTACTCCATTATTTTGGAATTTGTTGGTGTTTAGGGTTTCTAGTGGAACCCTTTAACGCTATGGTGAAGGGATTGGATGCAAACTTACGCTTCTACTCCTGGTATGCTCTATACTTCACAAAGTTTTTATTTTCTGGGTTGTACTCCAAAGGTGGTTTAAGTATGGATTGCGGTTGTTACTATGATAATTGGTGAGGTTATGGTTGTCTAATTATTGTGATTAACAATTCTGAATTACACTATATGCTTTGTTCAAAATTTCTGCAAAAGTAGCCCAACATAATTTCTATAACTGTTTAAGAGTTACCTGCTATTTCACTCTGCAACCCAACTGCTCGATGAAATGTTTCAACCAGGTTATGCTAATTGTTGATGGATGACTGAGATTATTTAATGTAATTTACGTTTCGGATTAATCTTTAAGATTTTGAATGATAAGTTTTATATCTGTTAACGATAACTTTTCATTTACATGACTTGGATTCGTGATTAAAGATAGATACCCATCATGTATGCCACTTTTTGGATATAAAAAAACATATTGTAAAAGTTAAGGAACTTTAATGAATTGGAATCCAACTTTCATTCTTTCCATTACAACATTATACTTTGGACTATCCACCAAATTATAACAATGTAATCCATATATTTGCAACCCACCAAACAGTTTTCCTTTGCAATTTTTATTATCTAGGATTAATCTTTAGTTGCATGAAATTAAAAAAAAAAAAGAAAATCATATATTGCAAAACTTTTGTTAATTTATTTTAACCAAGTTCATGTTCAATATAGTTTTGGCCCTCATATTTTGACTAAAGTCATTGACTTTCTTTGTGGTGTAGAGTAATTTTGACCATAGAATTGGATTTCTGATTGAATTTGCAGGTTGGTGGATGAAGATTTGTATTTGAAGCAAAAACCATTCAGAAATTAAATGGAGTTGATTGTGTCGACCATATTGCAAAGTCTCAAGTAGACACCCGTCATTAGTTGTAATTTCTGATTTTCTTGATAGGTCATTGATTCATTAACGTTTTATCCTCAATTTTTATAAGCAACTGATTTGTTGACTCAGTACCTTTTTTATGCACATATAGGAACAAATTTCAACATTTAAATTGGATTTAAGATCTTGAAGGAAGATATTCTTTCTAGCTTCCACCCCCTGACATGGGTTGTTATTGGGGTTTGTACAACCATCATTCTCATATCTGAAAACATTATTCACAAACTTGGAAAGGTAGATTTGCAAATACTCTTTTATTTTGTTTTTTTGGTGGTCATGGTTTTTATTACATTTATTTTTGTGAAAATCTTTGTGAAAACATCATACATTTAGACTCACTCATAAAAATATGATGGACACTCCCATTATGAAGCAGCCATGAAGCATCCAACAGCCAATCGTGGGCTTAATGTTCATATGTTTCAAATATTAATTAGAAGTCAGATTCCGTATGTGATTATGAAAAATACATCTTGATTGAAAACATCAAACATGATGACATTACTGTCATCGCATGTGATTTTACAATATCAAGTTTTATAGAATGATTTTAACTGATAAACTCCATCTGGAGTCGGATGGTTGTTATGATTGGTTGATAAATATAAGTTTACTTTTATTTTTGGTAAATAGAGTAAGTGCAATGCTATTGTTAGTAGATAGTGAAAGTATATTGTTGTTTTGGTATGAAAGAGTATATATATATATATATATATATATATATATATATATATATATATATATATATATATATATATTACTTTTTTTTGTAAAATGAGCAAGTATGTTGCTATAAAAGGAGCAAGTCTGTTGCTATTATCGGTAGATAAATGGAAGTATATTATTTTTTGTAACGTTTTGTGCTGTTTAATGCAGTATATGATGTACCAGCTTTGTAAGAGCGTTGCTTTTTGCCATGCTCATGGTGTATTACACAGGTAGATTAAATCTTCTTCTATTCTTGAAAACTCAAAAAGAATATTTTTGATTTCTTTTCTCATTTGTTTCAGGGATCTTAAGCCCAACAATATTTTGATGGACAAAAAGACATTGATACATAAAGTAGCAGACCTTGGACTTGCCAGAGCGTTTACTCTACCAATTAAGAAGTATACTCACGAGGTATATATGACAAAATGGTAAAATTTCTTTAAAAATTTAATTTCATGTTTGCTAATAATTTCTATCATTTCAGATATTGAACCTGATGAGTTATTAATTAACTCTTTGATCGATTAGATCTTTGTAATAGGTATGCGATGAACGTAAAAACAATGAACAAAACACAAGTATGAATCAAGATGTGTCGAATGATTAGATTACTCGATCCTCAGCAGAGCTCGACTAAGAACTTCCACTGTAGAGGATTCTAGGGTTACAAAAACAAGAACGATAAATATGCTTGAACAATAATACTCTAATCGTTACTAATCGTCCTCTCGTTCTAGAATGCATGCAAGCATCTATATATACTAAAACCTACAAAACTCACGGATGGACAGGCCCATACCGGAGATATATATTGGACTAGCTAACGAGCCCAATAGACGCAACACAAAATACGACCCAACAATCTCCCCCTTTGCGTCAAATTGGAGCGAGACTACTTCTTCTTCTTGCTTGGGCAAGCAGCGGGAGCCTTCTTTACGGTATCAAACAGACGTGTGATAAGAGCAAGGATAGTCTGTCTGAACCGAATGTACCATTGAATCATATCATCAAAGTACTTGATATCATCCGTTGTGTTCTGCTTGCATCGATGGATGATCCCTAAAACGTGTTCCAAACATGCAGTGGTGTAGAGATGTTTGTCTGCCAAGGCGAAAAGGCATTTCTGTCCTTCGTTCCTGGTAAACATGACGGAGTTTCTCTTTGGGTCAATCTTCCCCATCTGCATCATGTTGAGATCACTGGCAGAGCCAACAGGAGATATGGTAGGCTTCTTCTTAAATACGCTCGCAATCTCCTGATCCATCAAAGCAACTTCCATGATATAGCATACAAGCATCCTCTTAAAATGGTCGATGATCGGACCATATTCAGCTTTGTTTGTAAGAAGGATGTTGTGCAAGATAATCCAATCATGGGGATTAAGGTTGGGAAGATCTGCAAGTGAGATGGCATGTTCGGCTTTGGTAGATCCCCTTAGTACCTTGAACTGAACGTTGGTGAAGTTTCCTTCCCTGTACGGCTTCAGGACCCGACCATTGATAATTTTCTGAGCGCTCCAAGTCTGGTATTGGGGTTGAGCGGCCTTCAGATAAAATTCGATTAAGTCCCGATCAACATGTGGATGAGGATGAGGGGACTCTGCAATGTTGTCAAAGGCATGAAAAACAAACGCCTTTCGGGTCAGTGGCATGTCGAACTGTGAGTCGACAGTGTTAGAACGATCTAAAGAGATCACAGGTTCTAGCCACAAGATACTTGGTGTGTCAATGGCTTCTTTAATCAGCCTCTCAAGTGTCCACGGAGGAAAAAGAGTTTTCTTGCTCTCAAGAAGGTCGTGGGCTTCTTTCTGTCTTCTTTCGGCTTCTTTAGCCTCTCTAGCCACACGGCTACTGATGTCAGCCTCTTTATCTCAACCTTGACGCTTCAGGAGGTCGGCAATTGTCTCTTTATCATCATCATCACTCTCCTCAGCAATATTTTTGCCTTTGTCTTTCACACCAGAACCGGAGGCTTCGCCTACTGGAGGAGGTTCGGTTGTGTGAGTTGCTGAAGTAGGAGGTGGTTGAGACACTTGTTCTTTTTCTCCCCCTTGTTTCGGAGTGGACACAAAATCAAGGAGCCCCTCAATTTTGCTGAGTAGAGAAAGGGTGGGAGCGAGCTTCTCTGCAAGGGTACGACGTACTAAATAATTGATGATTGGGTCATGTGCTTCAAGGATGTTGGAGATAGCAGAGTGGACATCCGAAACACACGATTTAACCACCTCTCTTTCAGATCGAAGAGAGTCAATCTCCTGTTAACAGTTGGAGAGTTGAGTACTCTTGACCTTCAGAGCGGTAGTCTTCCTTGTGAGAGCATCCATGAGAGAGTTCTCGGCAGCTAAGTCTTCTTGAAGCTTGGAGAGACGCTCCTCAATGGTGATTCTGAAAGCTGAGTTGTCGTCAGAGATGGTTTGACGAAGCGAAGCGAATGACTTCAGCTCAGAAGCGACTGATGTAGCCAACTGGTTGATAATGGGTTCCAGCATAGTCTTGGTGGCTTCAGCACTTTCCTGTAAAGATTTCAACAAGAAAGAAGCATCAGTGAATAGTTTATCGACTTTTTCGGTCGCTGCCTCACAAGCTTTGGTTGAGGCATCTATGGCGGCCGTGGCGGAATCAAGGGAAACTTGATGAGCTTTGGAAAAAGCCTCAACAATTTTCTGAATTGCAGCTTCAGATATGGAGGACAGAGATGAGGAAGACGAGGCGATGAGCGAATCAATTTTGTCATGTAGCTCCTTGAGATGTCTCTTTGTGATAGGAGCATCGTCATCGTCGTCACTTTGAACTTGAAACGGACTATAGTAGACCGAATCAAAAGTCATATTCTCCCTGCCAAGGAGTGGTTCTTCTTCCTCTGAAGCATGAGCAGGAGAAGATGGTGGTGGTGAAACTGTAGGCTCGGTAGTAGTAGTAGTTTCGGTTTGGGTGGTGTGTTCAGTTGTTGGTGTGGGTTCAGGTGCTGAGGTGGTTTTTGGTGCGTCAGTATGAACCCCCGTATCAGATATGTTGGTTCTAACATCTGCAGTGGTAGTGGTTGTTGCTTCGGTAAAGATTGGTGGTGGTATTGGGATGGAAGTAGGTGGTATTTGAGTGGTGGAGGTTATGGGGGGAATAGAAATAGGAATTGTAACGGGTGGAGAAGAGATAGGAGAAGTAGAAATATGTATCTCTGGGGTAGGCGAACGTGGTGGGGTGTTGCCACGTTGAGATCCATCCGAATCAGAACCCTCGTCCTCAGATTCGCTTGAGGATGAAGCGATAATCAACTTTTGTCGCGGTTGGGTTTTTCTCCTCTTCTGCGGTGGAGACTGAGCAGCCTTAGTGAGTTTCCTTTTCTTGGGAGATGGGCCTTTTGCTCCCTTTGCCACCTGTTTTCCCATATCAACTTTCTTGCCTCTAGGAGCAGGCTTGTCAGCATCATGAATTGATTTCAGCATCTCTGGAGTAAGATCCCTCGGACCAGAACATCTGAATTCCTTATACATTTGAATGATCCGGCTGTCAGCAGGAACGTCACCATACATCGTTTCCAGGATAGACCCGTTGAAGGGAAATTTCGAAGCATTCGACACAATGATCTTCGTGGTATGGAAAGTACCAATCGAAGACATTGGAGCACCAGCGACAATGGGAACGTGATACTTGTCCATCACCCATTTCGTGACAATAGTCCAAAATCGAGCATAAGAAATCTCTGAGTGTCGAGAAGTCGAAGAGAGACTCTGAATGAGTTGTTGCCATAGGACCGACCCGTAGTCCATGTTGATGCCATTGTAGATCCCGTACATGATGGAGAGAAATAAACGACTTGCCCCATCGGATCCAGCACTTCGTTCAGATAAGCCCTTGAAAAGAACAGTGAACATTCCATTCCACTGAGGGGGCAGGCACGACTTCTTGAATTTCGTGACAGTAGTGAGCACCTCAGTGTACCCCATGTTGTAGAACATGTTAAACATATGACCCATTGGAATGGTTTCCGGATTAACCCTCGAAGAATCAGGGGCAAACCCTAACAGTGTACAAAACCTCTGTTTGGAAATCGACGCCTTGTGCTCAATGACATCGAAGAAAATCTTGTCGATGACCTTGTCGTAGCGAGTCGTGGCAAAGATTTGTGACAGGAACTCTATTGGAACAACTTCAGCCCTGGTAAGAGCAGTAGCGATTGGCGAGAACTTCAGGCATTCGATGATGGGAAACATGAAAGCGTCGTAAGCCTGAGGAGTGAGATCAATGATCAAACTCTGCTGGGGACGAATAGGCAAGATGTGAGAGGTCGCGTGAACAGATGAAGAATCCGCCATTGTTGAGATGAAAGTGGGAGAGATGATGAACAGTAGAGTTTTAGAGGAATTTTTTGCTTTCTGAGAATTTAGGTGCAGTAAAGAGATAAACGGTGGATCACATTACCTTTTATACTGTGGGTAAAGGAGAGAGAAAGATCTTTCCCAAATCTTCAATTGAAAAACGAAGGGTTTTTCGGAGGTGACTGACGCGTGACAGTTGGGTTTGACGATGATCACGCAGGAGAGAGAGTGTCAGTCCCTAATTACACGCCTTCCCATCAGGCGCCGTGTGGAGATGAAACGGTTCCTATTCGCACGCTTTTCCCTGTTGCGCCGTTTGAAATCAAATCGATTGGACTCCCGCCTGAGTCAACATTTCGTCATCTTATCCCTTTAGAGTGAAACGGCATCTTTAAAATAAAATCGCCACGTGGATCAATATTAACCACAACTTTGGATAACAGCCAACCCAATTAAAATTCCTTAGAATTAATGAAACCAGAATTTTGGAAAATCAAAAAGATTCATGCTGAGTGTGTAAAAGAAAAAGAAATAAAGCAACACTTTTGAGGGATTATGTGATGTCAATAAAGACACGAAACAGTGGATCCCAGACACGAATCTCTTCCTTCAAAGTCAAGAGAGACTTTAAAGTGTTTGTGTGGTTTCCCGTTGAATAACGATCAAACACTTATTAAGAAGTGTTGAAAGGCTTCTTTTAATTAGGCTTATGAGGTGGCTTTCGCTTCGATTCATAATACCTGATCTTGATATAAGATAGAAATCGAACGAAGTACTTGTGAGACCAGTGTAGTCTGTTTGAACAAGTAGGTTGGAGATAATTTTAGTGGCAAGGTAAAATAATGTATGTGAAATCTCAAAAAAAATTAAAACTGGATCCCAAGGGAAGAAATGTTATTGGATTTAACAATTTCATAGGAATCACTCAAAAGAAAAGTAGAGATTTCATGTTGTACTCCCATGGATAAGTTCGTCAATTCATTAGTGAAAGCTAGAGCAAGTTAATTGTTCACCGTCAATGCATAGTAGGTATTGAATTGTGGGTTTCACTTAGCACGTAGTGACATGAAGCTAAGATCATGAACACAGAAGTTGTGCAACCATAAACCTCAGTGGTAATGTCTGAGAGTCTCAAGGGTTACGTTTGTGAAATGAGTGAGATGGAGAAAAATGATGTAGATGGTGTAAAGAAACCCAAAGTACCTCTGCTATGAAAAATAGGACTAAGCAGAAAACTCTTATCTCATGTGAGAAGAGAGTTAGGTAGCTCATGATTAGAATAAATATGAGAGCCTAATTGGGAAGACATGGTTTGTTTGTACCAAGTCAGTAAGGCTTTTATTCAGAATCAGATGAGGCTTTGGTCACATACAACAACATGCTTCTAGGGACACTTAGCTAGTGAAATAAGTTAACCACAATGAAATAAATAAAATAAAATAATAAAAAATATAAAAGCCAAAATAAAAAAATATTTTTGGAGTTTTTGAATTTACGAAAAAAAAAATTTGGAATTTTTGATCGAAATAAATAAGACATAAAAAAATTTATACAAAAAAAATGTTGGAACCGAACCCGAGCGTTCGGTTTATTTCGGTTGAGAAAACTTTGGAACCGAACCCGAGCGTTCGGTTTATTTTGGGTGAGAAAAATTTTGTAACCGAACCCGAGCGTTCGGTCTATTTCGGTTGCCAAAAAAAATAAGATTGAAAAAGAGAAGAACTTTGACAATAAGATAAATGAATTAAGAAAAATGATACAAAAGATTTACAACCATAGAAACTACGTTTGAGTGATAGGCGAAAATCAAATGATACAACCGAACCCGAGCGTTCGGTCTATTTCGGCACACCAGATCAAGACCCGAACCCGAACGTTCGGTCTATTTCGCTTCTTACGTTTGATCTTGAGAGGTAATTTTTGGTACTGACTCCGATTCCATCATTCCAAGACCTTGTAGAATTTTGTTGAAAGAAGCTTCAGGAAGAGGTTTGGTGAAGATGTCAGCCAGTTGATCAGTGGTTCAAACAAAATGAATTTCGACGTTCCCATCTTCCACATGATCCTTAATGAAGTGATACCTCAGTGCTATGTGCTTAGTCTTGGAGTGTTGCACTGGGTTATGACAAATCCTAATTGCACTTTCAGAGTCGCAATATAGTGGGATCTTTTTCATATTGAGTCCATAGTCCCGGAGTTGGCTTTGGATCCAAATCACTTGAGATGTACAGGAGGCAGCTGCGATGTATTCTGCTTCAGCTGTATACAGAGATACACAAGTCTGTTTCTTTGATTTCCAACTAACCAACTTCCCGTCAAGGAATTGGCAGCCTCAAGTGGTGCTTTTCCTGTCTAGTCCACAACCTCCAAGGTCTGCATCTGAGTAGGCTTGAACGAAGAAACCTGAGTTTGATGGATACCATAAGCCGAGAGAGGTAGTTCATTTCAGATACCAGAGAATGTTCTACACTGCAAGCATATGAGGTTCACGAGGATTCGCCTGAAATCTAGCACAGTAGAAAACATGAAACATTATATCAGGCCTGCTAGCAGTAAGGTACATTAGAGAACCAATCATCTGGCGATATAGCATAATATCGACTGCTGGCTTGTCCAAGGATGAAGTGAGCTTGGTGCCGAACGCCATTGGAACTTTAACCTTTGATTCTCCCATCATGCCGAATTTAGCAAGGAGAGTCTTGGTGTAAGCTTCCTGGTTAATAAAGATGCCTTCCGGTCCCTGTCTAATATTTAAGCCAAGGAAAAATTTAATAGGACCCATTGAGCTCATTTCAAATTTAGTCTCCATCAGCTTTCTGAATTCAGCCGTTAAGCTAGGATTCATTGAGCCGAAGATGATATCATCAACATAAATTTGAACAATCATAAGGTGGTTACCTTCCTTCTTACGAAAGAAGGTTGGGTCAACTGAACCTTGTTTGAATTTGGACATCTTTAAAAACTTGGTTAGCGTTTCATACCAGGCTCTAGGTGCTTGTTTTAGTCCGTATACCGCTTTGTCCAGAATATAGCAGTGATTGGGGTACTTTTCATTCACGAATCCCGGAGGTTGCTCCACATACACCGTTTCTTCAAGTTCTCCATTTAGAAATGCGCACTTCACGTCCATTTGGTAGACCTCAAAGTTCTTGTGTCCAGCATAGGCAAGAAATATTCGAACAGATTCCAGCCTAGCTACAGGAGCAAAATTTTCCTCATAATCGATTCCTTCCTCCTGGCAGTATCCTTTCACAACCAGACGAGCTTTGTTTCTTATTACATTGCCTTCCTTGTCCATTTTATTCCTGAAGACCCATTTGAGACCAACGACCGAGGCATCTTTAGGAGTTGGAATGAGGCGCCAAACTTTATTTCTTTCGAACTCATTAAGTTCGTCTTGCATAGCTTGAACCCAATCAGAGTGATCAAGAGCAGTATTTACTTTATTCGGTTCTACTTTTGAGATGAAAGAGTTAAACATGCAGAACGCTACTTTTGAGAACAGAGATGCTTGCTTTGCCTTCAGTTGAGATCGGGTCAGGACCTTTTCAGAGACATTTCCCACTACCTGTGAAACAGGATGATCTCTGGTCCATTTGACAAGAGGAGGGTCCATTTGACAAGAGGACCTTTCCGATCATAGGATGGATCCAATTCAGCATTTACCATCTCTTCTAATTCAGATTGATTGTCATCATCATAAAACATATCGGCATTCTCCTCCTCGACTGATGAGCTCTCAGGGGTATCTTGACTTTCTGGTGCTACAGGAGTTTCGGGAGCATTTGGGCTTTCGGTAGCAACAGTACCTTCGGGTGCAGTAGAGCTTTCGGGAGCTACAGTACTTTCGGGTGCAGCTAGAGAAGAGTTCTCCCCCCTCAACCTATGAACTTGGCAGTTTTGATAAAGATGGATTCTCCCCCTCAACTGAAGCACCGTGCTGAGAAGATTCATTTAGAACTGATTCTCCTTCACCCAGTCGTTTGGCAGCGTCATCGACGATGTGCTTCAGATGGTCAACTTTGTTGTCTGCTGCATTGGCTTCTGAGAGAGTAGCCTTCTCCGGTTCATCGAATAACTCCACAAATTGCTCAAACAAATTCGCAATCGAGGCTGTGACTTGGCCTGTTTGAGAAAAGATTTCTCCAACTGATTCTTCCGTGGCCTTCAGCTTCTTGACATAGCTGTCATCGAAAGTCACATAATATGTTTCTTCAATCTTCCTCGATCGCTTGTTTAAAACCCTGTACGCTTTCGAAGTAAGAGAGTATCCCAGAAAAATTCCTTCATCGGCTTTAACGTCGAACTTGTTACGATGATCTTTAGAATTGAAGATAAAGCATCGAGAGCCGAATACGTGGAAGAATTTGACGTTTGGCTTTCTGTTGTTGATGATCTCATAAGGAGTAAGAGTGAAACACTTATTGAGATAGGAACTGTTCTGCGTAAAACATGTTGCAACAATAGCATCAGCCCAGAAATATAGAGGTAAAGAAGCGAAACTTAGCATGGTTCGGGCCGCCTCACACAAAGATCGGTTTCGTCTTTCGACAATTTCGTTTTGTTGAGGGGTGTAGGGAGCTGAGAAGTTGTGACTGGTTCCTTTTTCTGCTAAAAAGTCTTCAAATTCTTTATTCTTGAACTCCAGCCCATTGTCACTTTTGATGTTGCGAACGACTTTCCTCAGCTGCACTTCAACCTGCTTGATAAACATCTTTAGCTTGAGAGTTGCCTCAGATTTGTGCTTCAGAAAGAACACCCATGTAAAGCGTGAAAATTCATCAACAATAACAAGAATATACTTGCTACCGCCAATGCTTTCGATAGAAGATGGTCCACATAAGTCAATGTGAATTAACTCAAGTGGTTCAACGACTTTAGTGTTGATTATGGATGGGTGACTTTGACGAATCTGCTTCCCCATTTCACATGCAGCACACAAATGTTCTCGATCGAACTTGAGCAATGGAAGACCCCGAACATGACCTCCCGTGACAAGTTTGTTGATATCCTTGAAATTGAGATGGGAGAGCCATCGGTGCCACAGCCAGCTTTCGTCAGAATGTACTTTGGATAATAGACAGATAGCTGGATTTCCTTTGATAGGTTTGAGATTGAGAAGAAGCATTTCACCTTTGCGCTCTGATTTGAGAATCACTCTTTTTGTTTTCTTCTCTATTATTTCTGAACCCTCATCATCAAATGAAACTTTAAGACCGGTACCTCCAACAAGCTGTGATACACTGATGAGGTTATGCTGTAGTCCTTCAACATATGCAACTTTTCTAATCGTGAAGTCTCCATTTGTTATCATCCCATAACCTTTTATCGTGCCGTATGAGTTGTTCCCGAACTTGACATTCCCGCCGTTTGGAAGAGATCGAAATTCCCTCAGCTCTTCCTTCCTTCCGGTCATGTGACGTGAGCAACCACTATTAATATACCATTCTTCGTTGAACTTCTCGTCACTAATTACCTGCAAAAATCAAGCAGATTTAGGAACCCAAAGTTTCTTGGGTCCACGTGAGCCTTTCACAGGAACATGAATAGTAAGGGAAATGTCAACTAGATATGTTCTTTTTATTAAAGTTGTTTCATCTTTCTTCTTAATGGTGAAAACTTTAATTTTGTTGGGGTTTGTTACAGTCGGTTTGGATTCAGGTTCAGGCGTTTCGGCCTTGGAATGCTTTTGATCATTCTTGACTGAGGAAACCTTCGATTTTCCTTTCAAATCTATTGAAGATTTTTCATTTTGAGTTTGAACAGAATTAGATTTAGAATGGGGTTGAGAAGAATTAGAATGAGAGAATTTAGACTGAGAAGTTTTCTTGACTTGACGTTCTAGGTGGCCCTTTTGTTTTTGGTCATTAGTAGGACCGAACCTTGAACCTCGGCAGCTTTTGCTCTCGGAACCGAACCTATGCTTTCGGTAGCTGGTGTTCTCTGAACCGAACCTTTCCCTTCGGTTGTTATTTATTTCTTGCGGTCTGTCTTCTCTTTTCTCTAAATTTCTGTCATGATAAAAAAATGGGCGTTTTGAGATCGCCAGATCTGTTTCCGCTCTGAGAGATTCTTTTTGTATCTCAGATTCCTTTGCTTCTTTTGATCCTTCACTTGCTTCGGCTGTCTGTGGATGTTGGCTTTTTGCTTTTGCTTCCTGTCAGCCGGTTCACTTTGAACTGATGGTGTTTCGCTTGAAGGAGTGACTTCTTCTATAGGAACTTCTTTTGTACCACTGGTACTTGGCACATCGAAATTGCCAGGCTTGTTTAGTGGCTCTGGCACATATCTGCCTTTGGTTTTCCAGGACGTTCGCTCTGATAGACCAACAGTTTCGTCAGCATTATCTATAGGAGCAGACCAGAAAAATTCATCACAGCCATCTGCATTATCTTCGTTTACAATGCCGGTGAGTTCGGCTGTCTGATGTTCGGTTACTCCTATGACCTTATACACCTGATTTGGTATTGTTCTCACCTTTTGGTACACAACTGCCTTTTCTTCTAGAATCGGGGAGTTATTTTGGGACAAATGAGCAAACTCCACAAAATTTTCAGAAATAAGATTTTTGTGGTTTTCGGGTTCGCTCTTGACAAACTCATAACAGTCGACTTCATCCTCTACATAAATTTCACTCATATCATCATCCTCATTGAGCTCAGATGCATTTTCAACATCAATTTTATTTTCTGAGCTTAAGTTGGCATTCAATGAGTCAAACTTTTGTATGGTTTTGGTCTTTAGTTTCAGTTTATCGTTTTCATCCAAAAGGTTTTTCAACATGTCCTTATGGTCCTTGGACTTTATAAAAGATTCAATTTTGTCCAGACCATACATATACGTCGGATTCACATCATCAGACGAAACTACAATTTCACAATTATATGCTTTAGCGTCGATTTCATCTTCCTTAAATTCAAGGAAGGGTAAAATCATGCGATGAATTTTCTGCCCTATTTCACAGTTCAAAGTGAAGTTGAGTGATGTTAGCATAAAGACGTTTAGCAATTAAACAAAAGACATTTCTTTGTTTCAAAAGTTTTAAATTGTCTCTTTGAAAATAAATGTTTTCATCTTTGGTTTTAATCAGCTCCGACTCCTTCAGCTCTATCCACATCCTCCGTTCCTCACTCTTGGAAGAAACCCTGCTTATTTGGTCAGTTAGGTTAGAATTGGTGACCCGTGTTTGAGTTAAACTGCTATCTAGATTTGAGATTCTTGAATTTAAGCTTTTTAATTCTTTTTCATACGAATTTTGTGGGACTTTAAATGAAACAAAAATGGATTGTACCTTCTTGATTAATTCATCAAGCTTATTGAACTGCACGCTGAGAGGTTTTGCTGTGAAGCATAGGTCCTCTCGCTCCTTGGTGTCCTCATTCCCACCATCCGTATTGTATCCCCTCATTTGAGATACATCTGTCACCATCAAGCACTTCCCGCCACTTTCTTCACCTCTTGCAACGTATGTCTTTCCATGAGATGGCTTCCTGACCTCATCATCCTCTGAGTCGGTTGACCAGACCTGCACGCCACCGAACTCATCATCCGCTGCCGAACCCTGCACAATTAAAGCATTCATTGAAGGGTTAGCAGTAGCTTTCTTTCTCTTGATCTCTTCCAGCTTTTTCATCAACAAGGCCTCTTCATCTTTTTCCTCATCCTTCTCTGCCATTTTCTTTAGAACGCAGTCTTTTGCATAGTGGTTCTTTCCTCCACAGTAGTAGCAGTTCACACCTGAATCTCCTTCAACTTTTGCCTCTTTCTTTGGTTCGTCTGTCTTCGGTTCCTCCCTGACCTTTTCAGAACTGTAGCTTCCCTGCCAATTTTGGTTCTTATTGGTAGGGAACCTTTTCTTAATGAACCTCTTTGGATTCGATACCATCATTGCATAGTCTTCAGAAGTAAGATCATAGTCTTCTAAATTGAGATCTTCATCTTCTACCATACTTTTGCTTTTGGACAAGAGTGCCAAGCACCCTAAACTGGAGACAACATTTTTCTCTTGTAAAACAATCTTTTCTTGGGATTTCAAAATCCCCACCAGCTTTGCCAACGAATAGGATTTAAATTGCTCATGAGCTTTAACAGTGGACACAACCGCTCTCCACTCGGATCTAAGGCCATTCAAAAAGGTTACTTTTTGCTCAATCAACTTCCTTTCTATATCGTGTTTGATCATCTTGCTAAGAAGATGATTGAAGCGATCGAACGTCTGAGTAACAGTTTCATCTGAATTCTGCTTAAATTCACCAAACTCAGACAAAAGCAAGGTCTGAATAGAATGCTCCAAATCTTCATCTATAGAATATAGCTCTCGTAGCCTATCCCATATTTCTTTAGCAGTGCTGCATGAACTCACTAGCCTGAATGTATCTGATTGCAGAGCGAATCGAGTCAGTCTCAATGCTTTAATGTTGCATTGAAACTTTTCCTTTTCGTCTTGAGCAATATCCTTTATGTCCTTTAACAGATCATTGTACTCCTTCTGAGTTTTAATGATTTTTGACGTTCCAGAGTGAGAAAATGGTCCAAAAACGATTGCTTCCCAAATAAGGTATCCATTGTCTTCCGATCCGATGACATAATCTTCAAAGTGATGTGCCCAGACTTTGTAATCCTGGGTGTAAAGGATAGGAATCTTCGTCGTCGATCCAATGCTGTTAGAGATGTTGATGGGATTAGATTGTGACTCGTCCATGCTTGATCGTTTTTAACCTGTTTGAAAGATCAGACTTGTAATATTTAATATTAGGGCAAACAAATAAATGCTGAGTTACGTCAATAATGGAGTGACAGCTCAATAAATATTAGTTAATGCGGAATAACCCTAATAGCAAACTCTTTCACAAAAAAGATGTGTATGAATTACACAGCCTCCTGCTCTGATACCAATTGATGAGTTATTAATTAACTCTTTGATCGATTAGATCTTTGTAACAGGTATGCGATGAACGTAAAAACAATGAACAAAACACAAGTATGAATCAAGATGTGTCGAATGATTAGATTACTCGATCCTCAGCAGAGCTCGACTAAGAACTTCCACTGTAGAGGATTCTAGGGTTACAAAAACAAGAACGATAAATATGCTTGAACAATAATACTCTAATCGTTACTAATCGTCCTCTCGTTCTAGAATGCATGCATGCATCTATATATACTAAACCCTACAAAACTCACGGATGGACAGGCCCATACCAGAGATCTATGTTGGACTAGCTAACGAGCCCAATAGACGCAACACAAAATACGACCCAACAGAACCTTTGGTATACAGATCCTAAAGTCCCTTTGGGTGCTACTCATTATTCGATAGCTATCGAAATGCGGTTTGTTGGTTGCATATTCGGTACTCATTCTTTCTGAATTAATTAAATCCAGTTTTAGTATTCCTTGGATTTAACTTACAGGTTTCCATAACACATATAGATTATGATAAGATGGTCTTTTTTTAATAAAGTATCTTACTATCATTTATATTTTTTTTTTGTTCTTTTTTTAAATTAATTTAATATCTAATATAGCAACTTGCTTTCATGTAAACTGTAAAATGAAAGTACATTGCTGCTTCTTTCATTTAGTTGATTAGGATAAATGCAAAAAAGGCCAGTTTATTTTCATATTAATTAGTTTTTTTGATTTTTTATCAGGATATGCATGTGTGGTTAGGAGAACAAAGTCATGGTTATTTTGTTCAAGAAAAGGAAGATACCTCAGTTGCAAAAGGATTAGGATTAATTGTACTTGCTGATATTTTATGTTTGTCTTATTGATTTAAACTATAAAATTTCCATTTCTTTGATTTTATTTTAATGATTTAAAATTTAGAATTACTTATCATTATTACTATTATGTTTAATTACAGCGACAACTAGAACCAACCAAAAGGTAAGGAAGGTGTTAATGTTGCTTCTAGACTAATTAGTGTGTTACTGTAGATCAAGTCTCAGTTCTAAGGGTAATTAATAGCAATATTCTTTCATATTAGTGTATTATAGGATCTTAATTTCTAAATGTACATAGTCAGAGCAGTGAAATGCTTCGTAAATTATGTGTTGTCAACCCAAATGGTCTCTTAACTACAAAAGGGAGAAAACTTGAAGACAACGAAATTGTCCACTTTGTCTTTTGTAACAGCGATTCAAGAAGTAAGAATAACTATTGGACCAATTCATGACCTAAAACTGCCGCATTTGGGATTGTAAGATTCAATACAAAAAGATCCGTAGAGGTAATAATTTACTCATATTCTGCAATTTTGTAGTGTTTCAGGATTAGTGGTTCTAATAAGTTGTTCATTTCAAGTTTTTTTTTTTTCTTTCAGACTGGTCGTCTACATTCTAAGAACAGGTTTGTTTTGTTGGAATTGTTAATAGACAAAATGTAAAGATTTTGGTTATCAGTTTCAGTTGTTGAATAGGTGACATTCTTCAAGATAGAGATCAATACATTGGATGCATTTTCACACGTGGGAGGTAATTATGCAATGGGAAAATGTTTGATGATTGAAGCAACATTTCCTAGAAAAATATATATTCTTACACTTGAAAACTACATTTTTAATAATTTGTTCTAAGAAGTAATAACAATACTAAGAAGTAAGTTGTCTTAGTGTGTTACTTATCATATGTTATGCCCTTTTTTCTTTCTAACAAATGACCGATCATTGTCATATGTATTTGATCATTATTCCAAATTAATAATTCTATTATAAACAACATTTAGTCCAATACATCACTACGACACATCTTAGGTCCAAAAATTTCAATCACCCTTCATTCCCTACGATTCTTATTCAAAAAATGTGAAAGCGTACCAAAAACATTAACAAATCCATACCTCGCGAAGCGGGGTTCCTCATCTAGTTAATATTAAACCAATTTAATTAGAATTAAAACAAATTTAATCTTTAAAAACTTGAAGCCATCAACGTCATTTCTTAAAGCTTTCGATAATATATATATATATATATATATATATATATATATATATATATATATATATATATATTCAAAATATAAAAACACGTTAATAAATAGACAAAAATGATAAATTATATTATTTAATATAAATATTAACGTAAAATAAGTCTAGGAAAAAAATTCTTGTGATGTCAATTTCGATTCAAATTGTTTGATACTGTTAACTTCATTAATCAAACAACGACATAATATTATTCAATCGACTCGATACCCATTTTTGTAACCAATGATCTTTTTTTTTTTAACTATGCAATTGATTAACGAACAATATCAAATAATCATGTTTTGTAACATCCCGATTTCCAGGTATGAGATTTATTCTTTGAAAGACAAGTTTCCCTTGGAACTCGGCTAGTTGATGGCCTCAACTCCACATGTTGAAAGGACTATGGGCGGCATATCTTTTTGGACCAACTCGACGAGTTGGCGACTAGGTGAGAAACCCTAAATTTTAGAGTTTTGCACCCTATTTAATCTCCTTAAGTCCCTAGGGTTGATCCTTTATCAGCCTCCAAACCCCTTTTTTAGCCCTAGTGAACCCTAATCACCCTTCCCTCTCATTTTGTGTTTTAGTGTGGTTCTTTTGAGGCAAAAGGAGAAGAAGTTGGAAGAAGGAAGCAAGGATCTAGCAAGTTAAGCTCTCATCTTTAATTTGGCACTCTTTTGGACCGTTGTAAGTACTCAAGATCCGATTTTTATCTATCTATGTAGCTAGATCTTGAGATTTGACCCCTTTTCTCCTTATTCTTGGATGTTGCATGGATGGACTTCATAAAGTTTGCAACTTTATGAATCTCCAGGTCAAGGTGACCTTATAGTGGTTTAGATATGGTCTTTAGCCAAGCTTTGATGCCATGCATGGAGTTTAGGTAATATTTTCCCTTTTTGACCCATTTTGGGTTCAAGACATGCATTGGACATGCATGTCTATAAAGCACCAACCTTTGGGATGCTTTTGAGGCTAGAATCTCTTCTGGAAAAGTTGGGTTCCAGATCTTAAGGATTTTGTTCTTAATGGTTAAGCCTATGAGTTCTCAAGCCTTGTGGAAGGGTTTTTGAGCATTTGGAGTAGCCCCAAAGGATAAAATTGGAAACTTTATCCTTTTTGACACATTTGGAGTTCAAATCGGAGCCTTAGAGTCCCTGGAATCAAAGAATCATCTGAATGTGTTAAGTTGGGGAAAACTCGGTGAGTTTTCCAGCTAACTCGGCGAGTTGGCTTGGGTTTTCCCCGACTTTCTGAGTACTGTAGAAACTTGACGAATTTGTGGGTGCACTCGACGAGTTGGGTCAACATGGACGGTTGACCTTGACCTTTGACTTTGACTTTGACCATGGTTGACCAACCTGACCTTTGAGGGCATTTGGGTATTTCAGAGTTTTAGTGGAATTGGTCACATGGTGGTTGTAGGCATTTGAGTCAGGAGCTGAGATATGGAGTTACATCTTATCAGTTTAGCTACTTATGAGGTGAGTTTTTCTTCATTGTACTTTCGAGTCGAAGGCACCAAGGCAGCCTATTGGTTTGATAACCAGATATTTGTTGAGATGTTGAGTATGGAATAGTTATGCTTGCTAGAATTGATATGCTAGTCTGGTAGATCTATAAGGCTACCTGTGATACTGCATGTTTATCTATATATGATATTATCTATTATATGTCGATATATTGTGTGGATGGGTTGAGGTAGTAGTAGTACTGCTTTGTGTTGTAGCCAACAAACCCTGGAGTATGCCAGATATGAGCTGAGGGCCAGGGAGGGCATGCCAGACTCATACTGAGGACTCATGAACATTCCAGATATGAACTGAGGGTCGGGCAGGGCATGCCAGACTCGTACTAAGGGCTTAGCGGTATTCATTCTATTGATTGATCAGGCTGGGGAGCAAGCCAAACATGATCTGTAGGCCCGTGGGGCAAGCCAGACTTATGTTTTGGGCTCAGGGGTAATCCAGTATGTAAAGTTCTACACCCATTACTTGTTGTTTGATGGGATATGAGCATAACTACAACCTATTTGTTCATGAAACCCTAATTGATTTGGATCTAAGTGTAACATCCGGATTCCCAGGTATGATGTTTTGTTCTTTATTTTTGGGTGTTGGGGGGAGACTCGGCGAGTTGGCGTCTAGACTTGCCGAGTATGGTCTCGGATTTGTACGCGAGTTCACAGCTGGACTCGGCGAGTTCATGAGTGGACTCGGCGAGTCCACGCTGTTTAATGAAACCCTAATTTCTGGGGTTTGAGACCTATTTAAAGGGCCTTATGGCCGTCATTTGCGGCCACCAACCCCCAGAGAGAAACCCTAAAGAGATCTAGAGTGTTTGTGAGGAAGGAGAGGCCAATCTTGAACTTTTGTGGGTGTTTTTGCAAGAAGGAAGTGTTCAAGGAAAGAGGAGGCTGAAGGAGGTGCAATCTTGGTGGTTTTTGAGCTCTTAGAGATTGTATTGAGGTATTATTCTCGGACCTTCTTCAGTTTTGGTGTTGATTCTTAGTGTTAGCGTTTTCTAACCCTTTTAGAGGATGATTAAGTGGAATATTTGGTCCCTTCTCGAGTTTGTGTTCTGGATCTGGATCCAAAGAGGTCCAGAGACCTTAACCCTTGGAGCTTTATGAGTCATTTTGGGAGCCATGAGCTTGGAATGTTATTTTTAGGGCTAAATCATCATTTTGGACCATTTAGATGTTATATGTGTGTCAAGGTCCGAACTTTACGTGATTATCATGCTTGGGGAGGCTAGATCTATGATTGTATGGAACAGATCTGGCCTCAGAAGTTGTTTTGAGTTTGTGCATGGCATGAACGAGTCCGAAGAACAGAATCGGCGAGTAGTATGAAGGTTACCCGTTAATCACTCAGTGAGTGGACTTGTTGAGTTAGGGGAATGACTCGGTGAGTCAGGAAGAGTCGGGGGTCTGAGTTCAAGTTAGAACTCGGCGAGTTGAGTCGGGTTGGCCCCGCGATTCATGCCAGGTGGAACTCGTCAAGTCAAGGGGAGTACTCGACGTGTCAGGAGAGGATCTAAGAGAGTCAGTGGACACGTGTAGACTCGCCGAGTCGTCCTTGTGCACTCGACAAGTCGGGTCAAAGTTTGACCGTTGACCTTGTTGACTTTTAGGGTTGAGTACAGTTGTATTTATGAGAGTATTACTTTATGTGATTAGGCGGAAGCTAGATCACACTTCTTCCGAGTCAGATATTTACCGAGACATCGAGGTAAGTCTTCTCACTATACGTTACCTAGAGTGGTACTATACGATGACCAGAGGGTCTTATGTGTTATATGTGAGATTATGTGCTATGTGAAATTTGTATGTTGTATGATGATATAGACCGGAGGGTCCAACGAGCTATGACCAGACTAGAGGGTCCAACGAGCTACGGGACTGGAGGGTCCCGCTGAGACACATTGACCGGAGGGTCGTATTATAGCCTCGAGTGGCGTATGTGCTGTATGTGGTATTTTGGGGGAACTCACTAAGCATTTATGCTTACAATTGTTGTGTTATGTGTTTCAGTTACTAATGATGAGCGCGAGAAGGCGCCAACATGATTCGTACACACACATTGGAGTTTTTGTAGAGATTCTGGGGAGACGTTTTGTGACAATAACATTTGATACAATGTGTTTAACATTATTTTATGAATGAATGAATGTTTTAAAAATGAAAAAAATAATTTTGAAAATTTACGTTGTTACACTAAGTTTTTCACTAGTTGAACATCCAAATTGAATACCAAAGCAAAACCTAGATCTAGCATATAATTTTTGAAAATTACACAATAAAAGGGTTTTGGTGTTTACCTTACTTGTTATGTAGCAATAAAAAGAACACCTTGTAGATCCTTGACTCTTGAAAGCTTAGTGCCTCAAATATGACACCTCTAATGGCTTACATCCACCACTAGCAAAAGGATGAGAGGAGAGAGGAGGGAATACTTTAGAATTTCGGCTAGGGTTCTCAAGATTGAAGCATTGGCCGAAAATCCAAAGGTGGTGGGGTCTTTATATAGTTGTGGGATGCTAGGGTTTTCTGGATGAAACCCGAATTTCCTGCTTAAGGCTTAAGCAGCCCATGGACTCCTCATTTAGAGGCATTCGACGAAACCTATAGGGCCTCCCTATAGTTTTCATTCACTCCCATCTAAGGAGTCCAATAGCCCTATTTCACAACTATCAGTGATTTGCAAAACAACCCATGTCCCTTTAACCAATTCCTTTAATCCCAAAATTAATTCCAAATTAATTTCTGATTAAATACTAATTAAATAACATGATTTTCAATTAATATATTATTTTCATAATACATTAATAAATCAATTTATTATTCCAAATAATAAATTCAACTTCTCTCTCCAAAAGTCATCCTGTTAAGTTGCTAGAGTGAAGGCAACCCAAAATGACCATGCTACTATCAAATCAAGTACATACCAATTATGGTTATGGGATTAGACACCTAATCCAATAGTCTCCCACTTGGGTAAGTCTAATAACTATGATTGCAAGTATGACCTCAAAATTTGACAAACAATCGTAGCTTTCAAAAGTCGTTGTTGAACTCTAGTTAGTTGAGTGTCCTTAAGATAAGAGATCAAATATTCCTCCATTCTACAAGATATCGTATGGACATGAGACGTGGATTATAATCAATCTCTCTGTCCAAAGTTTGTTTCCCGATTTCTAATTTATGATGACTAATATCAGACTACTAATTGAACACATCAAATTGGTCCAGACTTGGCTAAGCACTTTAGATATTACCATCAAATCGTCGAGGGGCCCACATATAACGCTTTTCCCCGTTAGGGCAAAAGGAATGGATAAACTTCGAGTCATATGCTTGTACAATTCACTCATCAAATCATACACAACAATACATTTTACAACATCAAGTTACTGATGCATTTACATATTATCAATGCACAACTGACTCGTAAACAACAACTCATATGTCTCCGTTTCAAGAATATAAGATATTACCGTCTCAAAATTACTCGTGATAAAACCCATGAAGTAATTCTCTGAGCGTGGGTTAATCCAATACTCAAATCCTCATTTCAAAAGTACTCATGAATGTTGCAGCAAACCATTGTTATGTCTAAACCCTTAGACAATCTACAATCTAATTCACGACAGTCTTAATTCACTACATACTTCCAAAGTATGACCGACTGTGGATGTTTTGAATAATCCAATTATTCAGGAAGTAAAACATGCGAAGTGAAACACTATAATAACCTAATTAAATATGGTCTCACAACTATTGAATATAAATAAAACACTTATTTTTTAATCACCATATCAATCAGACTTTATTAATTGTATAATGTTTCGATTAATCAACCAAACACTTGAATTAAACATCAGTCATGCCATGTTATACACATGCATACTATGTCTTTCTATGGTCCTTCCTTTGTGAATAGATCAATTGGACATAATTCCAATGATACTCATATCACAATTCCAAATCCTTATTACTAGTGTAAGAATTTCCAAAATTCTTGTCACAACTAAATGTGTCAGAATCTAACCTTTCATGCAATCATCCTTTTGTGATGATGTGGCCTAGAAGTCACAAACACTTTGCCACGATGTCCCAAAATGCTCTAATGAAACTTTGTTACTTAAAACAAGTTCATCGTAATGAAGTATCAAATTCAAGGTAACTCCTTGAACACCTTCTGTGCATTAAGGTTTCTAACTCACATTCATATTCCAATCACCAACTCCCATTATGGAAACATTTCCATATTTCCATATGACAATCAATTTTGATCAAGAACTATCCCAATCTGAAAGATGTTAGTGTGGTCCATCCAAATGCTATACTTCTAACCGTTCATAAGCAACCAATCTTCAGCGAACTTCAGATTGTCCTTTTACAGTTGTTCAACAACTCTAGTCATATCCATCTCCAGTCCTTTTCCCTTCTTAATGCCCTAGGAATTTGGAAAAATCAGAACAAGTGAATACTATAGCATATGTGATCAGTCCTATATCCAAAGCATATGGGATTCGATACATAATGTCTTACATAAAGACATGATACTTTATCAGTCTTTTGTTATAATATTTCCATATATAGAATTTCGTATGTTGAATCATTTCAACACAATATTCATCTATGTTCTTGACTAAGTTCCATTAAATCTAAACTTTTAGATTTGGAATGAAGTATAAGTACCTTTTCCACAAAATCCTTTTTATAGAAAATCAATTCTCAAATATAGCAATTTGCAAATTAAAACTTTGTTTCCTATAAATAGCATTGCCAACTTGCCATACTTAGCATAACAATAATGCTACCACTATCATAACAATTATACTCTAGCTAGCATAACAATTATGCTCCCACTAGCTTTGAAATGTATCCAGAAATCAACCGGACTTCCAGAAAATCAATGCTCTTGACTTTCTTATTAAATTTTAGATTTCTAATACGTGATGCTTTGATAAGTCTTCATCTATACTTCTCAAGCTCATACACATTCATTAGATAGCATACGTGTGTGTTTAAACCCTTTCAGAACTTACAACAATAAGTCTTGAACGTTCAAACAGTCCTTTCCCATTTCTCACAATTCGAACTATGAAAAGGGATGTCGTAATCATATACGAATTTGAGAACACAATTATTACATCTACTAACCATAATGATATCAATTCAGATTTAAAATCTACCATCAAAATTGTTTCCTCATAATCATTTTCTTGAATTAGAGTAAAACCATTTTCCACTTAGATTTTATGGTGTATGTGTTCCTATCCATGCGAAATTTTCATTTCCAACCTACAATCATAAGATAAGGTTGATGACAAAAACAAAATCAAATTTAGTTTTTCTTTCATGGACTGAACTTTGCTTATTCTTAGTTTCTTGCCTTCTGGTAGCGCAAAGGCTTACGATGTCTTCCATGATGTTTAAGCAGTTCACATCCATTGACCAATGTACTATCATTAGCTAATGTGCTCTGCCTTTCGCAGTCAAATGAGAAACATAGAACTCACATGCATGGTCAACTTAACTGGAAGGTGCACAGAAACAAGAATGTGTCAACACGATTGGTTGTGAACCTCAGGTCGTGTCCTAGTGGTAACTAGAAGGTTTATTCTTGATTGATTCCTTAAACTATTCAAGATCATTAAGACTCCCACTGACTCCTTGACATATAAGTTTTTCTTTTAAGGAACATTCCTTGACAA
This sequence comes from Lactuca serriola, assembly GCF_051521515.1. Lineage (NCBI taxonomy): Eukaryota > Viridiplantae > Streptophyta > Magnoliopsida > Asterales > Asteraceae > Lactuca > Lactuca serriola. The sequence goes on along the minus strand of NC_136412.1, from coordinate 64,000,234 downwards.
GCAAAAAACGAATATTCAAAAGTTAGTGTGAACTCTCGACAATAAAATATCTCATGGAATTGGTCTTAGTTTATCTGTCTTTTAACCACAACATCACAACTTACTAATTTCAAATGTGCTAGAGCAAGAAAACATTTTTACTCCACATTTCATGAGGTGGTATAAACCTACTTAGTTTGAGATGAGCTTCAAGGTACGATTTGTAGTTACTAGAGTGTGACTCTAAAACTTGATTTGGAAACGAAGTATGATTCATCTCTTGATTAAACTATTTCAACAATATCTGATTCATCTTCTTAGTTGAGACAATTTCACTAAGATGTCCTTAGAGGATAAATTGTGACACAGTTCCATAATCATTAAGATGATCATAAAATATGATACTAAAGTACTCTCCTTTCCTTTCAGATTGGAGAAACCTTTATCCTTCTGCCTAATAGATTCTTCCTATTCGTTCTGCCATTCTTTGAAACTTTTCAACGAATCAGAATTACACTTAATCTTATAAGTATAACCATATTTATTGAACCATCAGTAAATCATGACGAATAGATTTATCATCATTTGTTGTGGATCTGAATATTCCACGTCAATGTGTACTAGATCCTTTAGTCCTTCACTTTGACTCACACAAACATTTAATCAACAAATTAGTCTTAATCTTCCAACGATCAAGGTTCTCATACACCACACAATTCAAATTGTATGACTCCAAGTTTCTATCTAACTGAAACTTGGGCGATAAGAATTCATTTTGACTTGGCTAATTATGACATTACCACAAATAACAAAGAATCAGATCCATATTTATTATTGCTTAATAATAGAAATATAACCACCAATTTTCAAAAATGCCATTGCGAGGATATATAAAGTAAATAAGATAAAAAAAATTTACTTTATTGATAAAATACGGAAAAATTTATCCTTACAATGCAAACATATGAAAACTATGTTTCTAGACATATTTCCTAAGCAATCTATTAATCTATCATAACTCCTAATCAGCAGCTCAAAAATCTGATCCTCAAACCATGTGACCGAAACCCATCTCTTACGATCAGAATTAGCTTTCTCTTCTTCTTAAGCTTTCTTCTTTCTCTTAGATCCTGCAAAACATCAAAATGTAACTATCACATCATGTAATAAGAATCTATGAGTAGGAACTTAATAGAGTTAAATAATGGATGCACCTAAAGTAGAGTTATACAACTTGAATTTAGTATCTCTGCGATCCTTCAGGTAGTCAGGGTAGCTTCGCATCCAATGCCCCTTCAATTGGTAATAGAAACATATGGACTCTTCAGGAATAGCACATGGAACTATCTCAGAACTGGCTTTTCTTTTTACCATATGGTCAAACAGTTTGACCTTGGTCGATCCCTTTCCATTGGGAAGAGAAACCTTTTCTGGACTGCCAATGTTGCCATTGCTAAGATCCATGGAAATTTGGGAGATTGATCCTTCAAACACATTTGCTTGACCAGTGCAGTTTAGCATTTCTGCTTCACCAGCAATTAGCAAATATGTCAGATCAATGAGGGTCACGTCGTTGTCAGTCATATAGTAGTTTTTAACAAACAGACTATATGACTCAAGAAGCAAGTGAAGAACCAAGTCAATAGCCAGCTCCTTTGGGAAAACGACACCCAACATTCCCAATCTGTCAATATACGACTTCATGTTTAGAATATGCACACACAGAGAATTTCCATCTAGGTGTTTGCATGCCAACAAGGCTTGAGTGACCTTGAACTTTTCAATTTGATGGAAACATGGGTTGGGGAGAATCACTGGAGGTGGTGGAGGAAGAGTTAGAGAAGCATGATTTCCAGTTCCACCATTTGAAGAAGGGAACATTCTTTCACCCTAATCAACTTGTGGAAAATCGTCTTCAGATAGAGAAGGAAAACCATTTCCAAGAAGACCATAGTTGTCTGAACTTGACATCTATAAAGGGAGAAAAGAATTCAAGTTATTTGATTTATTTAATCCTTAATTATTAACCCAAAATTTAAATTAAGGCTAGGACCCATATTTTCGATTCGAATTCTGAAGAGTGATGTCGTAATCAAATTCATATCTATTTTAGGTAGGCAACCAATTACCAGTTTCAATAAAATGAAACTTCTAGATCTTTTGATATTCATTGAACTATTCAATGGCATGTTTAATCTCGATTATGCTCTCACTTTGTGACTGGGATGTCGAGGATCACAAACGAGATGTGAATAACCATACAAATTAGATTGGTATTCTCAATGTCATTTATCACCTAATCAATGTGTCGATTAACCACACACGCTCCATTGATCAATGATAAATTACGAGACACCTATTGCCAAAAATATTGGTCCTATATTAGTGTGCCAGTTAACCACACACGCTCCACTAACGACCAATAAGATGCAATGTGCAATTTAATGGGTTAGCATCAAATTCACTTTTTTTTCCTAAAGTAACTAAGAATGGGATTTTAGAAAACATTTATTTACTTTATGTCATTATACTTTTAATGAGAGTTTAGTGTCCTAACCTACCCGTTCGGCTAATGATCCTCCACTAGTCAAGGGTGCGGTGGGTAAGAATGGATACCTAATGGCGGTCATTTTACAGGCCGCTTCCTTAAATACCCCTTATAGACCAGCTTTGTGAACGAGGCCTACTAACGACAAGACTGACTTTTCTTACATATTATATATATATATATATATATATATATATATATTATATGTGTGTGTGTATGTATGTATGTATGTATGTATGTATGTATGTATATATAGGGCTAGGTTATAATGTGGATGGACAACTATTGTGCGGACGTGTGGACAATGCTATTCTATGAGAATTACTAATAGAATAAGTTGTTTAGTAATGCGAATACGTTCAATCTCACATAAATATCGTCATTTTCATGCATTCTCACTAATTTTTATTCATTTTTGTTCTCTCACATCGTTTTTCACTCATTTTCATTCTTACAGAATATGACTCAATAAACATTCTGACAACATTCTGACAGAATGAGAATAATAATAAAAAGTCTATAATAACCTCATAGATGATTTAATTAGTGAGAATATGTGATAATGACAATAGTTATGTAAGATTGAACGTATTGATATTATCAAACAACATATTTTATTTTTCATTCTCACAGAATAACACTGTCCACACGTCCGCACAATAGATGTCAATCCACATTTGAACCTAGCTCTCTCTCTCTCTCTCTGTATATATATATATATATATATATATATATATATATATATATATATATTAAACTTTTAATTTGATTAAAATTAAACCCTTTATGGATTTATTAATTGTCTTTTAATTAAACACTTAAGTAAATTATTAATAACATCCATAAGGATGTACTTTAAACCTTTTAAAATACCGAGGTTCTTAAATTTAAAATTTCAAAATTAAACTATTTAATTAAATTTTAAATTGTAAAACCATATGGTGTATTTTTAAAAGTATTCAAAAATACAAGATCAAATTTTAAATGATTAAGTTAATAAATTAATTTTGTCTTTATCTAAAAATTTGACCAAATCATTTATCTTGATAAGGATATACCATCACCTTTTCTAGAAAATTCCATTTTAAGCAATAAAAACGAATTAAGGCAGTTATCCTAATCAAATCAAGATATGAAAATCAAAAAATCAGAGATCTGACGAGTCAACTCGTCGAGTTATGGGCAGTGAACTCGTTGAGTTAGACCAACTCTTCGAGTCCCATGAGGAACTTGTCGAGTCTGAAAAACAGATTGACGAATATGTTCCCTCTTCTTTTGGACAATTCACATATGCATCAAATTCAACTGAAAAACATCATAGACCAACTCTTCAAGGCCCTTCCTGTTTCAGTTTCTGTAGTGCATTTCCGTGCAAACTCCCATGTGATGGAAGTTGCACTTATTACACTTTGGAAAAGTTCCATCATATCGACTTGGGGGTACTGGAGTAATAGAGACAGTGGTAGGAATAAAAGCAGGAACAACAATGGGAACAATAGTAGTGTGTACTGCCACAGTTTCTTGCTTTTTAGAAGTCTCTTGCGATGATTGCCCATTTTCGTTTGTTCTAGACCTTCTTTTTGCTGCCTCCTTATTTGGGTTTTTCAGAAATGGCTGGCATGGAGCCTTAACGAACTCCATGATCTACGAGTGTATGTGCCAGACGCTTGGCACTATTGAAAGTAAGGGGATTGGCAGCTATAACGTTTCCTTGAGTCGGGGGAGTTAACCCCCCATATGTATCTTTCTACTGTCATACTCTCCGGGGTGACCATCCCGGGACACAAAAGAACCAAGTCACTGAATCTGGCAGTATAAGCAGCAATATCAGAGTCCTTCATCATGAGACTATAGATTTCCTGCTCTAACTTTAGTGTCTCACCTTTGGGACAATATTCTGCCAGCATCAGAACTTTTAAGTCTTCCCAGCTCATAGCATTGGCTACTGGGAGAGATAACGACTAGACATAGTTGTTCCACCAAGAGAGGGCTCTATCCAAGAAATTTCATGTTACAAAATTCATTTTTCTAGCTTCAGGGCACGCACAGATTCCAAACACCGATTCGGTTATCTCAAACCAGTGTGTTAGAGTAACGACACCTCCAGTTCCATCAAAGAATTTGGGTTTGGCGTTCGTGAAGTCTTTATAAGAACACTCCATTGGGTGTCCAAGACTTTCCCCGTGATTAGAGATGTGAGCACCACTACTGGATCCACTAGTACCACTAGCATTAATTTGCGTCATAGCAGCAACCACGACAGCTGTTACTGTTGCTTGGAAGACATGAGTCTATGAAGCTCCGTCTTCTCAAAACCTATGGATACATGTTTACTGATTTCCTTAGAATACAAGTAGTTTTGAAAAGAGTGTCAACAATTAAGTTGGTGAGTTGATAAGCATGTTTGTAACTGAAATTTGTTATTTGTTCCTTGAAAATGTAAGTATGTTTTCCTAGAATATCCTATATTTGTTGTTGTAATGTGTTGTAGTCTTAATACCCTAAGACCAAAACGTGTAAATGTTATTATACTCTTAATTAGTATAATGTAGTTGTAATTCACATAAAACCATGAAAAGTATGTTTTCTTTATACTGGAATAGTATTCTGCATTTGTACTTGTATAAAAACTGTGTAATTGTAAGTGCCTGGATTCACCAGTTGTACTTGTAAAATACTGTATTATAGTTTTATTATTTAATAAACCTATGTGAAGTTGTTTACTTATTCATACACTAATCGTTTTATTCAATACCAAATAATGAGTTATCATAACCATGCTTGATGACCTAAGATGGCATGAACATGACGTTCTTCGGGCATCGTAGTCAGTACGACATTTGTCACCCCAGGCCTGTCCGCCTAACTGTAGCGAACGGTTAAGGTGCGGGATTGTCAGTCCCGTATAGATCTATACATTAGTGTCACGCTCTCCCTCTAGGAGACTCTGGTCATAATTTCAGGACTTGGTTGGTACTTAGATAAGTACACGGTTGTAGCTTAAACTTTTATTTGAACAAGTTTAACTTACATGGACTTGAAATAACAGGTTGTTACATTATTCCCCCGTTATAGGGAATTTCGTCCCGAAATTGTTTTTAAAGTGTATACATGAACTAGGGAAAAGATGTTGGTATGTTTGTTTCATTTGAACTTCCCATTCCCTAGTGAATTCAGGTCCCCGCTTGGCATTCCAACGAACCTTCACTATTTGTATACGACTTTGTTTTATTCTTTTGATTTCCCTATCCATGATCTCCACTGTTTTTTCTATGAAGTGTACACTCTCATTTAACTCTATTTTTTCTGTGGGATTACAAGAGTCTCGTCATACAGACACTTCTTGAGATTAGATACATTAAAAGTGGGATGAATTTACTTAGCTCATGCGGTAGATTGAGTTTATAAGCAACCGGGCCGATGCTAGCAAGATTCTTAAATGGTCCGATGTACCTTGGATTTAATTTTCCACGCTTTCTGAAGCGTATCATGCCCTTCTAGGGTGAGACCTTCAATGGGACACAGAGTCACCAACCTGGAATTCCAAGGGCTTTCGACGTTTGTCCGCATAACTCTTTTGTATGTCTCTAGAAGCTTTCAAGTCGTTCCCAGATTCGGACGATCTTTTCTGTTGTTTCTCGAATGATCTCGGTACCGGTTAAAGTATTGTCGGGTACTTTATTCTTGGCTAGTTGCGTATCACCCACATCAGCCCAGCACAGAGGGGATCTGCACTTATGACCATAGAGGGCTTCAAAGGGAGCAACTTTGATGCTAGTGTGATAGTTGTTGTTGTACGAGAACTCAATGAGTGGTAAATAGGTATGCCAAGCTTTACCAAAATCAATTACAGAAGCCGTCAACATGTCTTCTAGCTTTTGTTTGGTTCTCTCGCTTTGCCCATCAGTCTGAGGATGGTACACTGTACTCATGTCAAGATTGGTTCCCAAGGACTTTTGTAGTGATTGCCAAAACCGCGAGGTAAATCTACTATCTTGGTCAGAGATAATGGATATTGGCACACCATGCAATCGTACTATCTCTTTAATGTACGTCCTTGTTCTCCATTTTGTCAGTTTCTTTTATTGGCAGGAAGTGTGCGGATTTGGTTAATCTGTTGACAATCACCCAAATGGTGTCATGACCACCTGTTGTCCTAGGTAACTAGGTTATGAAATCCGTAGTTATCTGCTCCCACTTCCATTCAGGTATTTCAAGTTGTTCTAGCAAACCCGAAGGCTTCTGATATTCTACCTTGACTTTGGCACAATTTAGACACTTGCCCACATAGGTAGCAATTTTAGCTGTCATGTTCGGCCACCAATAGAGTTTCCTAAGGTCCAGATACATCTTTTCTGAAACTAGATGAATGGATTATCGAGTTTTATGGACTTCATTTATGACAACATCTCGGTAGCCACCAAACTTCGGTGTCCATATTCGATTCATGAGAAAACGAACTTCGTCACCCTTGATTTCCAAGTTCTTTTCCATCCCTCTTAAGGCTTCACCTGTCACGTTCTCGGGTTTCAAGGCTTCCAGTTGAGCCTATTTGATTTGAGCGGACAGGTGTGAATGGATTGTCATAGTTAGAGACTTTACTCAGTGGCCCGAGTACTCTTTTCGACTAAGGAAATTTGCTACTACGTTGGCTTTGCCAGGAAGATAGCGAATCTCCCATTCGTAATCATTGAGTAGTTCCACCCATCGTTGTAGTCTCATGTTAAGTTCCTTTTGATTGAATATGTGATGGAGGCTTTTGTGGTCTGTAAAGACTGTGCATTTCGTACCATAAAGGTAATGCCTCCAGATCTTCAAAGCAAAAACCACTACTCCCAATTCAAGGTCGTGTGTAGTATAGTTGAACTCATGGTTCTTAAGTTGTCTCGAGGCATAGGATATGACCTTTCCTTGCTGCATGACAACGCAACCTAGCCCTTGTTTGGACGCATCATAGTAAACGACAAAATCTTCCATCCCTTGTAGGAGGGACAAGATCGGTGCGTTGCATAAGGCTCGCTTTAGTGTCTGGAAAGCAGTTTCTTGTTTCCCCTCCAACCTGAAGGTTACACCCTTCTGAGTCAGAGTGGTGAGGGTTTTTGCGATTTTGGAGAAGTTTTGGATGAACCTTCTTTAATATCTAGCGATACCTAGAAATTCACGAATCTATGTCGGGGTTCGTGGGGTCGCCCAGTTTTCGATAGCTTTGATCCTAGAGGCATCGACATGTATCCCATCCTTGCTAACTACATGACCTAGGAAGTCCACCTTTCGAATTCAAAATTTGCACTTCGAGAACTTCACATACAATTTCTCTGCCCTTAAGGTTTCTAAGACTTGTCATAAGTGTATGTTATGTTCTTCCTTACTTCAGGAATATACTAGTATATCGTCGATGAAAACTATAAGGAACTTGACTAAGTAAGGTCGACACACACAGTTCATTAGGTCCATGAACACTACAGGCATATTCGTTAGACTAAAGGGTTGTTGGGTTTTAGTATACTACAACATCCTATGGTGCACATACAACCCTAAAAGCTTTGGATCTATGTTTTCTCTAAATATACATGCAATATTGTTTCCAAAGCTTTAAGCCTACAACTAACATAAAATTGATATAAACAACATAGAATTGAGTTATAAAGTTACCTCTTTGTTGTAGCTTGTAGTTTTGGCCTTTAAGAACTTAGTGCCCCAAATGTTGCACCTCAAACGGTTCACAACACACCTAGGACAAAGGAGAACTTGAGAGAGAAGCTACTTGCACACAAAACTGTCTACCACTCATCTTGGAATGCATGGGGGCCGATTTTGGTGACTAATGGGTTCCTTTTATAGTGTGGCAAGGTCTAGGGTCACATTCATGCAAACCCTAATGCCCATGACCTTTCACATTACTTAGGCTCCATGGGTTAAATCTCTATGGACTATCCATATACTACCATATTGATTTATCCCATCCTAAATAACCATTGGCCCACACTATAAGAATCATTGATTTACCAAATCAATCCCCATATATTTAATTAGTCTCTTTTGATCACAAAATTAATTCCAAATTAATTCTTGATCAATACTAATTAAATAATATGATTTCATATTAATATATTAAAACTTATAATATATTAAGAAATCATAAGTAACCTCTTACTCAAGTATCCATCCTATCAAATTGTCCTGATGATATGTAACCCGAATGGACCATGCTACTCTCGGGTCAAGTACATACCAATTATAGTTATGTGCTTAGACACCTAATCCAACGGTCTCCCTCTGGGTTAAGTCTTATAAGTATTATTGCAAGTATAACTCCAAAATCCCAACTAGCAATCGTAGCTCTTAAATGCCGTTGTCGAATTCTGACCTAGTCAGTGACGCGTCCATTAGATAAGGGATCATATATTCCTCCATTTTAGATATCGTATGGACTAAGACATAGATTATAATCATTCTCTTTGTCCATATGTTGTTTCTCGATTTCTGATTTATGACGACCGACTAATTGAACAAATCAAATCAGTCTAGACTTAGCCAAGCACTTAGGGTGTCATCAATAAATCATCGAGGGGCCCACAGATATCGCTAATATCCCTCTAATGGTAAAAGGAACGGATAAACTTCGACTCATATGCTCGCTTGTACTTACTCATCAAATCACACACAACAATATGTTTTATAACACCAAGTTACTAATGCATTTACATATGTCAATGTGCAACCAACTTGTATATTACAACTCACAGGTCTTGGTTTAAAGAATATAAGATATTAGCGTCTCACAATCACTCGTGATAAAATCCATGAAGTGATTTAGACGAGCGTGGGTTGAATCTAATACTTGAATCTTATTCCAAGAGTACTCATGAACACTGCAACAAACTTGTGAAATGTCTAAAACACCTAGACAAACTACATACCCATTCATGGCAGTGTTGCCTCAATACCTACTTCCAAAGTATGATCGACTGTGGATGGGTTGAATAACCTAGTTATTAAGGAAGTCAAAACATGCAAAGTGAAACACAAGAATAATAAACTTAATACTATGCTCCAAGCATGCACACTATGTATATCTAATTATTCATTGTATAATGTTATATAATCAACTTAATACTTGAATTAAAACAATAGTTGTCCCATGCTCCAAGCATGCACACTATGTTTATCTATGATCCTTACTTTGTGAAATAGATCAATTGACAACATTTCAATGATGCTCATTTCACAATTCCAAATCCTTAACGTAAATGTAAGAATATCAAAGTCTTGCCATTTACTATAATCGATTAGATGCTAAACTTATATGCAATGATTCTCTTGTAATGACTATGCACAAAAGTCATAGAGACTTTGCAAAAAACATTACACAATATTCCAATGGAGATAAATTCCATGGAAACGAAGTCTCAAATTCAAAATACATTCCTTTGAACATCCTTCTTTCATTAAGTTTCCTAATCTTACACAGATTTAAAGAATAACTTCCACTTATAGAAACATTTCCATGTTCCCATTTTGACTATCACTTCTGAACAAGAGTTACCTCTTCTCAGAGTATGTCAATATGGTCCATCCATTTTTATACTTCCAACTATAAGCGACCAATCCTTGGCGAACCTTAGATTGTGCTTAACAGTTGTTAACCACTTTAGTCATATCCAGTTCTAGTCCTTTTTCCCTCTTAATGCCTTAGGCATTTGGAAATTTGAGAACGGATGAATATTATAGCACATGTAATTGATCTTATACCCGAAGCGTGTTGGACAAAATTCATAAAGACATGATACTTGACCAGTCTTTTGCTACAATATTTCTATTTTCCATGTTCTCATAATTCGAATTATGAAGAGTGATGTCGTAATCATAATCAAATTTTTAGAATGCAATTAACATTTCCATCTAAGCAGTTAATATCGGCGATTTACAGGTGATTTCCAGGTGGGATATCGGTTATCGGTACTTTTAAAAATAGCGGTGACAAATATCGGTCCAAAATATCGAACCGCAAATAATCAGTGATATTTACCGATATTTCCAGGCGATTTCCAGGTGGGATATCGGTTAAGTAATTTTACTTGCTTTTTTTTAGTGTTAAGTCATAGCCTTAAGTCTTATGGACTTAACTTAACTGAACCTACTATTATGTGAAGTACTTAATTGTTAGTTTTAGGTCATAGGCTCATGTTTTAAGTATTAACCGATCTTATTGTTATGTTAATTGTTACATACTTAAGTGTTAACTTGCTAGTTTTTATAGGTTTGATCATGTTGATGTGTTAAGTACATAATTCTTAAATGATGATGATGATATTAGAGTTGATGTGGATGATCTAGATAAATTAATTAGACGCCTTGGTTGATGTGGACTTGGAGGAAGATTCCATGGCTTACGTAAGATTATGTTTCAAACATTGACAGTTTTGAATTTTGACTTTTTATATTACTTTTATATATGTTTTATGTTTATATATATTAATTATGCATGATATAAAAATACCAATATCCCATCGATATCCCACCGCGATAACCTATATCCCAAATATCGGCCCTTGAACGATATTTGATTTTGGACCGCTATAACTGCCTAGATTTCCATATATAAAATTTCCTTATGTTGAACCATTCCAACATAACATTCATATATATATTTGACTAAATTTGATTAAAAAACTCAATCTAAGCATTTAGATTTTGAACTGAAGTATAATTTCCTCTCCCTTAATTATAGTAAAACAACTTTTCAAACCCCGCAACTTTGTGATTTGAAACCTTTTGTTTTTCTATAATTAACATTGCTAACTTGCAACACTTTTCATAATAATTATGCTCCCACTATCATAATAATTATTATCTTACTAGCATAATACTTATGCTTGTTGGATTAGATGTCTAAGACCATAACTATTAATGGTATATACTTGACCCAAGAGTAGCATGGTCCGTTTGGGTTGCATATCATCAGAACAATTTGTTAGGATAGCCTCTTGAGAGAAGGTTATGTATGATTTATTAATATATTATAAGTTCTAATATATTAATATAAAATCATATGTTTTAATTTGTATTGATCAATAATTAATTTGGAATTAATTTAGTGATCAAAGGAGACTAATTAAATCTATGGGGACTAATTATGGTAATTAGTTATATTTATATATGTTGGACTTATGATCCATGTTGGACCAAGTTTATGTTTGGATACATAAAGAGTTGGGCCACATGAACCATGGATCATAACACCCATGGCTATGGATTTGGGTTATACCCATGACCCTTGGAATCCTACATATAAATAGATGACTCCATAGCCAAAATCGCCACTTCTAGTTCTAGAGGCTCATGGAGTTAATTTAGGTGTGGAAGGAATTCTCTCTCAAATGTATACCTTTGTCCATGATGTGTTGTGACTTCATTTGAGGCTTCCACACTATTAGGGCTAAGCTCTTAAGGCCAAATACATCAAGACTTCAAGCTGCATAAAAGGTATGTTACCCTAACTAGTATCTTATATGGTTTATGTCAAAGGCATGCTAGTTATAGGTTTAATGCCTTGGAAACCATTTGCATGTATAATTTGTGAAAACATAGATCCAAGGTATTTAGGGTTGTATGTGCACCATAGGATGTTGTAGTATACAAAACCCATCAATGCTCCTACTAGCTTTAACATGTATTCAGAAATCAGCTGGACTTCTAGAAATCAATACTTATTGACTTTATTTCCAAAGTTCAGATTTCTGATACGAGATGCTTCGATAAGACTTTACCTAGGCTTCTCAAAATCATACACCTTTCCTTAGATAGCTCACATGTGTGCTAAACAATTTTAGAACTTACAACAATAAGTTTCAAATGTTTAGACCTTTTCCATTTCTCACAATTTGAACTATGAAGAGGTATGTCGTAATCATAATCGAATTTAAGAATGCAAATATCACAACTGCTAATTATTAAAATCCACTTAGTGAAAGTGTTTCCTCACAATCATTTTCATGAATTGGAGAGAAACCTTATGACACTTAGATTTTATGGTGTATGTGTTCCTATCCATGTGAATTTGTCAAACCATAATCATAAGACAAGGTTAGTGAAAAATCCAAACTCATATGGACTGAACTTGTTCAATTTTAATTTCTTGCCACTTGGTAACACAAGGGCCTACCATGTCTTCCAAGTTGTTAAGCAGCTCACTCATACTGATCAATGAAACTTTCATTGATCCAGGTGCTTTGCCTTATTCAAACAATTGAGAACTCATAGAACTCACATGCATAGTCAACTTTTAACTGGAATAAGCATAAAAATAAGAATATGTCAGGACGATAGGTTACAACCTCAAGTCGTGTGCTAGTGATTAACAATAGGTTTATTCTTGATTAGTTCTTGAAACTAGTCAAAATCATTAAGACTCCCACTGACCTCTTGATATATAAGATTCTGTTGTCATGAACCATTCCTTGACAAACAAATATTCAAGAGTTAGTGCGGATTCTTATCGAGACATACACTTCACACAATTGGTCTTAGTTTGTCTTTGTCTTATCCAAGACATCACAACTTACCAATTTCTAATGTACAAGAGTAAGAAACATTTTACTCTACATTTGATGAGTGTTTTAAACCTTCCTTAAGATTATGTCACTCAAGGTAACAATCTTAGAGTATGACTCCAAGACTTGTCTTTGGAACAAAGTATGACTCATCTTCTTGATTTAACAATTTCAGCAATTCACGATTCCTCTTCTCAGCCATAGAAATGCAGTAAGATAACCCTAGAGGATCAATTGTGATATGATTTTTCATAATCATTAAGATGATCATAAAACACGATACTAAATACACTCTCATCTTTTCAGATTGGAGAAACTTTTATCTTTCTACCTAATTTGATTCTTCTCATTTTTTCTGCCATACATTGAAAATTTATCAATGATTCAGAATTATACTTAATCTTGTAAGCATAACCATATTTATTAAACTTTAGTAAATCATGACGAACAGTTTTATAGTTCTTTGTGGTTGACCAGACCAGCGCACAACCAAGTGTACCCAATCTCCAACTCCTTCACTTGACTCACATATACATGTGAACAAGGAATTAGTCTTAATTTCCCAAAGATGAAGGTTCTCATTCTTCACGCAATATAAGTTGCATGATTTCAAGTTTTTGTCCAATTGAAACTTGGATGATGAGAATCTTTCCTTATTTGGTAAATTTTGACACTACCACAAACGAAAGAATCAAATCCATTATCCAATATTGCTATCAGTGGAAACATATAAGTAACTTTTTTCACAAATTCCATTGTAAGGATACTTAAAATAAAATAAAAAACTTTTCTTTAATTATGAAAATTTGTGGAAAACTTGTCCTTACAATGTAAATATAAATGAAAACTATGTTATTACATATTTCTAAGCAATCTATCATAACTCCTAAGCAGCAGCTCAAAAATCCGATCTTCGAACCTTGCGATCGAAATCCATCTCTTCACGATCAGATTCATCATGCTCTTACTTTTAAGCTTCCTTCCTTGTGCATGCTCCTACAAAACTTCAAAATGCAACCTTGTCACATCACGTATTAAGAATCAACAATTAGGAACTTAATAGAGTTAGATAGTGGACTTACTTGAAGTAGAGTCAAATATTTTGACTTTTACCATCCTTATGATCTTTTAGGTAAATTGTCCAGCTTCGCAACCAATGCCCCTTCTCTTGACAATAGAAACATATGGACTCTTTGGGAATGGTAAACGAGACTATCTTAGACTTAGCCTTTCTCTTTACTATTTGGTCAACCGGGTTGACTATGGCCGATCCCTTTCCATTGGTAAGAGAAATCTTTTCTGTACTTCCAATGTTTCCATTGTCAATCTCCATGGAAGTTTGAGAAGTAGATCTTCCAATCAAATTTGCTTTTTAAGTGCGCCAAATCATTGCTGATTCAGCAGCAACAAGAAAATAAATAAGATCAATAAGGGTCATGTCGTGGTCTGTCACATAGTAGTCCTTAACGAACTCACTATATGACTCAGGAAGTGATTGAAGAACCCAGTCAACAGCCAACTTCCTCAAGACAACAACACCCAATACACTCAACATGTCTATATGTGACTTCATCTCCAAGACGTGAGTACACACATACCTTACATCTTGATGTTTCATTGCAAGTAGGGATTGAGTGACCTTGAACTTTTTCAACTCTTTGAGCTTCTGGGTTAGGGAGAATAATTGGAGGAGGTGGAGGAAGTGAAGCATGATTTCCATTTCCACGATCCAATCGTGGAACATCATCTTCATGAGGAAACCTTATTCCAAAAGATTTGGGTAGACCATAGTTGTATGTACTAGACATCTACAAGGGAGAAATTCAAGTTAGTAGATTTAAGTCCTTAATATAACACCCAAATGACATACTAAGGCTAGGACCCAACACAATATTTTACAATTCGGAAGAGGGATGTCGTAATCCAATTGTAAAGTATTTGAAGGTAGGTAAATGACGATTTGCCAATATCCACCATGAACAAAAAATTGAATATTAAGTTTTAATTGGTATGAAATTCCTAGATCCTTTGAGATTCATTGAACTTTTCAATGGCATGTTTAAATCTCGATTATGCCCTTCAAGTTTGTGACTGGGATGTCGAGGATCACAAACAAGGTGTGAATAACCATGCAAATTAACTTGGTACACCCAATGTTACAACCGCCTAATTAATGTGTCAGTTAACCACACATGCTCCATTGATCTATGATTAACATCAAACTACCCTTTATCGCATACTGTCAGTCCCAGATTAGTGTGTCGGTTAACCACACACGCTCCACTAACGACTTAACAAGGTGCAAAGTGCAATTTCATGGGATAGCACCATATTCACATTTTCCTAAAGTAACTAAGATTGGGAAATTAATAAAAGTTTAGTTACTTTATAATTATCATTATACTTATAATGAGAATTAATGTCCTATCCTACCCGTTCGGCTAACGACCCTCCACCAGTCAAGGAAGCGGTGGGTGAGAGTGTGGCACCCATTAAACTACCATTTTATAGGCAGTAAACTTATACACCCCCCTTATAGACCGACTTTGTGAATGAGGCCTACTAACGGTAAGACTGACTTATCTTATATATATATATATATATATATATATATATATATACACACACACATATATATATATATATATATATATATATATATAATTATTAAACTTGTAGTAATATAATAGTATAAGGGGTTGAATTTTAACTTTTAAAACTCTAGGGTTTAATTTGGAATTAAAGTATTCATAAGTGAAACATTAAAAATTCCAAAACTTAAGGGTAAGTTTTGAAACTTTTCAAAACTTTTGGTTTCCATAACTTATGAGTTTAATATGGTTTTTATGAAAAAACGTTTCAAGTTCCATAACTTGAGGACAAGTTATGGAAGACTTTAAAAACATTTAAAAAGAAAATTTTTTCATTTTCCATAACTTGAGGAAAAGTTATGGAGTTCATAAAGGGCATTTAGATCATATTTTTTTTAACTAAGATAAATTATCAAATAATATATCTATGATCTAATGAAACTCATAAGTCAAGATAATTGATATCAACCATTTGCAAGAAATTAGCCTATCATATAAACTAATACAAATTTTGAAACTATGACAATTATCTTTTATTTGGATGTGGATAATCATTACCATAGCAACAAAATCAAATTTTATGAACAAAAACATTTTGTGATAATGATCCTAATCCAAAACAGGCCAGAAAACTGAAATTTTTTCCCACTGAACAGTCACCACCTCGTGGTGATCAGGCACATTCCAAAAAAAATGATTTTTCTTGCATTGAACAAATTAACCAAGCATCAATATAACAGAAAACAACCCATGGATCTGATACCACCTTTGGCTTTTACTATACTTCAACATCCTATGGTGCACATACAACCCTAAAATCTTTGGATCTATGTTTTCTCTAATTATACATGCAATATTGTTTCCAAAGCTTTAAGCCTACAACTAAAATACAATTGATATAAACAACATAGAATTCAGTTATAGAGTTACCCCTTTGTTGTAGCTTATAGTTTTGGCCTTTAAGAACTTAGTGCCCCAAATGTTGCACCTCAAACGGTTCACAACACACCTAGGACAAAGGAGAACTTGAGAGAGAGGCTACTTGCACAAAAACCAGCTACCACTCTTCTTGGAATGCATGGGGGCCGATTTTGGTGACTAATGGGTTCCTTTTATAGTGTGGCAAGGTCTAAGGTTACATTCATGCAAACCCTAATACCCATGACCTTTCATATTACTTAGGGTCCATGGGTTAAACCTCCATGGACTATCCGTGGACTACCATATTGATTTAGCACATCCTAAATAACCATTGGCCCACACTATAAGAATCATTGATTTACCTAATCAATCCCCATATATTTAATTAGTCTCTTTTGATCACAAAATTAATTCTTGATCAATACTAATTAAATAATATGATTTCATATTAATATATTAGAACTTATAATATATTAATAAATCATAAGTAACCTCTTACTCAAGTATCCATCCTATCAAATTGTCCTGATGATATGCAACCCGAATGGACCATGCTACTCTCGGGTCAAGTACATACCAATTATAGTTATGAGCTTAGACACCTAATCCAACAAGGGCATCACTACAAATTCTTAGTGACCGTAGCGAGTTCTAAAAGCAGTCTTTGGAATATCATCCTCCTGGACTCGTAGTTGATGGTATCCTGATCTCAGGTCAATCTTGGAGAAGAAATTGGCTCCTAGAAGTTGATCGAGTGGTCATCTATTCATGGCAGAGGATATCAGTTTTTAACAGTGAGTATATTTAATTATCGGTAGTCTATGCACATGCGGAATGATCCATCCTTCTTTTTCACGAACAGGACCGGTGCTCCCCAGGGAGAGAAGCTTGGTCTTATGAGTCTTTTGCTTAGAAGTTCGTTCAACTAGTTGGATAGTTCCTGCATCTTTGATGGTGCTAAATGGTACAGGGATTTAGCTACGCGGTAGCTCCGAAAATCAAGTCGATTCGGAATTCAACTAAGCGTTCAGGAGGAACTCCTGGAAGATCTTCAGGGAAAACATCGGGGAAATCACAAAATTCAGGGATATCCTTGATGTTTTACACTTCTTGTGTCTTATCTACCACATGAGAAAAGAAGGCACATTAATTTTAGTGAATATACTTCTGTTTGACGCAAGAAATGATTTGAAGATACGTATCGGGTTTGTCATCACAGATAACGAGAGATTCGTTACTTGGCAGATTAAGACGAATGGCTTTTTCATAACATAGGATATTAGCACAGTGAAGACTTAATCAATCCATGTCGATGATAATGTCGAAGCTTTTAATTGAGACCGACATAAGGTCAATTTGAAAATAATGGTTGTTTAGAGTAAGCGTGCATCCTATGTATATGTCGTTTGTACTCTCGGTCTTTCCATTTTCCATCTCTGCGATAAATGTATCTTTTAATGTTTAGGGATTTTCTTTAGTATATGTTTGAATTTATGGCTCAAGAAGCTTTTCTCCGCACCACTATCAAAAAGAATGCATGCGTAAGAATTGTTGAGAAGAAACGTACCGGTAACCATGGTAGGATCTGTCATCGCTTCTTCGTCGCCAATTGCCAAAATTCTTCCTACACTGCCATCATTCCTTATCTTTGGGCAGTCTCTCTTGAAGTGTTTGGTTTCACCAAACTCATAACAAGCTTGACTAACTCTCGCAGTGGGGACTTGAGAAATGGGTTGTGCTGGCGCTTTATAGAAATGGGTGGTGTGCCCCTTCCTTTTGTAGTTTTTGCAGTGCATTTCCCTGCAAACTCCCATGTGATGGAAGGTGCACTTATTACACTTTGGCAAAGTTCCAGCATATCGAATCGAGGGTTCTAGAGTAACATAAATAGTGGTAGGAATAAAATCAGGAACAACAACGGGAACAATAGCAATGTGTACTGCCACAGTTTGTTGCTTTTTAGAAGGCTCTTGCAATGATTGCCCCTTTTGTTTGTTCTAGAACTTCTTTTTGTTGCCTCCTACTTTGGGTTTTTTAGAAACGGCTGACATGGATCCTTGGTGAACTCCATGATCTACGAGTGTCTGTGCCAGACGCATGGCACTATCGAAAGTATGGGGATTGGCAGCTATAACGTTTCCTTGAGTCGAGGGAGTTAACCCCCATATGTATCTTTCTACTTTCTTACTCTCCGGGGTGACCATCCCGGGACAGAAGAGCCAAGTCACAGAATCTGGCATTATAAGCAGCAATATCGAAGTCCTTCATCATCAGACTACAGAGTTCCTACTCTAACTTTTGTATCTCGACTTTGGGACAATATTCTGCCAGCATCGGAACTTTTAAGTCTTCCCAACTCATAGCATTGGCTACTGGGAGAGATAATGACTTGACATAGCCGTTCCACCAAGAGAGGGCTCTATCCAAGAAAGTGCATGCTTTAAACATCATTTTGCTAGCTTCAAGGCACGCACAAATTCCAAACACCGATTTGGTTTTCTCAAACCAACATATTAGAGTAACGACACCTCTAGTGCCATCAAAGCATTTGGGTTTTGTGTTCATGAAGTCTTTATAAGAACACTCCCTTGGGTGCCTAAGACTTTCCCCGTGATTAGATCTGTGAGCACCACTACTGGCTCTGCTAGTACCATTGGCATTAATTTTCATCATAGCAGCAGCCATGAAGGCTGTTACTGCTGCTTCGAATACAGCAGGTTCATACTGTGGAGGTGGTGGATTCGGTGGATTGTTATTGAAATGCCTATTTGATTTACGTGGCAGCATCTTTTCCTATAAAATTTAGAGAGGAAATGATGATAAGTCCTCTATAAAAGTTACGAGTCAGGTGATATTGAACAAGATATATCTTAGTTCTAAACGTATTATATCCTGACTTTCATAGTGTTCTGCGATTTACTAAAGAAGTTTACTAATATAAGTAAACAATCGCAATTTATGAAATTTATAGCAACACTTCTAAGGAATTCGTATAGAATGACTCATACTGGGTCCCCCTATAATCACATAGTGCATACAAATTATATATAACCAAAACCAAGTAGACCTTCGAGTAAGTGATTCTACTCTAAGTCCACAACCAAACAAGGAACAGGAAGTAAAGATAAATTACCAATTCTAAGTCTATAAAATCTTAATTATATATAACTCGTATGTATACACTTTTTAATTATGGATCTACTAGTAAGAGTCTTTTGTTTTCACATGATTGTTTCTAGTAAGAAAAACCTTCTTAAATATTGTTGTTCCAGTGTTATAGTGACATAAAATACTCCTATAGTATTTTAACTTTATGTTTGGTTCTAGAGTTTTTCTGGTATATAGATTTGGTGAGTTTTAGACTTGTTGCAACACCACGATCACTCCCAAACACGTGTTGGTTGTATCTCAAATAAATATTGTTGATCGGGCTATATTTATCCCATATATAATTACATAACTGTCAAGGTTTAACTACAGTGTTCAACATCTAAATACTTTTATGTAGTTCTCATTGTGATATTGTTTCTTGTATGTATGCATGTTAGTATACTTCTTATAAAATACTTAGATTTTAAAAGTATACTTTTAGTCAGAGCGTTTCAGCCTCATTGTATTTATAGTTGTATATCTTTTGTGGTTTGATATACTTAGTTCACGATAAACAATGCTCTGATAACAATCTATCACACCCCCAAACCGGAACGGCGGAAACGTTAAGGGGCGGATGACGTCATGTATAGTATCACAACAATTGCATAATAGTAATCAAATCACAACAACCATTACATTGATAAAGTGTAGTTTTACATTCGTGTTCAAATCAATGTATACTTGACACCAAAATGTATAGCAAAAACTAAAAGACATGAGTCTATGAAGCTCCGTCTTCTCAAACCCTGTGGATACCTGTTTACTGATTTCCTGATAATACAAGTAGTTTTGAAAAGAGTGTCAACAATTAAGTTGGCGAGTTCATAAACATGTTTGTAACTGAAATTTATTATATGTTCCTTGAAAATGTAAGTATGTTTTTCATAAAATCCTATATTTTCTGTTGTAATGTGTTGTAGTCTTAATACCCTAAGACCAAAACATGTAAATGTTATTGTACTCTAAAATAGTGTATTGTAGTTTTAATTCACATAAAACTATGAAAAGTATGTTTTCTCTGTACTGGAATAGTATTTTGCATTTGTACTTGTATAAAAACTGTGTAATTGTAAGTGTCTGGATTCACTAGTTGTACTTGTAAAATATTGTATTATAGTTTTATTATTTAATAAAACTATGTGAAGTTGTTTACTTATTCATACACTAATCGTCTTATTCAATACCAAACTGTGAGTTATCATAATCATGCTTGATGACCTAAGATGGCCTGAACATGACGTTCTTCAAGCGTCGCAGTCGGTACGACATTTGTCACCCCATGCCTTCCGGCCTAACTCTAGCGAACGGTTAAGGTGTGGGATTGTCAGTCTCGTATAGATCTATACACAAGTGTCACTCTCTCTCCCTCCAGGAGACTCTGGTTATAATTTCAAGACTTGGTTGGTACATAGATAAGTATGTGAAATGTTTCTCACAAATGCTAGATTGACGGTTACGTGTAGAATAATGAAAAGTAACTTTGTAATGGATAAACTGTAAATATATCTCATAAACTATATTTATTATAGTTTATATTTTTGTTTTCCATAATGTATTATGAATATGTAAAGTAGTGCATATGATCCATAAACTATACATGTTATAGTTTATTTGTTTCTTTTCCGTATTGTATTCTGAATTTTGAAAAGTAATATGCAAGTTCCATAAACTATACCTATTATAGTTTATATGTATGTGTTCTACTGAAACGAAAATCTTTGTATTGTTAATAATTCGGCAAGTTTAAGTTGTAAAATCCGTGATACGGTTGTTCCCTGAAATTCAACATTCATGTCCAAATAGTACTAAAATCGATTGTAAATTTATATTTTTGTTTAACAAGATATAAATGGTATTATAATTATATGAATATAATATTTATATAATTATGATTAAATAACTAGTCGAATAAATAATTCTACCACAAGCCGACAACCAAGCAAGGAACAGGAAATGGAGCAAAATTATCAATTCTAAGCCTGTTGAACCTTAATTATAATATATATATATATATATATATATATATATATATATGTGTGTGTGTGTGTGTGTGTGTTTAATAACGGCAACGATTGACAAAATGTTGAAAACATTTAGATATTAACACAAAATTTCTTGTGTTACACTTGTACCCCCCCTACCTAAAACAGTGAAAAATCATGAAAACGTAGGGATATGAACTCACCTCGGTTGCGTGTTCTTGGTTGGTTACGATGTGTTTGTGATGATTCCTAGGTTAAAACAAGTTTTAACAAACGTATCCTAATAATATTATACACACAATATTGTATTTAAAATTAGTGATGAATGATTAATAAAGTGTTATATTAACACTAAGTAATATATGATACTTACCAAAACTTGTAATTATTTGGAAGAATCAAACTCTTAGAAAGAAAAGAGGTTCGAAATTGAGAGAGAAATGAGGTGAAAAATATCTACTTGAAGTGTTTAAATGATCCATTTTGTTGCTTAAGTATGAAGGAAGAAGGTAGGCAGTTTGGAGATTTCGGCCGAGAAAGGAGATGATTTCGGTGCACGTTCTCGGTTTCACAAGATACCCACCGAGGAGGGTTTGCGGTCCTGACCGAGAACCCGATTTCGGTCCGAGAAAGGGTAGGATCTACGAAGGTTTTCGGTGCGGATTTCGGTCTTCGCATGAACTTATCTTTAGGTGATTTAATTCTAAAAATCAAAACACATATATAGTAAAGTTATTTCCCTTATATTAAATTAAATAATTTTAATTATTTGACATTGGTTTGACTTTTATTGACTTGTATATATGCATAGTTTTCAATATATACAAGTGTTTATAACTTATATATAAGTATGTTTTCAAAGTGTGTATATATATTAACATATATAAGTAAGTATTCCTGGTATCTAAGGTTCTTATTGTATTATTGTTATAATGTTAATTCACTTGTACAAGGTTGTAGCTTAGATTTTTATTTGAACAAGTTTAACTTACATGGACTTGAAATAACGGGTTGTTACACAAATTGAATACCAAAGCAAAAGCCTAGATCTAGCATATAATTTTTGAAAATTACACAATAAAAGGGTTTTGATGTTTACCTTACTTGTTATGTAGCAATAACAAGAACACCTTTGAGATCCTTGACTCTTAAAAGCTTTATGCCTCACATGTGATACCTCTAATGGCTTACAAACATCACTATCAAAAGTATGAGAGGAGAGAGGAGGGAATACTTTAGAATTCTAGCTAGGGTTCTTGAGATTCAAGCGTTGGCCGAAAATCCAAAGGTGGTGGGGTCTTTATATAGTTGTGGGCTGCTAAGGTTTTCTGGTGGAAACCCTAATTTCCTACTTAAGGATTAAGCAGCCCATGGACTCCTCATCTAGAGGCGTTGGACGAAACCTATAAGGCCTCCCTATATTTTTCGTTCACTCCCATTTAAAGAGTCCAATAGCCTAGTTTCACAACTATTAATGATTTGCAAAACAACCCTTGTTCCTTTAATCAGTTCCTTTAATCCCAAAATTAATTCCAAATTAATTTCTGATTAAATAATAATTAAATAACATTATTTCCAATTAATATATTATTTTCATAATACATTAATAAATCAATTTATTATTCCAAATAATAATTCAACCTCTCACTCCAAAAGTCATCTTGTCAAGTTGCTAGAGTGAAGGCAACCCAAAAGGACCATGCTATTATCAAATCAAGTACATACCAATTATAGTTAAGGGCTTAGACACCTAATCCAACAATTATTGTATTTGTACTATTTGTTAAGTATTGGTATTTTGGGGGAAGTCACTAAGCTTTGGGCTTATAGTTTTGGATTATGTTTCAGTTACTCCAGAGGATCGCGGGAAGGAGAATGCATGATCATGCACCTCCTCATGTTTTGTTACATGATTTTGGGATTACTCTGATATTGAACTTGTTTTGAAAACTAATAGTAAATAATTTTGATTTTTACTTTAACTTAAAAGTTTAATTTTTTCAAGAGTTTTATGGATGTTGCAAGTTGGTATTAAAGCCTTGGTTTGAGTGAATTACAGGAACACTCGTGTGAATCCAGTCTCAAACTAAGGAAAAAGAATTTTCAAAATGATTTCTCAAAGGGTTTTCAAAAACACTCAAGGAGTATGCGATGTGTACGATTAGTAGGAGCCAGTAAGTAGACCCCAAAACACCATATTGTTATCTGATATTGAGATATGTTAGAACAACATGCTAGTAGCAGGATGGGGATCTTTAGGAATTGCATGATATGATTGCCTTATATATAATGCCTTAGATTTTGTAGAGCACTTGATTGATTGTTGTATGCCTCTTTCGTGTATGAACGGACTATTGAGTGAATACGCTAGGTCACATGCTACATGGGTTAAATGATCTTAGGTTAAGGCTTTTGGTCCTGCTGTGCAGCTCTTGTCTGAGTCAAACCATTGTAGGATTAAATCTTTTAGTCTAAGATTGTTTAAGTTGTGCGGCATGTGATTGTATTCATGCAGTAGTTATCTAGAACCAATGGAGGGTCTTGTGGCAGTTAGTGGTAGGATGAGTTGTGTGGGGTCAGCCGACCAGTTGTGATATGTTTAGCTTTCCTCTAAGGAGTGAGGATTGAGTGTATGGTTATGCTTATGGGTATTGTTAGGGTGTTGTGATGATCCTTGAGACAAATACGGGTAGGTGTGGAAGGTAGTATGGGCTCGTACTACTAAAAGCATAGGACCTGTACATGTGGCAAGGAAGTCACAACCCCTAGGGCCTTTTTGGGAATTGGTTTCCTTGTTTTGATGTGTGTATTATCTGATATCTCCCTGGTTATGTTCAGCATGGTGATGACGAGACGATTGGAGGCAGGATCCAGATCAGTATCAGGAGCTAGTGGCCAGGATGGGCCGGTGTTGTCTGTTGGTTAGATGTGAGACGTGATTTCCATGGAGCGTTTTCAGATCTTGCAAGAAGAATTACCCAGTGTTGTTGATTGGATCACGGACAGGGTTGTTTCCAGGCACGAGGAGCATATCGCAGATCGCAGCCTTGCAGTCTGTGGGCGGTGGTGCTAATGGGATGGTTACTGGGGGAGTCCAGGTTCCGCACCCGCAGTGATCGCAGCCTTGCAGCCGGGTCATTTTCGCACCCGCTGTCCTGCTTTAGGGACAGAGGGAGTCCAGGTTCCGACATTCATCATTCCTCATGAGGTTAAAGTCGATCCACAAGAAATCTAAAGTATGAAATTTGATCCCCAATTCTATAATGATATTAGGGTTGATTTATGGATAAGAATGTTGTTATCCGTGACAAGGGTTATGTCCTTCAAGTTTTCCAAGTTCGGAGAAAAAGTAAGCATGCTCATAATTCCCAGAGTTGGGAAGGGTAGTACCTGCTTACACTGGTTTGATTTATGTCTAGTCAGTCCCTAAGTGGCGGAGAACCGATATTCTTGGATTGAGTATTTTTTTGATGTTGAGAGATTTTCCAGTTCTTTGTTTAGATTTCGGTTTTCGGATTAGTAGGGCAAGATGTTGATGGGTTGTCTTCGCGGTATCTGATGGCACATGGATTATAGCGGATCTACAATCAGAGATTATTTGTGGGGTGATCTGTTGTTGGGGCTCATCAATCAGCGGAGGTTCTCTTGAAAGTTTAACTTCGTCAGCTGAGATTCAGTGGTCGAGCCAATCTATCATCAAGTTCAGTAGGTTCTATGTCCCTTTGGTCTTCGGGTATGGTTACCCTCAATGGTGGAGGGAGAACTTGGTTTATAGCAGACTCAGGTTTTGGTAACCTTCGAGGTCACCTTGGAAGTCAGTTCGAGCTCGTTGCGTAGTGGTGGAGGTCGCTCACTCTTAATCAAGGATGGGATCTTATTTCAATTGATCATGAGGATGTTTCTTGTTATTGTTTGAGGTGTTATTTCAATTATCTCTAGTGTTTCTTCTCTCTTTGGATGGGATTATGGTTTCCCAAAGTATGTGCATGGGGGTATTTCTTATGAGTTGGGCAAGATAGCATTGGAGCACTTGGCTGAAATTATGTGCATGGTCCTTTTTGGGTTATAGTCTTCGAATTGGACCAAGAGTGCGACCATGTTTTGTAAGGTATTGCTTGGTAGCAGTTTTGTGGTCTCAGAGGAAATCTAGACCTATGATGAGGACCTTGTATGGCTATTCCAGTCATAGGTTGTGGGCCTAGTGATAATGATGGTTCATTTCTTTTGCTTGTAGTGCTTTCAGTGTTGACACGTTGATGGGGGTCGAGCTAGTCATAAATCGGTTGGTTGGATAAGGGAAGCAGTAAGGATTGAGGGAAGTATTAGTCAGGTGACAGAAAGTCTCGGCAGGTTGTATGCATTATAATTCAAATTGCTCGCAAGTTGTTGTTAGATTAGCGATTCACAAGTTGGAAATTGCTTATGCAGTCGTAAGTCATAAAGTTCTTGGTGATTCTATCAAGTGGATGCCTAGGTGGGGGTGCACCGGAGCCGATAAGGGTTGGATTTATCACGAAAATTCATGGTTTGATCATCATTGCTCGTCGAAGCAGTGGTTGGTAATGGCATAGCAAAAAGTTAAGGGTTGTTAAGATTTTGGTTCATCATATGGTTTGGTTTTGGTTTAAGTCCGCGGTCGGTGTGTTTCGAGGATCATTCTGCATGGTTGTAGTAGTGCCCCAGTTAGGGACTGGGGGTAGATTCAAATGGATACTCATCAGTTTAGGGAAGGTTCTGCGAGAAGGCATTATGAGTAGCCATTTTCAAGTGGGATTTTGGTGGAAACTCGCGTCGGGAATCACAAGTGTATCCGTGCAAGGTCTGTATCCAGATCAATCTGGGTTAAGAAATTTATATTTCCAAGGCATCAACCGGAGGGTCCAGGATTTAGCTTTCATGTCTGTACTCCAAGATGGTTCTACTATTGTGAAGGTCAGGCAAGTGATGAGGTTTCAGGCTCATAACAACAATGTATCTGTTAGATGCATTTTATATGCATCTTGTAGCAAAATTTCCTATGTATTTCATTTTAAAAAGTTACCTAGCTCCCGATTATTCTTATGTATTTCGTGTTTCATGATTATTTTGAAGAATGCCCGTACTGCTCACATTTGTTACGACTTTTCAGGGCCATTTGGAGCACATGGATGATTGCGCAAGTTCGGGATGCGTTTGTGGATGCTTAGGAGCTTAATTGGAGTCTAGACCAAGGAGGGAAGTCGGGAAATGATCAAGAACTACTTGGCAGGAGGAACGACAATCAAAAGAGCCAAAAAAAAGTAACATGCGATCGCACCTTGTTTCCTTGCGATCGTAGGTTCCCCTTTACGATCGCAGGTTGGGTCGCAGGTTGCTTTCGAGGTTTTGTCGAGCGAAAAAATGTTCATCAGCTTAGAAAAAAAAAGAAACATGCGATCGCAGGTTGTGCCCTTGCGAGCGCAGGTTGGTCAATTTGCGTCGAAATGGCAACATACTTCATTAAAAAAGAATCCCATGACATGTTTTGGGTGATACATGCGATCGCAGGTATTCCCCTTGCGATCGCAGGTACGACATTTTGACAGCTAGACGTATAAATACAACCTGATACTCTTCCAGTAACCCTATTTGGCGATTCCTGGCGATTCAGAGGCAATTTTCAGAGGTTTTCAAGTGAAGAACGTAGATCTAAAGGACACGATTCAATTCCTATTTGTAGTTTAGTAAGATATATCGTTTAGATTCTATTTCCACTATTTGTAATCCGTTTTTAGCCATGTCAGGCTAAAAACTTAGATTTCACTTTCGCAAGACGTAACCTTTTCATATGATTAATCATTAGGCACTATGTTTGACTATGATTAATGTTTAGTTTGATCAATTATGTGTTAAATTGAGTGTTTGATTTTGATTTCAATTTATGTTTGCCACTTAAATTGTTTGTTAATCATTCTAGTCATTTAATTGTTTAGATCCGTAATTGTGTAGATTAATTAGTAAAAAGTGACAAGTATTAGATTAATTCTGAGTTTAGGGTTAACTCTAATATGAAATGACCAAACAAATTTTAACGCCTCCGAGCTTATGAGATGTATTGAACTTTATTGGGAATTACACTATGTCAAATGCAACTGTTCTTTATTAATAAAGAGCTTGTTAGGTTAGTTTAGTAAAAAGTTAGATTTAACTCAAAGAACTTATTTTGATTAAATGATTTTTTTAATAAAGGTCGTTAGAGCTTGTTAATGAACTTTAGTACCCGTTTAAACAAGTGCATAGTCAAATATTGTGTTGAAGGTTAATTATATGATTAGGGGAGTCATCGCGAAAATGGAATTGCTTTCTCTTAATTGGATTTTCATCACTTTAATTTTAATCATTTTCTTGTCATTTTCAATTTCTATTAGTTTAATTTTCAGAAATAAACCCTCCTTTTTATGTTTATTGCATTCATCAAGAATTAGATCACACCTTACGCAAAGAGGTGTAAACATTAGGATGTGTCCCTGAGGATCCGACCCTGCTTACCTGTACTACCTGTTAGTGCAATAAAGCAGTTTATTTTATATTTTTATTTGTTTAAATAGTGTACAACAATGGTTTTAACAAATTGGCGTCGTTTTCGGGGACACGATAAAACACTAATAGTTTTATGCCAAGATCTTCACGTACAGGTAATCTGATTTTTGATCCAGGGATTGAGAAGACTGCTAGGAAGCTAAAGAAGGAGGCAAAACTTCGAAAGCAACAAACAGGAACCTGAACCTCACCCATGCCACAAGGCACTCCATTGTGGAACGAACCTGAACACTCATTTCAACCTTTTCCAAAAGCACTAGCTACCTCACCCGTTAACAGCCTGTTCAAAACATACTCATCATCATCTTCAGACAATCCCGAACTCACAGATTCTTCTCAAACTGAATCAGAATTCATCATGAGCGAAAATGGAGATGAAGCTGAAAAAACTCTTCGTGAGTGGGTAACACAAGAGGTTACCCAGCAGCCCTTGTGTATCACCTTCCTAGAAGCTCATTTTTGAGCTCAAATTCGGTTTAATCCATCTGCTGCCCCCATTTCGAGACCTTGAGAATGAAGATCCTCATAAATTTCTCAAGGAATTCCATGTTGTCTGCTCTGGAATGAAACCTCATGGAGTTACTGAAGACCAGATCAAACTCAGGGCATTCCCCTTCTCAGTCCAAGATGCAGCAAAGGAGTGGTTATATGACCTTCCATTCTGTTCAATAACAAGCTGGAATGAAATCGCCAAACTCTTCCTAGAAAAATATTTTCCCAATGCGAAAGTGTCAAATCTATGCAGAGAGATTTTGGGTATAAAGCAAGGCAAAAGAGAAGCTTTCCACACTTATTGGGAGCGATTCAAGAAGTTGTTAGTTTGATGCCCACAACATGGCATTAATGATTATCAGTTATATCAGTGTTTCTGCGAAGGATTGATACCTATGGATCAGGGCATTAATAGAGAAGTTGGCCAATGAATCAAAACATTCAACAACTGAGGAAGAGTGGTACCTAGACCATCCAAGAGGAGTCAAGGAGATGAGCAACGCCCACCTAGAATCCCAGATTTCAGAATTGACTAAAGTTGCCCTTTTGTTGACAAAAGAAAGAGGTATAGAGCCAAAGGTCAAACCTTGTAGGATCTGCTACAAAACCGGGCACCCAACTGATATATGCCCAATACTTCAAGAAGATAATGAATATGTGCAAGTTATGGGAGGATTTCAGCAAAAGCCATTTGATCAACATCGCAACAACCAGGCTTGGGGAGGGCCTCAAAATAACAATTTCCAGCCAAGACCTCAACATAACTTTCAAAAGAAACCAATATCAAGCTCCACCCGGGTTTCAACAATCTTTTCAGCAAAATCAGCACCAGAGCAATTTTCAGCAACCACCTGTTCAGTCACAAGCTAGTAGTTCCAGCATGTCTTTGGAAGACATAGTTAAAAGTCTTGCTACCAGTACCCAAGTTTCCAGAATGAAACAAAGTCCAACATCAAAAATCTGGAGCAGCAGGTATCACAACTCATGAACTCCATAAGCAAACTAGAAGCACAAACCCAAGGAAAATATGCATCTCAGACTGAACTCCATGAGCAAACTAGAAGCACAAACCGAAGCACGATGTTTGTGCTGTCACCCTCAGAAGTGGTAAAAACTACAAAAGGACCAGATCATCAAGAAGATGAGGAAGAAGAGATCGTGGTTGAGCAAGAATCTGAGGCAACTGAAGAGGTGCAAAAAAAAAGATGGACCTGCTGAAGCTGAAGTGAAAATTACCCCTCCTCCTTTTCCCTCAAGACTAAAAAACACGAAAAAAGAAAAGGAAGATAAAGAGATTATGGATTTCTTCAGAAAGGTTGAGGTAAATATTCCCCTTCTTGATGCAATTAAACAACTACCTCGATATGCTAAAATTTTAAAAGAGTTATGTCCTTCAAAAAGAAAATTAAAAGGAAACAAAACAGTTAAAGTAAGCGAAAATGTTTAAGCTATTTTACAAAAAAGGCTACCCCCAAATTGTAAGGATCCAGGAGTATTTATTGTTCCTTTCAAGTTGGGGAACCTTTCAGTTCCAAGAGCTATGTTGGACTTTGGAACTTCTATAAATGTTTTGCCATATTCACTCTTTAAAACTATTAGGGTAAGGCCATTAAAAAGAACAGGAGTCATCATTCAGTTAGCTGATTGTTCTCTGGTGCACCCAACAGGTGTGCTGGAAAACGTTTTGGTTCAAGTGAATGAACTCATATTTCCAGCTGATTTCTATGTTTTGGATATGGGAGATGACCACTCACCAAATTCAGGTTCCATTCTTTTGGGGAGCCCATTTTAAAAAAACTGCCAGAACCAAAATAGATGTTTATGATGGTACCTTTTCAATGGAATTTGATGGTGAAGTTATCAACTTCAATATTTATGATGCCATGCGTTACCCTAATGATGTTTCAGCCCTTAATTTCATTGATGTAATTGAACCATTATCTGCAGAATATTTTGAGATTGCTAACCGTGAGTCACTAGAATTAGTGCTCCACAGAAATGGAGTATAAAAGTGCAATTGGGTGGAATATTGCAGACATCAAAGGACCCAGTCCATCTCTATGCATGCACAAAATTTTGATGGAAGAAGATTATAAGCCATCGTGAGAAGCCCAACGCAGATTAAACCCACCAATGATGGAGGTTGTTAAAAAAGAAGTTATGAAGTTACTGGATGTTGGGATGATATACCTAATTTTTAGCAGCAAGTGGGTCAGCCCAATTCAAGTTGTTCCCAAGAAGGCTGGAGTGAGAGTGGTAGAGAACAAAGAAGGAGAGCTGGTTCCAACTCTGGTTCAGAACGGATGGCGCGTTTGTGTACATCTTACTTGCTGTGGATTACGTGTCTAAATGGGTCGAGGCAAAAGCTACACAAATAGACAATGCCAAAGTTGTGGTTGATTTTGTCAAGAAAAATATATTTTCTAGGTTTGGGACACCAAAGGTTATTATTAGTGATCGGGGCACGCATTTCTGCAACCACACCCTTGAAGCAGTCCTCAAGAAATATGGTGTCACATATCTGGTATCCACAGCATATCACCCGCAAACCAACGAGTAGGCTGAAGCTTCAAATAGACAGATCAAGGGCATTATAGAGAAAACCATCAATCGAATCAAGAAAGATTGGAGCATTCGATTGGATGATGTTTTATGGGCTCACTGGACAACATACAAAACTTCTATTGGTATGTCACCATATAGAATTGTTTTTGGCAAACCTTGTCGATTAGTAGTTGAATTGGAGCATCCAGCATATTGGGCTATCAAAAAGCTTAATATGAGCATGGATGAAGCTGGCAAGAAAAGAAGATTGGATATCCAAGAGTTAGAAGAAATTAGGAATGATGCTTACGAGAACGAAGCAATTTATAAGGAAAAGACGAAAGCGTTTCACGAAAAGATGATATCGCGAAAGGTATTCACTACCGTTTAAAAGGTACTCTTCTATCACTCTCGTTTCAAACTTATTTCCAGTAAATTGAGGTCTCATTGGGTGGAACCTTTTGTTGTTACTAACGTGTTTGATCATGGTGCTATAGAAATTAAGAGTGAACAATCAGGAAAGATTTTTAAGGTAAATGGTCACCGTCTCAAACCATTTTACGAAGGGTTTCAAGTTACAAATGAAGAAGTGGAGGTAGTCACGGTCCTGACTTACCGCAATTGAGGAAACCATGTAACAATGTCGAGCTAACAACAATAAAAACGGTCCGATTTCCGTGAGGCAGCCCAGGTGGTTGTTTTGGTTTCGTTTTTGCAACTTCTTTTTAATTTCTGTGTGTTTTTAGCTACTTAGGTCGTCTCTTTTTAATTGAATCGTGTTTTTAAAATAAGAAGGAACAAAGAGAACTTGAAAAAATTTGAAAAATATAGTTTTGGTGGAACCTGCGACCGCATGCCCAGTCTTTGTAATCGCAGGTTATACATTTTGGGATCACAAGTAGTCATCGAGTATTTTTTAGAACTGTTTTCACGAAAATCGCAAACCTGCGATCGCAGGTCCAATACATGCGATCGCATGTATCATTTTTTAGATCCTGGAACACTTTTGAACAATTTTAAAAGCGATTGAAGTACATTTAAGCAAACCTGGGATCGCAAGTTCTATACCTGCGATCGCTTGTATCTCGTTTCTGTTCCTGGTTCACATTTGAACGTTAAATAATCAATTAAAGGTCATTTTTCCAAACCGGCGATCGCAGGCTCCCTAACTGCGATCGCATGTATCAAATTTGTGCAACTTACCGTTACTTGCCTCGAGAAAAGCGCCAAACGGTCATATTTTAGAAACCTGCGATCGCAGGTTACCCCCTTGCGGTCACAGGTTGTGTTTTTACTATAAATACCGATCGCAGGCCTCATTTGTAACCACCACACTCCAAAAATCCTCTCTGAAATCCACTATATTTCGAGTTCTTTCACCAACCAACACCTAAATCGCTCATTTTTCTTCCAAATCAAGCAAACAAGGTATCAATCTCTTCTATTTTACTTCTAAACATCTATATGGTAACGAAATCATGTTTTCACGGTTGAAATTCTCCAAAAATCTCATTTTGTTCATTTTGAAATTTGAATTTTTGTGAGTTTCTTTTTTAGATCTACGTTCCGTTAGTCATCCGCAGGCTACGGAAATTAGAAACGTTTGCTCAAGACACAATTCAGAAGAGATTCATCGTCACGAAAAATATACTGCTGCTCAGCGCATAGTCAGGTATTTTCGTTCTAAAACTGAATTTTTATTTTTGTTATATATTTCTACGGTCGTTTGGGAGTAGTTAGGAATACTTATTTTTGCTTTATTATTATTATTATTATTATTATTATTATTATTATTATTATTATTATTATTATTATTATTATTATTATTATTATTATTATTATTTTTACCTGGAAATTGTACCTACCTTATCCCAATTTACCTTGCAAAATGCCCCTAGACCTTCCCGTTCACGCAGACAGGTTGACACCTCAGACTCGTCATACACTGTCCAGGTGGACAATGTCACTGTGGATTTAGGTTCACAAGCCGCACTCGACTGTTACGAGCGACTTCTTGACCGCGATATTTTGCCACACGTTTGGCCCCTAGCCGCACATTAATGCAGGAACTCCATATTTATGATGGTGTTCACGTTCTTTTTGCCAATATTGGCTGGGACGCCTATTATCTGCAGATTTTGACACTTGTCCCCTATTGACCCGAGAGTTTTTAGTCACGCTTGGTGAGGTAAATCATGAGGGAAACATAGCTTTTCATATTTTTAGCACCCCTTACACTATTCATGTCGACCAGTTATGTACTTTCTTCCATACCCCTATAACCAGTTTATCCCAGCCCGCCCCTGATTTTGATGTACGTGCGTTTTGATACTCCATTACCGGTTCGAAGTTTTATGATTATGCCCAGTCCGTCCAGACCAATATTGTGCACCCTGTTCTCAAAATTGCATTGAAAATTATATGCAATATTATTTATGCCAGATTGGGACTACGAAAGCCGACAAAGTCGAGCTTTTTCTTTTGTGGTGCATGATCACCGGGTCTCACCGCCCGCATTTTGGTGATATTATCATCAGACGGTTCCAGAGAGTTATAGCCCTTCGAACCGGCGGTGCAATTCGCTGTGGTGGTTTGATTTCTGTCATTGCTCATGCCCTCGCGGCACAACATGACCCGGGATACACCTTCTTTACAGGTGACACCTTTCGTTTGACGCTGCAGAACCTTCGGGCAATGCACATGCTTCGTACTGCCCTAAGTGGGTGTGTTTGGATGCAGGGTCGCTCCACGTATTTCAAGGTCACTGGACCTGATGTCATCGCTCTCACTGACCCCATTAGCAAGACTGTATGGGTGCTTCCTTCGAACATCTGACCACCTCCTCACCTACGTAGGGCACAACAGGTTCGGCGTCCACAGTCTGATCGACCATCTTCATCCACTCAACACCTAGAATACGAAGATGCCATACCTATATCCTTTAGCCAACCTGATCTTATGCAGACTATCTTTTAGGATCAGCCCCCACCCACCCATCCATCTCACCTTGACCCCAACTCCCCCTTTACACACCAGCATTATCTTGACCTCTGTCAGGATATTGCTTCCTTTCAGCAAACTATGACTGGTCTTTGCCTTGAATATCAACTATATAGCTCTCAGGTTACCGACTATTGTGACGAGCTATTAGGTTTGCGCGATAATTTCACCGACTTTCGCGATGATTTCTTCTGTCGCTTTACACCCTCGTCTGAGTAGTCGTCTTCCACTCATCCCTAAGCATTGAGGGCAACGCTTAATTTTAAGCTTGGGGAGGGGGTTTCCTATCTTTTTGTAAAAAGTTTTTATTTTGTCATTTTTATTTAAAAAATCCAAAAAAATTAAAAGATTTTAAAAAAAAAAGATAGAAAAGTTTTAAAAAATCCAAAAATATTTTTCATTTATGTTTTTATTGGTCATTTTATTTCTTCCTAGTTTTTTCTAAAATATTTTTATTTTGTTGCATTTTGCATTTGCATAAAATATATATATATATATATATATATATATATATATATATATACACACACACACACACACACAAGATGATGATACTCCAAAGGGATTGGGTGATCATCTTCTGGCTCATCTTCAAGCCATCCAGCATTGCCTTGATTTGGGAAGTACGGGTCGCCAGGAGGATGGAAGCTAGCCATGATATCTACGCGAGAAAAGGGTATGAGAATCTTCAATAGACGTACTACTTAAGATAATTATAATATTATCCTTACCAGTTACTTCAATACTTGGATTGTGCATACCATTTATATGAAATCGAAACAGGATAGACCTCCGAACAAGTGACCCTAACTCCGAATCCACAACCAAACAAGGAACAGGAAGTAAAGCAAAGATCACCGATTCTAAGTCTAGGACAGCTTAACCTCATATAACCTTAGCGTATCGACTTAGCAACTATTGACCTACTTAGTAAGGACCTTTTTAGTTCTCAAACAAGTAACTATAGTGACACAAAATACTCCTATAGTATTTTAGGTTTATGTTCTGTTTTAATGTTATCATTATAGTAGTGTTGGTAAGTTTTTAGACTTGTTGCCATACCACAACCATTCTTGGGCATATGCTAATTACTTCTCGGACCAGCACAGTTGATCAGGCTATGCCACTCCCAGAACTGACCATACATCCCCGAGCCTACTTGTGATATTCAACCTTCGTAATACTTTTGTTATGTCCTAGTGACACTGATTTTAGTATGAATGCAGGTTTGTATACTTAGTTAAATATTTTATTATTTAAAAGTATAAACTCTTGGTCAGAGTATTTTAATCCCATTCTATTTATAGTTAGTATATCTTTTATGAGTTGATATACTCAATTCACTATAAACAATGCTCTGATACCAATCTGTCACATCGCATAACCGGAATGGCGGAAACATTCTGGGCGGAGGACGTCATGTACAGTATCACAACACAGAATAATAGTAAACAAGCAAACAACATCATCCATTGCATTAATAATGTATTTTAATACAATTGTGTTCTGTATAGTTTATAAGACACCAAAATATGAATCAAAATAAAAGATGAGTCTTGAAAGGGCTCCTTCTTCTCAAAAGCTGGCCTCGGTACCTGTCTAATGATGACCTGAGAATACAAGTTATTTTGAAGGAGTTTATCAGCTTTAAAGTTGGTGAGTTCATAAGTATTTTAGTGTCATTGTTTGTATGAAAAATGTTTGTAAGTGTTTAAACGTATGAGTTTGTAAATGTTTGTAGTAGCTGTTTGTATCTCCTAGAAAATCCTATATTTTCTACTAAAAGTAGCCTTCTACCAAGGCATCAAGTGTGTTGTATGCTTGTTCATTGTAAAAGTGAGTATTCCTCCCAAATATGACTATCATTTAATAAAATATAGATGTACATTATTGTTTATGTGAAGATCACAAAGTAGATGTAATGGGGAAAATAATGAAGTACTGTAGTTTTATGTTATAGTAACTACTATTGTACTAACTACCTTAAACCAATTGATAATTAAGGTATAATGTGATATAATTGTAACCATACTTGATCGACCTAGTAAAACACAACACTCGAAGACGTTGAAATGGTATGACACTCATCACCCGAAGACCTGTAGGTCCCACTATAGCTAGCAGCAAGGTGTAGGACGATCAGTCCATTATAGATCTATACACGAGTTCACGCTCTCTCTTCAGAAGACTTTGGTTACAAGACGAGCCATGACAGAGATGCCATGCCCCAAAGTAGTGCCTCACATTTATATTATAGTGTGTATAGTGAATTTCCTCTCTGATTCTCATCATAGTATGTTCTTTTGTATAGTATATAGTGTCTATGAATAGTATGCATCGACTCATATATGAACTGACTCTTTGTATGTTTCATTATACTAGAAATTAGTAAGTAGTATATCCCTAAACTATACCTGTTATAGTTTACTAGAACTATTGTTTGAATGACTTAGAAAGCTTATAGACCTTTGCTACCCAAAGATGCTGGAACTGATGTAAAAACTTTATATCCACACATATACATAATACATAACGAAGGATCAAATGACATTCGGACAAACAACCGAGTACTCTAAGTCCATAGCCAAACAAGGAACATGAATTAAAGCGAGTTAACAGTCCTAAGTCCTTCAAGCCTTACTTACATAACTATATATGTACTGGACATGGTTTTGACAATATATAAGTTTAAAGAATTGAAAGTAAAGGTTTGGTAACTAATATTAGGTTTTAATAAAGATTCTTAATATGTAAAAGAGTTTGATAATCATTTTAAAGTAGGTATGTTGACAAAACAGTTAAAAGTATAGTAAATCCATTTGTTTGATAGTTATGAATCACATGTGATTGATATTATAACTATAGTGATTCAACCTGTATCCCCCCCATAAAAGCATTTAAAAACATTTAAAAGGTTGATTAAGGGGTATGAACTCTCCCGTAGTGAGTGATGCGACTGTAAGATCGGTTTAGGAAGTTGAGTGTCAATTGCGGACTTGAGCACAAACGAATCCTATTAACCATATAATGACATATATATATATATATATATATATATATATATATGTCTACAATTAGTGCTTGTACAATTAATTATTGAATTGGTGCCACCTTAGGGACTAGTAGACACTTATATTAAAGTGTTACGACCATATATGATTGTATATAAGGGGTATATTGCTATACAAGGGAGTGTATGATCAAAATACACCATGTGTGTGTGTGCGGCCAGGGTGTGCAGCCATGGTGTGTGTGCGACCGCACACTCCCCATGAAGTGTGTCAAAAGGTATTTTAAGGCCTTAGGACTCATCTAGAAAGGTTTCTTACTTCATGCTCTAGCCTTATATGGAGTTCATTGCCATTTTAGCACCTAAAAAGGGTGTGTATGGTTGAACATGGTGTGTACGGCCGTACACATGGTGTGTGTGGCCATACACACATGAAGATCATGATATTTGGCGTTTTTTCATGCATATCTTCAAATGTTCTTGGCATATAACAAGTTATGATAAGTGTATAAACGTTATAGAGGCTTGAAAGGGTGATTAGGGTCCAAAACTAGTGTGTGTTCTTGGTGTTCTTGACTAAAAATGGATGTTTTCAAGGATCAAAGTAAGGGGAGGGCTAGTTGAGGTCGTGTATTAATGAATCAAGGAAGCAATACTTACTTGATTTGAAGATTTGAAGAGAAATGTGGATGATACTTGAGAGAAAACGAGTTCCAGCTTTGAAGGAGTGTTAAAAGTGTTCAAAAATGACTAAGGGTCATATTTATAGGTGGGAGTGTGTGGCTGGAATGGGTTTACGGCCGCAGACACC
The DNA here is from genome assembly GCF_051521515.1 of Lactuca serriola. Taxonomy (NCBI): domain Eukaryota; kingdom Viridiplantae; phylum Streptophyta; class Magnoliopsida; order Asterales; family Asteraceae; genus Lactuca; species Lactuca serriola. The sequence continues at coordinate 63,962,092 of NC_136412.1, read as the reverse complement.
TGTGTGTGGTCGTACACTCAAGTGTGCGGCCGCACACTCCATGTGTTGGAGTGTTTGGCCCGAGTGTGCTTGATATGCATCGTGTTATCCCATTTCTAGGCTCCTACCTTGATTGTACTAGGTTTAGAACACTCAAATAGACCCTAAACAGTGTTAAAAGATAGCAAAACGAGTCTAACTTTGATTAAATTGATCTATTGTACGAGATAGAAATTTCGAGTTGTCACACTTGTGGCTCTCGAAAAAGTGAAAGCATAGAGCTCGGGCTCCTACAGGGGTTGGCCCTTGTTGCTTCGGCGAAAGTTGATTTGGTCGTGCGGGTTCTTAAGGATGCGTCGATTCTGATTCTTGGTCATCTAGTCATCTAGTCTTAAGGACGTGAGATCCGGACTATGTTATTTTCGCTCATAAAGCTAATTAAGGTACAAAGTTTAAATAAAACTAGAGTTGGATTATTGGGTTACACCGTTTTGTAGTCTTCCTTATTTTGGGAGTCTGTGATACATGAAAGATAGTAGGATGGTTGCATTGGTGTTATTCATTGGAGCCCATTATCGATGTAAAGTCTGATCGTTATATATATATATATATATATATATATATATATATATATATATATATATATATATATATATATAAAGTAAACACAAAAAGGAAAAGCATGTTTCATTTTAGTTGTTTGTTTCTTATTTGTATATTAATTTAATTCATTGTTCATTTTCTTTATCTTTGCATGCATGTTTTATATTTAGCTTTGGTAGTTCTTATTATTTAGGTTTTTGTTTTTTTTAGTTGACGTGTGTCTTGGTTGTCCCGTTATTGCCTTTAGCCCCAATTTCGTTTCCAAAGTTATTGTTTCCTTACTCGAGGGCAAGTAAGGTCTAATCTTGGGGAGGTTTGTTAGATGCATTTTATATGCATCTTTTAGCACAATTTCCTACGTATTTCATTATAAAAAGCTAACTAGTTCCCGATTATTCTTATGTATTTCGTGTTTCATGATTATTTTGAAGAATGCCCGTACTGCTCATGTTTGTTATGACTTTTCAGGCCCATTTGGAGCACATGGATGATTGTGCAAGTTCGGGATCCGTTTGTTGATGCTTAGGAGCTTAATTGGAGTCTAGACCAAGGAAGGATGTCGAGAAATGATCAAGAACTGCTTGGAAGGAGGAACGACTATCAAAAGAGCCAAAAAAAAGTAACATGCAATCGCACCTTGTCTCCTTGCGATCGCAGGTTCCCCTTTGCGATCGCAGGTTGCTTTCGAGGTTTTGTCGAGCCAAAAAGTTCATCATCTTAGAAAAAAAAAGAAACATGCGATCGCAGGTTGTGCCCTTGCGATCGTAGGTTGGTCAATTTGCGTCGAAATGGCAACGTACTTCATTAAAAAAAATCTCGTGACACGTTTTGGGTGATACATGCGATTGCAGGTATTCCCTTTACGATCGCAGGTACGACATTTTGACAGCTAGACATATAAATACAGCCTGCTACTCTTCCAGTAACCCTATTTGACGATTCCTGGCGATTTAGAGGCGATTTTCAGAGGTTTTCAAGTGAAGAACGCAGATCTAAAGGAGACGATTCAATTCCTATTTGTAGTTTAGTAAGATATATCGTTTAGATTCTATTTCCACTATTTGTAATCCGTTTTTAGCCATGTCAGGCTAAAAACTCAGATTTCAGTTTCGCAAGACGTAACCTTTTCATATGATTAATCATTAGGCACTATGTTTGACTATGATTGCTGTTTAGTTTGATCAATTTTGTGTTAAATTGAGTGTTTGATTTTGATTTCAATTTCTGTTGGCCACTTAAATTGTTTGTGAATCATTCTAATCATCTAATTATTTAGATCCATAATTGTCTAGATTAATTAGTAAAAAGTGACAAGTATTAGATTAATTATGAGTTTAGGGTTAACTCTAATATGAAATGATCAAACAAGTTTTAACGCCTCCGAGCTTATGAGGGGTATTGAAATTTACTGGGAATTACATTGTGTCTAATGCAACTTTTCTTTGTTAATCCAGAGCTTGTTTGGTTAATTTAGTAAAAAGTTAGATTTAACTTGAAGAACTTATTTTGATTAAATGATTTTTGTAATAAAGGTCATTAGAGCTTGTTAATGAACTTTAGTACCAGTTTAAACAAGTGCATAGTCAAATATTGTGTTGAAGGTTAATTATATGATTAGGGGAGTCACCGCGAAACTGGAACTGCTTTCTCTTAATTGAATTTTCATCAATTTAATTTTAGTCATTTTCTTGTCATTTTTAATTTCTATTAGTTTAATTTTCAGAAATAAACCCCCCTTTTTATGTTTATTGCGTTCATCAAGAATTATATCACACCTTACGCAAAGAGGTGTAAACATTAGGACGTGTCCAATGAGGATCCGAGCCTGCTTACCTATACTACCAGTTAGTGCAATAAAGCAGTTCATTTTATATTTTTATTTGTTTAAATCGTGTATGATGGCAGTTTTAACAGTATCGTTCTGGTGGCCTTGTATAAAGATGTTGGATTAGATGTCTAAGCCCATAACTATTATTGGTATGTACTCGATCCGAGAGTAGCATGGTCCATTTGGGTTGCATATCATCAGGACAATTTGTTAGGATGGACTTTTGAGAGAAGATCATATATGATTTATTAATATGTTATAAGTGATGGGTTTTGAGCATTCTAACACTTCCTAAGTGTACATGCAACCCTAATAACCTTGGATCTATGTTTGTCTAATTATCATGCAAAGTTGAATTCCAAGGTTATATTCCTATCTAGCATACATGGGGAACAATTTTAACTTGAATCATAGATAGAATAACTTACCTTGTTGTTGCTTGTGTTCCTTGAAACCTTGTGAGCCTAGCACCCCAAGTGTGATGCCTCAAATGCTTCACACAACACCAAATGCTCTTGGAAAGACTCTTGAGATAACACACACTTCTCAAAATCGGCCAAGCCCTCTAGTTTCTTAGTGTGTAACTTGTGTAGCCAATTTTGTGGAGAATGGGACTCTTATTTAGTGTTGACACATCTAGGGTTACACCATGTAAACCCTAATGTGTCATGACTCTTCATTTCCATGACCCATGGGTTTGTAACTCCCATGGAGCATCCATGGAGCATCCTATGGGTAGAACCCAACTTGATAATCCATGGAGCCTCTTAGCCCACTATACAAGATATGGATGATTTACATAATCAACCCATATATTTTATTAGTTATCCTTTGATCACTTAATTAATTCCAAATTAATTCTTTGATCAACTAATCAAATAATATTATTAATATATTAGAACTTATAATATATTAATAATCTCCAAGTGTTATTTCTCTCATTTAGTCTAACCAATTGCATGGTGCCATGCAACCCAAATGGACCATGCCGGGTCGGGTCAAGTACAAGCCCGAAATAGTTATGGACTTAGACACCTTATCCAACAGTCTCCCACTTGGATAAGTCTAATAACTATATCTCTAGTACTTCAGGAACCGACCGGCAATCATAGCTCTTTCAAGGTCTCTCGGAACTGAGAAGATGATGGTACGCCATTTAAGATAAGTGATCATATAATCCTCCGTTCTAGATATCAGCCGGACAAATACATGGAACATTGTCTTGCTTATTGTCCAACATTTGTTTCCCGATTTCCGATTTGTTTGACATAGAACTTAATTGAACACATCAACTTAGTTCTGACCGGGCCCGGTACATGGGTCAAAACAAAATCATCGAGGGGCCCAGATATCAGCTTCTAATCCAAGAAGGAACAGATAAACTTCGACTCATATGTTTGTTCTACCACTCATTGAATTACACACAAAAGTACGTTTTATAACATCGAGTTACCAATGCGGTTTCGTACAGTCAATGCATAACCAACTTGTAAGTAACAAATCATATCTCTAGGTTTGAAGACTTATATGATATTACCGTCTCACGATCACTCGAGATAGAATTCCATGAAGTGATTCCAGTGAGCGTGGGTTGAGTCCAATACTCAGAACTTATGAGCACTCATGATTGTTGTAGCCTTGTCCAAGACCTCTACAACCAAACATGACAGTCTTGATTCATATCTACTTCCAACATATGACCGACTGTGGAGGTTTGAATAATATGTTATACCAAACAAAAATTATTCTGGAAGTCAAAACATGCAAAAGAAATATAGTAAACGATCGACAAGAGATAGCAACACTTTACTCATAAATAAAACACTTTTATTCATCATCAAATGTCAATTACACTTTACAAATTTCGAGATTATCTAACTACTAAATCTAATATCATCCTTCAGCCCTATGCTCCGAGCATGCTGAAGATGCTTAACCCGAGTCAGTCCCTTTGTGAGGGGATCTGCCGGATTCTCATCTGATGATACCCTCTTTGCCACGAGGTGTCCTTCTTCGATCCGATGTCTAATGAAATGGTATTTTCTGTCGATGTGTCTGGATCTCCCATGTTCCCTTGGTTCCTTGGCTAAGGCAACAGCACTTTCACTATCACAGAAAATTTCCATTGGCTCTTTAATAGCTGATACAACTCCAAGGTCTCCAATGAAGTTCTTCAGCCATATCGCCTCCTTTGCTGCCTCGCTAGCTGCAATATACTCTGATTCACAAGTAGAATCTGCCACTGTCTCTTGCTTGGAACTCTTCCAAGAAATTGCTCCTCCGTTTAGGGTAAAGACCCAGCCCGACTGAGAGCGGAAATTATCCCTATCAGTCTGGAAGCTAGCATCGCTATACCCTACAACTCTCAAGTCATCACTCCCACCGAGGGTAAGAACCCAGTCCTTAGTCCTCCGTAGGTACTTGAGGATATTCTTTACCGCAGTCCAGTGTGCCTTGCCAGGGTTCGCCTGATACCTGCTAACCATGCTCAAGGCAAAAGCTACGTCGGGTCGAGTACACGTCATAGCATACATGATCGATCCTACAGCCGAAGCATAAGGTGTTCGACTCATTTCTGCTATCTCAGCCTCAGTGCTAGGGCTTTGTGTCTTACTCAATCTGGTGTTACTATGGATGGGTAACTCTCCTTTCTTGGAATCCTGCATGCTGAATCTCTTCAGCACCTTATCCAAGTAGGTACTCTGACTAAGTCCAATTAGTCTTTTACTCCGATCTCTCAAGATCCTTATCCCTAAAATATAGGCAGCTTCACCAAGGTCCTTCATAGCGAAACACTTCCCAAGCCAGGACTTTACTTCCTGCAGGGTTGGAATGTCGTTTCCTATGAGTAGTATTTCATCCACATACAATACCAAAAAGCTAACTATACTCCCACTAGCCTTGACATACACACAAGATTCATCTTCACTCCTAGAAAAGCCAAATTCCTTGACCTTTTCATCAAAGCAAAGATTCCATCTGCGAGGTGCTTGCTTCAATCCATAAATGGATTTCTCAAGCTTACACACTCTATTAGGGTACTCGTTGCTGACAAAACCCTCTGGCTGACTCATGTAAACATCTTCAGCCAACTTTCCATTAAGGAAAGCGGTTTTGACATCCATCTGCCATATTTCATAATCATGAAATGCAGCTATGGCTAACAGAACCCGAATAGACTTAATCTTGGCTACTGGAGAAAAGGTCTCATCATAATCCACTCCAGGAATTTGAGAGAAGCCCTTTGCAACCAGTCTAGCCTTATAAGTGTGTACTTTACCATCTATGTCGGTCTTCTTCTTGAAGACCCATTTGCACCCTACTGTCTTACGACCTGGTACATTTTCAACCAAGTTCCAAACTTGATTGTCATACATGGATTGTATCTCGCTATCCATAGCCTCTTTCCATTTAGCAGACTCGGGGCCTGCCATGGCTTCCTCGTAGCTGTTAGGGTCATCTTGACTTACTAGTGTCCCATCACTAATAAGTGTCTCACCTTCTGCAGTAATATGGAATCCATAGTAATGCTCAGGTGCACTCCTAACTCTCGTGGAACGTCTCAGAGGTACAGATTTGTCAATTCGCTCAACAAGAGTTTCCTCCTCAAGTTGAGGGCTAGAGTTTGAAGTTCCTTCACCGCTTGATTCTTGAATTTCTTCAAGATCAATTTTCCTCCCACTGTCTCCTTGGCTTATAAACTCTCTTTCTCGAAAGACTCCTCTTCTTGCTACAAAGACCACATTGTCACTAGGTCTGTAGAAGAGGTAACCAAAGGATCGCTGTGGGTAACCGATGAAAATACACCTCTCGCTTCGAGGTTTGAGCTTATCATGAGTCTCGCGTCTCACGAAAGCCTCGCAACCCCAAATCTTGATGTGCTCTAGTTTAGGTACTTTACCAGTCCACATCTCGTGAGGAGTTTTGGCAACTTTCTTTGTAGGGACAAGATTAAGAATATGGGCGGCAGCCTCTAAGGCATACCCCCAGAATGAGATTGGTAGCGAAGCTCGACTCATCATGGAACGAACCATATCTAACAAGGTTCGATTACGCCTCTCAGCCACACCATTCAACCGTGGTGTCCTGGGAGGTGTCAATTGTGAGACTATCCCACATTCCCTTAGATAGTCGAGGAACTCTGAACTAAGATACTCACCACCATGATCGGATCGAAGCATCTTAATGTTCCTGCCCAATTGATTCTCGACTTCCTGTTTAAATTCCTTAAACCTTTTGAAAGTCTCTGACTTATGCTTGATTAAGTAGACATATCCATATCTACTGTAATCATCAGTAAAAGTCAAATAATAACGATTAGCATCCCTTGTGGCATGTTTGAATGGTCCACACACATCCGTGTGTACAAGGTCCAACAAACCTTCACCCCTCTCACACGAACCTGTGAAGGGTGACTTTGTCATTTTTCCAAGTAAGCATGATTCGCAACTATCATCTGACTTTAGGTCAAATGACTCCAAGACTCCATCCTTTTGGAGTTGGCCTATGCGTTTCTTGCTTATATGTCCAAGACGACAATGCCATAAAGATGCTTTATCCAAGTTATTATTAGTAGAATCAATACACAAAACATTATTTCCTAAGTTATCTACAACAGATACAGCTTCATACACACCATCATAAGGTAATGCTTTAAAATAAAGAACATTATTAAAGAAAGCATCAATAGAACCAACTTCATTATTAAATGAAAAGGTAAACCCTTGTTTGTACAAAGCATGAAAGGAAATAATATTTCTTGCCATTCCTAGCGAGTAACAACATTTATTCAAATCTAAAATAAACCCACTACTTAGCGATAAAGTATAAACTCCAATCTTGGTAACAGGTATAGCTTTCCTATTCCCCATGATCAAGTTTATCCTTCCTTGCTCCACATCCTCACTTCTTCTTAGTCCCTGCAAGTCACAACAAATATGAATACCACACCTGGTATCAAGGACCCAAGAATTAGAATGGGGTGAGTTATTAGAAATGATAGTGTAAATACCTGCATGGTTGGGTTTAACTTTCCCATCCTTCACATCTTGCTGGTATTTTGGGCAGTTCCGCTTCCAATGAGATTTTTCATGGCAATAGAAGCATTCAGCCTCCTTTAGGTCAGAAGAAGGAGTAATGAAACCTTTCTTGGTTCCACTTGAAGAAGAGCCATCAAGGGTCCGAACCTTGGTACCCTTAGAAGAGCTCTTTCTCTTCCTCCCTCGACTTTTCCCGATTGCCAAAACCGGAGTAGAGTTTTGAGTAGGAGTGATAGCAACCGACTTCCCCTTAAGACCTGATTCTGCGGTCTTGAGAAGTCCCTGAAGTTTGCTAAGGGTGACTTCTTCCTTGTTCATGTGATATGTCATGCGGAATTGATCATAGCACGATGGCAAGGAATGCAAAATAATATCTATTGCAAGATCCTCCGGGAAGTTCACATTAAGCTTCAGCAAACGATCCACATACCTTTGCATTTTCTGCATGTGGCTCGTGACGGATTCCCCGTCCTTCATCATGGTTGTTATCATGGAGCAGATGATTTCATACCTCTCTTGTCGTGCACTTTGATGGTATCTTTCCATCAAATCTTGGTGCATTTCATAAGGGTAGAAATCCTCATAAGACTTTTGGAGTTCCGCTGTCATCGTGGCCATCATGATGCAAGCCACTTTCGTAGCATCCCTTTCATGTGCCCGAAATTCAGCGATCTCCTGAGGAGTTGCAGTAGACTCATCAATCTCCTTAAGCTCCTTGTCAAGGACATATTCTTTGTCCTCGTAGCGGGTAATCATCCTGATGTTTCTGATCCACTCATTGAAGTTGGATCCATCAAAGGTGACTTTTCCACACAAGTTCATAAGGGTAAAGGAGCCATTAGGATTAGAGCCAGAAGCATTGTTGAAAGACATCTGAAGAAAAGAGAACAAGATTAGTTTAGATATAAGAGAGTCCTTAATAAAACACCCAAATGTAATATTAAGGCTAGGATCCAATCACAATATAATATAACTTAGAAGAGGTATGCCGTAATCTAAGCTATATCATATTTCAAAGGTAAGTGAATGACGATTCACCAATTTCCACCACGAAAACCGCAATATTTTAGTATTAGGTTTTTGAATGGTTCTTAGAAATTCCTAGATTCATTGAGATTCAATGAACTTTTCAAAGGCATGTTTCAATCTCGAGTGTGCTCTCCAAGTTTTGTGACTGGGATACCGAGGATCACAAAACGAGGTGTGAAGTAACCATGCAAATCACTTGGTACCCTTAAAGTTTATCACTCAATCGATGTGCCGGTTAACCACACACGCTCCATCGATACTATAATAAACCCTAAGTCACCCTTTACCTACCTTGTTAAGTCCAAGTTAGTGTGCCGGTTAACCACACACGCTCCACCAACGACTTAATCAAAGTGTAAAGTGTAATTTCATGGAATAGCACCTTATTCACATTTTTCCTAAAGTAACTAAGATTGGGAATTTAATAAAACATTTAGTTACTTTATAATATTCATCATACTTTGAATGAGAATTAATAAGTCCTTGTCTTACCCGTTCGGCTAACGACCCTCCACCGATCAAGCAAGCGGTGGGTGAGAGTGGACACCCATTAAGTCACCATTTTATAGGCAACAACCTTATACCCACCCTATAGACCGGCTTCGTGAATGAGGCGTACTAGCGGTAAGACGACTTTGTTCTTATACATATATATATATATATATATATATATATATATATATATATATATATAATTATTAAATCATAATAATATAAGTATAAGGGTTGAATTTTAACTTTTAAAATTCTAGGGGTTGGAACTAAAGTTTTAACTTAACTTTACTTGTTCCAAAACTTGAGGGAAAGTTTTGTAAACTTTCAAAACTTTTCATTTCTTGTAACTTATGAGTTTAATAGAGTAATAAAATGAGGACTTTTCATTTTTCCTAACTCTTGTGTTCTTTTAATGGTTTTTAATCCAAGAGACTTTTGGTTTTCCATAACTTGAGGACAAGTTATGGACTCCATTAAAACACATTATGATCATGAATTAATCTACCACATAGGTTACAAATAATTCCTATGATCATCTAAACATCATAAGAACAAGAATATGAATATGAACACTTTCAAGAATCAAAATCACATTTAATCTTTGTAATTTTGATAACTAGTTGTTGTAAATGAGTTAGAAAAGACATTACACCTTCTAAAACAAGTTTCAAGTACCAAAACATTTTAGGGTAATGATTCTAACCCATTTCCAGCAATTCAAGTCGAAATTCTGCACTCTGTCGACCCTACTCGCCGAGTGCATAAACCTACTCGCCGAGTAGGTTGAAGATACACATGAACTCGACGAGTCCTCCCCATGGACTCGCCAAGTCCATTAGTCAGACAGCAAAATTTTCGACTTTCTTCAACTTTTAAGCACAAATAACAAACAAACAAGCCTAGGCTCTGATACCACTGATGGGTTTTGAGCATTCTAACACGTCCTAAGTGTACATGCAACCCTAATAACCTTGGATCTATATTTGTCTAATTATCATGCAAAGTTGAATTCTAAGGTTATATTCCTATCTAGCATACATGGGGAACAATTTTAACTTGAATCATAGATAGAATAACTTACCTTGTTGTTGCTTGTGTTCCTTGAAACCTTGTGAGCCTAGCACCCCAAGTGTGATGCCTCAAATGCTTCACACAACACCAAATGCTCTTGGAAAGACTCTTGAGATAACACACACTTCTCAAAATCGGCCAAGCCCTCTAGTTTCTTAGTGTGTAACTTGTGTAGCCAATTTTGTGGAGAATGGGACTCTTATATAGTTTTGACACATCTAGGGTTACACCATGTAAACCCTAATGTGTCATGACTCTTCATTTCCATGACCCATGGGTTTGTAACTCCCATGGAGCATCCATGGAGCATCCTATGGGTAGAACCCAACTTGATAATCCATGGAGCCTCTTAGCCCACTATACAAGATATGGATGATTTACATAATCAACCCATATATTTAATTAGTTATCCTTTGATCACTTAATTAATTCCAAATTAATTCTTTGATCAACTAATCAAATAATATTATTAATATATTAGAACTTATAATATATTAATAATCTCCAAGTGTTATTTCTCTCATTTAGTCTAACCAATTGCATGGTGCCATGCAACCCAAATGGACCATGCCGGGTCGGGTCAAGTACAAGCCCGAAATAGTTATGGACTTAGACACCTTATCCAACAATAAGTTCTAATATATTAATATGAAATTATATGTTTTAATTAGTAATGATCAAGAATTAATTTGGAATTAATTGAGTGATCAAAAGAGACTAATTAAATCTATGGGCACTAATTATGGTAATTAGTTATATTTATATGTGTTGGGCTTATGATCCATGTTGGACCAAGTTTATGTATCAATACATAAAGAGTTGGGCCACATGAACCATGGATCATCATACCCATGGGTATGGATTTGGGTTATACCCATGGCCATTGGAATCCTACATATAAATAGGTCACTACATAGCCAAAATCTCAACTTCTAGTTCTTAGAGCTCATGGAGTTGATTTTGGTGTGGAAGGAATTCTCTCTCAAATGTCTACCTTTGTCCATGATGTGTTGTGACTTCATTTGAGGCTTCCACACTATTGGGGCTAAGCGTTTAAGGCCAAATACATCAAGACTTCAAACTACATAAAAGGTATGTCACCCTAACTAGTATCTTATATGGTTTATGTCAAATTCATGGTAGTTATAGGTTTAATGCCTTGGAAACCATTTGCGTGTATAATTTGTGAAAACATAGATCCAAGGTATTTAGGGTTGTATATGCACCATAGGATGTTGTAGTATATAAAACCCATCAGTGGTATCAGAGCGAAGGCTTGTTTTCAGTTATACTTGATGCAAATTGCTGAAAAAATCGATATTCTGGTTGTCTGGACTGTGGGCTTGCCGACTCCACTAATGGACTCGCCGAGTCCATGAAGAAATTCATCATACTCGTCGAGTAGGTTCATACACTCGACGAGTAGGAGACCCAGAGTGCAGATTTTCGACTTTTAAGGCTGGAATTGGACTAGAATCATTACCGTAAGTTGTTTTTGAACCTATAAACCGATTTTTGATGGCATAATGATCATTCTAACCCAATTCAAAAGATAATTATCAATAGATTCATGTTTTGTATTAGTTTAATGGTTAGGCTAATTACATGAAAATTGTTTGATTTGAATTGTCTTGTTCATATGAGTTTAATCTAGATCATAGTTTTTCTTGACATGTTTATTAGTTTATTAGATGATCTAAATGGCCTTTAATGGATTCCATAACTTTTCCTCAAGTTATGGAAAACCAAAAGTCTTTCTTGTTAATGAGTCTTTAAAATTCATGAGTTATGTATTTGAAGAGTCTTTTCCCATAAATTGTTTTATGACATCCATAACTTGTCCTAAAGCTATGGATTTTCAAGAGTCTTGTCATTAAAAGCCATATTAAACTCATATGTTATAGATTCCAAAAGTTTTTTGAATTGTTCAGAACTTGCCCTCATGTTTTGGAATTTGTAAAGTTACCCCCCCCCCCATGTATACTTTAATTCCAAGCCCTTAGAATTTTAAATAGATTAAAGTTCAACCCTTATACTATTATAATAATAATAGTTAATATATATATATATATATATCTATATATATATATATATATATATATATATATATATATATATATATATATATATAAGAACAAAGTCAGTCTTACCGTCTATAAAAGGGGTATAAGGTTACTGTCTATAAAATAGCATTTTAATGGGTGTCCACTCTCACCCACCGCTTCCTTAACTGGTAGATGTTCGTTAGTCGAACGGGTAGGACAGGACTATAATTATCCATTCATTAAAAGTATAATGATAAATACCAAGTAATTAAACACTTATAAATTCTCAATCTTAGTTACTTAGGAAAATGCGAATTTGGTGCTAACCCATGATATTACACTTTTTACCTTACCAAGTCGTTGGTAGAGCATGTGTGGTTAATCGGCACACTAACATGGACTAGTAAGAGTGGTTAACCGGCACATCGATTAGGTGATAAAAATTAAGGGTACCAAGTCAATTTGCATGGTTATTCACACCTTGTTTGTGATCTTCGGCGTCCTAGTCACAAACTTGAGAGGGCACAATCGAGATTTAAACAAGCCATTGAATAGTTCAATGAATCTCAAAGGATCTAGGAGTTTCAATTCACTTAAGACCTAAAATTCTTTTTTTTCGCGGTGGAAATTGGTAAATCGTCATTTACCTACTTTCAAATATTTTATAGCTTGGATTACGACATCCCTCTTCCAAGTTATAAAATATTGTGTTGGGTCCTAGCCTTAATATTTCATATTGGGTGTTATATTAAGGACTTAAATCAACTAACTTGAATTTCTCCCATTGTAGATGTCTGGTTCAGACAACCATGATCTTCCCAAATCTCTTGAAACAAGCTTTCCTAATGAAGATGATGTCCCATGGTTGGATCATGGAAATCATACTTAACTTCATCCACCTCATGCAATTGTTCTCCCTAACCCACAAGCTCAAGGTCACTTAAGCCCTATTGGCAAGCAAAATCTGTGTATGCTCACATCTTGGAGATGAAGTCATATATAGACAGGCTGGGAGAGTTGGGTGTCAAAGTCTTGAGGAAGTTGGTTGTTAACTAGGTTCTTCAATCACTTCCGGAGTCATATAGTGAGTTCTTTAAGGACTACTATCTGACAGACCATGACATGACCCTGAATGATCTTACCTATTTGTTTGATGCTGCTGAATCATCAATGCTTTGGAGCACTGGTAAAGCAAATTTGATTGGAAGATCGACTTCCCAAACTTCCATGGACATTGACAATGGTAACATTATAAGTCCAGAAAAGTCTTCTCTTCCCAATGGAAAGGGATCGGCCATAGTCCACTCGGTTGACTAAATGGTAAAGAGAAAGGCTAAGTCTGAGATAGTCCCGTGTACCATTCCTAAAGAGTCCATATGTTTCTATTGCCAAATGAAGGGGCATTGGTTGCAAAGCTACCCTATTTACCTGAAAGATCATAAGGATGGTAAAGTCAAAAAGTTTGACTCTACTTCGGGTAAAGTCCACTATCTAACTCTATTAAGTTCCTATTTTGAGATTCTTATTACATGATGTGACTAGGTCGCATTATGATGTTTTAAGAATCAAAGAAAAGAGAGGAATCTTAAAGGAAGAATATATTGATTCTGATCGCGAAGATGGATTTCGATCGCATGGTTCAGTGATCAGAATTTTGAGCTGTTGCTTAAGAGTTGTGATAGATTGCCTAGGAATAAATAACAACATTGTTTTCATATGCATTTGCATTGTAGGGATAAGTTTTTTCGGCAAGTTTTAAAATAAAAAAAAAGTTTAAATTTTATTTATTTAAAATATCCTTACGATGGCATTTGTGAAAAATTGTTGTTGATAGCAATATTGGAAAATAGATTTGATTCTTTCGTTTGTGGTAGTGTCATATTTTACCAAATAAGGAAAGATTCTCATCGCCCAAGTTTTAGTTGGATAGAAACTTGCAATCATGCAACTTACATTGTATGATGAATGAGAATTTTTCATTTTTGGAAAATTAATACTAATTCCTTGTTCACATGTTCGTGTGAGTCAAGTGAAGGACTATAGGATCAGGTACACTTGGTTGTGCGCTGTTCAGGTCCACCACAAAGATCGATAAGGCTATTCGTCATGATTTACTAAAGTTTAGTGAATATGGTTATATTTACAAGTTTAAGTGTAATTATGAAACATTCGAAAAGTTTGAATGTATGGCAGAACGAATTAGAATAATCAAATTAGGCAGAAAGATAAAAGTTTCTCCAATCTGAAAAGATAGGAGAGTACTTAAGTATCTTGTTTTATGAATGTCTTAGTGATTATGAAACCATATCACAATTGATTCTCTAAGGACATCTTAGTGCATTTGTTTGACTAAGAAGAGGAATTGTGAATTGTTGAATTGGTTAAATCAAAAAGATAAATCATACTTCGTTCCAAAATTGAGTCTTAGAGTGATACTCCAAGATTGTAACTTGAGTGATATAATCTTAAGAAGTTTTATAACACTTTTCAAATGTAGAGTAAAATGTTTTCTTACTCTTGTACATTTGAAATTGGTAAGTTGTGATGTTTTGGATAAAACAAAGACCAACTAAGACCAAGTGTGTGAAGTGATTATCTTGATAAGTATCTGCACTAACTCTTGAATATTTGTTTTGTCAAGGAATGACTCTTGACAAGAGAATCTTATATGTCAAGAGGTCAGTGCGAGTCTTAAAGGTTTTGAAAATTTTCAAGAACTATTCAAGAATAAAACCTGTTGTTTATCACTAGCACACGACTTAAGGTTTGTAACCTTTCATGTAGACATATTCTTGTTTCTATGCCCATTCTAGTTAAAAGTTGACTATGCATGTGAGCTCTATTGTGACAACCCAAGTTGTCCCGTTACATTTCCCCGTTACCGTTAACGGAATATTCCACTGTATAAAAGTTCCGTTAGTTAGAGGGCGTCAATTTAATAAGCATTTCCATTTGATTACCTTTAACATGCCGTTAAGTCGTGATAAAAGGAAATAAAAACACAGGACACACATTTCCATTTATTTGGGGAAAATGTCAAGTTTTATTATTACGACCACTAAAGCGGGTGCGACCAAAAGCCCCGTTTAACGGCAGTATCGGGTAAAATTCCATTGAGCCCCGACTGTGAAACCCATATAAGGGTGAGTGGATTCCATTGGAGACTTTTTACACACTCTCTCTCTCTAAACTCTCTCTCTAGACCCGTTTTCGCCCTGAATCCGCAACCAAACGCTTCCAAATTGTAAGTCTACTTACCCTAGCGTATTCTAAACGTATTGATTTATGTTTATAGCCCAAAAATCATCCAAGAAGGCATGGTATAAGGAGTTTACGGCCCAGGAACATTCTAGGGCCGTAAACCCCTAAAATGGTGCCAAACATGCCTTTAATCTTGACCATAAGCTTAGAAACTATTAAGGGAATTAGGCTAGGGGTGTTTTAACATAAAAACTCATGGATTTAGAGGACAAAGGAGAGTTTACAGCCCAAGCACAAGCTTAGGTCGTAAACTCCTCAAAATCATGTCAAAAGTGCCCCAAAACACTCCCAAACTCATCCTAGGGCTTATTACATAATTTAGGGACTTATCCTCTTGAGTTTAGACCCTTGAAACACTTCAAAATGATTTAATGAAAGGACTTTACGGCCCAGACAAGGGTCAAGGCCGTAAACACCCTTAAACATGCCCAAAATAATTGTTTTGTCCCCCAAATGGCCTTATACACTTACCATAAAATACTAGGAGGGGATTTAAGGACTTAAACTCAAGGAAATGAGGGATTACTTGGATTTTACGGCCCAAGCATTTATCTAGGCCGTAAACTCCCCAAAACCCCCTCAAATGTTGGTTTTAATCACCCAAAATAGCATCAAACTTCATAAGAAAATTCTAGAAAGACAATAGGGACTTTAAACTTCACAAATCACTAAGGGTGAGAGTTTACGGATGTAAACTCCCTTGGGAGAGTTCCTAGGCCGTAAACTCCTATAAAGTGCCCTTAGGAGCCTCAAATCCACTCATGCCTTTTGGGAAAAGTGCTTAGAATAAATCAATGAGCAAGCTAGAAGCATAAAACACCAAGGAATATGACCTTGGGAGTTTACGGCCATAAACTCCCTTAGGTTGGGCCGTAAACCCCAATATTGGTCCATGTTAATGCTGTAAACCCATTCACACACTTGATATTTGAGTTTAGCAAAGTTCCACAACTGATAGGAGACCCTTAGCACCCTTAAACGCTACCCCGGGACCCCAAACACTCAACCAAAAGTGTTTTCCGCTCCTTTGAGTGTGTATAATTGTTTAATTAGTATATTATATGCTAATTGTATGTGAACATATGTTATCATATGTTAAATAGGTGATGGTGTGTGTTCAAGTCCTTGCGTGACACCGAACGCCCAAACGGCACTTCCGTCGAACCTACTTACACCAAGTGAGTTCATACCCCTGAATGAACCTTTTAAATGCTTTTAAATGTTTTCATAGGGGGGGATTACAAGTTAAACATGCCAGTTATCATGTCAATCACATGTGATTGATAACCCGCATGCACAAGATTTTACCACTGTACACTGTTTTACCGAGTAGGACACTGTAAATGGTTTTCAAAAAGGGTTTTTAAATTGTTCAAGTTCTTACTTTTATAGCTTATCAAAGATTCATTTTCAAACTGACTTATAAAAGATTCCCAAAGATTTCTAAAGGTTTTCACACCTATTTTATCCAAGAATACAAATGCGATTTTCCTGAGTAATAAAGTTTTCAAAGGTTTTCATGAATACTTTTAATCGTTAGTTATTGCTGCTTCGCCTATACTTATTTTATACTCCTACTCTGTAATGCTTTCGCTTATACCTGAAGTCACTTATACCTGATGACGCTTATACTTATTCACCCTCTTACTTAGTGATACGAGTCTACTTCACTTATACTTGATACGCTCTTACTTCACTTGTTGTCATCTCCACTTCGCGATGCGCTTATACTTGAGATCGACTTTACTTCACTTATACTTGATACGCTCTTACTTCACTTGTGGTCATCTCCACTTCGCGATGCGCTTATACTTATTCGACACTTATACTTCACTTGCGACCACTCTTACTTCACTTGTTAGACACTCCTACTTCACGAGAATCACTTTTACTTGATACCCACTCAAGCATAGTTAGATGTATGTCTGTGCTTGTGTAGACGCCTATAAATAATGGTTGAAAGACTTAGGAAGGTTGTCCGCCCTATTTCCTTTTCTTCGTTGAGATGTGGTCTGGTGGGATCGGATATCCATCCGAAGGTCGTTTGATTCATTAGTTATATACTATGTATACAAGCTTAGACATACGGGTTACTTCAGTCAATTCAGTTAAGAGTCTCTACCTCTAGTTCAACACTTTCATTAGAAACCCACTATTTGGGATGCATCTTCAGGACACAGCCTTCTCCGTCGTCTAGTTGGTAACCAGAGTCTCCTGTAGGGAGAGCGGACATTGTGTGTATAGGCCTATACGGGATTGACACCCCCGCACCCTGACTGCTAGCTACAGTCCACGGCTCACCAAGCCAAGGGGTGACAAATGTCACATTATATAGACGCTTGTAGGGCGTCTGGTACTCTAGTGTTGGCTAGTATGGTTACGAGTATCCCAAGTTACCTTATAATTCATGGCCTTAAGGTAACGGTATTTCTCCGGCAATTTACAATGTATGCTGGTAACTCATTTTCAGAGTCACTCTGTTTTGACCCTAAGAGACGTATCCTTCATCTGATGCTATCTGGGGTCTGTATCCACTGTATTCGCAGAATTCACTGTATTCACTGTGTTCACTGTTTTAGACCTTGCCAGACGTATCTTTCATTTGATATTGTATGTGGTCTGTATTCACTGCATTGGACCTTACTAGTTGTACCTTGCATTTGGTACCTTCTGGGGTCTGTGTCTCCACTTGTTAGACTGTACCAGGCGTATCATTCGATTGATAACTTCCCGGAGTCTATGGTTTCTTGCCTTAGTCAGCAGTCCTCACTGCTGAGGCATATGATATTCCCTGATGTCGTTTTCTTTCCTCAATATTCAAATTCAGTATTTTGATAATGATAGCAACTTAGGGTAAACTACTTTTTACCACTCATCACTGACCAGTCTTGGTAGAAGGCTGCTTTATTTAAAGAAAATATAGGATTTTCTGGAAAAGACTCTAATACACTGAAACCTCTTAAACTATTACTTTATTAAGTTATTTGAATGAAATGTCACTAAATGCTTATGAACTCACCAGCATTTGTAAAAATGCTGATACTCGCTTTTCAAATAACTTGTAATCTCAGGTCAGCAATTAGACAGGTACATCCCCTGGAGCTGCTGATGAAGATAGCTTAAGTACCTTGCTGCACTTTATATATTATGTTTGTATTACTTTGATACCATGTAATGTAACCATGTAAAATTATTACTATTAATGCAATGTTATGTTGTACTTTGATTACTATATGCATGTGTTGTGATACTTGACATGATGTCATCCACCCCAGAACGTTTCCGCCGTTCCGGTTTTGGGGTGTGACAGATTGGTATCAGAGCATAGTTTATAGTGAGCTAAGTATATCAATTCATAAAAGATATACAGCCTATAAATACAATGGGATAAAACACTCTGACCAAGAATTATACTTTAAAATATAACCGTATTTTACCAAAGTATAATAACATCCAGAATCTAAACACTCAAACAAAAGTATCACAAGAAGAACAATAATAAAAGTCTTCGGATGTTGAGCACTACAGTCAAACCTGGGCAGTTATGTAATCGTAAGCTGGGATAAATGTAACCTGATCAACTTCATTTATCCTAGATGCGATGAACGTGTGCTCGGGAGTGATAGTGGTGTGCAGCAGGTCTGAAACTTACCAAATAGGAATTCTAGAGCCAAACATAAAGTTAAAATACTATGGGAGTATTCTAGAACGCTAAAAGATCTACACAAATCCCATAATGAAATTGAGAAGATAAGAAAACAAACAAGAGTTAAAATACCAGATGGGTGTTTTAGGAAACATAAGCAACCTTGCGTGAATAACTAGAAAGATCCCTATTGATATACCTACAACTACAGAGGGTATACTTCCAAGATTTTATATAATAAGGATCCCATAGGCTAAGAATGTGTGGTTTCGCTATGTTTCCTTTTCCTCGTTGGGATGTGGTTCTGGAGTAATATCACATATTCGAAGGCCTATCGGATCTATGCTATATATGATTTGTATACCCTGTGTAATCGTAGCAGGACTCGATATGGATCATACAGTGAAATGTTAATAATCCCTTAGGATTCTTTAGACATTTCCATTCTCGTGCGAAACCTATAGAAAACCCTACCCACTTCAGTGCTTGACAGAAGAGTTGATTCCGACCCCGAGGAGATTCATTGAGAGTATTTCCTATCCGGAAATAAATGAACTGGGTTGATGACTATTGAATGCACCAAGTGCCCATATTATTTTAGGGACAGTGGTGAGAGATTCGCCTAAACTTCGGAGATTCCCAGTCATCCATCATGAAGTGATGACACCCACAGCTAGAGTCAGAAGGAAGGCGGAGTAGAAATTCGATATGTCCATGCAAGAAGAGAACCCTAGGAAACTACCCGAAGGAAGCCAAAGCCCATTCCAGTCAAAGATACGAGGCAGACCGAGGGAGCTAGCACATGGAACCCGAGAATTGTCTTTTCCTCGTGTTCGTCACGATAATTCACCCTTAAAATAATGCAATTTAGTGAGTTAGTGGTTACACTACTCACGCTATGTGTTAGGTAAATCGTCGTTTCCCGTTGCCAGATACACGATTAAGGCGGATTCTCGCATCTCTATTGAGAGAATTTTAGCTATCTGCCCTTGTGAGCCTCCCTTTCCACGATTTCGTTCCGAACCGTTCTCAATTCTCTCCAGGCCAGAGAGTGAAACCTTTCCCAGTATAAAGGTAACTTAGTAGGAACGACTCGCATCTTATGGCCTTTTTCCGATACTCATACTCTTACCTTGATTTCCAGGACTACATCATAGGGATGTAGGTCGACACTCAGACAACCAGTACCCGAGGCACGGGAAAAGTTTATGCCTAATACGTTCAGGACAGAAATGTCCAGGGTTAACCATCGTCTCTCATTACCTTGTATTCCTTTCCGTGTAGGAAAAACCATGCCACCGAAGAAGCGTAACCAGTCCGCAAGCAAGAAATCTGCCCTCTTATTCGATGAAGCTACGTTCCAAGCTGCAGTCTCAGCAGCCGTAGCAGCTGTCATGGCTCACCTGAATGCTAACAACGCCAATGTTAGCAAGGGCCCTGTCGGGATTTCCAATCCTAGCAATGGACAGCAACAACCAACACTTCCACACTTAGCCACCCGAGAACCTCCACTGAACCCACTACAAAGAAAACTCAAGATAGAGGAGGGAAGTACCTCGGCTCCAGGACCTTCCGAAGGGAAACGAGTTGAGGCAGTCTATCCACCTGTCAATCCTTCCCTCTCGACCTCAAGAAGACCATACCTAGGAGACCTTCCCCACTGCAGCAAGTGCAGCTACCATCATCCTGGTGCCTGTCGGGAACTCTATTGTGCTAGGTGCCACCTGCTGGGGCATACTGCTCGCGTCTGCAGAACCCCGGTTGAGCTCATTACATCAACCACCAATGTGGCTACCAGTACAGTTTTCCACCTATGTGGTAAAATGGGACACTTTAAGAGGGACTGCCCAACAGAAGAGAAAGACAAAGACACAGAAGGAGCCTGACACTACTGCTTAGGGAGAAACAGCAAGGAAACTCGTTAGATTTTGGTACGTCTCTCGATCTTGGATGACTAAACTAAGAACAATAAAAGACTAATTCAAATATAAATTCTTTCCAGTAAGGCGAAAGTCACAGCACTGTTATAAAATTTAAATTCATTAGGTAAAACTATAATGGCTAAACATATACGTTACGGCCATGTATATTTAAGATGGACAGACCTAGAGTGAGCGAATGCCGCCTCATTTCCTGTTCCTCGTTTGGTTGTGGATTTAGGGCGGGGTCGCTCAGTCAACAGTCCTCCCCACCTTAAATATACTTGACTAGTATATGTGAGGCGATTATAGAAATGCCTTGTGAGAATCCATTCAAGAAAAGATACTCTATTCGGAAGCACTTAGAACTCTCTATGGTTCCGCGTCGATTCTAATCGGTCCAAGTATCCGCGGTAGTGATACATAGGACGAAACCCCGAGACGCCTAGAACTTGTGTGCCTGTTCGGCACATGACTCTATCGATCTTCACTTTATATCATGTCGAAGTGTGCCAACTTCGACGACTCTATTGATCATGGTTTGACTTCGTGCAACCATGTGTACATTCTTAGTGCTGTGAGCTTTCTCCATAGCCATATCGGCAAATAAAGGTTCTTCCGAACCTGAACCTAACACAGATAAACAAACCTAATGCGATCCGTCAATCGTCCCTCTTATCTCAAACCATCCGAAGTACCTAAGTGAGGATACCGCGCGCCGTCGACCGACCCCTCGTAGTCGGATGAACACCGAAGCGAAAGGCACTGCAGATACTCTAGAAGACGACAACCAACCGAAGCATACTCCGTAGATTCCTCCGAGAGACCCTTCTCACCTCGCACATCAGGTTCGTGAACCTAGAGAATAGAACTCATGAGGCTGACCACTATAACCAGGTATACTGTTGGCATCCATTAAGTATTGGCGGTTAAGCCAAGCATGAGCTCTACCATGAACCTCTTCGCAAAACGCTTTCACCCTATTTCATAACATAGGAGCTGGAGTCAAGAGAACCACTGCGGGATGAACTAGTAAAGTCCCGAGTGATGAAGACCCTGTACCCACTAGATTTGACCTAGACCGAGAAAACTCAGAACCTTCGGGAGAGTAGTTACAGTAGATGCTCGCACTACTCATGCACCTCGTCCACCCAGTTATAGGCAGGTAGTGCCTATCCTCCTTCACCCTTTCGCAAGGAGGAAATCGTCGTCGCCCTATAGACGATAGACTTCATTCTCCGAAGTAAACACTAGGATACCGAGAACCACAGGATAACCTTCGCAGCCAAGAATACTTGGTAAAGTGCGAACGTGGTTGCGTTAAGCCTCGTAACCCTGATCCCGAAGAGATTATGGACTCGACACCAGCTTTGGTGTTAGTCGAGGGATTATGTAGGAGCACGCACTTTCCATGCTAGAATAAATCACAGTCTTAGAGATTCCTTGGACTAATAGGTGTTCCACGAATACTATCTCACGTAGAGATAGTAGAACCACCTCCCGAAGTAGTCCAAAACTCGTCTGGTGAAACCCTATCCCCCCGATTCTCAGGGTTTCCGTATCTCAAGCGTCGTTAGTGCAGGTCCATTTTGCACAAGCTTGGGATAGACACTCTATAGCAAACCGATGACCATAGTCGCGCAACCCACTTGACGATCTAGGAAGTCTCTATCAGCCAGTTGGCAGAAAACACGAAACTGAAGACCACTTGAGATTCCTAAGAACCAACCCGAAGGACTACACTACCAGTACGAGAGAGAACGTTAGGAACTTCAGAATGCAGATCACGCCAGTGATGATCTTGCCATAGAAGTACACTATGTTCTAAGTACTGAAAGGCTCTACCCTTCCGAGAGCGTAGGACCATCCAAGAATATTCATGGAGACATGGTCCAACCCATTTCAGGACGCTACTACCTTCGGATATGCCACAAGATTCACACCCGATCGATCCACTTCTTAGACTTGATATGTGATTTCCCGACAACACTCTTCGTGCCTCACTTATCTTGATAGAATCCATCGAGAACCCTGACTTCATAGATACACCAGTCGGAACCCGCTAGCTACACTAGACGGAATGCGCATCCCGTATGTGAAGGTCTGTGAGAATGACAAACATAGACTAGAAATCACTTGGGAATGCGAGGGCAACCGTATAGGAAGTACTCCCTTACCTCTACTTGGCCATTCATACCTACTTCCTTGCCTAGACCTGAATTTCGGGACGAAATTCCCTCTAACGGGGGGATGATGTGACAACCCAAGTTGTCCCGTTACATTTCCCCGTTACCGTTAACGGAATATTACACTATATAAAAGTTCCGTTAGTTAGAGGGCGTCAATTTAATAAGCATTTCCATTTAATTACCTTTAACATGCCGTTAAGTCGTGATAAAAGGAAATAAAAACACAGGACACACATTTCCACTTATTTGGGGAAAATGTCAAGTTTTATTATTACGACCACTAAAGCGGGTGCGACCAAAAGCCCCGTTTAACGGCAGTATCGGGTAAAATTCCACTGAGCCCCGACTGTGAAACCCATATAAGGGTGAGTGGATTCCATTGGAGACTTTTTACACACTCTCTCTCTAAACTCTCTCTCTAGACCCGTTTTCGCCCTGAATCCGCAACCAAACGCTTCCAAATTGTAAGTCTACTTACCCTAGCGTATTCTAAACGTATTGATTTATGTTTATAGCCCAAAAATCATCCAAGAAGGCATGGTATAAGGAGTTTACGGCCCAGGAACATTCTAGGGCCGTAAACCCCTAAAATGGTGCCAAACATGCCTTTAATCTTGACCATAAGCTTAGAAACTATTAAGGGAATTAGGCTAGGGGTGTTTTAACATAAAAACTCATGGATTTAGAGGACAAAGGAGAGTTTACAGCCCAAGCACAAGCTTAGGCCGTAAACTCCTCAAAATCATGTCAAAAGTGCCCCAAAACACTCCCAAACTCATCCTAGGGCTTATTACATAATTTAGGGACTTATCCTCTTGAGTTTAGACCCTTGAAACACTTCAAAATGATTTAATGAAAGGACTTTACGGCCCAGACAAGGGTCAAGGTCGTAAACACCCTTAAACATGCCCAAAATAATTGTTTTGTCCCCCAAATGGCCTTATACACTTACCATAAAATACTAGGAGGGGATTTAAGGACTTAAACTCAAGGAAATGAGGGATTACTTGGAGTTTACGGCCCAAGCATTTATCTAGGCCGTAAACTCCCCAAAACCCCCTCAAATGTTGGTTTTAATCACCCAAAATAGCATCAAACTTCATAAGAAAATTCTAAAAAGACAATAGGGACTTTAAACTTCACAAATCACTAAGGGTGAGAGTTTATGGACGTAAACTCCCTTGGGAGAGTTCCTAGGCCGTAAACTCCTATAAAGTGCCCTTAGGAGCCTCAAATCCACTCATGCCTTTTGGGAAAAGTGCTTAGAATAAATCAATGAGCAAGCTAGAAGCATAAAACACCAAGGAATATGACCTTGGGAGTTTACGGCCATAAACTCCCTTAGGTTGGGCCGTAAACTCCAATATTGGTCCATGTTAATGCTTTAAACCCATTCACACACTTGATATTTGAGTTTAGCAAAGTTCCACAACTGATAGGAGACCCTTAGCACCCTTAAACGCTACCCGGGACCCCAAACACTCAACCAAAAGTGTTTTCCGCTCCTTTGAGTGTGTATAATTGTTTAATTAGTATATTATATGCTAATTGTATGTGAACATATGTTATGATATGTTAAATAGGTCATAGTGTGTGTTCAAGTCCTTGCGTGACACCGAACGCCCAAACGGCACTTCCGTCGGACCTACTTACACCAGGTGAGTTCATACCCCTGAATGAACCTTTTAAATGCTTTTAAATGTTTTCATAGGAGGGATTACAAGTTAAACATGCCAGTTATCATGTCAATCACATGTGATTGATAACCCGCATGCACAAGATTTTACCACTGTACACTGTTTTACCGAGTAGGACACTGTAAATGGTTTTCAAAAAGGGTTTTTAAATTGTTCAAGTTCTTACTTTTATAGCTTATCAAAGATTCATTTTCAAACTGACTTATAAAAGATTCCCAAAGATTTCTAAAGGTTTTCACACCTATTTTATCCAATAATACAAATGCGATTTTCCTGAGTAATAAAGTTTTCAAAGGTTTTCATGAATACTTTTAATCGTTAGTTACTGCTGCTTCGCCTATACTTATTTTATACTCCTACTCTGTAATGCTTTCGCTTATACCTGAAGTCACTTATACCTGATGACTCTTATACTTATTCACCCTCTTACTTAGTGATACGAGTCTACTTCACTTATACTTGATACGCTCTTACTTCACTTGTTGTCATCTCCACTTCGCGATGCGCTTATACTTGAGATCGACTTTACTTCACTTATACTTGATACGCTCTTACTTCACTTGTGGTCATCTCCACTTCGCGATGCGCTTATACTTATTCGACACTTATACTTCACTTGCGACCACTCTTACTTCACTTGTTAGACACTCCTACTTCACGAGAATCACTTTTACTTGATACCCACTCAAGCATAGTTAGATGTATGTCTGTGCTTGTGTAGACGCCTATAAATAATGGTTGAAAGACTTAGGAAGGTTGTCCGCCCTATTTCCTTTTCTTCGTTGAGATGTGGTCTGGTGGGATCGAATATCCATCCGCAGGTCGTTTGATTCATTAGTTATATACTATGTATACAAGCTTAGACATACGGGTTACTTCAGTCAATTCAGTTAAGAGTCTCTACCTCTAGTTCAACACTTTCATTAGAAACCCACTATTTGGGATGCATCTTCAGGACATGGCCTTCTCCTGTAGGGAGAGCGGACATTGTGTGTATAGGCCTATACGGGATTGACACCCCCGCACCCTGACTGCTAGCTACAGTCCACGGCTCACCAAGCCAAGGGGTGACAAATGTCACATTATATAGACGCTTGTAGGGCGTCTGGTACTCTAGTGTCGGTTAGTATGGTTACGAGTATCCCGGGTTACCTTATAATTCATGGCCTTAAGGTAACGGTATTTCTCCGACAATTTACATTATATGTTGGTAACTCATTTTCAGAGTCACTCTGTTTTGACTCTACAAGACGTATCCTTCATCTGATGCTGTCTGGGGTCTGTATCCACTGTATTCGCAGAATTCACTGTAATCACTATGTTTACTGTTTTAGACCTTGCCAGACGTATCTTTCATTTGATATTGTATGTGGTTTGTATTCACTGCATTGGACCTTACTAGTTGTACCTTGCATTTGGTACCTTCTGGGGTCTGTGTCTCCACTTGTTAGACTGTACCAGGCGTATCATTCGATTGATAACTTCCTGGAGTCTATGGTTTCTTGCCTTAGTCAGCAGTCCTCACTGCTGAGGCATATGATATTCCCTGATGTCGTTTTCTTTCCTCAATATTGAAATTCAGTATTTTGATAATTATAGCAACTTAGGGAAAACTACTTTTTACCACTCATCACTAACCAGTCTTGGTAGAAGGCTGCTTTATTTAAAGAAAATATACGATTTTCTGGAAAAGACTCTAATACACTGAAACCTCTTAAACTATTACTTTATTAAATTATTTGAATGAAATGTCACTAAATGCTTATGAACTCACCAGCATTTGTAAAAATGCTGATACTCGCTTTTCAAATAACTTGTAATCTCAGGTCAGCAATTAGACAGGTACATCCCCTGGAGCTGCTGATGAAGATAGCTTAAGTACCTTGCTGCACTTTATACATTATGTTTGTATTACTTTGATACCATGTAATGTAACCATGTAAAATTATTACTATTAATGCAATGTTTTGTCACTAACCTTGTCTTGTGATTATGGTTTTGACAAATTCACATGGATAGGAACACATACACTATAAAATCTAATTGTCATAACGTTTCTTAAAGACCATAAAATTTCATACTAAATACATTGTTACTCCAAGTTACTCCAAAACATGCTACATGCATATTCAAAAATAATATTTGACATTGATAATTTGATTACAAAAGACTGGATACAAACCGACTAAGTTTTAGTATATTACATAACTACCCAGTATATTAAAGCTTTTATACAAACGTAAACCCAAGTACAAAAGTAAAAGTATAAACTATTCTAAATCTTCCAACAGTATATGACTATATTAGATGCTTATTACATGGGATTGTTAAACACTGAGAGGGGTAAGTGGTGACGTTTAGTGAGTTCAATCATAGATACAATATAACGTTATGCCATATATATATATATATATATATATATATATATATATATATATATATATATATATATATACACACACACACACACACACAGTTCAATATGGCGGAAGCAAAGAGGAACAAGGAACAACAAAGGCATATGTGAATCATGTGACAAGCTTTCCATATCAATCCATAATTTCATTCAAAGATACACAATCAATAAGACATAACAATTTCAATACTTGATATACATCAATAAATCTTCGGCCCAAACGGCACAGAAGACATACATTTTCTGATTAAAAATTTTGGTAGATTTCAGAATTTTAGCCCTATCTAACCTTCTGCCAATTCCATAGCGGTATAAGTCATTCTCTTGTGGGACATGCTCTACACGACTAGAGGCTACATACCAATGTCACTGTGAATCTAAGTCCTTTCACTGATCACGTGTCCAAAGGTACAACTTTGCTACCATAACAGCACGAAATAATAACACGGAAAAAACACATAACATACAATTGTTCCTATATATTGAACTCACCATGAAATAATCGGAGGTTAAAATAGTAATTTGACCAACACTTTGTGTCTAAAAATGACTTTCTTTGATGATAACGGGGAATTTTAGTTGAAAACCGGCCTTATGCGGGCATAGTTTCGACTTGAAAATATGATTTTCTCAAGAACTTCGGAGCTTCGGGACTTGCTTCGGGTGTCGGGGATGATATTAGGACTTTGGAGGGTTAAAATTAGCTAGAGAAAAGAGTAAAGGGTGAAAGAGATTGAAAAATGGCAACCAAAGCTAGGCAATCACGCATGCATTTTATGTAGGGTTTTGAGCATTCTAACACTCTTATGGTGTACATGCAACCCTAGAAACCTTGGATCTATGTTTTATCTATGATACATGGAAAATTTGTTTTTCCAAGGTTTATATCCTATCTAGCATATATGGGGAGCTTTTAAACATAAAAGTAAGCATGAAAACATATCTTGTAGTAGATTGGATTCCTTGAAAACCTTGTGAGCCTAGCACCTCAAGTGTGATACCTCAAATGTCTCACACAACACCAAATGCACTTGGAATAACTAAGAGAGAAATGAAGAACACTTAGAAATCGGCTAGCCCTCACTTGTATATCTTAGTGGCCAATTTTGGTGAAGAACGTGGAGCTTATATAGTGTGTTACAATTAGGGTCACACCATTTAAACCCTAATGTCATGACTTTTCATTTCCATGACCCATGGGTTCTATAAACACTACGGAGCCTCCATGGAGCATCCTATGGGTTTTATCCCAACTTGATAATCCATGAAGCATTAGCCCACTATATAAGTATGGATGATTTACACAATCAACCCATATATTTAATTAGTCTCCTTTTGATCACTTAATTAATTCCAAATTAATTCTTGATCAATACTAATTAAATAATATTATTAATATATTAGAACTTATAATATATTAATAAACCTTAAGTGTTATTTCTCTCATTTTAGTCTATCCAAATGCATGATGCCATACATCCCAAATGGACCATGCAAATCGGGTCAAGTACATTCCATAAATAGTTATGAACTTAGACACCTAATCCAACAGTCTACTGGTTTGATAAGTATAATAACTATAACTGCAAGAATGACTTCAGGAACCGATCGGAAATCGTAGCTCTTTCAAGGTCTCGCAGAATTGAGATGATGATGATACGCCATTTAAGATAAGTGATCATATAACCCTCTGTTCTATATATCAGCCGGACAAATACATGGAACAATGTCTTACTTATTGTCCAGCAGTTTGTTTCTCTATTTCCGATTTGTTTGACATAGAACTTAATTGAACACATCAACTTAGTTCTGACCGGGACCGGTACATGGGTCAACACAAAATCATCGAGGGGCCCAGATATTGCTTCTAATCCTAGAAGGAATAGATAAACTTCGACTCATATGCTTGTTCTACTTCTTGTTGAATCATACACAAAGGCACGTTTTATAACACCGAGTTACCAATGCGTTTTTGTACAATCAATGTATGACCAACTCATAGGCAACAAGTCATATCTCTAGGTTTGAAGACTTATATGATATTACCGTCTCACGATCACTCGAGATAAATTCCATGAAGTGATACTAATGAGTGTGGATTGAATCCAATACTCAAAACTTATGAGCACTCATAAGTGTTGTAGCACCACTTATGTCCAACATCTTAGACCTCTACAAGCCAACCCATGACAGTTTTGATTCATATCTATTTCCAACATATGACCGACTGTGGAGAATTTGAATAATATGAAATAACATAACATAATTATTCTGGAAGTCAAAACATGAAAAATGAAATGATAGTAAACAATTGACAAAGGATAACAACACTTTACTCATAAATAAATACAACTTTTATTCATCATCAAATGTCAAGTACACTTTACACATTTCAAAGCTATCTAACTACTAAAACTAATATCATCCTTCAGCCGTATGCGCCTTGCATGCTGGAGATGCTTAACCCTGCCCAGTCCCTTCATGAGGGGATCTGTCGTGTTCTCATCTGATGATACCCTCTTTGCCACGAGTAGTCCTTCTTCTATTCGATGTCTGATGAAATGGTATTTTTTGTCGATGTGTCTGGATCAGTCGTATGCGCCTTCGAAATCTCTGTCGACGTATGGTTAACCGGCACATCAATTAGGTGATAAAAATTAAGGGTACCAAGTCAATTTGCATGGTTATTCACACCTTGTTTGTGATCCTCGGCATCCTAGTCACAAACTTGAGAGGGAACAATCGAGATTTAAACATGCCACTGAATAGTTCAATGAATCTCAAAGGATCTAGGCGTTTCAATTCACTTAAGACCTAAAATTCCTTTTTGTTTTTTGTGGTGGAAATTAGTAAATCGTCATTTACCTACCTTCAAATATTTTATAGCTTGGATTACGACATCCCTCTTCCAAGTTATAAAATATTGTGTTGGGTCCTAGCCTTAATATTTCATATTGGGTGTTATATTAAGGACTTAAATCAACTAACTTGAATTTCTCTCATTGTAGATGTCTGGTTCAGACAACCATGATCTTCCCAAATCTCTTGAAACAAGCTTTCCTAATGAAGATGATGTCCCATGGTTGGATCATGGAAATCATACTTAACTTCATCCACCTCATCCAATTATTCTCCCTAACCCACAAGTTCAAGGTCACTTAAGCCCTATTGGCAAGCAAAATCTGTGTATGCTCACATCTTGGAGATGAAGTCATATATAGATAGGCTGGGAGAGTTGGGTGTCAAAGCCTTGAGGAAGTTGGTTGTTAACTAGGTTCTTCAATCACTTCCTGAGTCATATAGTGAGTTCTTTAAGGACTACTATCTGACAGACCATGACATGACCCTTAATGATCTTACCAATTTGTTTGATGCTGCTGAATCATCAATGCTTTGGAGCACTGGTAAAGCAAATTTGATTGGAAGATCGACTTCCCAAACTTCCATGGACATTGACAATGGTAACATTATAAGTCCAGAAAAGTCTTCTCTTCCCAATGGAAAGGGATCGGCCATAGTCAACTCGGTTGACCAAATGGTAAAGAAAAAGGCTAGAAGGGTCGCACTTGTGGGAAGTGAGGAAAGGGACATGATGGGGTTTGTCGATTAGGTGCTTGCTACAAATGTGGCAAGGAGGGGCATATAGCCAAGGATTTTCCCAAGGAGTTCATGGTTTGCTTTCATTGCAACCAAACCGGACACTGGAAGGCCGAGTGTCCGCAATGGCGGGGGACAGCACAGGGAGCACCGCAGCGATCTGCCCCTGCTGTCGTGCGAGCTACTAAGGTTAGGTCGGTGAAGGGCGAGGCGCCGAAGGCTCACGGGAGAGCCTTCCAGTTGACAGCGGAGGAGGTCCGCGCAGCGCCCGATGCCGTGGCTGGTATGTATTCTTTTATTTACTTCACTCTTGCAGAGATTTCGGAGGTGACCTGGGAGAGGTTCACCAACATGTTCAGAGACGGGTACGTTCCCCGGTGGAGAGGGAACGGTTGGCACATGAGTTTTTGTCCCTCAAGTAGGGCACGGAGTCAGTGACTGTGATCACACGGATGTTCCATGAGAGGGCGTTGTTTTGCCCTGAGCACGTGTCGTATGAGCAGGCACGCATGAGTCGGTACTTGAGCATTTTGAGGAGGGATATCAGGGAGTTCGTGGCGAACTCGTCAAACTAGACATTTGTTGAGCTCCAGAAAAATGCCTGGAAGAGGGAGATTGAGCTGGAGACTCAAGCTCGGGAGGAGGTCGAGTCTCAGGGGAAGGATCGGCGGCCGGCATTGTCTCAACCGGCAGCCAAGCGGGCAAAGTCCGCCGATTCGAGATCTGGAGGCCAGAAGGGCCGCACTTGTGGGAAGTGAGGAAAGGGACATGATGGGGTTTGTCGATTAGGTGCTTGCTACAAATGTGGCAAGGAGGGGCAGATAGCCAAGGATTGCCCCAAGGGGTTCATGGTTTGCTTTCATTGGAACCAAACCGGACACCGGAAGGCCGAGTGTCCGCAATGGCGGGGGACAGCACAGGGAGCACCGCAGGGATCTTCCCCTGATGTCGTGTGAGCTAATAAGGTTCGGTTGGTGAAGGCCGAGGCGCTGAAGGCTCACGGGAGAGCCTTCCAGTTGACAGCGGAGGAGGTCCGCGCAGCGCCCGATGTCGTGGCTGGTATGTATTCTTTCATTTACTTATGCTGAGTTTGAGATATCATGTTTATATTATGATATGCGTAGGTACTTTTCTTGTGAGTTCTGTACCTGCTTTGGTGCTATTTGACTCGAGTGTGAGTCGGTCATTTGTGTCTTTAGCGTTTAGTCAACACATCAGTATCCAGCAGGAGGCGTTGAGTCAACCTCTACGAGTTTCCATAGCTGACGAGCGAGCGGTGTATGCTACGTATGTGATTCGAGGGTGTGTACTCGAGATCTTCAGTGTTGAGTTCCTGATAGATCTGGTCCCGATTGCGATGGGAGACGTGTGTGTCATATTGGACATGGATTGGTTGAGCCGATTTGGGGCTGTTATAGACTGCGAGCGACAGTTGGTGACGATACGAGACCCTAGTGGGGGAGTACTTATGGTGTACGGCGAGGGTACCCGTTCTGGGTCAGCATTTTGTTCGGCTGTTAGAGCGAGGCGGAGCCTACAGCAGGGTTGTAGCGGGTTTATGGCTTATGTGATGGATTCATGAGTGGCCGCAGAGGGGCCGAGTTCGGTTAGTGATGTGCCGATAGCGCGTGAGTTCTCGGATGTTTTCCCCGAGGAGTTTTTGGGTGTGCCTCCCGAGAGGAAAGTGGATTTTCGCATCGATTTGGTTCCGGGAGCGGCGCCTATCGCCTTGCGTCACCAGAGATGCAGGAGTTATTCTTACAGCTTCAGGAGCTGTTGGGGAAAGGATTTATCAGGCCGACTAGCTCACCTTGGGAAGCACCGATCCTTTTTGTCAAGAAAAAGGATGGTTCACACTGGATGTGCATTGATTACCGGGAGTTGAACAAGTTGATGGTCAAGAACCGTTATCCACTACCGAGGATTGATGATCTGTTCGATGAGTTGCAGGGAGCATCTTGGTTCTCCAAGATAGATTTGAGGTATGGATATCACCAGAAGAGGGTGTGGGAAGAGGATATCCAGAAGTGAACGTTTAGGACTCGTTATGGGCACTACGAGTTTGTGGTGATGCCTTTTGGGCTCACCAATGCACCATCAGCGTTCATGGATCTCATGAACAGGGTATGCATACCGATGTTGGATAGGTCGGTGATTGTATTCATCGACGATATTCTAGTGTATTCGAGATCTAGAGAGCAGCATTAGGAGCATCTGAGAGAGATTCTCAGAGTTTTGAGATCGGAGAGACTCTATGCCAAATTCTCCAAGTGCGAGTTCTGGTTATGGGAGGTCTAGTTCTTGGGGCATCTCGTTAACTAGAATGGGATATTGGTCGATCCGGCAAGATTGAGGTTGTGATGAGTTGGGAGGTGCTGAGATCCCCCACCGAGATCAGGAGTTTTCTGCGGTTGGTCGGCTACTATCAGAGATTTATCAAGGATTTCTCCAAGATTTCCATGCCTCTCACCAGGTTGACCCGGAAGGGCGTTGCTTTTTCGTAGGGTCCGGAGCAGCAGACCTCATTTGAGACTCTTCGACAGAGATTGTGCGAATCCCCGGTGTTATCCCTTCCAGAGGGAACGGAGGATTTTGTGGTGTACTGCGACGCATCGATATCGGGGTTAGGTGCGGTGCTTATGCAGAGAGGGCATGTGATAGCGTATGCATCGAGGCAGCTGAAGCCTCATGAGATGAGGTATCCCACCCACGAACTGGAGTTGGGGGCAGTGGTGTTCGCCCTCATGATCTGGCATCACTATTTGTATGGGGTTCGGTGTACCATATTCATGGACCACAAAAGTTTGAAGTATTTGATGGATCATCCCAACCTGAATATGCGCCAGAGGAGATGGTTGGATGTGGTAAAGGATTACGATTGTGAGATCCTGTACCACCCGGGCAAAGATAATGTTTTAGCTGATGCTCTGAGCCGTAGGGGAGAGAGTGCCCCAATTCGAGATGTTTGTATGAGGTTGACGGTGATGACTCTAGTGTTGGACACCATTTAGGAGGCCCAGGTGGAAGTCGTGAAACCAGAGAACCGCAAGAGGGAGCGGGTGATTGGGCAGGTGTCTAAGTTCGTTACCGATAGTCGAGGCCTAATGACCTTTCAGGATCGGATTTGGGTGTCGTTTGCAGGTGGGGTACATACCATATTGTTGGAGGAGGCGCATAGATTGAGGTTCTCGATCCATCCCGGGGCCACTAAGATATATTTGGATCTGAAGAGAGACTATTGGTGGCCCTGTATGAAGAGGGATGTTATGTGGTTCGTTGAGGGGTGTTTGACCTGTCGCAGGGTTAAGGCCGCGCACCAACATCCGCATGGCAAGTTGCAGCCACACTAGATTCCCCAGTGGAAGTGGGAACATATTTCTATGGATTTTATCACCAAATTGACGAGCACCGCAAGGTGTGTCGATGCAATTTGGGTGATAGTCGAACGGCTGATGAAGAGCGCTCATTTTCTTGCTATCAGTGAGAGCTCTTCCGCTGAGAGGCTGGCAGATTTGTATGTGAGAGAGGTGGTATCGCGGCATGGACTGCCGATCTCGATTGTGTCATATCGAGATGTACATTTCACTTCCAGGTTCTGGAAGAAGTTCCACGAGGAGTTGGGTACGAGGCTGCATTTCAATACCGCCTACCACCCATAGATGGACGGACAGAGTGATCGGATGATTCAGATGCTCGAGGACATGCTTCGAGCATGTGTGTTGGACTTCAGAGGAAGTTGGGGCATGTACTTGTCGTTGGCTGAGTTTTCCTATAACAACAGCCACCATTCGAGTATTGGTATGCCTCCTTTCGAGTTGTTGTAAGGGAGGAGATGTCAGACTCCCATTTGCTGGGGAGAGGTAGGGCAGCGTGTGTTGGGTAGCATTGAGATAGTGCTTCAGACGACTGAGTAGATACAGCAGGTCAGACAGAGGTAGTTGACAACTCAGAGTCGCCAGAAGAGTTATGCAGATACGCGACGATCCGAGCTTGAGTTTCAGGTGGGAGACTTCGTACTCCTAAAAGTATCTGTTGGATTAGGTGTCTAAGCCCATAACTATTATTGGTATGTATTCGACCCGAGAGTAGCATGGTCCATTTGGGTTGCATATCATCAGGACAATTTGTTAGGATGGACTTTTGAGAGAAGGTTATTTATGGTTTATTAATATATTATAAGTTATAATATATTAATATGAAATCATATGTTTTAATTAGTATTGATCAAGAATTAATTTGGAATTAATTTAGTGGTCAAAAAAGACTAATTAAATCTATGGGGACTAATTATT
Organism: Lactuca serriola; assembly: GCF_051521515.1. Classification (NCBI taxonomy): domain Eukaryota; kingdom Viridiplantae; phylum Streptophyta; class Magnoliopsida; order Asterales; family Asteraceae; genus Lactuca; species Lactuca serriola. The sequence goes on along the minus strand of NC_136412.1, from coordinate 63,926,986 downwards.
ATAATTAGTTATATTTATATGTGTTGGGCTTATGATCCATGTTGGACCAAGTTTATGTATGGATACATAAAGAGTTGGGCTACATGAACCATGGATCATAAAACCCATGGGTATGGATTTGGGTTATATCCATGACCCTAGAAATCCCACATATAAATAGATACTTCATTGCCCAAAATCGCCACTTGTATCTTCTTGCAGTTCATGGTGTCTTTTGTGTGCATGGAATTCTCTCTCAAGTTCATCATTTGTCGATGATGTGCTGTGATTCCACTTGAGGCTTCCACACTATTGAGGCTAAGCTCTTTCAGGAAAATACACCAAGACTTCAAGCTCCATCAAAAGGTATGTTATGCTAACTAGTATTGTTGAGTCTAGTGGATTGCGTCATGGGCTCGGTCCATAGCCTAGATTAAACGCCGGTATTGGGCCTATCCAGCCGTGCATTATCTTCTATTAGGGTTTAGTATATAAGATGCATGCATGCAGACTTAGAAAAGAGCACTTTTATTGTTTTCGTTTTCATAGCTTGTAAACCCTAGCTCGCCTCTACAGCGGAAGTTCTTCACCGAGCTCTGCTGAGGCATGACTCAGTTTTGAATCATAAGCTAATATTTGATTATGTTCTGTGTTCGTTCTTAATTTGTTCTTAAACTGTTTGAATTCTTTTATCATTCTTGTGAAAGATCTAAACGATCTAAGAGTTTTGAACTCATCAACTGGTATCATAGCAGGAGACTATGTAATCTATACACACATCTTCTGTCGAAGAAGTTCATAGGGTTTTTATTTCGCATTGATTGATATTTATTGAGCCGTCATTCCTTATTGGCGTATCTCATTAATTGTTAATCTAACCCTAATCGAAAAATTACAAGTCTGATCTTTTACAGGTTTTCAATCAAAAGTATTCACAATGTCTATGGACGATTCTCAAACCAATCTGATAAATATCTCAAACAGCATAGGGTCTACAACAAGAATATCGATCTTGTATACGCAAGACTATGAAGTCTGGACGCATCATTTTGAAGACTACGTGATTGGATCGGAGGATAATGGATATCTAATCTGGGAAGCAATCACTTCAGGCCCATTCGCTCATTCTAGCACGTCAAAGATTGTTAAAACGCAGAAAGAATACAATCAGCTTGTTAATGACGTCAAAGACATTCCGCAGGATGAAAAAGAGAAGTTTCAGTGCAACATCAAAGCTCTAAGGATGATAAGGTTTGCATTGCAATCGGATACATTTCGTTTGGTAAGTTCCTTTGCTACGGCCAAGGAGATCTGGGATAGATTGAAGGAATTGTATTCCACAAACGAAGATCTGGAACACTCTATTCAAACCCTCCTGTTATCAGAGTTTGGTGATTTTAAGCAAAAGCATGAAGAAAAGCTTATTCAAACCTTCGATCGTTTCAATCATCTTTTGAGCAAGATGATAAAGCATGGTATTGAAAGAAAGGTGATTGAACAAAAGGTCACTTTCATGAATGGTCTCAGACCTGAATGGATGGCCGTTGTGTCAACTGTCAAAGCTCATGAACAGTTCAAGTCATACTCTTTGGCAAAACTTGTGGGTATTTTAAAATCCCATGAGAATGCCTTATCGAAGGAAACAAATGTAGTTTCGGGTCTTGGTTCTCTAGATCTTGTCTCCAAAGGAAAAAGTTCGATTGAAGAAGAAGAGCAATTAGATCTTGCTGATTTTGATCTAACCGGCGAAGAATATGCAATGATGGTGTCAAACCCCATAAAATTCATCAAGAAGAAATTCCCAGCCAACAAAAACCGAAATTGGTAGGGAAGTTATAGCGCCGAACGGGTCAAGGAGGAACCGAAGGTGGGATCAAAATCCGAAGAGTCAAAGAAGGAAGCTAAAATTGGAGGCGACTCAGGATTTGATTGTCATTACTGTGGAGGCAAAAATCATTTTGCCAAAGATTGCATGCTGCGAAAGAAAGTAGAGAAGACAGGCGAATATGATGAGGAAGCGAGCCTCCTAAGAAGATTGGAGGAGATAAAGAAAAGAAAGTCTACTTTTAATAACTATACTATGAATGCCTTGATTGTGCAGGGTTCAACCAACAGTGACGAGTTTGGAGGTGTGGAAGTCTGGTCTACAGATTCGGAGGATGATGAAGTTAGGAAACCAACTCACGGAAAAGCAATGATGGAAAAAGTAGAACAGTCAGTGGGAAGATGCTTTGCAGTGACCGAGGGTGTGTCCCAAATGAGAGGATACACAACTGATGGGGGAGTTGAAGAAGAAAGAGAGCGAGAGGACAGATGTTTCGCTGCCAAGCCTGTCAGTGCTCAGATCAATGAATGCGATGAGTTGATCAAAAAGGTACAAGATATTATTGTTTCTCTAAAAATACCGGCTAATAATTATGAAAAGGAATTAAATAATTTGAAGTCAAAATTCTCTAGCATAAGTAGCAGTCTCACCCAAACTCGTGTCACGAATTCTAACTTAACTGATCAAATCAGCAGGATTTCATCAAAGAGTGAGGAATGAAGAATGTGGATCGAGCAAAAGGAAAACGAATTAATTAGATCTAAAGATGATTCTATTTAGTTGCAAAGAGACAATCTTAAACTTCTCAAACAGAGAAACGTTTTTTGTTTAATTGCTAAGAGGCTTTATTTTAACATTACTCAGTTGCATCTTGATTGTCAAATAGGGAAGAAAATTCATCGTATGATTTTACCTTTCCTTGAATTAAAGGAGGATGAAATCGATACAGAAGCATACAACTGTGAAAGTGTTGTGTCCTCTGACGAAGTATCCCCAGCATATAAGATAGGTCTGGAGAAAATTGAATCTTATATAAAGTCCAAAGACCACAAGGACATGCTCAAAAATCTACTAGATGTAAATGATAGATTGAAATTGAGAGCGTAAACTATACAAAAATTTTACTTATTGAATGCCAACTTAAGTTCAGAAAACAAAATTGATGTTGAAAATACGTCTGAACTTAATGAGGATGATGATATGAGTGAAATTTCTGTAGAAGATTTGGTAGACTGTTCTGAATTAGCCAATAATGAACCAAAAACCAATAAGAATCTTATTTTTGAAAATTCTGTTGAGTTCACTCGTTCCTCTACCGACAAGTCCAAAGTTCTCAAAGCTAAAGTTGTTGTGTACCAAAAGGTTCAGACTACCCCAAATCAAGTCTACACTGTGCCAGGAGTCTCTCCACAACAAACTGCAGAATTAACTGCGATGGTAGAAGAAGACAATGATGGTGGATGTGATGAGTTCTTTTGGTCAGCTCCTATCGACAATGCAGATGAGACGAAGGGTCTTTCCCAGAAAACCTCATGGAGAGTGAAAGGTAGATATATACCTGAACCACTAAATGAGCCTACAAAGTACGATGTTCCGAGCACAAGTGGAACTAAACCATCTGTGGATGAACCGATGCAAACCACGAGTGATACCTCTTCAACAAAGAGTGAATGTTGTGCTCATGCCTCTAAAAGAAAGGTTGACATTCATAGAAATCCAAAACAGGTCACTGATCGAAAGCATCAATGAAACGTAAGATACAAGAAGAATTTCTCCGAAAGAAAGCGATTCTGGAACTCTCAGAATCCTGATTTTGTAAGGATTGAAAGGAAGTCTAAATTGGAAGAAAACTCAAAGAACCAGAAGCACAGTTACGATAGCAAGCGAAAGGAGAGTTTCGGTCCTACATCCTTGAACAACCGAAAGGGTAGTTTCGGTTCATCTTCCAACTACAACCGAAATGAGAGTTTCGGTCCTACATCCTTGAACAACCGAAAGGGTAGTTTCGGTTCATCTTCCAACTACAACCAAAATGAGAGTTTCGGTCCTACATCCTTGAACAACCGAAAGGGTAGTTTCGTTTCATCTTCCAACTACAACCAAAAGAGAATTGTCGGTCCCTCATCCAACTCCAACCGAAAGGAGAGTTTCGGTCCCTCATCCAACTCCAACCGAAAGAGAAGTTTCGGTCCCTCGTCCAACTCCAACTGAAAGAAAAGTTTCGGTCCTCTAACCTTCAAGACCAATCACAAAAACCAAGAACCTAACGTCTCTCCTAATTCCAAATCCCTAAATCCCAGTCCTTTTGTCAAAAGCCCTAGTACTCCTAAGTCAACAAAAATTAAAGTTTTCACCATCAAAAGAAACGATGAAACCACTTTAATTAAACACACATATATGGTTGATATTTCTCTAACTATACCATGTCCTGTAAAAGGCTCACAAGGACCCAAGAAACTTTGGGTTCCTAAATCTGCTTAACTTTTTGCAGGTTATACGTGACGAGCAGTTTGACGAAGAATGGTACATTGACAGTGGCTGCTCGCATCACATGACAGGAAGGAAGGAGGAACTAAGGGAGTTTCGCTCTCTCAAAGATGGCGGCATTGTAAAGTATGGCAACAACTCGTTTGGAACTATTAAAGGCTATGGAATGATCACTAATGGCGAATTCTCCATAAGGAAGGTAGCATACGTTGAAGGGCTCCAACATAATCTCATCAGTGTATCACAGCTGGTGGTTGGTACAGGGTTAAAAGTTTCTTTCGACGATGAAGGCTCAGAAATTGTCGAGAAGAAATCAAGCAACGTTCTATTAAGATCCAACCGAAAAGGAGAAATGTATCCACTTAACCTCAATCCGATAAAAGGTAAACCAACAATTTGCTTACTCTCAAAGGAACACTCCGAAAAAAGCTGGTTGTGGCACAGAAGACTCTCACACCTAAACTTCAAGGACATCAACAAATTAGTTTTAGGTGATCATGTTCGAGGGCTGTCAGTTCTGAAATTCGATAAAGAACATCTATGTGCAGCGTGTGAAATGGGAAAACAGAGTCGGCAGAGCCATCCTTCAATAATCAACACTAAGGTAATAGAACCATTGGAGTTACTGCATATTGTGTTCGATTAGTGTCTAAGCCCGTAACCATATTTGGTAAGTACTTGACCCGGTTGTGCATGGTCATTTTGGGTTGCCTTCACCAAAGCAACTTGACTGGAGAAATTAAATAGAGAGAGAGAGGTTATTATGATTTATTAATATGTTATAAGAATAATATATTAAAGGAAAAATCATATTTGTTTAATTAATATTGGTCAATAATTAATTAGGAATTAATTTTGTGATCAAGTGTAATTAATTAAACTAGAGGGGCTGAATTGTAATTGTAAGATAGTTGCAAGATAGGGCAATAATTATCCTTGTTAAAGGATGGACGAATTCAAGGATAAGGATATCCTTAAAATCGTCCAAGGTCCAAGAGATAAGGGTTTTTCAAGGCTTATCTTGTGGTTGTTTGATGGGCAAGCAACTGGATAAGGATAAGGACTGAAACCCTAATCTAAACCCTATATAAAGACCCCTAGGCCTTGAAAATTCGTGTACATGCTCCTAAGAGGTCCCAAGGACGAATTCCCACCTCTTCCCTTCTCTCTCTAAAGCCTCTCCAATTGCTTGTGGTGTTTGTGAGCCATTAGAGGCACTACACTTGTGGTGCTTGCTTTCAAGACTAAGGGTTTGAAGATTTAAGTTGTTATTGCAATATAACAACAAGAGGTATGTAATCTAACCTTGTATATTAATTTCGAAAATAGCATTGTAATTTAGGGTTTTATTCTTGTGTTCATACTGTTGTGTACCTAATAGCAAAACATAGATCCAAATCTAGGGTTGCATTCACACATAGGATTGTTTGTATAAAACCCAACAGTGGTTTAAGAGCCATTAGTTGAATTGTTTTCAATTAGCATCTTACAATTGTATGAACTTGACAAATTAGGGTTTATAGCCAATAAACCCTAGGAGGCATGAAAATTTCGAGATTAGGGTTTCCTAACCCTAATTTGCGAAAATTGTAGAAAGGTTTTTTGAATCCTTTCCTTTAATCCAAGATTTCGAAATCTAGGGTTTGCAAACCCTTAGATTTCGAGATTAGCCTCCTTCCCAAGAAAAGATCATAAATTTTAGGGATTTGGATAATCCCATATCTTGTAATTATCCTTTAATATTTAAATATGGTAATTAAAGATCATGAATTATCCCATCCCTATTTTCGAAATTTATAGAGGGATTTAAGGGATTAGGATAACTTAAATGTTTAAATGGTAATTATCCATATGATTTAGATAATCCCTTATGATTTGATAATTTGAAATTAATAATTTAATTTAAGATAATTATTAAATCAAGAGTTTTAATATTTAAAAAAACTTAATTTAAATGGTATTAAATTTTGAAAATTTTAATTAAAACCCTAGTATTTTGAAATGTTTAAAATACACCCTATACTATTATATTATTACAAGCTTAACAAATATATATATAATTAAATGCTAGTCTTACCGTTAGTAGGCCTCATTCACGAAGCCAGTCTATAAGGTGGGTATAAGGTTCCTGCCTATAAAATGGCGCTTAATGGGTGTACACTCACACCCACCGCTTGCTTGACTGGTGGAGGGTCGTTAGCCGAACGGGTAGGATAGGGCAACCTCATCTTCTCATTAAAAGTATAATATAAGAATACAAAGTAACTACATGTTTTTCAAAATTCCCAATCCTAGTTACTTTAGGAAAAGTGAATTGATGCAATCCCATGAAATTACACTTTGCACCCTTGCTAAGAAGTTAGTGGAGCGTGCGTGGTTTATCGGCACACTAATTGGTTCTAAGCAAAGGTGGTAAAGGGTGATTTATTGTTTATCATAGTTCGATGGAGCGTGTGTGGTTTACCGGCACATCGAATAGGTGATTGTTACAATGAAGGCACCATGTACATTTGCATGGTTATTCACACCCACTTTGTGATCCTCGGTATCCCAGTCACAAACGAGAGGGGCATATCGAGATTTAAACATGCCATTGAAAAGTTCAATGAATCTCATCGAAACCTAGGAATTCTCAATACATTTAGAACTTAAAGTTAGGTTTTCATGGTGGAGAATTAGTGAATCGTCATTCACTTACCTTCAAATTGTTTGCATGTTGGATTACGGCATCCCTTTTTTAACATGTAAATAATGTTGTTGGATCCTAGCCCTAATTTTTCATGTTGGGTGATAATTAGGGATTCAAATTCTAATCAATCTTTTTCCTTTCTATTTGTAGATGTCAAACACAAACAACGTTGCTGCGAGTTCATTCACATTGATGAGCCTTTGCCAAAAGGTGACTTTCGATGGAACGAACTTTAGCGAATGGATAAGATACATTCGCACAATTGCTTGCTACGAGGACAAGGAGTATGTCCTTGATGAAAAGCTCGAGAAGATCAACCCAGAAATCGCTACTCTGTCTGAAATGACTGCTTTTGAGACTCATGAACGTGATGCAACGAAGGTTCATTGCATCATGATAGCCACAATGAACTCCGAATTCCAAAAGTCCTATGAGGACATGTATCCGTATGAAATGCACCAAGACTTTTTGGAGAGATACCATCAAAACGCGAGGTAGGAATGTTATGAGATCTTCACTAACATGATCTCCGCTAAGATGGGTCATGGAGAATCTTTAACCGTGCGCCTGCAAAAGATGCAAAGGTATGTCGATCGTCTTCGCAAGTTGACTGTTGACTTTGGGGAAGACTTGGCAATCAACATGGTGCTTCATTCCTTGCCTCCATGTTACAACCAATTTAGGATGACCTACCACATGAACAAGGAAGAGGTCACCCTAAGTAAGCTCCAAGGTCTCCTTAGGGTTGCTGAGAGCAACCTCAAGGACAAGTCTGTTTGCACCCACTCCCAATCCACCCGCTGCTCCTGTTTTGGCCATTGGGCAAGGAAGAGGCAAGAAGAGGAAGGCTCCGTCTAAGAGCCACCACAAGGTAAAGTCCCGAGATGGTTCCTCTTCTAGTGGGACCAAAGTTGATCCCGCTAAGCCTAACCCTAACCCAAAGAGGCAGAGTGCCACCATTGCCACAAAATAGGGCATTGGAAGAGAAGCTGTCCAGAATACCTGCAAGCTATCAAGGAAGGAAAGATCAAGCCATCTTTCGCAGGTATTTATACAATTAAATCTAATGATTCACCTCATTATATTTCTTGGGTTCTTGATACCGGGTGTGGTTACCATATTTGTTCTGAATTGCAGGGACTAAGAATAAATAGGAATATGGAGCTTGGAAGAATAAATCTAATCATGGGGAACAGAAAATCGTCGCCTGTGACCAAGATTTGAGTGTATTCTTTAGTGCTTAGTAATGGTTTATGTTTAGATTTGAATAATTGTTGCTATTCACCAGAAATGGCAAGAAACATCATTTCGTTTCATGGTTTGTTTAGACAAGGATTTAGATTTTCTTTTAATAATGAGAATGGTTCTATTTGTGCTTATCTAAATGGTGTCTTATATTTTGAAGAAATACCATGTAATGGAATTTATGAAACTATTATGATTGTAGATAACCTAGGAAATGATGTTTTATGCATGGATTCTTCCAATAGTATGGATAAAGCATCCCTTATGATTTGATAATTTGAAATTAATAATTTAATTTAAGATAATTATTAAATCAAGAGTTTTAATATTTAAAAAAATTTAATTTAAATGGTATTAAATTTTGAAAATTTTAATTAAAACCCTAGTATTTTGAAATGTTTAAAATACACCCTATACTATTATATTATTACAAGCTTAACAAATATATATATATATATATATATAATTAAATGCTAGTCTTACCGTTAGTAGGCCTCATTCACGAAGCCAGTCTATAAGGTGGGTATAAGGTTCCTGCCTATAAAATGGCGCTTAATGGGTGTACACTCACACCCACCGCTTGCTTGACTGGTGGAGGGTCGTTAGCCGAACGGGTAGGATAGGGCAACCTCATCTTCTCATTAAAAGTATAATATAAGAATACAAAGTAACTACATGTTTTTCAAAATTCCCAATCCTAGTTACTTTAGGAAAAGTGAATTGATGCAATCCCATGAAATTACACTTTGCACCCTTGCTAAGAAGTTAGTGGAGCGTGCGTGGTTTACCGGCACACTAATTGGTTCTAAGCAAAGGTGGTAAAGGGTGATTTATTGTTTATCATAGTTCGATGGAGCGTGTGTGGTTTACCGGCACATCGAATAGGTGATTGTTCAATGAAGGCACTATGTACATTTGCATGGTTATTCACACCCACTTTGTGATCCTCGGTATCCCAGTCACAAACGAGAGGGGCATATCAAGATTTAAACATGCCATTGAAAAGTTCAATGAATCTCATCGAAACCTAGGAATTCTCAATACATTTAGAACTTAAAGTTAGGTTTTCATGGTTGAGAATTAGTGAATCGTCATTCACTTACCTTCAAATTGTTTGCATGTTGGATTACGGCATCCCTTTTTTAACATGTAAATAATGTTGTTGGATCCTAGCCCTAATTTTTCATGTTGGGTGATAATTAGGCATTCAAATTCTAATCTATCTTTTTCCTTTCTATTTGTAGATGTCAAACACAAACAACGTTGCTGCGAGTTCATTCACATTGATGAGCCTTTGCCAAAAGGTGACTTTCGATGGAACGAACTTTAGCGAATGGATAAGATACATTCGCACAATTGCTTGCTACGAGGACAAGGAGTATGTCCTTGATGAAAAGCTCGAGAAGATTAACCCAGAAATCGCTACTCTGTCTGAAATGACTGCTTTTGAGACTCATGAACGTGATGCAATGAAGGTTCATTGCATCATGATAGCCACAATGAACTCCGAATTCCAAAAGTCCTATGAGGACATGTATCCGTACGAAATGCACCAAGACTTATTGGAGAGATACCATCAAAACGGGAGGCAGGAATGTTATGAGATCTTCAGTAACATGATCTCCGCTAAGATGGGTCATGGAGAATCTTTAACCGTGCACCTGCAAAAGATGCAAAGGTATGTCAATCGTCTTCGCAAGTTGACTGTTGACTTTGGGGAAGACTTGGCAATCAACATGGTGCTTCATTCCTTGCTTCCATGTTACAACCAATTTAGGATGACCTACCACATGAACAAGGAAGAGGTCACCCTAAGTAAGCTCCAAGGTCTCCTTAGGGTTGCTGAGAGCAACCTCAAGGACAAGTCTATTTGCACCCACTCCCAATCCACCCGCTGCTCCTGTTTTGGCCATTGGGCAAGGAAGAGGCAAGGAGAGGAAGGCTCCGTCTAAGAGCCACCACAAGGGAAAGTCCCGAGATGGTTCCTCTTCTAGTGGGACTAAAGTTGATCCCGCTAAGCCTAACCCTAACCCAAAGAGGCAGAGTGCCACCATTGCCACAAAATAGGGCATTGGAAGAGAAGCTGTCCAGAATACCTGCAAGCTATCAAGGAAGGAAAGATCAAGCCATCTTTCGCAGGTATTTATACAATTAAATCTAATGATTCACCTCATGATATTTCTTGGGTTCTTGATACCGGGTGTGGTTACCATATTTGTTCTGAATTGAAGGGACTAAGAATAAATAGGGATGTGGAGCTTGGAAGAATAAATCTAATCATGGGGAACAGAAGATCGTCGCCTGTGACCAAGATTGGAGTGTATTCTTTAGTGCTTAGTAATGGTTTATGTTTAGATTTGAATAATTGTTGCTATTCACCAGAAATGGCAAGAAACATCATTTCGTTTCATGGTTTGTTTAGACAAGGATTTAGATTTTCTTTTAATAATGAGAATGGTTCTATTTGTGCTTATCTAAATGGTGTCTTATATTTTGAAGAAATACCATGTAATGGAATTTATGAAACTATTATGATTGTAGATAACCTAGGAAATGATGTTTTATGCATGGATTCTTCCAATAGTATGGATAAAGCATCCTTGTGGCATTGTCGTCTTGGACATGTCAACAAGAAGCGCATAGCCCAACTCCAAAAGGATGGAGTGTTGGAGTCATTCGACCTTAGGGAAGATGACACATGCGAGTCTTGTTTACTTGGAAATATGACCAAGTCACCCTTCACTAGTACATGTGAAAGGGGTGAGGGTTTATTGGACCTCATACATACCGATGTATGTGGACCCTTTAGATCCACCATAAAGGATGCGAACCGCTTGTATGTGACTTTCACTAATAATTATAGTAGATATGGGTATATTTACTTAATCAAGCAAAAGTCAGAAACGTTTGAAAAGTTCAAAGAATTCAAACATGAAGTGGAGAATCAGTTGGGCAGGAAAATCAAGATGCTTCGATCCAATCGAGGAGGAGAGTACCTAAGTATTGAATTCCACGACTATCTCAAAGAGTGTGGAATAGTTTCACAATTGACGCCACCTAGGACACCGCAGTTGAATGGTGTAGCAGAAAGGCGTAATCGAACCTTGTTAGACATGGTCCGTTCTATGATGAGTCGTGCTTCACTACCTATCTCTTTCTAGGGGTATGCCTTAGAGATTGTCGCCCATATCCTTAACCTAGTCCCTACGAAGAAGGTAGCCAAAACACCTCACGAGATGTGGAAAGGGAAAGCTCCCTCGTTGGCACATATCAAGGTTTGGGGTTGCGAGGCTTTTGTAAGACGAGATACTCACGACAAGTTCAAACCTCATAGTGAGCGATGTATTTTCATCGGCTACCCGCAGAAATTCCTTGGATATCTCTTCTATAGACCGAAGGACAATGTTGTCTTTGTTGCAAGGAGAGGAGTTTTCCGAGAGCGAGAACTCATAAGCCAAGGAGACAGTGGGAGGCAAATCGAGCTTGAAGAGATTCAAGAGTCGATTGATGAAGGAACCTCTACCGCTGGCACTCAACCCGAGGAGGAAACTCCGGTTGAACCGATTGATGAGTCCTTACCTCTTAGACGTTCCAAAAGAGCTAGTGTTCAACCCCAGTTTTATGGTTTTCCTATTACTACCGAAGGGGACACGTATATTAGTGATGGTACACTAATAAATCTAGATGAACCTAATAGCTATAAGGAAGCCATGGCAGGCCCAGAGTCTGCAAAATGGAAAGAGGCAATGGACAGCGAGATCCAGTCCATGTATGATAACCAAGTTTGGAATTTGGTTGATAATGTGCCCGGACGTAAGACCGTTGGGTGCAAATGGATCTTCAAGAAGAAGACCGATGTGGATGGAAATGTACACACATATAAGGCACGATTGGTTGCGAAGGGCTTTACTCAAACTCCCGGAGTTGACTATGATGAGACCTTCTCACCAGTTGCGAAAATAAAGTCTATTAGGGTGATGCTAGTCATTGCTGCATTTCATGATTATGAAATATGGCAGATGGATGTCAAGACCGCTTTTCTAAATGGGACGTTGGTCGAGGATGTTTACATGGCTCAGCCAGAGGGTTTTGTCGATACGAAGCATTCGAATAGAGTGTGCAAGCTTGAGAAGCCCATTTATGGGCTTAAGCAAGCGTCTCGCAGATGGAATCTTTGTTTCGATGAGAAAGTAAAAGAGTTGGGATTTGTACGAAGCGAAGATGAATCATGTGTATATGTCAAAGCCAGTGGGAGTATAGTTAGCTTCCTCGTTTTGTATGTCGATGACATACTACTCATAGGAAACGACGTCCCGACACTGCAGGAGGTTAAGTCCTGGCTCGGGAGGTGTTTCGCTATGAAGGACCTCGAAGAGGCTTCCTATATTTTGGGAATAAGGACAGTGAGAGAACGAAGTAAGAGACTAATAGGACTTAGTCAGAACACTTACTTAGATAAAGTACTAAAACGTTTTAGTATGGAAAATTCGAAGAAGGGAGAATTACCGATACAAAGTAATGCCAAGTTGAGTAAGACTCAAAGTCCGAGTACCGAAGCTGAGATAGCAGAAATGAGTCGAGTTCCATACACTTCCGCAGTTGGCTCAATCATGTATGCTATGACTTGTACTCGCCCTGATATAGCCTTTGCTTTGAGCATGGTTAGTAGATATCAAGGGAACCCTGGTAGAGCCCATTGGAATGCGGTCAAGAATATCCTTAAGTACCTTCGGACGACCAAAGAATGGTTTTTAGTCCTCGGAGGGAGTGATGACTTGAAGGTGCGAGGGTATAGTGACGCCAGTTTTCAGACCGACAGGGACAACTACCGTTCGCAGTCGGGCTGGGTCTTTACCCTGAATGGAGGAGCAGTAACTTGGAAAAGTTCCAAGCAGGAAACTGTAGCTGATTCAACGTGTGAATCAGATTACATTGCAGCGAGCGAAGCATCAAAGGAGGCGATATGGTTGAATAACTTCATTGGTGACCTTGGAGTTGTGCCTACCCTAAAGGAGCCTATGGAAATTTTCTGTGATAATGAAGGAACTGTTGCCTTGACCAAGGAACCGAGGGATCATGGTAGATCTCGGCATATCGACAGAAAGTATAACTTTATTAGACATCGAGTAGAAGAAGGACACCTCGTGGTTAAGAGGATATCATCAGAAGATAACCCAGCAGATCCGCTTACGAAGGGATTGAGTAGGGTTAAGCACTTGCAGCACGCTAGGAGCATTGGGCTGAAGGATGATACTAGTTTAGATTAGATAGTTTTAGAAACATATAATAGATAAATGTAATTGACATTTGATGATTAAATAAAGGAGTATTATTTATAAGTAAAGTTGTTGTCTTGTGTTATTTGTTTAACTATTGTTTCAATTTGCATGTTTTGACTTCCTGAATAATTGAGTTATTAAGAATAATCGAATTATTCGAACGGTCCACAATCGTTCATATGTTGGAAGTAGGTATGAATGAAGATTGTCATGAATTGGTATGTAGAGTGTCTGAAAGGTATTAGACATAGCAAAGGTTTGCTGCAACATTCATGGGTGCTTATGAACAAGTTTTGAGCATTGGAATGAACTCGCGCTTGCTGGGATCACCTTATGGAATGTGATAAAAAGGGTGATCACAAGACGATAATATCATATGGTCTTAAAACCTAGATATATGGTTTGTTATTTGTTAATTGGTTGTATATTGATAATGCGAAACCGCATCAGTAACTTGATGTTATAAAACGCATTGTTGTGTATAGTTGATTAATGAATAAGTAAATGCATATAAGTCGAAGTTTATCTGTTACTTTTATCCTAAGAGGGTAAAAGCGATATCTCGGCCGCTCGATGATTTGATTTGACTTATGTGCCGAGCCCGATCAGGACTGAATTGATGTGTTCAAATTAAGTTCTATGTCAAATGAATCTGAGATCGAGAAACCAACTGCTGGACAATTAGTTCCATGAGATTGTCTGCACAATATCTAAACAGAGGACTATACGATCCCTTATCTAAAGGACAGGTTACTGATAAGATCAGAGTTTAACGTCTTTGAGAGCTACGATTGCCAATCGAGTCGTACGTTGCATTTGTGGTTACTAGACTTATCCAAGTGGAAGACTTTTGGATTAGTGTCTAAGCCCGTAACCATATTTGGTAAGTACTTGACCCGGTTGTGCATGGTCATTTTGGGTTGCCTTCACCAAAGCAACTTGACTGGAGAAATTAAATAGAGAGAGAGAGAGGTTATTATGATTTATTAATATGTTATAAGAATAATATATTAAAGGAAAAATCATATTTGTTTAATTAATATTGGTCAATAATTAATTAGGAATTAATTTTGTGATCAAGTGTAATTAATTAAACTAGAGGGGCTGAATTGTAATTGTAAGATAGTTGCAAGATAGGGCAATAATTATCCTTGTTAAAGGATGGACGAATTCAAGGATAAGGATATCCTTAAAATCATCCAAGGTCCAAGAGATAAGGGTTTTTCAAGGCTTATCTTGTGGTTGTTTGATGGGCAAGCAACTGGATAAGGATAAGGACTGAAACCCTAATCTAAACCCTATATAAAGACCCCTAGGCCTTGAAAATTCGTGTACATGCTCCTAAGAGGTCCCAAGGACGAATTCCCACCTCTTCCCTTCTCTCTATAAAGCCTCTCCAATTGCTTGTGGTGTTTGTGACCCATTAGAGGCACTACACTTGTGGTGCTTGCTTTCAAGACTAAGGGTTTGAAGATTTAAGTTGTTATTGCAATATAACAACAAGAGGTATGTAATCTAACCTTGTATATTAATTTTGAAAATAGCATTGTAATTTAGGGTTTTATTCTTGTGTTCATACTGTTGTGTATCTAATAGCAAAACATAGATCCAAATCTAGGGTTGCATTCACAAATAGGATTGTTTGTATAAAACCCAACATATTGATCTATACGGTCCATCGTCCATCGAAAGTATTGTAGGAAACAAATATATTCTGGTTATAGTAGACGATTTCTCAAGGTTCACATGGACCTTCTTTCTCAAGCAAAAGTCTGAAGTTGTAACAAAGCTCAAGCTCTTCATTAAATAGATAGAAACGCAACTCAGAAAGATTGTTCGTAGTATAAGGAGCGATAATGGCCTGGAATTCAAAAACAAAGATTTTGAAAGTTTTCTTGCTGAAAAGGGGACAACTCACAATTTCTCAGCCCCATATACTCCACAACAAAACGACATAGTTGAAAGGAGAAATCGATCCTTGTGTGAAGCTGCTCGCACCATGTTATGCTTCGCATCCCTGCCATTATACTTCTGGGCTGATGCAATTGCGGCTGCATGCTATACTCAGAATCGATCTTACTTGAATAAACGGTTCTCCATTACTCCTTACGAGATTCTAAACAATCGAAAACCAAACGTGAAATTCTTTCATGTGTTCGGTTCTAGATGCTTCATTTTCAACTCCAAGGAGAATCGAAACAAGTTCGATGCTAAGGCGGACGAAGGAATTTTCTTAGGCTACTCCTTGAACTCCAAGGCATATAGATTTCTCAATAAATGCTCGAAGAAAATTGAAGAAACATACTATGTCACTTTTGACGATAGTTATGTTAAGAAGTTAAGAGCAACCAAAGATGCATCGCAAGACATATTTCCAACGAATGGTCAGGTTACCATCTCTATCTCAAATCTCTTTGACCAATTCATGCTCTTGTTTGATGAGCCTCAGAAAGCAATTGACTCAGAATCAACTGCAAAAGACAACAAAGTTGACAATATGAAACAAGTTGTAGATGATGCTGCGAGAAAAATGGCCGATGATCAACCCAACGGAACCGAGAGTGCAGACGGAAGTGAACCTTCTGATGACCATCCTACTGTTGAGGGGGAGGGTTCTTCTCCTCATCAAGATCAAGGTTCTTCTTTCCAGGGGGAGAACTCATCAACAAATACATCCACCTCCACTGAAACTCCAACCAATGAAAGAGGTGCAAATGTTGGTTCTGAACAAGAATCATTCTTTGAGGAGGAGAAACCGGTGAGTGAAGATGACAATTTGTCTGAGCTCGAAGAAGAAATCACTGTTGAATTGGATCCCATCTATGATCCAAAGTTTCCTCCACTAGTGAAATGGACCAAAGATCATCCCCAGACTCAAATTATTGGGGAATCCTCTGAAAAGGTGTTGACACGCTCTCAAATCAAAGCGAAACAGGTTGCTCTATTTTCAAAAGTCGAGTTTTGTATGTTCAATTCATTCATGTCTAAAATCGAGCCAAAGACTGTTAATTCGGCTCTTGATCATTCAGACTGGGTTCAAGCCATGCAGGATGAGCTAAATGAGTTTGAACGAAACAAGGTATGGCGTCTTATTCCAACACCAAATGATGCTTCGGTTGTCGATCTCAAATGGGTGTTCAGAAACAAGATGGACAAAGAAGGAAATGTTATTCGTAATAAAGCTAGGCTGGTGGTCAAAGGATATTGTCAAGAAGAGGGAATTGATTATGAAGAAACCTTCGCTCCAGTGGCTAGATTGGAATCTGTTCGTATCTTTCTACCGTACGCTGCTCACAAGAACTTTGAAGTCTATCAGATGGACGTCAAATGTGCCTTCCTCAACGGTGAACTTGAAGAAACCGTATATTTTGAGTAACCGTCGGGATTTGTGAATGAGAAGTATCCTGATCACTGCTATATCCTCGGAAAAGCTGTTTATGGCTTGAAACAAGCTCCCAGAGCATGGTATGAAACTCTTACTCGTTTCTTAAAAATATCTATATTTAAACAAGGTTCGGTTGACCCAACCTTCTTCCGTAAGCGAGAAGGTAACCACCTTATGATAGTCCAAATTTACGTTGATGACATCATCTTTGGCTCCACGAATCCTAGCTTAACAGTTGAATTCCGAAAGTTGATGGAAACTAAATTTGAGATGATCTCAATGGTTCCAATTAATTTCTTTCTTGGATTGAACATTAGACAGGGACCTGAAGGCATTTTTATTAATCAGGAAGCATATACCAAGACTTTGCTCACCAAGTTTGGAATGACGGGAGACTCCAAGGTAAAAGTGCCGATGGCTTTTGGAACGAAACTCACACCATCATTGGAGAAACCAGCAGCTAATACAACGCTTTATCGACAGATGATCGGGTCTTTGATGTATCTCACAGCCAGTAGACCTAATATCATGTTCTCTATCTGTTATTGTGCTCGATTTCAGGCCAACCCACGAGAACCTCATCTTCAAACAGTGAAGAACATCTTTCGCTATCTAAAGCGAACTTCCTCTCTAGGTCTATGGTATCCAGCCAACTCCGGATTCTTCGTGCAAGCATTTTCAGATGCTGATCTAGATGGCTGTGGATTGGATCGAAAAAGCACCATCGGAGGATGTCAATTTCTGGATGGAAAATTAGTCAGTTGGCAATCAAAGAAACAAACTTGTGTTTCGTTATCCACTGCAGAAGCCAAATACATTGCTGCAACATCTTGTACATCTCAAGTCGTATGGATACAAAGTCAACTTCGGGATTATGGCTTAAACATGAAGAAAATCCCCCTATAATGTGACTCTGAAAGCGCAATTAGAATTTGTCACAACCCAGTGCAACACTCGAAGACTAAGCATATCGCACTGAGGTACCATTTCATCAAGGATAACGTCGAAGATGGCAACGTCAAAATTCACTTCGTAAGAACGACACTGGTAGACACATTCACAAAGGCTTTACCTGAAGCAAGCTTCAATAAGATCTTACAAGGCCTAGGAATGATGCAAGCCGAGTTTGTACCGATATCGCCTTCGCTCTCATAAAGGTAACAAGCGAAATAGAGCGAACCTATATGAACCGAAATGAACCGAGCATTCGGTCTATTTCGGGTTCGGTCCATTTCGGGTTTGGTCTATTTCGGGTGAAGTTGGTCCATGAACCGAAATGAACCGAGCGTTCGGTCTATTTCGGGTTCGGTCCTTCTAAACTTGCTAATTTTTTTAAAGGTGTTTCAAGTGTATTCGTTTGTATATATTTCTTTTCTACTAATAAAATCCCAAAAATATTTTTTTCTTTTTGTTCAATTATTCAATTCTCACAAAAACCCAAAAATATTTTCTTTGTTTGCCTAAGTGTATATATTTATTTCTTTTGTTTGTTTCCCTATTTCTAATGTTTTTATGTTTGTCTAAGTGTGATTCTCGATGACACATCTACGGCAGGTAAAAAAATTTCGTTAGTTAGGTGTCCCTAGAAGCATGCTGTTGTATGTAGACTCAAGCCTCAACTGATTCTGAGTGAAGCCTTAATAACATGATCAACACCAATCATGTTTTCCCAATCCAGGATATCAAGTTCACTCTAATCATGAGCTACCTTACTCTACTCAAACTGAGTTTAGAGTTGTCTGCTTGGGCCCTCTTTTCTTTAACAAGCAGAGGTACATTTGTTTCCTACACCATCTCCATCCTCTTTCTCCATTATATTTTGCTTCATCAATATAACCCCTAAGACTCTCAGTTTTAACCACTGAGGTTTATGGTTATACAAAATCTACGTTCATGATCTTAGTTTCATGCCACTATGTACTAAGTGAAACCCAAAATTCAACACCACTAATGAATTGACGGTGAATTCAACAATTCAAGATTTTACTTGTTACCCAATGAAATCTCTTTTTCTTTTTGAGTAATCTTTATGAGATTGCCTTTCACCAAGGTGTCTCTGACCCTAAAAGATTCAGTTTAATATTTTTTTTTGAGATTTCTTAAACTCTCTTGTCACTATAAATTATTTATCACCTACTTGTTCAACAGATCATAATGATCTCACAAGTACTTCATTCTATTTTGATCTTATGTTAAGTATCGAAATTATGAATTGAAGCGAAAGCCACCCACTTTATCCTTTAAAAGATGCCTTTCAAAACTTCTGCATAAGTTATTGATCGTTATTTCATGGGAAACCAAGCAAGCACTTCAATGTCTCTCTTGACTTTGAAGGAAGTGATTTTTGCCCAGAATCAATTATTTCATGTCTTAATACGACATCACAAATAATTCCAAACTACTAGTTTTATTTCTTTATCTTTTACACCCTTTGCACGAAAATTTTTAATTTTCCATAACTCTAAGTGTTACACAGATTATCAAGGCACAAACACTCAAGTGTCATCAGGTGAAACGATTGGGATGAATAGGTCGCTGACTCAGTAGAAATTCAAACGGTTTGGCGATTTGAAAAAGGTGATTTTTATCAAAAGGCGTGAAAAAGGGGAAACGTTTTTCTCTCTCCTGTGTCATCTTCGGCATGCCAACTGTTCCCACATCAATTCAGGCGCGATTTTAGAGATAATCCAAGATTTCAGCCGGATTCTTCTCTCTCTTCCTTGTACGTGTAAAAGGAATTGGAACGGTACTCTCTCAACCTTTATCACTTCCAAAAATCTCTCAAAGAAACCCGCCTATTTTCTACAACTGTTCATCATCGTTCTCAAGCTCCTACAATGGCAGAATCTTCATCTGTTCATGACACCTCAGTTCGTCAACCCCTACTCACAATAAAACCCCAACAAAACCTAATCATCGATCTCACTCCCTTCGTTTATGAGCCGTATATGCTACATGTGGTTGAGTGTCTCAAATACTCACCACTTGTCGATGCACTAAAAAAGGTTGAAATTGTGCCACTGTCGTTCTTGTCCCATGTCTACTCTACGGCGTTCTACGACAAGGCCAATGAACGTATCCACTTCGAGCTTCACGATGAGAAGGTCTCTATCTCCAAGAGCCGATTCTGTGCCCTAATTGGTCTCTCAAAAGATCCGTCTCTGGTAAACCCTGACTCCATTACAACTGGCCAACTGTTTACTATGTTTTATCAGATTGGGTATACTGAAACCCTAACAACCGTCACCAAGTTCAAGAAGTCCTGCCTTCCTCCTCAATGGAATGGCCTATTCACACTCTTATTCAAGGGTTTGTCTAAGCGAAGTGCTGGTTCTGACGGTGCTAGCAAGGCTTTCATGACGGTGATGTATGGGTTGTACAGCGGGCTCAACCTTGACTATGGGTCTATTATTTGGCAGCAGCTGGTTCAAATTCTACTCTCTTCGTCAAAGCACTCGGAAATTTCATGTGGGCGTTTCTGGACCATTGTCACCAAGTGGGAAATGGATCGCAATCGTTTCCCAATTATGGCGGATTCCTTGCTTTCTTCCATCACCACCTTTCATACGACGAAGATCATCGTCAGTGATCCTACCAAATTCTCGTACATTGGTTCTATTCCTGAAACCATGCTTGGTTTTATCTCAGCATCAAGCAATCTTCTTCAACAGTACAGGAAACGTAATTCAGTTGGTCCAAGTGAGCTTACTCCTACAATGCTTCGTTCCATTGAAGAAGCTGACAAACCAGCCATGGCATTAGCGACAGTGAGCGTCACTGAATTCACATGGCTCAACGACTACGAATGTGAGATTCGCTATCATCCGGGAAAGGAAAACGTTGTGGCCGATGCCCTTAGTCGAAAGGAGTACTCTGGCCGAAGAGTGAAGTCATTAGCCATGTCGATCCATTCGCACCTGTCAGCGCAAGTCAAGGAAGCTCAAATAGAGGCCTTGAAACCCGACTGGTTTGTCAGCTTCTTGGGAAGTATTCTTCTAGTAGTAGAACCTTCAGATCTTCCCAACTCATGGCGTTAGCGACAGTGAGCATTACTAAATTCACATGGCTTTTCCACCAAGTGAGGGCTCGATCTATGAAGGTGCAAGCAGCGAACTTAACCTTGCTTGTTTCTTGGCACGAGCAGATCTCGAAGACTGTTTCGGTCTTTTCGAACCATTGCATTAGTGCAATGACTCCTCCAATTCCATTAAAAGTCTTTGGCTTTGATTTGGAGAACTCCTTGTAAGTACATTCCCTTACAAGACCCTGGTCGGTGCCACGATTGGAATGATTCGTGCTGCTTCCTGTACCTCCATTTGCATTGGAGTTTATTTGCGAGAGAGCTGATGTTACTGCTGCCGTGATAGCAGCCTGGACCATGGCCGGATCATATGTCAGTGGTGGAGGTGGTGGTGGGGTTGCGTTGGTACGTGCTGATCTACGAGGAGGCATCGCACTGCCAAAAGAAAAAAAATGAGAGATTATAAGTTTTGGTGGTTGCGAGTTGAATGATATTGAGTTAACTTCCTTTAATAGTTTAAGAATTTGGTTTGGCCAACACAGGGTTTTGAGCTTGATTCATAAATAACGTTTGAATAGATGTACTTATGAATTGAACGGACTACACATAATTAAAACAAGAAAGAGATATGCCCTATATATATTAAACATATAGTTGTGTTACATCCGAGTTTAGACAAAACTTTTTGACCTTTCTAAAGGTCTCCGATTACAGAAAGTTTTAAAGAAAATTATATTCTTATCCGAAGTCCTAGTTTATAACAAAATTTGAAATCCTGGCAAGCACTATTTGCGACGTAGGTTGCGCTTGGAGCTTGACTCCGCGTCTGATTGCTTTGATTCCATTAGACGCCTATCAAAAGTGGATTGTTGCTCCCTTAACTCGGCTAGGGCTGCAATCATTTGTGCCTGAAATGCCTCAGTTTGGAGTTGGGCATGGTCCTGAATCCCATCCAGCCTACGGATGTCAGAAGTGTGAACCTGTACTTCTACGTTGATCTCGCGGATCCGGTTGGCTTGAACTCCGGATTGATAGCATTGGTTGGCTAGTTTGCCAACCATGACCAGAAGTGCTAGGTCTGCCGATCCCCCGCCTCTGACATCATAAAAGTCTCAGCACATGCCGTAGGGAGGGCGTAAGCTTTGTTGTTGGCTCCGATGGTGGATGTGACTTCCCCACACAGGAGTGGGTCCTTGGAAGTTCCTCACATGGACAGGAGGTTGTGGGGCCGGTGGATTGATAACCTCTGGCTCTGAATCTGTACCAGAGTCATCTCCCTCATCCAATTCTATCATCTCTTCGTCTTCTTCGGGATCTTCTTCTATCCATCCTCCATTACCTTGGTTGGGGTAGTAGGGGTCATTGGGGTGGTGGAATCCAACCATTGAGTCTGTACGAGAATAGGGTTAAGAATTTACTATAAGCTAGAGTACATGAAATTTACCCTTAAGTTTAATGGTTGATGGCAACACAAAAACTCCCTTAGTATTATGTAATGATGTGTTTTTGGTAAGTTTTAAAATTGTTGTCCACTGCAGACACTCCTTGGCACATGTTAGTCGACTCTCGGACAAATATAGTTGATCAGGCTATATTCTTCCCAGTTCCGATTACATGTCCCAAGGCGTACCTGTACTGCACAACTTATTTATAATACTTCTAAAATTATCCGATATGAAACGGTTATTAGTATGAAATGAGTGCATGCCTACTTTAAAAACTAATTAAATTTAATTTCAAAAGTATGACTCTTCTCAGAGTGTTTTTGCCCAGTTGAGTTTATAGTTGTATACCAAAAAGAAATGGTTTTGATATACTTAATTCCCTATAAACAAAGCTCTGATACCAGTCTGTCACACCCCCAAACCAGAACGGCGGAAACGTTCGGGGGCGGAGGACGTCATATTCAGTATCATAACAGTTCATAGAAAGGAAAGTACACACCGCCATACATATATAAAGGTTTTAAAAATGTTTACATCGTTGTATTCATTACATGCTCAAAAGATAAATGCATAAACATCTTTCAAAAGAAATAATTAACGCCAGCGCGTTAATCCCCAAAAGTTGATTTCCAAACCTGCGTAACGGTTCCCTGAGAATACAAGTTATTTCAAAGAAAAAGTGTCAACAATTAAGTTGGTGAGTTCATAAGTGATTTAGAAACATTGAATGCCATTCCAAATTGAGTGTATATTTTCCAAGAAAATCCCTTATTTTCTTATAAAAGTGTGAAATGCATGAGAATATATGTATTGAATAATATAACTAGTTGAATCAAGAAAATCCCTTATTTTCCTATTAGTCGTTTGTTTTGCATACAAGGAAAACCCCATATTTTCCTGAAGTAATAGTTAGCCTAATGTCCCAAACTAAAAACCGAAAGCAAAAGACATGCTTTAGAAAGTTGAAGCATAGATTTATATAATAAAACCTATTAGAAGATTTCAGTTTATTAGATGAATAATAGTTTTAATAACTACTTATTCATAAATCAGAAGTACTATAATAATTGTATATCCGATGAGTTTTATAACCATACTAAACATAATATGCCTGTAGCGACGTTCTTCAGGCGTCGTAGCGTTATGACAAACTATCACCCCAAAGGAAGGACTGTAGCTAACAGTCAGGGCGCGGGATCATGACTTCCCGTATAGATCTATACACATTTGACACGTTCTCCGAATGGGAGACTCTGGTTATAGACAGGACTTGTAGTGATACCTTCTAATAAAAAGGCAGTATTTGAAGATGTACATGTCTCATGGATTCTCAACTAAGTCTGTATTAAAGTAATAGTTTTGTGTGCAAAGTTTATCCTTTTTCACAATGTTTGACAAAGCATAAATCATAAGTTTTTAGAATGTATAAAACGGTTTAGCAATGAAGGATACTTTGGAATTACTAAATACTTTGTATAAATCTAGTGCATGCAAAGTATGACAAGAGTTTTCACATAGTAGTACTAAATCACAAGTGATTCATTTGATAAAAACGAGTAAAGTGAAATTTTATGAAATACACGATAATAACCGTATGTTTACTTGTATCCCCCCCTCCTAAAAGAGTATAAAAGCATTTAAAATGTATTTAAAGTGTGTTTGAAGGGGGTATGAACTCACTTGAAAGTTTGAAGATAGCGAGATGGAAAATCGGGCAGAGTTTCGTCTTAGGAAACAGATTTTTCTCGGGAATCTCGGGAGAAAAATCAACCTTCGGGACTTGAGCAAAATGATCAGGGCTTCGGGGTAGTGCGTGGCATGGAAATCGAGGCAATATCGTGAGAGAAATAAGAGAAATGGGGTGAATTTTCCGAAACCCTCGCATCTCTATTTATAGGGGCTGAGAGGCCTCGGTACGCGGGGCGTACCCGTGCGTCATGCATGAGCGAGTCCTCGACTGCCCCGGAATTCGGATGGGACGGATCGCATAGGCTCGCATAGGGGCGACGTGGACGGACCGAGACCAAGGCCTTCGCGTACGTGGGGCGTACGAGGCTACGCAGCGCGTAACTCGGATGAGGACGCTGACTCCTCCTTCGGATATTACCAGATTTTTGATTTAAATTTATATATAATTTATTTAATAAACTTCAAAAAATCATATCTTCTTCATACAAACTCCGTTTTCGATGGTCTTTATATCCACGCGTAGGTGAGACTATGCTTTACAACTTTCGTTTAGACTCCGTTGGCAAATTTTGAAATTATTTTTATTATTTATTTATAAAATGTCGTGATTAAGGAATTTCTTTAAAAATTCATAACTTCTTTATCTGACGTCGGTTTTTGCCAGACTTTTTACCACTAAAATACCATTGTCGAGACCTTCGATTCTCGTTTAGGTCATTCCGGCCAAAAGTCGCTCGATCTCCGATTCGAGTTTTTAGTTGTCTGCTGCTAAGCCGAACTTGGAAAAATCTTAACTTCAATATACGAAGCCGGATTTGGGCATTCGTTTTACGTACGATCCCGGTTTAATGATATTATACATAGTAGGAATTTAAATAGATACTTTTTGGGCATTTTATTATCAAAGTTAATTTTATTAACTCCAAGGTGGTTACAATACTTCACTTTTTAGGTCATTACAAAGAGTTGAAATATCGAGTTGTTACACCTGTTCTTTTCAGTTGTTGCTGAGCATTCAGCCTCCTTAACCTCTGCAGCCAAGGCTATTGAAGCTTCCACTTCTCAATGTCAACAGGCCTCTCATGTTGTTGATGCCTCTACAAAGGAGTGCAAGGATGCGACCGTAAAAGTCGATAAACTAGTTTCCCAGGCTCACATATTTTTAGATCCTTTGCAGGCTGCTGCTGCCAAGAATGCTGCTACAGTTACTTCTTCTGTAGAAACTCTTCAACAGACTCTTCAGTCTAAGTGCTCGAAGGTTGAAGCAGCACACCTTGCTATTGAACAGGCGAATGACGCGTTCCATGCTAATGTCAATGAACGCTTATCTCAACTACAAGCGGACTTAGATATGAAAAATGGGATTATGGATGAGCTTGCTAGACGCACAAATCAGCTTAAATTGCAAACTCACAAGCTGCGAACTGCTCATGCTGAGATTGATGACCTCAAGTCAGAGAGGGAGGTTATAAGGAGTTCTGCTGCAGACGTTCACTCCATCCTTCTTCATCTTATTGAAGGTCATGATCCACTTGTCACTATCACCCTCCGAAGGCATTTGGCAGATAAGCTCAGACCGGCACTAGACGTCCTCAGCCGTATCGAGGGTGTTCCGGTGACTGGTGTCCAACCGCAACAAGGGGGAGAGAAAGAGTTCAAGCAAGAGAAGCAAGACATGAATCAACCTCCTCCATCTAGCTCCAAGCCAGCTGCTGAACCGAAGGGTAATGAAGCTTCGGTCAGTCACAAGGATAAGAAAAAGAAGAAAATTGGTGAAGATGATACAGACAATGAAGATGATGTCTACGTTGATATTCCCAGAAAGCCAGTCCCAAGGGTTAACTCTTCTGAAAAACAAACTGAAGAAATTTCCATGAAGCAGCGAGCTGAGCTAGAAAAGAAGTGAAAGGAGGCAGAGCTCCTTGAAAAGAACAAGGCCATGTTCCCTGAATGGACTAAAGATTCGCTTCAGAGGTGTGCGATTGATGAGCCAGCTGTTCTATGGCTCGAGCCGATAATGTCATTCAGCCTTGACAACTCCAAGGATGTGCAGTTCGATATGCCAATCACTCGAAAGGCATTCATCTTCCACTGTTTCAACTCAACCGTTGCCATTCCATCTCCAGACCCGAAGGTAGATACGGATCTGTTAGAGTTTTACTTGGAGTTCGCTCAACCTCAATACCAGACATGGAGTTCAAAGAAGATAACCACCGTCAAGGTGATGAAGCCCTATTCAGCAGGGAAATTCATCAATGTCAAGTTCAGGGTGACTAGAGGAACCGAAGGCTCTGTTCACCACTTTTCCCTTGCTGATCTACCGAATCTCAACCCCCATGACTGGATACTCCTCAACAACATTCTTCTTTCAAATCGTCAGGCGTATCAGCCAATTATTGATCATGTCAAGCGTATGCTTGTTTGCTACATTCATGAGGTGGCGAAGATGGACCAGGAAATTGCATCTGCCATATACAAGCAGCCAAAGATCAAACCGATGGGCAGAGGGCAATGTTAATTCGATGATCAAGGGGAAGATTGATTCCAAGTATCACACAATAATGTTTTTTAGGGGCGAAGGTCAAAAGTGTATGTTCGCTCTTGTTGACAAACACCTTTTCTCGACGACTTGTCTCAAGCATATCTTGGAGATCATACAAAGGTGCGACCAGAACAGTGCTGCTGATAAAAAGCTGTCCGTCGACATGCTGAGGTGGTACATTCTATTCCGACATACTCTTCTCGCCATTATTCCTAAACTGTTTAAAGTTATAAAGACGGTGAGACCTGCTCAGAAGAAATAATCTCTCGCCTCATTGACGCAAAGGGGGAGATTGTTGAGTCTAGTGGATTGTGTCATGGGCTCGGTCCATAGCCTAGATTAAATGCTGGTATTGGGCCTGTCCAGCCATGCATTATCTTCTATTAGGGTTTAGTGTATAAGTTGCATGCATGCAGACTTAGAAAATAGCGCTTTTATTGTTTTCGTTTTCATAGCTTGTAAACCCTAGCTCGCCTCTACAGCGGAAGTTCTTCATCGAGCTCTGCTGAGGCGTGACTCAGTTTTGAATCATAAGCTAATATTTGATTTTGTTCTATGTTTGTTCTTAATTTGTTCTTAAACTGTTTGAATTCTTTTATCATTCTTGTGAAAGATCTAAACGATCTAAGAGTTTTGAACTCATCAAGTATCTTATACGGTTTATGTTAAATGCATGCTAGTTGTAAGATTAATACCTTGGAAATCATTTGCATGTATAATTAGTAAAAACATAGATCCAAGGTATTTAGGGTTGTATGTGCACCATAGGATGTTGTAGTATACCAAAACCCAACAGTGGTATCAGAGACTGGTTGTTTTCGATTATACTTGATGCAAGTTGCTGGAAAAAACTGAAAAAATCGAATTTTTTGCTGTCTGGACAGCAGACTCGATGAGTCCATGAAACAATTCATACAACTCGTCGATTTGGTTCATGCACTCGACGAGTTGGACCCCCTGACAACATATTTTCGAGTTTTTTGGCCTGTTTTGGATTAGAATCATTACCACAAAGTGTTTTTGTTCATAAAATTTGTTTTTGATACTATGATAATGTTTATTTTCATCCAAATAAAGGATAATTGTCAAAGTTTCAAGATTTATGTTAATTTCTGTGATTAGCTAAATTCTTGAAAATTGTTGATATGAATTGTTTTAGTTTATGAGTTAGTTTAGATTAATAGAAAAAAATTATGTGATAGTTGTTTTCAATCCAAATTAATCTAGAAGCTGTTCATAATATGTGTTTTCGTAACTTGTCCTCAAGTTACATGAAAAGTCACATTTATAAATTTTAAAACTCATAAAGTTTCCATAAGTTATGAAAAATGAAGAGTCACATTTTTAAATGCTTTTAAAGTCTTCCATAATTTGTCTACAAGTTATGGAACTTGAATAGTTTTTCCATTAAACCACTTTAAAACTCATATGTTATGGAAACCATAAGTTTTCGAATTGTTCAAAACTTGTCCTCAAGTTTTGGAATTTGTAAAGTTTCCCCCCATGAATACTTTAGTTCCAAGTTAGCCCTTAGAGTTTTAAAAGTTAAAATTCAACCCTTATACATATATATATATATATATATATATATATATATATATATATATATATATATATATATATATATATATATGTATGTATGTATGTATAAGAACAAAGTCAGTCTTACCGTTAGTAGGCCTCATTCACGAAGCCGGTCTATAAGGGGGTATAAGGTTACTGCCTATAAAATGGCAGTTTAATGGTTGTCCACTCTCACCCACCGCTTCCTTGACTGGTGGAGGGTCATTAACCGAACGGGTTTGACAGGACTATAATTCTCCCTTCATTAAAAGTATAATGATAAATACTAAGTAACTAAACACTTATTAAATTCCCAGTCTTAGTTACTTAGGAAAATGTGAATTTGGTGCTAACCCATGAAATTACACTTCGTACCTTACCAAGTCGTTGGTGGAGCGTGTGTGGGTAACCGACACACTAACATGGACTAGTAAGAGTGGACAAGGGTGACTTATAGTTTATCATAGATCGGTGGAGCATGTGTGGGTAACCGGCACATCTATTAGGTGATAAATATTAAGGGTACCAAGTCAATTTGCATGGTTATTCACACCTTGTTTTGTGATCCTCGGCATCCCAGTCACAAAATTTGAGAGGGCACAATCGAGATTGAAACGTGCCATTGAAAAGTTCAATGAATCTCAAAATATCTAGGAGTTTCAAATCCAATTAAAACCTAATAAATTATTTCGTTTTTCATGGTGGAAATTGGTGAATCGTCATTCGCCTACCTTCAAATATCTTATAGCTTGGATTACGGCATCCCTCTTCCAAGTTATAAAATATTGTGTTGGGTCCAGCCTTAATATTTCATATTGGGTGTTATATTAAGGACTTAAAAATCAACTAACTTGAATATCTCCCATTGTAGATGTCTAGTTTAGACATCTATGATCTTCCCAAATCTCTTGGAATTTCACTTCCTCCACCCCCTCCAATTATTCTCCCTAACCTACAAGTTCAAGGTCACTCAAGCCCTATTGGCAAGCAAGATCTATGTGTGATCACATCTTGGAGATGAAGTCACATATTGACAAGTCGGGAGAGTTGGGTGTCAAAGTCTTGAGAAAGTTGGATGTTCAATCACTTTCTAAGTCACATAGTGAGTTCTTTTGGGACTCCTATCTGATAGACCATGACTTGACCCTTAATGATCTTACCTATTTGCTTGGTGTTGCTGAGTCAGCAATGATTTTGAGCACTAGTGAAGCAAATTTGAATGGAAGATCGACTTCCCAAACTTTCATGGAGATTAACAATAGTAACATTGGAAATCCAGAAAAGCTTTCTCTTCCCAATAGAAAGGTATCAGCCATAGTCAACTAAGTTGACCAAATGGTAAGAAAGGCTAAATGTAACGTCCACAGATCCGGGCTAGTCAATTTAGAGACAATAAGTGTCGAAAATGCATTTTCGGAAAAAGATTATTTATAATAAATAGTCTTAACCAAGTTGTAGAATATGTCTCAAGGTTTCCGTACATATAAAGAACGCCAAAATCCGATTTATAACGAAGAAGTTATGGCTCGTCGAAGTTTTACGGCAAAACCGGCACGACACCGAGAAGCGTAAATAGTAAATTTATGATGGAGCGACTTTTAGCCTTAGAAATCTAAACGAAAGTTGTAGTATATGTTAAACTGAGAACATACAAAAAAAGAACGCCCAAATCTAACTTCGTATGAAGAAGTTATGATTTTTCTAAGATTCGGCTTAGCAGTGCACGACCCGAAACTCAAATTTTAGTTCGAGCGGTTTTTGGCTTACGCGACCTAAATGAGAGTTGAAGATCTCATTAATAGGAAGTTAACGGTCAAAATATAGACGAAAATGGAGTCCGTATGAAGGAGTTACGAATTCTTCGCGGTCATTTAACAGTCTAAACGCCTCCTACTGTTAAATTAAAGATCGGTCGAGAACTAGCCGACAGAGTCTAAATGAAAGTTATAGATCTTGATTTTACCTACGCGTGGAAAAAATAACGTCGAAAACGGAGCTCGTATGCGAAAGTTACGGGGTTTAGAAGTCGGCAGGGTGCTGCTGCAAAAGGGGTGACGTGGCTGAATATGGGCCAAGGCTTTCTCCCTAAGAAAAGCCATCAGGTGACGACATGTGGCACTGACTCGGCAAGTCAGTGAACCGACTCGACGAGTCCATCAGGATTTCACACTATAAATAGAGGTGTCGGGTACCATTCATTCTCACACCTTTCCAAACCATTCTTTCTCTCTCTAGACTCTCTCTCTAGCCCCCTAACCCCCCAAAGCCTAGGGTAACTCCCTAGCACGAGGCGGAATCCCCGGAGCGCTCGACGGCTCCGAGAAAAGAGCCTTTCGGCTCGGGAACGCTGCTCCAGCAAAGCCCGGTTTTGCGAAAAATCCGTTGTAAGTGAGCTGTACCTATCCTATCTTTAGTATAGCTTATGTTTCAATATAGTAATGTTATTAGGAACTTATAATGAGTATTTAGGCTATTATTATGAGTTATATTGAGTGTTATTTAACTCTTATATAATAATAATAATAATAATAATAGCTATACTATTAATTTGTCGCGGTTATCGTTAGACTAAACCCTAGTGGTATTGGTATTAGGTTTTATCGAAGGAAAATTGTTTTGAGAGTATCGAAGTGTTGTCCGAGTGTTGAGTCACCACCTTTCAAGTGAGTTCATAGTTACTTTCATCTTACACATAAATATGAAGTATTTTATATAAACTACGTGCTATGTGTGCATATTATCTGAATACTTGCTGTCTATGCTAGATGAACGTTTTTATACATGTTTTAAATGATTTAAACTGTATACATATTTTATATATATAAATATGTTGGGTATCACATTGGTAGATGAATGATGAGAGATAAAAGATGATGTGAGTAAACATAGACAGCTATAGACTTAGTGCCTAATAAATAACATTGGCAGCTATGGAGTTAGTGCCTATTGGACAAACACTGGTAGATATGGACTTAGTACCTGTTAGGAACTGGTAGCTATGGACTTAGTACCTGTTAGGAATTGGTAGCTATGGACTTAGTACCTACTAGATAAACACTGGTAGCTATGGATTTAGTACATTTTAGGAATTGGTAGCAATGGATTTAGTACCCGATGAGTAAACTATAGCAGCTATGGAATTAGTGCTTTACGAACGAGCATTGGCAGCTATGGATTTAGTGCCAATCCTATAACCCTGGAAGAAAGGGACTTCAGAGTAAACGAATGCAGGATAGATGACTCTTAGGATAGATCCTTAAGAGTAAAGAAGATAATAGGGATGGGTAATTGGGTTGATTGTTTGATTGTTTAACCATAATAATTATATTATTGTGGGTTGAAAACCCTATGTACTCACCAGGTTTCCCAACCTGACCCACTCAGTTTATTAATATCACAAGTGTTGATATGAAGTCACATTACACTGAGAGATTAAGGACATATAAATCACTAGTGATACAGAATATAAGTTCTGTTTATGCTTATGTTTCTGTGTTAACGATGACATCCCAAATGTTTTAAAATGAATAAAAATACTTTTCTTCGGAAATGCTTTGATAACGTATTTATCATGTTTTACTGGGAACAAATTCCGCAACGTTTTTATTATAAAGGTACTCTGATTTTTATAAAGCATAAACAAAATCGGTCTTTTCTGGCCGTGAAAATGGGGATGTCACACTAAGTATCAGATAGACTTGTGTACCATTCCCAAAGAGTCCATATGTTTCTGTTGCCAAAGGAAGGGACATTGGTTGCAAAGCTCCCTATTTACCTGAAAGATCATAAGGATGGTAAAGTCAAACAGGTTTGACTCTACTTCGGGTAAAATCCACTATCTAACTCTATCAAGTTCCTATTCCGAGATTCTTATTACAAGATGTGACTAAATCACATGTTGATGTTTTAAGAATCAAATAAAGAGAGGAAGCTTAAAAAAAGTATATGCTGATTCTGATCGCGAAGATGGATTTCGATCGCATGGTTCGGTGATCAGAATTTTAAGTTGTTGCTTAAGAGTTATGACAGATTTCTTAGGAATACATAATAACATAATTTTCATATGTATTTGCATTGTAAGGATAAGTTTTTCCGCAAGTTTTAAAATAAAAGAAATTTTTAATTTTATTTATTTTAAATATTCTTACAATGGCATTTGTGAAAAATTATTGTTTATATGGTTCCATTGATAGCAATATTGGAAAAATGAATTTGATTCTTTCGTTTGTGGAAGTGTCATAATTTACCAAATAAGGAAAGATTCTCATCACCCAAGTTTCAGTTGGATAGAAACTTAGAATCATGCAACTTGTATTGTATGATGAATGAGAATTTTCATCTTTGGGAAATTAAGACTAATTCATTGTTCACATGTATATGTGAGTCAATTGAAGGATTAGGGGATCGAGTACACTTGAGTGTACACTGGTCAGGTCCACCACAAAGAATGATGAGACTATTCGCCATGATTTACTAAATCTTATTAAATATGATTATACTTACAAGTTTAAGTATAATTCTGAAACATTGGAAAAGTATCAATGTTGGGCAGAACGAATAAGAAGAATCAAATAAGGCAGAAAGATAAAAGTTTCTCCATTCTGAAAAGATGGGAAAGTACTTGAGTATTTTGTTTTATGATTATCTTAGTGATTATGAAACCATATCACAATTGATTCTCTAAAGGACATCTTAGTGAATTTGTTTAGTTAAGGAGAGAAATCGTGGATTGTTCAAATGGTTAAAATCAGAAAGATGAATCATACTTCGTTCGATAACAAGTCTTAGAGTCATATTCCAAGATTGTAATTTGAGTGAAAAAATCTTAAGAAGGTTTAAAACACTTTTCAAATGTAGGATGAGATGTTTCTTATTATTGTACATTTGAAATTGGCAAGTTATGATGTCTTGGATAAGACAAAGACCAACTAAGACCAATTGTGTTAAGTGTTTTTTCTTGATAAGAATCTGCAATAATTCTTGAATAATTATTTGTCAAGGAATGGTTCTTGATAAGAGAATCTTATATGTCAAGAGGACATTGGGAGTCTTAAAGGTCTTGAAAGTTTCAAAAACTAATCAAGGGTGAAACCTATTGTTTATCACTAGCACACGACTTGAGGTTTGTAACCCATCATGTTGACATATTCTTATTTCTATGCTCATTCCAATTAAAGTTGACTATGCATGTGAGTTCTATGTGTTCTCAATTATTTGGATAACATCCTGGAAGCAATGGTAGGCCTTTGTGCTGCCAAGTGGCAAGAAATTAAGGTTGCACAAGTTTAGTCCATATGAGTTTGGATTTGTCACTAACATTGTCTTGTGATTATGGTTTTGACAAATTTATATGGATAGGAACTCATACACCATAAAATCTAAGTGTCATAAGGTTTCTCTCCGATTCACGAAAATGATGGTGAGGAAACGCTTTCACTAAGTAAATTTTTAGTAGACAACAATTGTGACATTTGCATTCTCAAAGTCGTTAGTCGAGCGTGTGTGGTTAACCGGCACACTAAGATAGACTTGTGAGAAATGGAAAAGGTCTAAACAATTGAGAGTATGATTACGACATCCCTTTTCATAGTTCTATAAAATTGTTTAGACACACATGTGAGCTATCTAAGGAAAGGTGTATGATTTTGATAAAGTTTTATCAAAGCATCTAGTATCAAAAATCTGAACTTTGGTAAGAGAGTCAATAAAGTATTGATTTCTAGAAGTCCAGCTAATTTTTGGATACATGTCAAAGCTATTGGAAGCATAAGTGTTATGCTAATAATTATCATGTTAGTGGGAGCATGATTATTATGTTAAGTGTTAATTATAGAAAACAAAAGGGTTTCAATTGGGAAAAGTTGTTTTGCTATAATTAAGGGAGAGGAAATTATACTTCATTTCAATTCTAAAAGCTTGGATTGAGATTTTGATCATCTTTAGTCAGGGATATATATATATATATGAATTTTGTGTTGGAATGGTTCAATATAAGGAAATTCTATATATATTGCGTTCTCAAAATTCGATTATGATTACGGCATCCCTTTTCATAGTTAAATTTTGAAAAGAAGGCAAATAAAAAATATTGTAGCAAAAGACTGGTCTATGGTCACGTCTTTATGTGAGACATCATGAATCGTGTCCCATATGCTTCGGATATAGGATTGATTGCATGTGCTGTAATATTTATCCTTTATAAATTTTCCGAATGCCTAAGGCATTAAGAGGAGAAAAGATCTAGAATTGGTTATGACTAAAATGATTAAGCAATTGTCGAGGACAATCTGAGGTTTACCAAAGATTGGTTGCTCATGGACAGTTGGAAGTATAAGTGTTAATTTTGGAAGGACCATATTGACATATTTTGAAAAGAGGTAACTCTTGTTCAGAAGTGATAGTCAAAATGGGAATTTAGAAAGGTTTCCATAGGTGGAAGTTGTTCTTTCAAATCTGTGTAAGATTAGAAAGCTTAATGCAAGAAGGATGTTCAAAGTAATGTACTTTGAATTTGAGACTTCGTTTCCATGGAATTGATCTCCATTGGAATGCTCTGTAATGTCTGTTAACAAGTCTTTGTGACTTTGTGCATAGTGATTATGAGAGGATCAATGCATATAAGTTTAGAATCTAACAGATTTCGTTAAATGGTAGGAATTTGGAATTCTTACATTTACGATGAAGATTTGGGATTGTGAAATGAGCACCATTGGAATCATGTTCAATTGATCTATTTCACAAAGTAAAGATCATAGATAAACATAGTGTGCATACTTGGTGTATGGCATGATTAGTGTTTAGAAAACATAGTTTACATGCTTGGAGCATGGGACAACTATTATTTTAATTCAAGTATAAAGTTGATTATATGAAACATTATACAATGAATAATGAGTAATCAATATGGTGTTTAAATAAAAGGTGTTCTATTTACTCTCAAATGTGCTTGGGACCATAGAAGATTAGTATTATTCTTGTGTTTCACTTTGCATGTTTTGACTTCCAGAATAACTAGGTTATTCTTTCCAAATGACTAAGTTATTCAAACCATCCACTGTCGATAATACGTTGGAAGTAGGTATTAAGGTAAGATTGTCATGAATCGGGTTTGTAGATGTCCAAGCTAGTGGACATAGTAAGAGTTACTACAAAATTCATGAGTACTCCCGGAATAGGGATTCGAGTATTGGATTCAACCCACACTCATTTGAATCACTTCATGGATTTTATCACGAGTGATCATGAGACGATAATATCCTATATTCTTCCAACCTAGAGATATGACTTGTTGCCTATGAGTTGGTTATACATTGATTGAACAAAAACGCATTTGGTAACTCGATGTTATACAACGTGCCTTTGTGTATGATTCAACAAGTAGTAGAACAAGCATATGAGTCAAAGTTTATCCATTCCTTGTACCCTTGGAGGAATAAAAGCGATATATGTGGGCCCCTCGATGATTTGGTGATGAAAAACGTAAGCGATCGATCGGGCCTGGACTGATTTGATTTGTTCAGTTAGTCGGTCGTCATAAATCGGAAATTAGGAAACAAATGATGGACTGAGAGAATGATTATAATCCATGTCTCGGTTATTTGATATCTAGAATGGAGGAATATATGATCCCTTATCTAATGGACATGTCATTGATTTGTTCAGAGTTTGACAACGGATTTTAAGAGCTACAATTGCTAGTCGGGATCTTCGAGTCATACTTGAATAATAGTTATAGACTTATCCAAGTGGGAGACTGTTGGATTAGGTGTCTAAGCCCACAACTATTATTGGTATGTATTCGACCCGAGAGTAGCATGGTCCATTTGGGTTGCATATCATCAGGACAATTTGTTAGGATGGACTTTTGAGAGAAGATTATTTATGGTTTATTAATATATTATAAGTTATAATATATTAATATGAAATCGTATGTTTTAATTAGTATTGATCAATAATTAATTTGGAATTAATTTAGTGGTCAAAAGAGACTAATTAAATCTATGAGGACTAATTATGATAATTAGTTATATTTATATGTGTTGGGCTTATGATCCATGTTGGACCAAGTTTATGTATGGATACATAAAGAGTTGGGCCACATGAACCATGGATCATAAAACCCATAGGTATGGATTTGGGTTATATCCATGACCCTAGAAATCCCACATATAAATAGATACTTCATTGCCTAAAATCGTCACTTGTATCTTCGTGGAGTTCATGGTGTCTTTTGTGTGCATGGAATTCTCTCTCAAGTGCATCCTTTGTCCATGATGTGTTGTGATTCCACTTGAGGCTTCCACAATATTAGGGATAAGGTCTTTAAGGCCAAATACACCAAGACTTCAAGCTCCATCAAAAGGTATGTTATGCTAACTAGTATCTTATATGGTTTATGTTAAATGCATGCTAGTTTTAAGATTAATACCCTAGAAACCATTTGCATGTATAATTAGTGAAAACATAGATCCAAGGTATTTAGGGTTGTATGTGCACCATAGGATGTTGTAGTATACCAAAACCCAACAGTATCTCCTTGGAAAGGAGTGATCCGATTCCAGAAGAGGGGCAAGCTGGGGGCCCGGTACATTGGTCCTTTCAGAGTGACCGCGAGGTTGGGCAGGGTAGTGTATCATTTGGGGCTACCTGCGGAGTTGAGCCAGATTCATGATACCTTCCACGTGTCTTAGTTGAGCAAGTGTATAGCCGACGAGTCGGCGGTGGTACCTCTGGAGGATATCCAGGTGGATGCGAGCTTGAATTATGTTGAGAAGCCGATCGCGATCCTGGATCAAAATATCAAAGTTCTAAGGAACAAGCAAGTGCCCCTGGTTCAGGTCCAGTGGTAGCATCGGAGAGAGTCCGAGTTGACTTGGGAGCCAGAGGCGGAGATGCGGGAGCAGCATCCTAAGTTATTTGCGGAGCAAGACTTCGAGGGCGAAGTCTGATTCTAGTGGGGGAGAATTGTAACATTCAGATTCCCAGGTATTCTATGTTATTCATTTATTTTGAGTTAGAGAGAAGGAATCGACGAGTCGACGCCTAGACTCGTCGAGTAGGATCGCGATTTGCTGACTGGATTAATGAATGGACTCGACGAGTCAGCAGGGTGACTCGACGAGTCCGCGCTGAGGTCAGAAACCCTAAATCCATGGGCCTGAGCCCTATTTAAAGGACCTTATAGCCCTCATTTGCGGCTACCAGTCCATAGAGAGAAACCCTAGAGAGCTTGGGCGAGTTGCGTCTGAGAGCAAGCCATTTTAATCCTTTTTGGTGTTGTTTTGCAAAGAAGAAGGTGTTTCCAGCCAGAGGAGGTCAAGAGGGTTGCTAATTTGTGGTTTCCATGCTTGGATCTGCAGTGTTGAGGTAGCAAATCGAACTCTCCTTATGTTTTGGTTAAGATCTATGAATCCACGGTTTTCTATACCCTTTTTATGGCTTGAATTGATGATTTTATGGTCCCTTTATGTGTTAGACTCCGGATCTGGACCCATAGAGGTCCAGAGAGCATGATCCATCTTGCTTTATGAAGTGTTATGGAAGGAGTGAACTTAGGTTGCCATTTTTTAGGCTATTTCTTCAAAAAGAACCATATATGTGTTGCATGAGTGTAAAGGTTTCACCTTTACATGATTAGTGGGTATGGAAAGGTCAGATCTATAGGTTAGAGAAGTGGATCTGACCTTAGAAGGTCATTTGAGTGTTGCCATGGAAGCAACTCGCCGAGTTCATAAGTGGACTCGACGAGTCGAGTTGGGGTTGCCCCGCAATTCGTGATAGGAGTAACCCGTCGAGTGAAGGGATGACTCGACCTGCCAAGTAAGGCTAGAAGGATTCAGAGGACCCGCATGGACTCGCCGAGTCGCCCATGTGCACTCGACGAGTCGGGTCAAAGTTTGACCATTGACTCCAGTTGACCTTAGGGTTTTGGTTAAGGTGATTCAGGAGAGTTCAGGGAGGGGTAGAATGGCCTTCTACCCAATCTTTAGAGATGAGACTATGAGAGGGTACTGATCAAGAATGTTATTCGAATGATAGGAGGAGGCTAGGTCGGAATGTCGAGCACGAGAGTTTATCCGACTTCGTTTGAGGTGAGTCTTCTCACTATATTGTACCTAGAGTGGTACCTATGTGTGACCGGAAGATCTTATATGCTATGAGATGTATGTGTTGTATGTTGTTATATTATACGTATGTGTTATGTATGTTATGAATGATAAGGACCGGAAGGGCATTATGATATGGACCGGAAGGTCGAGATGATATGGATCGGAAGGTCATTACAGGTAGGAACGGAAGGTCTACCAGGGTTGTGGGACGGAAGTCCTATGAGACACCATGACCGGAAGGTCTTATAGCCTTGAGTGGCGTATGTGCGTATGTGGTTTTTGGGGAGCTCACTAAACATTTATGCTTACAGTTGTTGTGTTATGTGTTTCAGGTACTAGCGAGGATCGCAGGAAGTCGCCGGCATGATCTGTACACACTCATGGAGTTTATGACTTGAGATTCTGGGATATGTTTTGTTATGATAACATTGGATACATTATATTTTGATATTATCTTATGAATAAAAGTATGTTTTGAAAATGAAAAATTGTTTTGGAAATTTATGTTGTTACATATATACTCTGATTCGCAAGTTGAATCAGTTACTGTCTCCTGCTTGGAACTTTTCCAAGAACTTGCTCCTCCGTTTAAGGTAAAGACCCAGCCTAACTAAGAGCATAAATTATCCCTATCAGTCTGAAAGCTGGCATCACTATACCCCAATACTCTCAAGTCATCACTCCCTCCGAGGGTGAGGACCCAGTCCTTAGTCATCTGTAGGTACTTAAGAATGTTCTTTACCGTAGTCCAGTGAGCCTTTCCAGGGTTCCCCTGATATCTGGTGACCATGCTCAATGCAAAGGCCACATCAGGACGAGTACAATTCATAGCATACATGATCGAGATTACAGCGGAAGCATACGGTACTCGACTCATTTTTGCTAT
The DNA here is from genome assembly GCF_051521515.1 of Lactuca serriola. Lineage (NCBI taxonomy): Eukaryota > Viridiplantae > Streptophyta > Magnoliopsida > Asterales > Asteraceae > Lactuca > Lactuca serriola. Next base: position 63,887,842 of record NC_136412.1, on the reverse strand, counting down.
CTCAGCCTTTGTACTCGGACTCTGAATTTTACTCAGTCGGGCGTTACTCTGGATCGGTAACTCTCATTTCTTGGAATTCTGCATGCTGAATCTATTCAGCACCTTCTCCAAGTAGGTACTCTGACTAAGTCCAATTAGTCTTTTACTCATGTCTCTCAAAATCCTTATCTCTAGGATATAGGCAGCTTCTCCAAGGTCCTTCATAGCGAAACACTTCCCAAGCCAGGACTTCACTTCCAGCAAGGTTGGCATGTCATTTCCTATGAGTAGTATGTCATCCACATACAATACCAAAAAGCTAACTATACTCCCACTAGCCTTGACATATACACAAGATTCATCTTCACTCCTCGTAAATCCAAACTCTTTGACTTTCTCATCGAAACAAAGATTCCATTTGCGATCGAGGTGCTTGCTTTAATCCATAGATGGATTTCTCAAGTTTACACACTCTATTATGGTAATATGTACTGACAAAACTCTCTGGATGACTCATGTAAACATCCTCAGCCAACTTTCCATTAAGGAAAGTAGTTTTGACATCCATTTTCCATATTTCATAATCATGAAATGCAGCAATGGCTAACATAACCCTAATAGACTTAATCTTCGCTGCTGGTGAAAAGGTCTCATCATAATCAACTTCCGGAGTTTGAGAAAAGCCCTTTGCAACCATTCGCGCCTTATAAGTGTGTATATTACCATCCATGTCGGTCTTCTTCTTGAAGATCCATTTGCACCCGACTTTTTTACGACCTGGTACATTTTCAACCAAGTTCCAAACTTGATTCATACATGGATTGTATCTCGCTGTCCATAGCCTCTTTCCATTTAGCAGCCTCAGGGCCTGCCATGGCTTCCATGTAGCTATTAGGTTCATCCAGACTCACCAGTATGCTATCACTAATAAGTGTATCACCTTCCGCAGTAATATGGAAACCATAGTAATGATCAGGTGCATTCCTAACTCTCGTGGAACACCTCAGAGGTACAGACTCTTCTGTTGGATCAACAGGAGTTTCCTCCACAGGTTGATTGCTAGGGTTTGAGGTTCCTTCGCCACTTGAATCTTGAATTTCTTCAAGGTCAATTTGCCTCCCACTGTTTCCTTGGCTCATGAATTCTCTCACGCAAAAGACTCCTCTCCTTGCTACAAAGACCACATTATCACTGGGTCTATAAAAGAGGTAACCAAAGGATCTCTATGGGTAGCCAATGAAAATACACCTCTCACTTCGAGGTTCAAGCTTATCGTGAGACTCGCACCTCACGAAAGCTTCACAACCCCAAATCTTGATGTGGTCCAGATTGGGAACTTTTCCAGTCCACATCTCATGAGGTGTTTTGGCAACCTTCTTTGTAGGGGCTAGATTAAGGATATGGGCAGCAGTCTCTAAGACATACCCCCAGAATGAGATTGGTAGCAAAGCTCGACTCATCATGGAACGAACCATATCCAACAAGGTTTGATTGCGCCTCGCAGCCACAGCATTAAGTTGTGGTGTCCTGGGAGGTGTCAATTATGAGATAATCCCACATTCCTTAAGATAGTCAAGGAACTCTGTAGTAAGATACTCACCACCTCGATTAGATCGAAGCATCTTAATGTTCCTGCCCAACTGATTCTCCACTTCCTGTTTGAATTCTTTGAATCATTCAAAGGTCTCTGACTTATGCTTGATTAAGTAGACATATCCATATCTACTAAAATCATCAGTAAAAGTCACATAGAATCGATTAGCATCTCTTGTAGCGGTGCTGAAGGGTCCACACACATCAGTATGTATGAGGTCCAACAAACCCTCACCCCTAGCACAAGTACCAGTGAAGGGTGACTTTGTCATTTTCCCAAGAAAACACGATTCACAACTATCATCTGACTTTAGGTCAAATGACTCTAAGACTCCATCCTTTTGGAGTTGGCCTATGCGTTTTTTGCTTACATGTCCAAGACGACAATGCCATAGTGATGCTTTATCCAAACTAGTGGAAGAATCGATACACAATACATTATTTCCTAGGTTATCAACAACCGACACAGTTTCATATACATCATCACAAGGTAATGCTTTAAAATAAAGAACATTATTAAAGAAAGCATTAATACCACCAATTTCATTATCAAACGAAAAGTTAAAACCTTGTTTGTACAAACCATGAAAGGAAATATATTTCTCGTCATTTCAGACGAGTAACAACACTTATTCAAATCTAACACTAATCCACTACTTAGCAACAAAGAATAAACTCCAATCTTGGTGATAGGTGAAGCTTTCCTATTCCCCATGATTAAGTTTATCTTCCCATGCTCCACATTCTCACTTCTTCTTAGTCCCTGCAAATCAGTACATATGTGAATACCACAACCTGTATGAAGGACCCAAGAATTAGAATGGGGTGAATTATTAGACAATATAGTGTATATACCTGCATGGTTGGGTTTTACTTTCCCATCCTTCACATCTTGCTGGTACTTTGGGCAGTTTCGCTTCCAGTGCGACTTTTCATGGCAATAAAAGCATTCCGCGTCTTTAGGGTTAGCATAAGGAGTGACGAAACCTTTCTTGGTTCCACTTGAAGAGGATCCATCAAGGGTCTTCCCCTTGGTGCCCTTCGAAGGGCTCTTCCTCTTCTTTCCATTGCCTTGCCCGATTGCCAAGACAGGGGCCGCGGTAGGAGTAGGAGTGGTAACACCCGACGTACCTTTAAGACCACTTTTCGCGGTCTTCAAAAGTCCTTGAAGTTTGTTGAGTGTGACTTCGTCCTTGTTCACGTGGTATGTCATACGGAATTGATCATAACATGAAGGTAAGGAGTGCAAAATGATGTCTATTGCCAACTCCTCGGGAAAGTTCACATTCAGTTTCTGTAAGTCCCTAATTTGCCTGTGTATCAGTCAGATCCATTTGATGGTGCGGAATCCCAATCAAACGGATGATGCCATATCACAATAAGAAGAGAAGGAGAAGAAGAATATTAAGAATCTTGATTGTATTAATGATATGAATGAAATTCCTTACAATAGATTCTTTCACACAATATGCTCTCTCTTCCTCTCTCTCTTGGTCGTACAATCTCTAGGGTTTTTCAATCTCTACTCCTCACCCTAACACCTATATTTATACTTGGAGAACATGGGCCGGATAACATGGACCGTAAATGGGTTTACGGTCGTAAGGTGTTTACGGCCGTAAACTCAACCGTAAACATGACCGTAAACTCCAAAAATATTACAGAAAAATATAATTGCCCGGAAAAGCAAAGTATAAACCATATTTTGACCCAACAATCTCCCCCTTGGTTTATATTTTTCTTTTCTTAATTGACCCAACAAGCTCCCCCTAAAAAGTAGCTAGCTTTTCTTGTTAATCTTCATTGGAAGCTTGGCTTCAACATTTATCATCAATGAATGACTTCATCTTGATCACTTGGGCAATTCTTCAAGATTTGGCATTGAACGCACGTTGGGTGAGGAGGTTTGACGTACTGATTCTTGAGAAATAGCGCTTTCAGCTTGAGAATCTTCAGAGAGAACAAATCTTTTGGATCACTTCAGTAGGTACATCAATAGCAGCAGACTGATTGAGGAGGCTTCAATGCAATCTGTCACATAATCTTCAATTTATGCTTCACCTTGCTTCTGGGGTTGAAGGATTGAATGTCGAAAGAATAATCTTCATTTCTTTCTCCTTCGAATGAGAATTCTTCAATGCTCACGGACGAAGCCTTTGGCTCAAAAATCTTCAACACAAACTCCATGAGTTTCATCTTCACCTGAAATCACTTTTCAAGACAAAACAAAACTAAAAGAAAACTTAGAACAAAAGTAGAACAGAAATAACACTATTTTTTTATTTTGATTTTTTTTAATTTTTGTTTTTTTTATTTTTTATATTTTTTTTAGTTTTTTTTAATTCTCCCCTTTTATTTAAATTAGAAGAACACTATGAACAAACTTAACAAAAACAAAAATAATAGCTAACTTTAAGAGTGATTTGGGATCAAAGTTGTTGGACAGCCTTATTCCACTTGACGGTACCCTTATCTTCACATCTTCGTCTGATCGATCGCCAGTATTGTGGTCCACTTAAACACGAAACATTTGTGACAAGATTTGGACAATTTACCAATGACATGATACATTCATATATCTAATTATAACTTTATTATCATGATTGGCCCTAATTATTAAATAAATTTTTCTTATGACCATTTAACTGACTACAACCAGGGATATTGTTGTCCACCTAAATCGAGCAGCGAGATCTACATAAAATCTGTATGTGTTCAATTTTAAGTGTGCCAGAACATGTTTCCCGCTTCCTGATATGCCCCAGTCATCAAGAACTTCCAGAGTACTCCTTACACCGGGTGAGCAAACAACCATTCAGAGAGAGGATAGATTCAGAATTCTATTACTTATTGTTTCAGAGGGGTTGAGAAGTAGAAGGTTGCATATGTTGTGTTCCAGGCACTACAAGAAAAAGACCCTTTCACGACGCGCAAATCACGACGCTCACTGATTTATGTTACGCAAAAGAGAGTGACAATAAAAATGTGTCGTCTGTTCAAAAAATTTGAGGATTTAGGTCACGCATTATTGCGTGCCCTTAAATTAGTGTCTAACGTAAAAAAAATAAAAACACGGAGGGCACATTATCTAAAACGTGCATCCTCTGTGATTCTCGCTTTATGATTTTTACTAAAACGCGCGTTATTGAAAGGGGGAAATGAAATCCCCTCAAAATTCTTAAAATTTTTAATTCCCCGCTTCAAGATCCCCTTCGTTCTATTCTTCCCTTTTCTCTGCAAACCCTAATCACGATACCATCTCTGTTGTATACCTCAACAATTCATATATCAGAAAATCATTGGGATAATTTCTAGGGCTTTTTAAAACACTCATTCGACTCTTTTCTCTCCCTCCTCCCCTGTCTATCTATTTAACCAGGCCTCCTGTACCCTAATCCATTTTGAGTGGATGACTCCTCATTTTTCTCGCAGGTAGGAACCAATTAATAGGTGTGACGTACAAATAATGTCATTTTGAGCGGACGACTCCTCATTTTTCTCTTAGATTTAAGACTCCTCTTTCATTAAAAATAGGAGGTAGCAAGGTCAATTTTCTGAGATTTGAAACTATATGTCTTGAATTACAGGTTGAAGATCAGAAATCGAAGGTTGCAAGTCAGATTTGGGATCGAAAGTCTGAGGTTTAGGGTACGATCGGAAGCATCAAGATGCAGAAAAAAAAAAGCGGAGGAGGCATCAGGTTCGAAGATTGTTCTCTTCTTCTTCATGTATGTGCCCTAGATTTCTTTCTCTTACATTCAATCTCTAAAGATTCTTTTATTCCCTAAATTAGGTACGAAGATTATTCTCTTCTTCTCCATTTGTTTTTTTGGAATGACGACCTCTCCTCTTAGGAGTAAGTCCTGAGTCCCCAATACTTGATCTGCAAGCTGTGACATGAGTTTTTAGTGAAGATAATGAGTAGCAGACTTCAAAACCCATTTGTTGGGGCAGCTTTCCAATCTTCCTTAAAGCCAAGAAACGTGAACTGTTTGGGTTATCTTGGAAACAAATTTCCCAGAAAACCTCGGTATGATATCATTCCACGTGCCAAGAAAAACAACTGGATATCTCACGGGATTAGGTTCTCACAATCATCCGGGGAAAATGTTGAGATTTTATGGAAGAATATGGGATTAAGAAGTGGGTTTGTGGTGAAGTCCGTGAAAGAGCCTTTCACTAGAAGCAAAGCTATAGTTAGGTCATTATCCACAGTCTGGGAGGAAGGTTTGCTTCTATTCCAGTGTTCTGTTTTCTATGTTGTGATATCTGGTGTGTGCTTGTTGTTATGGTACAGTCAACTTAAAGCAGATACATTAATAGAATCAAAGTTTTTTCCTTCAGTTTGCACAACATTAAGCGATTATATCCAATGCAACCTTCATTTTTGTAAAGCTCAAAGTGTTTCTCATTTTTGTAAACCAGGCCCTTACTGATGGTCTTTCTAAGGTATTTCTTAAACCCTGATATATAACTTGCAATGATTCCTTTATGAAAGGGTAAAATAGTCAAAACAGTAGCCAGTCCTATCACACCACCATTACCAACAGACAGTGCAGAAAGAAGACAAGAATTATGCGAAATTGACATATGATCCAGCCATTCTTCTCAACTCAGCTAATGTTCTTGATCAATGGATCAACTCAGCCACTCAAAGCCTTGTTCATTTTGTCAGACAAGAAATGGATGCTTATCGACTCTATACTGTAAGTTTCCATTTCTCTTTAAACATAATACATATACATATTCATATACATACACATATATGGATACTTATTTGTGAGTGCTTTCACAGGTTGTTCCTTATCTGTTGAAGTTCATTGACAATTTGACCAATATATACATAAGATTTAATCGTAAGAGACTTAAAGGTCGCACTGGAGAAGATGACTGCAGAACTGCACTTTCAGCTCTATACCATGTATGCTTTCATTTTAACATTCTTTTTTTTTTAATTTTTAATTGGGTTTCTTAATTGGTTTATATTACATTCTTTTTAGGTGCTTTTAACTTGTTGTAAAGAAATGGCTCCATTTACACCCTTCTTCACTGAGATTCTTTATCGTAACTTGCGAAAAGTATCGAATGGATCAGAGGAAAGCATTCACTTTTGCAGTTTCCCTCAAGTAGAAGGAAAGGTACTTTTTTTTGCTTATGATAGCATCTTACATTCTTACTTTCAAATCATTTTATTACAACATTGTACTTTTAAACTTTTTCTTGATAAGCCATTGTACTTTGAAGTTTGAAAATTCTACCTTATTATAACAGTCTACTTTTTTCAAAGTATAGGAAGAAATGAAAACAGATTCATGCTATAATAAACAAAAATAAAGGAAAACAGATTCATCTGATTCAAGATATTGCCACCTGTCATGAAGAGATTGCTGAGCAAGCAGTCGAGCATATTCACCATAAGTATTCTCATTTCTCTCTAAACCCTTCTTCCCAAAAGTTCTTAATATAATATTAATAGTCAATATATTAAATGAAAAAACAATTATTTCCAGTGAAGTTATATTAACCTTAGGAAGTTCAAGAACTGTCATTGAATTTCTTTGTGCTGCAAAGGAGAAGAAGAGATCATTTCGTGTTTTTGTAGCAGAGGGTGCTCCAAGGTCTGTGCTACTTTCTTTTTTAGAGTATAGAAAAGTTACATTTTTGGTCCCTGAATTTAGCTAATTTTTTCTCTTTTGGTCCCTAAAGGAATCTGTTTTCAAATATTGTCCTTAATTTGATGTTTCATAACAGTTTTGGCCCCTGAATCGTTAATCCTACCTACCCAGCTGTTAATATCTTTAAAATGACCATTTTGGTCCATGTGGTACACTATTCTTTTTGGTTTTGGATCAAGGGCAAAATGGTCTTTTAAGGATTAAGGGACCAAAATCATTATGAAACATTAACCAAAACTGCAAACTGATTCCTTTAGGAACCAAAAACGAAAAAAACTGCTAAACTCAGGGACTAAAAATGCAATATATTCTAGAGTCTAGACTAAGTTAAAACTTTCGTCCCTGTGCTCTTTCAAAAGTTACGTGTTCAGTCCCGGTGTTACATTTTTTTGCATGGTTGGTCCCTAAAGTGTAGTTCCATTGCACTTTAGCTAGTTTTAGAAAAATTGGAGAACCACTTTCAGATAATATCACTTTGAAGACATCATCGATACTCTTCCCAAGACTGTATTACACTCTTACTTATTAATTTTTATCCTTTTTATTTGAACATATTCATATTTAATACTTTTTATTTTTTTTCTCAAAAGGTATTTGAAATTGATAACATGAAAGCATGGAAATCTGTTTTGATATTTGCCACTTCATATGCATTGGGGCTTTTCATGATTGCTAAATCCCCATGGTATTTTCTTCCATTAGCTTGGGCATGGACAGAAACTGCAGTTACAGGGGTAAAATTGTAAATAAAGTTACTTTGTTTTTTTCTCTTCATTAAATAATCCTTCAAATACATATTTTTAATATTTTTTTGTTGTATTTGTGCTTTCAAGGTCTTTTAGTTGTTTTTCTGGACAAAATGAAGAAGATATAGAGAGATTGGTGCTGATTTGATGCTATTTAAATATGATTAGGCCGTTCAGATATTTTTTTGGACAGACTTGCCCCTGTTGCTGGTGGGTTTACCAAAATACCCTCCATAAGATAGTTTTATAAGTGCTTTAAGTCCCTAGTACAATCTACTGCATGCAGATGGACAAATTACCCCTGTTGCTAGTGGGTTACCCAAAAGAAACTGCTTTGCATTATCCTTGATTTAGTATGTTAGTTCAATGTTTTGATGGATTTTAGGTTAAACAGGGATGTATCTTTGACTTACCATTTTATTGAAAATGGAATTATGGGTTTGGTTAAAAGAAAAAATAAATAATAATAACTACATGAAATAATGAACTTTTCAAAATGTCTCATTCCATTATAATATCTTTGTGACTTAATGTTTTAATTTGGAACTTGATTGCTTACTGATAGTTGTTTGTCCCTTTTTCTGGATCAGGTTTAATTTGGATTTCAAGCTCACCAGCATCTCCAAGTAATGAGGGATCCGTTACACTTAAGAATATCAGCTTATCAAGAGCATCACTTGCATTACTAAAAGAAGGTTTCTTGTTAGAACTTTTGTTTTTAAAAACGATAAAAGATGGAAATCAAGCATGAAACATGTAGACTGTAGAGATGTTTTTACATGTAAATTTATATATTGTAAGAAATAGAATTGTAAGACATTAAATTTTATGAAATGGATTATATTTTTTGTATATGATATTTTATTTTATATTGTGAGGCATTAAATGCAAATTTAATTTGAAAATTAGTAAATCTATAAAAAATAAATTTTTTTTTAACATTTAAAATTATGATACGCAAACATGCGTGTCATCTTCATTTATGACATGGCCTTTCTTGACAGAGGCTTTCTTGATACGCATTGCGTGTCATTAACACGCGCGTCGTAAGGTTACGACACGCGAATGCGTATCGTCTTCCTTTATGACAGGGCCTTCCTTGATACGCATTACGTGTCGTAACCGAGCGCCGTAAATGCGCGTCATAAATGCGCGTCGTAAATGCGCGTCGTCTATAGACGACGCGCAAAAGCGCGTCGTCTCTCTTTATGACAGGGCCTTCCTTGACACGCATTTGCGCGTCGTCTGAGCGTTTTACGACGCGCAATGAGCGTCGTAAAAGGCCTTTTTTCTAGTAGTGAGGTCGGATTGGAAGTCACGCAAAGGAGACAGCATATGGATAATAGATAAGAGGAATTTCATATATAATATGCAGAGAAATAGAGTTGCATATGTTACAGTCCAGGTCGGATCTCCCGATCACGCAGAGGAGGCAACATATGACTAACAGACAGAAAGCAAGAAAACAATTTTATGCGGACCTAATTTATCGGAATTTACCAGTCGCCCCATCAAACCAGAATTAAGGACAGAATCCTCACATCAAGGAAAAGTGAATCCACAGTTCTAGATACGGGTTATTTAATGTGACCGGTAGATTCCCATGTATATCTCCCTGCTCAACCTATCCGAGCGTCGTGACATCAGGTTAAATGGATCTAACTACGTTAAAGTTTTTCAAGTCCTTAAATTCATTAGGTTCAACTCTCCTAGTCAAGTCCATTTAAAATCTTTCGTGCCTACCAGCGCATCGAACACAGATCGTAGACGATTCAACTTAGGTACGTTATGCCGATTTAGATTGCCCGTTATCACTTGCTAATTTCATTTCCTAAAACATCACCCTCAAGCACATTTCATAAACAACATATTTTTTTTATTTTTTTTATTTTCTAATGTTTTTGGATCTTTGAAACTTTTCTAATTTTTGTTTTGTTTTTATTTCTCCCCCTAAATTTGTGCATAGGAGAGAAACGAAAGTAAATGCGCAAATTTAAACTATCCTAAAACAAAAATTTGTCTTTAAAGTGAATCAGCTTAAGAAAAACTCAGGAGTATAGAGAAGAAAACTCAAACTGTAAGTCACTGATTGAATTTGCATCCAGAAGGTCTGAGAACAGCACGCGTAATCTCAGAACAGATCCGAAAATTCTTCATGTCATTAAGCACTAACCCCATTTGTGATCTCTTCCTTTCTTCCTTTCCCGCAAAAGGACACATACTCTCAAATAATGTTCTAAGTGTTGTACAGTTGAGAGATGTCCCCTATCATGTGCCTGGAACAGCCACTACCAACAAACTGAAGTCTGATGATATGCCTCCATAGCTGCTCCGACACAGAGCGGGATCAGTTGATCTTTGGAACCCAGTCCATTTTGAAACTGGGTCGACCTTTTTCATCAACACACGGTACTTTCTCCCATGACATATCCTGCTTATCACAAACAGAAGACGATGAAATATAAGAATCATTAGAAGATTTGGGAGTTTTCACCTTTGGTACCCATCTATATTCGGGTTTAACCCATTTCTTGTTCGATCTGATGAGTGCCTCAGTACTTGCTTTTGAAATCGAAGTCGGACGTTGAGATGACTTTCACTTTGGCTTTATGGGAGCATCTCTAGGATTGGGCTTGTTGGCTGACATTTCCTTCTTGCCCTTGGGATTTAGATTCTTGGCCTTGTGGGATTGATTCTTAGCCTTCTGCGCATTCCAGTCACCATTGTCTGAACGTGACCTGGAAGGGTTTCTTTTGAAGTATCTCCCACTTGGCGCGTTTTTCCATCCTTGTGCGTTGTAGGAAACGTAAGCGCGATTTGGACAGTTTCAGGCAATGTGTCCAGGTGTTCCATAGTGAAAGCATGTATTTTTCTTCACTGTAAAGTTATTTCTTCCTGCCCTTGGTGGCGTATCCTTGCCTTGTCTCTTATTTTTCCCACACGCACAGTTGCAACAGGCACTCTGTTTAGCTTGAAATGGTGGCCTGTATTTACCAACGGTAGGTTGATTAAGCAAAAGATTTAGAGTTCAATTGGTCGTTTGTTTGTTCAGAAGAACTCTCCTTGTTCTCATTCTCTGCTACTTTACCTGCACATGTAACAGAAACATCAGTATTTTCAACATTAATAACTCCTCCTGACACAAATCCAGCTCGTTTGCCATATCGAAGATGTGGCTCCCTGTCAGTTTCGTCCTGTGTCATAGGGATGGATGTGTAGTTATGATTATAAGGAGGAGGTACACTATCATACCCTAGACCCTTGTTTTGATTTTCTTTGAATTTTAATTGGGTTTCATATAAGGACTCGACTGTCTGACTTGACGCAATATAATTTTTGAAACTGACATCAGTTTTTCCACACTTAATTTTTAAAGCGTCAAGTTCTTCAGTTACAGCAGCAAGTTGTCTCTTAACATAATCATAATTTTCACACTTGTTGCTAAACTCTTCCTGAAGTTTCCTAAAGTCCTTGGTTTTTGCTTCTAACTCAGCCTTCAGGGGTTCCTATCCATTCCTGAGTTGATATCCTTCATATCTCAGGTCCTCAACTTCTCTTTTAAATAAATCAATTTGTTCCCGAAGAAATTTAATCGTAGCTTCACAAGCTGGAGTACATGTAACTTCAGTGACCGGAATGTTTTCAGAACTCATTGTTTCTCTACATTTCAAAGCATCAAGTTCTTGAATTACATCAGCAAGACTAAGATGATTGAAATCTTTTATCTTCTTGATGATAGCCACGTTCATATCCCATGATTTTGGAAGTGAATTTAACAGCTTTTTGTTTATCTCGGACTTAGTCAAGAAGATCCCGGCTATATTCATCTCAGTAGTGAGTGTGGTAAATCGCTGCAACTGAGTTTCGAGGGTTTCTCCAGGGATATAATCGAAAATGTTGAAATTTTATCTTAACATATCCTCACGACTCTCTTTCATGTTTCAACTCCCTCGTAGACCTTAAAATCAATTAAAAAGCACAACTAGAACCTAAGAAAAAAAATTAAACGTCAAATTTAAAATGCCCTTTTCTCAAAAGTCAAATTTAAAAAATTAAACTCAAAAGTCAAACTTAAAAGTCAAACCAAAAACTTAAATTTGAAAATTTAAAAGTTAAACGAAGAAGTCAAATTTTAAAATCAAAGGTCAAACTTGAAAGTAAAGGTCAAAATTTGAAGTAAAAAGTCAAAAATAAAAACAATTATTTTTTATTATTATTTATTATTATTATTTTATTATTATTATTATTATTATTATTATTATTATTATTTTGGATGAAAATAGAATTTAAAACTAAAAGAAAGTGAATTTTGGGTTAAAAGTGTAAAAAATGTGAAACTTGAAGCGAAAAAGATGGATTATGTTTCAAACTTCGGAGGAATGACACAAGGAGCTTGCTAGCTGAGATGGTAAGACGCTTGGTTGAAGACTTTGAGGTCACAGGTTCGAAACCTAGCAACCTCAAAATTGCGCCCCTTTTTTTTATTGAAGCACTGATGCGAGCTGCTGCTTAGCCGGCCACTGAGCTGAGCCGCAAATTCCGAGCTCTGATCTGAGCCGAGCCGAGGCCGCAAACTCCAGTCGGCGACTGTGAACAGTTTTCGGCCGCAAACTCCCGGCCACTGAGCCGAGCCGCAAATTCCGAGCCGTGATCCGAGCCGAGCCGAGGCCGCAAACTCCGGCCGTGAACTGTTTCCGGCAGTAAGCTCCGGCCGTGAACTCCGAAACCCTAGCCGCCGGCCGTAAACTCCGATCAAAAACACTGATTTTTCGACTTTGAAGCTCCAAAACTTGATCAAAAACCTTTTTTATGAAAAACACGAAAAACAAACCCCCCCCCCCCCCCCCCCTTATTTTTCAGAGATCTATCCAAAAACGCAAGAATATTTCGAAAATAAGATCAAATAATGCTCCAAATCTGACAAAATTGACTGATACAACTTGGCTCTGATACCAATTGTAAGTCCCTAATTTGCCTGTGTATCAGTCAGATCCGTTTGATGGTGCAGAATCTCAATCAAACGGATGATGCCAGATCACAATAAGAAGAGAAGGAGAAGAAGAATATTAAGAATCTTGATTGTATTAATGATATGAATGAAATTCCTTACAATAGATTCTTCCACACAATATGCTCTCTTTTCCTCTCTCTCTTGGCCGTACAATCTCTAGGGTTTTTCAATCTCTACTCCTCACCCTAACACCTATATTTATACTTGGAGAACATGGGCCGGATAACATGGGCCGTAAATGGGTTTACGGCCGTAAGGTGTTTACGGTCATAAACTCAACTGTAAACTCCAAAAATATTACAAAAAAATATAATTGCCCAGAAAAAGCAAAGTATAAACCATATTTTGACCCAACAGTTTCAGCAAACGGTCCACATACCTTTGCATTTTCTGCATGTGGCCCGTGATCGGTTCACCATCCTTCATCCGGGTTGTTATCATGGAGGAGATGATTTCATATCGCTATTGACGAGCACTCTGATTGTAGCGGTCCATCAAATCCTGGTACATCTCAAAAGGATAGTAGTCCTCATAGGACTTTTGGAGCTCGGCTGTCATAGTGGCTGACATGATACATGCCAATTTGGTAGCATCTCTTTCATAGACCTGATATTCAGCGATCTCCTCAGGAGTAGCAGACGGCTCAAGTTTCTTAAGCTCCTTGTCGAGGACATATTCTTTGTCCTCATACCGAGTGACCATCCTGATGTTCCTGATCCAATCCTTAAAGTTGGATCCATCGAAGATGACTCTCCCACAAAGGTTCATGAGTGAGAAGGAGCCGATAGGGTTTGAGACAGAAGCAACATTGTTGGAAGACATCTGAAAAGAAGAAAGACAAGTTTAGATTAGATATAAAGATAGTCCTTAATAAAACACCCAAATGTAATATTAAGGCTAGGACCCAACATAATATTTTATAACTTAGAAGAGGGATGTTGTAATCCAAGCTATAAACTATTTGAAGGTAGGTGAATGACGATTCACCAATTTCCACCATGAAAAACGAAATAAACTATTAGGTTTTAATTGGTTTTGAAACTCCTAGATTCTTTGAGATTTATTGAACTTTTCAATGGCATGTTTCAATATCGAGTGTGCCCTTCAGGTTTTGTGACTGGGATGTCGAGGATCACAAAACAAGGTGTGATAAATATTAAGTTACCCTTTGCCTACCTTGTTAAGTCCAGGTTAGTGTGTCGATTAACCATACTCGCTCCACTAACGACTTAATCAAAGTGCAAAGTGTAATTTCATGGGTTAGCACCTTATTCACATTTTCCTAAAGTAACTAAGATTGGGAATTTATAAAAACATTTAGTTACTTTATATTCATCATACTTTTAATGAGAATTTAAAGTCCTTGTCTTACCGTTCAGCTAACGACCCTCCACCGATCAAGGAAGCGGTGGGTGAGAATGGACACCCATTAAGTTGCCATTTTATAGGCAGCAACCTTATACCTCCCTTATAGACCGACTTCGTGAATGATGCCTACTAACGGTAAACCGACTTTTTCTTATATATATATATAATTATTAAACTTATAAAATTATAAAATATAAGGGTTGAATTTTAACTTTTAAAATTCTAGGGGTTGGAACTAAAGTTTTTTACAATGACTTTACATGTTCCAAAACTTGAGGGCAAGTTTTGTTACTTTACAAAACTATTCATTTCATAACTTGTGAGTTAATGGTTTAATAAAATGAGTGACTTTTCATTTTATGTAACTTATGTGTTTCTTTAATGGTCTTTAAAAGTGTGACTTTTGGTAATCCATAAATTGAGGACAAATTATAGATTCCATTAAAACACATAATGATCAAGAATTAAACTAACAAGCAAGTTGCAAATAATTCCTATGATCTTCTAAACTCATAAGTTCATGAACATGCATATCAACAATTTCAAGAATCATAAAATAACCATATAAAACTTGAAATTTTGATATTGGCTATTGAAAATGGATTAGCATAACCATTACACCATCTAAAACAAGTTTTATAGCACGAAAACAGATTAGGTTAATGTTTCTAGTCCATTTCCAGCAGCAAAACTCGGAAAACTGCATTTTGTGGCTCCTACTCGACGAGTAGGATGAGTTTACTCATGGATTCGTTGAGTCCCCCCATGGACTCGGGAGAGTTCATGCTGCAGAGTGCAGAAAAACTGAGTTTTTTCACAATTTTGCATCAAGTATCAAACAAACAAACCAAGGCTCTTATACCACTATAGGGTTTTGAGCATTCTAACACTCCTATGGTGTTCATGCAACCTTAGAAACATTGGATCTATGTTATATCTATGATACATGCAAAATTTGTTTTTCCAAGGTTTATATCCTATCTAGCATACATGGGGAACTTTTAAACATAAAAGTAAGCATGAAAACATACCTTGTAGTATATTGGATTCCTTGAAAACCTTGTAAGCCTAGCACCTCAAGTGTAATGCCTCAAATGTCTCACACAACACCAAATGCACTTGGAATAACTTAGAGAGAAATGAAGAACACTTAGAAATCGGCTAGCCCTCACTTGTATATCTTAGTGGCCAATTTTGGTGAAGAACATGAAGCTTACATAGTGTGTTACAATGAGGGTTACACCATGTAAACCCTAATTGTCATGACTTTTCATTTCCATGACCCATGGGTTCTATAAACACCATGGAACCTCCATGGAGCATCCTATGGGTTTTAGCCCAACTTGATAATCCATGAAGCATTAGCCCACTATATAAGTATGAATGATTTATAGAATCAACCCATATATTTAATTAGTCTCCTTTTGATCACTTAATTAATTTCAAATTAATTCTTGATAAATACTAATTAAATAATATTATTAATATATTAGAACTTATAATATATTAATAAAACTTAAGTGTTATTTCTCTCCTTTTAGTCTATCCAAATGCATGATGTCATGCAACCCAAATGGACCATGCAAATCGGGTCAAGTACATTCCAGAAATAGTTATGAACTTAGACACCTAATCCAACATTTTATAGGTGGCCAAAGCCTCGGAGTACACCGGGCGTACTTCGGTACGCTGGGCGTACGAGGCGTGGCACCTGCTCGGTTCCCGCGTCTCAGGTGTATTGTAGCACCTGGTTCTTGGTACGTATTCTGTTGTTAAATCTTCATTTATTTTTGAATTTTTAGCCTTGGACTCGGCGAGTCAAAGGACTGACTCGCCGAGTAGAAACAGGATGAGACGCAGAGTTTAAGTTGCGGACTCGGCGAGTCGGGTCCCGGACTCGGCGAGTAGCCACTGTCTGGACAAAAACCCTAATCCAGGGGTTTGCACCCTATTTAAACGACCTTATGCAGCCTCCATTCCCCCTTTATGCTCCCAAACACTTCTCATAGCAAACCCTAGCCGTTTTTGAGAAAATCAAAGGCTTTTGAGTGATTCTTGTGAGTTTTGACCTCAAGGAAGAAGGAAGAGCATAGAAGGATCAAGAGGAGACTGAAGGATTCGAGTTTGGTTCACCATTTGCAGTCTACAGAAGGTATAAAGTCTGAACCTTGCTCATTCATATGTTAGATCCCTCTTTGGGGTGACTTAGGGCTTTTATAAGCCATTTTTGGTGGCCAACCATGTTTGCAAACATGGTCGGGGGTTTGAGCTTCAGGATCATGTCATTATTGGAGTCACAAGACAGATTTGGGTTGCTTTTGCACTCAAGGAAGGCGCCATGCAACAAAAGAACCATTTTAGAGCCTTTTAAGCTCAAAAGTCCCATGCATGCACGTAAACTTTGTAACTTTATGTGCTAGATCGAGTTTATGGGCCTGGATCTATCTTTTTGTCAAGTGTTGTACATCATAAATCGAAGTTTTAAGGAGGGGATGTGACCGACACGGTGAATCCATTCCTAGACTCGGCGAGTCCAAGGGTTATGTCCCATATCAGTGAGGGTCAAAAGGACCAGATGAGTGTGGAGAGGTTTTAGGGAGTCCTAGGGAGTGACCCAATGTTCTGAAGTAAGCAAATTGTTCTGGAAATTCATGGTACTCGGCGAGTGCATGAACAGACTCGGCGCGTCCAAGGCAATCTTCATAGAACTCGACGATTTTTTCATCAACTCGGCGAGTCGAGGACAGAACGTGTTCATCGGATGAAGAGTAACCCGACAAGTTATTCATATAACTCGGCGAGTCAAGGGCAGGACATGAGTATCAGTTGATGATGAACTCGACGAGTTGTTCATACAACTCGGTGAGTCGGATGAGGATTTAGTCAATGTTCATTTAGAAGGAAAACTCGTTGAGTTATCTCCTAACTCGACGAGTAGAGACGGGTGTGAGGTCTAATGGAAGGATAGGGACTCGGCGAGTTGGCGAGCCAACTTGGCGAGTCAGGTCAACTAGAAGTTGACTTTGACTTTGACTTGGTCAGGGGGTAAAATGGTCATTTTACCCTAAGAGTAGATGTCAGTTTCTGACTAAGTGTTTTGTAGGAATTATAGCTGGAGGATTTCCGGAGTAGCAGCGGCAGCAGTCAGGGGATTCCCGCACAGTTAAGCAGCTACTATGAGGTGAGTTACCTTCCAGTAGCGGTCGGTCTACGGCCACAACGCCGGCCCACCAGTAGGGTTCGTATGATAGATGATTGTCTTTGTGATATCATCTAGGATTGCTACTACCTGATACGTTATATGCTAGCATGATATGTTGTATGTGATAGTAGTAGAGTTCGGTTGTTAGGACCGAAGGGTAGTTAGACACCCCATATACGTCTAACAGTATGTGGTGATATGATTGCATGCAGGCTTGCTATGATATGCGATAGAGGTAGTAGGAGGGGACCAGTCCCCGAGTTCGGTTGTTAGGACCGCAGGGTAGTTCAGGCACCCCAGATATGTCTGATAATATGTTTATGTTATGTTATATGTGATGTTAGTTGTAGGGGTGAAATAGTCCCCGAGGTTCGGTTGTTAGGACCGAAGGGTAGTCAGCACCCCAGAATGGCTCGACATGGGTAGGTCAACGCCCCAGAATGGCTAGACACGGGTAGGACGGCACCCCAAAATGGCTGTATGGGTAGGTCAGCACCCCAGAATGGACGTGCGGGTAGGTCGGCACCCCAGAATGGCCGCACCGGGTAGGTTGGGCACCCCATAAATGCATGGCAGTATGTGTGTGATATAATTGTATGGTATGTGGTACGATGGGGGAACTCACTAAGCTTCGTGCTTACAGTTTTCAGTTTTGGTTTCAGGTACCTCTTCAGTGAAGGGGATGGAGCTGGCACCGTATCGGCACATCATACACACGCACATTGGTTTTTCGCATTATGAGACGATCTAGGATTGTACTATGACATTATTATTATTTTCATGTGTTGGGTTTTCAGACACGAAATATGTTTTGTGAAATGATATGATCGGATGATGTTTTACTACAAATGTTTTACAAACCACTTAATTTAAATGAAATTTTTGGGCATGAAAATTGGGTCGTTACAAGTTGGTATCAGAGCCCTGGTTTGAGGGATTCGGACACACCCTCGGGGTGTCTGAACTCAAATCAAGGGATTAAAAGATTTTGAAAAAGAGAAATGTTTTCTAAAAGTTAAGTAAAGAGTTTTGAGAAAAAACAAAGTGTGTGATGTGTGTAACCGGCCGAGCTCAAGTAAGTATTCCCCAAAGTACCCATACAAGTTTACATTATGTTTATCAGTTTTAGTAGAACAGCATGCTAGAATAGGACTAAGGATTTAGGAGTGATGCCTTATGTGCCTGCTTTATGTGCTTCAGCTTATGAGAGTTGCATTCTAGAATTGAGTAGACAGTAGTAGGATAGCTTGTCTAGGTTATGCCTGATAGTATGAGCTTAGCCTTGTATGCTAATGCAGTTCCTGTTATGAGGATAGAGTTGCTTTAGACTGTTCCCTTTTTCCGAATGTTGTTTGCTTTGTGCTATGTGGGCTTTGAGTGATGGGAGTTAGCTGTTAGGTGAATACGTTAAAGTCACATGTGATCAGGGTTGAATAATCTCAGAGTGTTGGATTTGACCCTATTGCGTAGCTGTTGTTTGAGTCTTAACCGTTGTAGGGATGAGTCCCTTACTCGAAGGATTATCCGAGCCTCGTTGCATGTGATTGTATTCAGGTAATGGCTAATTGGCATTACAAAGAGACCTTCAGCAGCTAAGGACTGGGTTGGGTGGAGTCAGGGGTTTCCTAGGGTAACCCTAGGATAAGAGTAGCAGAGATCAGCAATGGTAAAAGGGATCTGGTGGAGTCAAGGCAGTCCTTGAGGAAGGTACGGATAGATGTGGAAGGTAGTATGGGCCCGTACTACTGAAAGCAGAGGATCCATACCCGAATTGAGGAAGGCTAAGACAAGACCGGGGAACTTGTAATAGATGTGATCCCTTTAGAGGTATCAATATCACTAATAGTTTCCTGTATGTATTGCAGAATGGTGGTACTATGTCAGAGGCCAGCAGTTGGCAGTTCTGGAGAGGGATCGGGTTCGGGATCAGGTTCCGAGCCAGTGGATGAGAGGCTATGCAAGTTCATCACGTCAGAGATCACCAGAGGCATCCATGAGTCGACCCCCATCATTTTCGGGTCGATCAAGGAAGGGATAGTTGAGCTGATGGAGGATCGCCTCAGGGCGTTCAGGAGTGACATGGCATCTGGCCAATCAAGATCTCGCACACTGTCCTTTAAGGACTTCAGAGGCAGTGGTGCGCCAGATTTCCATGGGGCGAAGGACCCCATTGCTGCCAGACAATGGATTGCAAACATTGAGTCCGCACAGCTGACCAGCTTCTGCCCTGAGGGGTCGAAGGTGAGATATGCAGCAGGGTGTTTGAGAGACAGAGCTAGAGACTGGTGGGAGTCTGTGGGTGACTCATTGGGAGCCTCAGCTGTTCAGGCTATGACATGGTCAGATTTTGTGACCCGGTTCAAAGCAGAGTTTGCGCCAGCGATAGAGCTTTAGCAGCTGGCCAGAGAGTTTTTGGATATGAGACAGACTACGGAGACTGTGGCGGAGATCACCGCCAAGTTCCGGGAGAGGGCATTGTTGGTGCCCCAATATGCGGGAGATGAGGATATGAGGAGGACCCGCTACCATGACATGCTACGGGCTGACATCCGAGAGCATGTTAGCTTTTCAGCTTGCCCTACCCTGGAGTCCATGATTGCCAAGGAGAGGGAGATTGATCTGGAGCATGTCCGGAAGAGGAAAGTAGAGGAGGGGCAGTTGATTAGGGCTTCGGGGAAGAAGCCCAAGGGATCAGATGGTAGGCCGAAAGGACAGTCACGACCCGGCCGCTGCAGGGAATGCGGCAGGCCACATGAGGGGGCGTGTAGACTGGGATCGTCGGGCTGCTACAAGTGCGGCAAGATGGGGCATTTCAGCAGGGATTATATTGCCCCTGCATCGGTTATTCAGACGTCTGAGTTGTTGTGTTTCCACTGCAACCAGAGGGGCCACAAGAAGGCCAATTGCCCCCAGTTGACAGCAGCATAAGTGTCGGTGAAGGCGCCAGCTCCAGCAACCCTGCGGATCACTAATGGCCGGCAAGGCAAGGCAGAGGCTCCAGTGGTGAGGAGTCGGGCATTCCAGTTGACTACCGAGGAGGCACGCGCAGCACCCAATGTGGTGACGGGTATGACTTCTTATTTATGCTATTATGATATACTACTATGATTGTCACACCCCCGAACCAGACGGCGGAAACGTCCGGGGGCTGTCGTGACTCAATTGAATACCATAACATTGAATATATATGAAACATAACAACATTCGTCACCATTCATTAATATAGTACAACCGGTAGCGTTTACATGAAATACATTGTTTAAACATTACATTCCCAAAAATAAATTGTTCGATTCGTACATAAATAAACTGCAAGCCATCACTGAATATGATTTCCTTTGATTCACTGGTTCCCTGAGAATACAAGTATTTTGAAAAACGTCAACATATGAAATGTTGGTGAGTTCATAAGTAGTTTTTGAAATCCAATGTTTTGTATTGTTTGAAAACCACCAGAAAATCCGATATTTTCTGAAAATAGTATAGTAAAAAAAAAAAAGGTGTGAAGATCCATAGGTATGCTTGTTTGATTTTATACTTGTAAAAATTGTTCATTAAAATTGTATGCATTTCGAATCCGTATGTATTGAAAACCCTAGGAAAACCCGATGTTTTCCTAATTTCTTAAATTACATGAAGTTACATTGAAACCATTGCATAGCGTATAGTGTCAGTCCCAGGCGACGTTGGATTATTTTTGAGCATGATTAATTACTACAAACCCGCATTACACAAACGCCCAGTTTATAGCTATACTAACGATCCCGAAGGCGTCGTCCGTACTAATCACGTTATCCAATTGCCATGACTAGGTGTAGTCCCACATCCGAAGAGAGAGAGAGGACACGAAGACCTCGATGACTCCATTAACCGGTTGGGGATAAAAATGTACGAGGGGTCCCAGACCCGCCTCGCATGAAATGTAGACTTTACTAGCAATACCAAAGGACCCTTGGGGACCAGTAGTATACAAGCCATTGAAAGTCCCTCTACGTTGTGCCAAGTCGGTGAAACCCAACACTTCGTAGAAAAAAAATGTCTTCGGGCCTTAAGATCAGGTCATTGGGCTAGCTAGGCTCAACGAACAAGATTTTACACTTTTGGGGCCCAAAGATGGTGCGTAGACGTCTGTGCACACTCGCATGTATATTGAATTCCCAAACATTATTTGTATGAATCGTAGTGTCGTCGTGTTAGTAGTTTCGGATTTTCATTGGTTCGAGACCGAACCAATTCGTTTCACAACGATTTTGGTATTGTAGTGTATTGTATTTCGTCGATAGTCGCGGTGCCATTGTTTGATCAAATTGCATGTATTGAATTAACCTTGAAAGTTTTCTGTTTTCAGCCCCTCATTGTTTGTAAAATTTACTTTTTCAACCCTTTAGTTAAATACTTTCCGGTTTGGTCCTTAAATCAATTTTCTTGACATTTTAACACCAAAAATTATTGAAATTGATATTTTTCAGCATATTTTTCATAGAAAACAGGTTAAGTCCCTGAAATTTCAGTTTCCTCGGTTATAACCCTTCTTTTTCGCAATTTTGACAATTTTGGCCCAAATTGTAAAATTTTTGCAACTTTGGTCCTTTTTAATTTAAAAAGAATTTTAAACCTTTGAAAAGGACTTGGATCACTTATGGTCCACTGTTTTACAGAAAATCACAGTTTTGGCCCTCCAAAACAGAAAAATTCGCATAATGGGCCTCATTGGGCCGAAAATGTCATTTTTAGCCCATTAAGCTTGAAATTTATGTTTTTAATCCTCTAAATGAGTATATTTCCAGAAATTGTTTTATTGAAACTGTTTTGACACACCTCATCCATCAGAATTCGTGATATGTCAATTTGGGCCCTTAATTTTGTATTTTTCACATTTTAGGTCCAAAATTTGTGTTTTTAACCCAAAGAAAATTGTTACTAAACCACTTAAC
This sequence comes from Lactuca serriola, assembly GCF_051521515.1. Classification (NCBI taxonomy): domain Eukaryota; kingdom Viridiplantae; phylum Streptophyta; class Magnoliopsida; order Asterales; family Asteraceae; genus Lactuca; species Lactuca serriola. Next base: position 63,865,334 of record NC_136412.1, on the reverse strand, counting down.
CATTTTTCTTGAAACACTTTGTATTTAGAATATATTTGAAGCTAAAATCATTTGACACAAGATATATCTCGGTTTTGAGGGGTTTTATGGCTAGATCCAACATTATAACACACAAATGCATACATATAAGCATGGAAATCATACAAGGCATACAAAACACATATAGATCTACACTTTCACTTGTATTCCCCCCCCCCCCCCCCCGACAAAACTCATAAAAACAGAAAATAGGGGGTATGAAGCTCACCTTGGGTGTGGTTTCGGTTTTTGGAAGAAAAGATGGAGGAAAACTTGATGATTTTTGGCCTTAGCACCTTTCCTTGGTAGATCTCGAGTTTGAGATGGTTCTAGGATGCAAGATCACGATTTTTGCATAGATTAGGAAAGGATTTTGATAACAACAAGAATCTAAATCATAGATCTATGCATAATCTTACCTTAGATGAAGAATTTGTGGAAATTTCCTCTTGAATGCTTCCTAAAACTCGAGATTTTTGAAGAGGGGAGGAAGGAGAGTTCTTGAGTAATCTAGAGAGAATTTGAGAGATTTTTGTGGGTGTGTGTGGGTGTATGGCCGAGAGTGAGAGAGAGAGGAAGAAGTGAGGTGATCTTTGAAGTGATACTTGCATGGAAGAATGAGATACAATGCATGGATGTCCTTTGGGTAATAGTGAGGTGGCATCCAAAGTCAACACTTCCATTTCTCTTTGGGTTTGGGCCTTGGGCCGAGAATTGGAAAGGGAAAAGAAAAAATTTGGGCTTTTTCCCCTTAAGCCCAAAATTAGAGTTAGTTAGGGTGTGTTTTATACCTAAAAGAATGTGGTAGGATTTTCATATTTTTATTGGACTAGTTTAGGTTATTCATGTATCAAGGCTTTTAGTTCATTTCATTCTAGGTCCAACATGACCTAAAATGTTGAATAAAATAAATGTGGGTCCAATTTGAATCCAATTAGGGTTCTAAACCCAAGATAGTCAAATTGGAAGCTTATTGGTCCATTAGGTCCAATAAGGAAGTTCTAGTCCAAAATGGACCTAATTAAGAACTTCTAGTGTTCCCAATTGTTTGATGACTATTTGTAGTATTTGTATGATGTATTTGATTGGAGTTTTTGATTCACATTAGCTTGAATATATAGATTACATGACACAAAATTTCCAGTTGTGACATCATCCCCCCGTTAGAGGGAATTTCGTCCCGAAATTCTGTTCGAAAGCTAGATTTGAGAGTGCTAGAATAGGTGAGGGTACTTTTGCTTCATTTGATCTTCGCGTTCCCAAGTGAATTCTGGCCCACGCTTTGCGTTCCATCGTACCTTCACGATCGGGATGCGACTCTGCTTAGTACGCTTCACCTCCCTGTCCATGATTTCGATTGGTTCTTCGACGAACAGGAGATTCTCATTGATTTCGATTTCGTCAAGAGGAATGACAAGGGTTTCATCTGATTGGCACTTTTTCAGATTAGAGACATGAAACACGGGGTGTACACCGTTTAGTTCCGCGGGTAGTTGTAGTTTGTATGCTACTGGGCCTATTCGGGCGACGATTTCGAAAGGTCCAATGTATCGCGGGTTCAGCTTTCCCCGTTTTCTGAAACGTATAACCCCTTTCCAGGGTGAGACTTTCAACAATACTCGATCACCGACCTGGAATTCTAAGGGCTTCCGTCGTTTGTCAGCGTAGCTCTTTTGTCGGTCGCGCGATGCTTGTAATCGAGCTCTGATCTGAACGATCTTTTCTATGGTTTCGCGAATGATTTCCGGTCCCGTTAGTGCCCTGTTTGACGTATGCATTTTTGCTAGCTGGGTGTCACCTACTTCCGCCCAACATAACGGTGATCTACATTTACGCCCGTACAGTGCTTCGAAAGGGGCCACCTTGATGCTCGAATGATAACTATTGTTATATGAGAATTCGATCAACGGTAGGTGGGTATCCCAAGACTTTCCAAAGTCTATCACACAAGCACGAAGCATGTCTTCAAGCGTCTGAATGGTTCGTTCACTTTGACCGTCCGTTTGTGGGTGATATGCGGTGCTCATATCAAGATGAGTTCCCATTGCCTTGTGGAGTGATTGCCAAAAGCGCGATGTGAACCTACTGTCCCTATCTGAGATGATAGATTTTGGCACTCCATGGAGCCTTACGATTTCTCGTAGGTACAAACGCGTCAGTCTCTCCATCTTGTAGGATTCTTTGATTGGCAGGAAATGGGCAGATTTCGTCAGTCGGTCGATGATTACCCATATGGTGTCCAATCCGTCCGACGTCTTGGGCAGCTTGGTCACGAAGTCCATAGAAATCCCCTCCCATTTCCACTCAGGGATTTCCGGTTGCTGTAACAATCCGGAAGGTTTCTGGTACTCCACTTTCACTTTGGCGCACGTAAGGCACTTACCAACATAAGTCGTGATTTCCGCCTTCATGTTAGGCCACCAATAGTATTGTTTAATGTCCAATTACATCTTGTCCGAACCGGGATGAATGGAGTATCGTGTCTTGTGGGCTTCCTTCATAACGGTCTCCCTAAATCCTCCGATTTTTGGGACCCAAATACGGTTCATAAAGTAGTATACCCCATTCTCCTTGACTTCTAGGTTCTTCTCCATCCCGCGTAATGTCTCGCTAGTTCTATTTTCCGCTTTCATAGCCTCTGCCTGGACTGATGCAATTTGAGTGGCCAGATGAGACTGAATGGTTATCGAGTGCGTTTTCGTACGGCGATTAGAGTACTCCTTCCGACTCAATGCATCGGCTACCACGTTGGCCTTGCCTGGATGGTACTTGATCTCGCATTCGTAGTCGTTTAGCAATTCCACCCATCTTCGTTGTCTCATGTTCAGCTCCTTCTGATTCAAGATGTGCTGGAGGCTCTTGTGGTCCGTGAAGATGGTGCACTTTGTACCGTACAGGTAGTGCCTCCAAATTTTTAGGGCGAAGACCACGGCTCCCAGTTCTAGGTCATGGGTCGTGTAATTTACTTCGTGCGTCTTTAGTTGGCGGGACGCATATGCTATCACTCTTCCACGTTGCATGAGAACGCAACCTAAGCCCTGATTTGACGCATCACAGTAAACTACAAAATCTTCCGTTCCTTCGGGTAGAGATAGTACAGGTGCGCTACAAAGAGCTTGCTTCATGGTTCGAAACGCAATTTCTTGTCGGTCTGTCCACTTGAATGGCACGCCCTTTTGCGTAAGCAAGGTAAGCGGCTTGGCGATCTTAGAGAAGTTTTGGATGAATCTCCTATAGTAGCCTGCTAGGCCTAAGAACTGACGAATTTCGGTGGGCGTAGTCGGAGTTGCCCATCCTTCCACAGCTTTGACCTTAGAAGGATCCACATGAATTCCGTCTTGGCTTACTACGTGGCCTAGGAAGTTCACACTCCGGAGCCAGAACTCACACTTGGAGAGTTTGGCGTACAACTTTTCCGTTCGCAGAGTTTCTAGGATCTGTCGGAGATGTTGGCCATGCTCCTCTTTGTTTCGAGAATAGACGAGGATGTCGTCGATAAACACAATGACGAAGTTGTCCAAGAACGGTCGACAGATTCGATTCATTAGTTCCATAAATGCGGCAGGTGCATTTGTTAGACCGAAGGGCATTACGACGAATTCATAATGTCCGTAGCGGGTTCGGAAAGCGGTTTTAGGAATATCCTCTTCTCGGACTTTGAGTTGATGGTATCCGGACCGTAAATCTATTTTAGAAAAATAACTAGCTCCTTGGAGCTGGTCGAATAGATCATCGATTCGTGGGAGTGGGTAGCGGTTTTTGACAGTGAGTTTATTTAACTCTCTGTAATCGATGCACATTCTGAAAGATCCGTCCTTCTTTTTGACAAAGAGTACCGGAGCTCCCCATGGCGAGTAGCTAGGTCGGATAAATCCCTTGTCCAGAAGCTCACTGAGTTGGCTGGACAATTCCTGCATTTCAGCAGGAGCCAATCGATATGGTGATTTAGCAAGAGGAGTTGCTCCTGGAACGAGGTCGATTCGGAACTCAACCTGTCTCTCTAGGGGTACTCCTGGAAGATCTTCGGGAAACACGTCCGGAAATTCACATGCTACTGGAATGTCTTGGATGTTAGTTTCTTCTTTGGTCTTGTCCACTATGTGAGCCAAGAATGCCAAATTGTTCTTTCGCAAGTGTTTTTGTGCTTTGATGCACGAGATGAGACGAAGATTTGTACTGGGTTTGTCTCCGTAAATTACTAGGGTTTCGTGATTTGGGATACGAAGGCGAATGGCCTTCTCATGGCACATAATCTCAGCATGGTGGGGGCTTAACCAATCCATGCCGATAATCACATCGAAACTCCTAATTGATACTGGCATCAGATCTATTCGTAAGACGTGTTGGTTGAGGGTTAGGGTACATCCGATGTAGATCTCCCTAGTGGATTCGGTTTACCCATTGGCCATTTCCACCGTATAGGTTTCATTTAGCTTCTGGGGTTGTTGTTTTAATAAATGTTTAAACTTCTCGCTTACGAAACTTCGCTCCGCTCCGGTATCAAATAAGATGCATGCATAAGTGTGATTTAGGAGAAACGTACCAGTCACAACTGCGGGGTCCTGAACTGCATCACTCTAACCCATAGTCAGCATTCTTCCTGCTCCTCTGTTTCCTGAGTTGTTGTTGTTAGGGCAATCCCGACGGAAGTGTCCCGTCCTTCCGCACCCGAAACAGGTGTGGCTAGGCCCTGCATTGTTGCTGTCGGCATTGGTGTTGTTGTTATTGCGGTGGTTGTTGTTGTTCTGGTTGTTTCCCTGACTCTGGTTCTGAGAAGGATAAGTCCTGCAGAACCTTGCAGTGTGTCCCCTTCGGTTGCAACTGGTGCAATGGAACTCCCTACATTCTCCTTGGTGATGGAAACCGCACTTGTTGCATTTGGGAAGATTACCGGAATAGGGTCTTGAAGCATTTGAAGCAGCTGAGGCTGGAGCATGTGGTGTGGCTGGAACCGGCGCAGTGACAGCGTTGACTGCCACTGTTTGCTGCTTTTTAGAGGTCTCGGGGCCCTAACGCCCCTTTCTCTTGTTGTTCCGCCCTTTCTTGCCATCATCCTCCTTTTTCTTCTCAGTCTCCACTGGCTTCTCGCCCTTTTTGTGGTTATGATCATATAGCCTCTTTGCCAATCTCTTTGCACTGTCAAACGTTTCAGGGTTCGCAGCTATCACATTCCCTTGAATGGGGGATGTCAGTCCCCAGATGAATCGTTCAATCTTCTTTCCTTCTGATGTAATCATACCCGAGCACAACAGAGATAGTTCGCTAAATCTCGTTATGTAGGCATCGATGTTCCCATTCTACACAGTGAGATTCCATAGTTCCTGTTCCATCTTTTGTATTTCGCCTCGGGGGCAGTACTCATCCATTAACATTTCTTTCATTTCTGCCCAGGGAATAGAGTTGGCGACAGGGAGCGTCATAGCTTCTACGTGTCCATTCCACCAACTGGTAATATCATAGCAAAACACATAACAACTGGTAATATCATAGCAAAACACACAAAAGTTCATTAATATTATCCGCATGTAATACAAGAAAATTTGCTCGTAGGAGCATACATATGTGACACTAATCCGACAGCATAACGGCTCCATGAGTAGTGTAGTCACTTAAACATAGAGTCGGAGTACATAACATAGTTCCTAATGATCTACTATGATAAGTCTATCCCTAACCGCGATGAGCTGCGTCAGGAGGTGGTGCCGAAGATGTGGATGCTCCCTGAAGACGAGCCACCAAGCGTTCTGCGTCCTGAAGTCGAGACTCCCACCTTACCTGCCTCATGTGAAACTCCCTGAGGACGTCACGCGTCTCCTGTTCCGCACGCTCGACCCTAGTCCACAACTGGCGTACTTGATCAGCAGTGCCCTGAGCAAGGTCGCCGGTGTCCCGTAATCGCGTCACCATGACCGGTAGGGCTCGGTCGGCCGGTCCTCCGTCCCTCAGGTCGAAGAACTCACGTGACATGCCAAACGGGGGTCGCTGTCCCTGATGTCTGCTCCATCTCCAGAGATCAATGCCCCAAGGAGGGGTAGGTCCAGTGGGGCCCACACGGTAATCAGGCACCCTGATCGGGTAAGGGGGGTCGATGACCTCGGACTCTACGTCCGAATCACCCCCTTCGCTGTCATTGAGCTCCTCTCCGAAAGGTTCTTCGTCTTCTTCGGGTTCGGCAGGCTCGCCCTCGACTTCTGCCTCCGGTTCCCCGTCAGATTCCTCTTCGGGGTCCTCCTCAGGTTCCTCTTCAGGCTCTTCCTCAGGCTCCTCCTCCTCTAGCCACCCGTTGTTTCCCTGATTAGGGAAATAGGGGTCTCCAGGGTGATGAAAGCCAGCCATGCTGTCTGCGCGAGTACGTAAATATGCTAACATTATTCCTAGGATGCTATGACTATTGTACAGACTAAGCAAACATTCTCTTTTTGGGTGATAAAGGGTATAGTTTTAGGTTCCCTAGCTATCCCGATCTCATCAAGACGTGTGTTAGTTTTACCTTGGAGAGAATGTAGTTGATCAGGCTACATTCACTCCTTGGTATCACTAAGAACAGTCCCGAATTAACCGAGATACCAGTGTTATTGTGTTTGATTCAGCGTTAGGTCCTTATCCCTAATGCAAGCAAGTGTGTTTTATTTACTTGTTTTGTTCAGAGTTATGTTAGTCCCTCTTTTTGGTTTATAGTTGCATATCAATGTGTGGCTCGACATGCTAGTTCACTATAAACAAAGCTCTGATACCAACCTGTCACACCCCCGAACCAGACGGCGGAAACGTCCGGGGGCTGTCGTGACTCAATTGAATACCATAACATTGAATATATATGAAACATAACAACATTCGTCACCATTCATTAATATAGTACAACCGGTAGCGTTTACATGAAATACATTGTTTAAACATTACATTCCCAAAAATAAATTGTTCGATTCGTACATAAATAAACTGCAAGCCATCACTGAATATGATTTCCTTTGATTCACTGGTTCCCTGAGAATACAAGTATTTTGAAAAACGTCAACATATGAAATGTTGGTGAGCTCATAAGTAGTTTTTGAAATCCAATGTTTTGTATTGTTTGAAAACCACCAGAAAATCCGATATTTTCTGAAAATAGTATAGGAAAAAAAAAAAGGTGTGAAGATCCATAGGTATGCTTGTTTGATTTTATACTTGTAAAAATTGTTCATTAAAATTGTATGCATTTCGAATCCGTATGTATTGAAAACCCTAGGAAAACCCGATGTTTTCCTAATTTCTTAAATTACATGAAGTTACATTGAAACCATTGCATAGCGTATAGTGTCAGTCCCAGACGACGTTGGATTATTTTTGAGCATGATTAATTACTACAAACCCGCATTACACAAACGCCCAGTTTATAGCTATACTAACGATCCCGAAGGCGTCGTCCGTACTAATCACGTTATCCAATTGCCCTGACTAGGTGTAGTCCCACATCCGAAGAGAGAGAGAGGACACGAAGACCTCGATGACTCCATTAACCGGTTGGGGATAAAAATGTACGAGGGGTCCCAGACCCGCCTCGCATGAAATGTAGACTTTACTAGCAATACCAAAGGACCCTTGGGGACCAGTAGTATACAAGCCATTGAAAGTCCCTCTACGTTGTGCCAAGTCGGTGAAACCCAACACTTCGTAGAAAAAAAATGTCTTCGGGCCTTAAGATCAGGTCATTGGGCTAGCTAGGCTCAACGAACAAGATTTTACACTTTTGGGGCCCAAAGATGGTGTGTAGACGTCTGTGCACACTCGCATGTATATTGAATTCCCAAACGTTATTTGTATGAATCGTAGTGTCGTCGTGTTAGTAGTTTCGGATTTTCATTGGTTCGAGACCGAACCAATTCGTTTCACAACGATTTTGGTATTGTAGTGTATTGTATTTCGTCGATAGTCGCGGTGCCATTGTTTGATCAAATTGCATGTATTGAATTAACCTTGAAAGTTTTCTGTTTTCAGCCCCTCATTGTTTGTAAAATTTACTTTTTCAACCCTTTAGTTAAATACTTTCCGGTTTGGTCCTTAAATCAATTTTCTTGACATTTTAACACCAAAAATTATTGAAATTGATATTTTTCAGCATATTTTTCATAGAAAACAGGTTAAGTCCCTGAAATTTCAGTTTCCTCGGTTATAACCCTTCTTTTTCGCAATTTTGACAATTTTGGCCCAAATTGTAAAATTTTTGCAACTTTGGTCCTTTTTAATTTAAAAAGAATTTTAAACCTTTGAAAAGGACTTGGATCACTTATGGTCCACTGTTTTACAGAAAATCACAGTTTTGGCCCTCCAAAACAGAAAAATTCGCATAATGGGCCTCATTGGGCCGAAAATGTCATTTTTAGCCCATTAAGCTTGAAATTTATGTTTTTAATCCTCTAAATGAGTATATTTCCAGAAATTGTTTTATTGAAACTGTTTTGACACACCTCATCCATCAGAATTCGTGATATGTCAATTTGGGCCCTTAATTTTGTATTTTTCACATTTTAGGTCCAAAATTTGTGTTTTTAACCCAAAGAAAATTGTTACTAAACCACTTAACCATTTTTCTTGAAACACTTTGTATTAAGAATATATTTGAAGCTAAAATCATTTGACACAAGATATATCTCGGTTTTGAGGGGTTTTATGGCTAGATCCAACATTATAACACACAAATGCATACATATAAGCATGGAAATCATACAAGGCATACAAAACACATATAGATCTACACTTTCACTTGTATTCCCCCCCCCCCCCACAAAACTCATAAAAACAGAAAATAGGGGGTATGAAGCTCACCTTGGGTGTGGTTTCGGTTTTTGGAAGAAAAGATGGAGGAAAACTTGATGATTTTTGGCCTTAGCACCTTTCCTTGGTAGATCTCGAGTTTGAGATGGTTCTAGGATGCAAGATCACGATTTTTGCATAGATTAGGAAAGGATTTTGATAACAACAAGAATCTAAATCATAGATCTATGCATAATCTTACCTTAGATGAAGAATTTGTGGAAATTTCCTCTTGAATGCTTCCTAAAACTCGAGATTTTTGAAGAGGGGAGGAAGGAGAGTTCTTGAGTAATCTAGAGAGAATTTGAGAGATTTTTGTGGGTGTGTGTGGGTGTATGGCCGAGAGTGAGAGAAAGAGGAAGAAGTGAGGTGATTTTTGAAGTGATACTTGCATGGAAGAATGAGATACAATGCCTGGATGTCCTTTGGGTAATAGTGAGGTGGCATCCAAAGTCAACACTTCCATTTCTCTTTGGGTTTGGGCCTTGGGCCGAGAATTGGAAAGGGAAAAGAAAAAATTTGGGCTTTTTCCCCTTAAGCCCAAAATTAGAGTTAGTTAGGGTGTGTTTTATACCTAAAAGAATGTGGTAGGATTTTCATATTTTTATTGGACTAGTTTAGGTTATTCATGTATCAAGGCTTTTAGTTCATTTCATTCTAGGTCCAACATGACCTAAAATGTTGAATAAAATAAATGTGGGTCCAATTTGAATCCAATTAGGGTTCTAAACCCAAGATAGTCAAATTGGAAGCTTATTGGTCCATTAGGTCCAATAAGGAAGTTCTAGTCCAAAATGGACCTAATTAAGAACTTCTAGTGTTCCCAATTGTTTGATGACTATTTGTAGTATTTGTATGATGTATTTGATTGGAGTTTTTGATTCACATTAGCTTGAATGTATAGATTACATGACACAAAATTTCCAGTTGTGACAATGATCTTGATATGTTATGTTTGTGCTTTGTTTAGGATCGTTCCATGTGAACGGTATCCCAGTTCAAGTATTGTTTGATTCGGGTGCTACTCGATCATTTGTTTCTCTCGCGCTCAGCAAGAGATTTTCCAAGTCTTCAGGCATGTTGGATTGCCCTCTAGACGTAGAGATTGCAGATAACCATTCAGTGCGAGCATCAACGGTGTTCCGAGATTGTGTGCTGAGGTAATTTGAGGAGCGTTATCTGGTAGATCTGGTTCCCATACCCTTGCGGGGGAACAAGGTTATTATCGGTATGGATTAGTTAAGCCCCAATGGGGCAGTGATCGACTGTGCGTAGCAGTTGGTGCGGATCAGGACCCCAAGTGGGGGAGAGCTGGTGATTCAGGGCGAGAAGCCACAGCGAGGACCAGCCCTATGTTCAGCAGCGAGAGCTAGGCGTTACCTCCAGCAGGGTTGCGCAGGTTATGTCGTGTATGTTATGGATACCCGGGAGGCGGGTAGAGCAACGGTGGGCGAGGTGCCCGTATTACGAGAGTTCGCGGACGTATTCCCCGAGGAGCTTCCTGGGATACCTCCGGAGCGCCAGGTGGAGTTCAGGATCGACCTAGTCCTTGGTGCAGCACCGATAGCCAAGACACCATATCGGTTGGCTCCTCCCGTAATGCAGGAGTTGTCTATGCAGCTGCAGGAGCTGCTAGACAAGGGATTTATCAGGCCAAGTAGTTCGCCTTGGGGAGCGCCGATTCTGTTTGTGAAAAAGAAGGACGAGTCGCATCGTATGTGTATAGACTATAGGGAGCTGAATAATGTAACGGTGAAGAACCGTTACCCACTCCCGAGGATTGACGACCTCTGTGACCAGCTATAGGGAGCATCTTGGTTCTCCAAGATTGATCTGCGTTCAGGATATCATCAGATGAGGGTCAGAGAGGAGGATGTGCAGAAGACTGCATTTCGGACGCGCTATGGCCACTACGAGTTTGTGGTGATGCCCTTCTGGCTCACCAATGATCCTGCCGCGTTCATGGACCTCATGAACCGCGTGTGTAGACCGATGTTAGACCGGTCAGTGATAGTTTTTATTGATGATATCTTGGTTTATTCCAAGACGTAGGAGGAGCACGAGGAGCACCTGCGGGAGGTGCTAGAGACTTTGAGGAGGGAGAGCTTGTATGCCAAGTTTTCCAAATGTGAGTTTTGGTTACGCGAGGTGTAGTTTCTTGGGCACCTTGTCAACCAGAACGGGATTTCGGTAGACCCGGCCAAGGTGGAGGCCGTGATGAAATGGGAGGTTCCGAAGTCTCCATCTAAGATTCAGAGTTTCCTGGGATTAGCAGGCTATTATCGGAGATTCATCCAAGATTTCTCCAAGATAGCCGTACCGTTGACCAGGCTAACAAAGAAGGTCGTGGTCTTTCGTTGGGGGCCTGAGCAGTAGGCAGCGTTCGAGACACTGAGACAGAGATTATATGAGGCGCCAATCTTAGCCCTGCCAGAGTGCATGGAGGATTTTGTTGTGTACTGCAATGCGTCCATCACAGGTTTGGGCGCGGTGTTGATGCAGAGAGGGCATGTCATCACCTACGCGTCGAGGCAGCTGAAGCCTCATGAGGCGAATTACCCGACGCATGAGTTGGAGCTCGGGGCTGTTGTGTTCACCCTCAAGATTCGACGTCATTACCTCTATGGGGTTCGCTGTACCATTTACACGGACCATAAGAGTTTGAGGTACCTCATGGATCAGCCGAATCTAAACATGAGGCAGCATCGGTGGATGGATGTGGTAAAGGATTACGATGCACTTAGCCGCAAGGCGGCGCCGATCAGGGATATCTGCATGTGGGTGACAATGGTGACTCCGCTTTTGGAGCGAATTCGGGAGGCCCAGCAGGAGGCCATGAAGGAGGAACATCGGAAGAGTGAGCGCATAGTGGGTTAGGTTTCCTCCTTCGACTATGACAACAGGGGATTATTGACATTACACCGCGGAGTGTGGGTGCCATACCTCGGAGGAGTGCGCCAGATCTTGATGGAGGAGGCGCACAAATCCCAATTCTCCATTCATCCCAGGGCGACGAAGATGTGTAGGGATCTTCGTCTAGACTATTGGTGGCCCTCCATGAAGCGGGATATAGCATGGTATGTGGAGCGGTGCTTGACCTGCAGGAAGGTCAAGGCTAAGAATCAGAGACCACACGACAAGATGCAGCTGTTGGATATCCCGCTGTGGAAATGGGAGGATATTACGATGGATTTTATCACGAAACTTCCCAGGACCGCGCGAGGAGTGGATTCGATATGGGTCATCGTGGATCGATTGACCAAGAGCGCCCATTTTATCCCAATTCAGGAAAGCATTTCGGCCGAGAAATTGGCCGATATCTATATCAGAGAGGTTGTGGCCCGGCACGGAGTGCCAGTATCGGTGATTTCGGATAGGGATGTGCGGTTCACATCCAGGTTTTGGAAGAAATTCCACGACGATTTGGGTACTCGTCTGCATTTCAGCACCGCCTTTCACCCGCAGACGGATGGCCAGAGCGAGCGGACCATCCAGACTCTGGAGGACATGCTACGGGCATGTGTTTTAGACTTCGGAGGTAGCTGGGATACCTACCTTCCGTTGGCGGAGTTCTCGTATAATAATAGCTATCATGTGAGCATTGACCATCCTCCCTTCGAGATGTTGTATAGGAGGAGGTGTAGGACCCCGATATGCTGGGGCGAGGTTGGCCAGAGGGTCATGGGGAGCACTGAAGTAGTGCTCAAGACGACAGAGAAGATTCAGCAGGTCTGGAGCAGGCTTCAGACTACTCAGAGTCGGCAGAAAATTTATGTCGATAAGCGTCGATCAGACCTGGAGTTCCTGGTCGGAGATATGGTTCTCCTGAAAGTGTCGCCTTGGAAAGGCGTCATTCGATTCAGGAAACGGGGCAAGTTAGGCCCAACGTATATTGGACCATTCAGGGTTATAGTCCGGGTGGGCAAGGTGGCCTATAGTTTGGATTTTCCAGCCGAGCTCAGTCAGATACATAACATTTTCCATGTTTCTCAACTACGAAAGTGCCTGGTGGACGACACAGCGGTGGTACCCTTGGTGGACATTCAGGTTGATGGCAGCCTGAATTACATCGAGCGGCCTGTAGCGATCCTTGACCGGAAGTCGAAGGATCTGAGGAACAAAAGAGTAGAACTCGTGAAGGTGCAATGGCAGCACCGGAAGGGGTCGGAGTGGACTTGGGAGCCGGTGGATGAGATAATGGAGCACTACCCCGAGCTGTTTCAGGATCGAGTAGCAGACTTCGAGGACGAAGTCTAAAATAAGTGGGGGAGATTTGTAGCACCTGGTTCTTGGTACGTATTCTGTTGTTAAATCTTCATTTATTTTTGCATTTTTAGCCTTGGACTCGGCGAGTCGAAGGACTGACTCGCCGAGTAGAAGCGGGATGAGACGCGAAGTTGAAGATGCGGACTCAGCGAGTAGCCGCTGTCTGGACAAAAACCCTAATCCAGGGGTTTGCACCCTATTTAAACGATCTTATGCAGCCTCCATTCCCCCTTTATGCTCCCAAACACTTCTCATAGCAAACCCTAGCCGTTTTTGAGAAAAATCGAAGCCTTTTGACTGATTCTTGTGAGTTTTGACCTCAAGGAAGAAGGAAGAGCATAAAAGGATCAAGAGGAGACTGAAGGATTCGAGTTTGGTTCACCATTTGCAGTCTACAGAAGGTATAAAGTCTGAACCTTGCTCATTCATTTGTTAGATCCCTGTTTGGGGTGATTTAGGGCTTTTATAAGCCATTTTTGGTGGCCAACCATGTTTGCAAACATGGTCGGGGGTTTGAGCTTCTGGATCATGTCATTATTGGAGTCACAAGATAGATTTGGGTTGCTTTTGCACTCAAGGAAGGCCCCATGCAACAAAAGAACCATTTTAGAGCCTTTTAAGATCAAAAGTCCCATGCATGCACGTAAAGTTTGTAACTTTACGTGCTAGATCGAGTTTATGGGCCTGGATCTATCTTTTGGTCAGGTGTTGTACATCAGAAATCGAAGTTTTAAGGAGGGGATGTGACCGACACGGCGAGTCCAAGGGTTCTGTCCCATATCAGTGAGGGTCAAAAGGACCAGATGAGTGTGGAGAGGTTTTAGGGAGTCCTGGGCAGTGACCCAATGTTCTGAACTAAGAAAATTCTTATGGAAATTCATGGTACTCGTCGAGTCCAAGGCAATCTTCATAGAACTCAACAATTTGTTCATCAACTCGGCGAGTCGGGGACAGAACGTGTTCATCGGATGAAGAGTAACTCGACGAGTTGTTCATATAACTCGGCGAGTCAAGGGCAGGACATGAGTATCAGTTGATGATGAACTCGACGAGTTGTTCATACAACTCGGTGAGTCGGATGAGGATTTAGTCGATGTTCATTTAGAAGGAAAACTCGTTGAGTTATCTCCTAACTCGACGAGTAGAGACGGGTATGAGGTCTAATGGAAGGATAGGGACTCGGCGAGTTGGCAAGCCAACTTGGCGAGTCAGGTCAACTAGAAGTTGACTTTGACTTTGACTTGGTCAGGGGGTAAAATGCTCATTTTACCCTAAGAGTAGATGTCAGTTTCTGACTAAGTGTTTTGTAGGAATTATAGCCGGAGGATTTCCGGAGTAGTAGCGGCAGCAGTCAGGGGATTCCCGCACAGTTCAGCAGCTACTTTGAGGTGAGTTACCTTCCAGTAGCGGTCGGTCTACGGCCACAACGCCGGCCCACCAGTAGGGTTCGTATGATAGATGATTGTCTTTGTGATATCATCTAGGATTGCTACTACCTGATACGTTATATGCTAGCATGATATGTTGTATGTGATAGTAGTAGAGTTCGGTTGTTAGGACCGAAGGGTAATCAGACAGCCCAGATACGTCTGGCAGTATGTGATGATATGATTGCATGCTAGCTTGCTATGTTATATGCGATAGAGGTAGTAGGAGGGGACCAGTCCCTGAGTTCGGTTGTTAGGACCGAAAGGTAGTTCAGGCACCCCAGATATGTTTGATAATATGTTTATATTATGTTATATGTGATGTTAGTGGTAGGGGTGAAATAGTCCCCGAGGTTCGGTTGTTAGGACCGAAGGGTAGTCAACACCCCAGAATGGCTCGACATGGGTAGGTCAGCGCCCCAGAATGGCTAGAAACGGGTAGGGCGGCACCCTAGAATGGCCGCATGGGTAGGTCGGCACCCCAGAATGGCCATGCGGGTAGGTCGGCACCCCAGAATGGCCGCACCGGGTAGGTCGGGCACCCCATAAATGCCTGGAAGTATGTATGTGATATAATTGTATGGTATGTGGTACGATGGGGGAACTCACTAAGCTTCGTGCTTACAGTTTTCAGTTTTGGTTTCAGGTACCTCTTCAGCGAAGGGGAAGGAGCTGGCACGGTAGCGGCACATCATACACACACACATTGGTTTTCCGCATTATGAGACGATCTGGGATTGTACTCTGACATTATTATTATTTTCATGTGTTGGGTTTTCAGACACGAAATATGTTTTGTGAAATGATATGATCGGATGATATTTTACTACAAATGTTTTACAAACCACTTAATTTAAATGAAATTTTTGGGCGTGAAAATTGGGTCGTTACATGTATCATCAACTGTGATAGGTGGCATCTGCGCGAAGAGAGGGGCGGCATGGCTGATCTGAGGCCTTGCATATGAACGCAAGGCGTAACCCTCTACGCGGCGCGTTCTCCTTCGGATAAGTCTCGGATTTGACATTGAAAACTTCAAAATTTCATATCTTTTGCATACGAGCTCTGTTTTTGACGTTCTTTATATCAACGCGTAGGTGTGATTATACTCTACAACTTTCGTTTAGACTCTGACAGCTAATTTTGAATTCATTTTTAATATTATATTTTTAACAGGCCGGGACAGGAAAAGTCCGTTAAAAATTCATAACTTCTTCATCTGACGTCCGTTTTCGTCTGTCTTTTTACCGTTGTATTACTATTGACAAGAACTTCGATTCTCGTTTAGGTTGCATCAGCTAAATATCGCTTGATTTTTATTTCGAGTTTTTAACTGTCTACTGTTATACCAAATCTTGGAAAAATCATAACTTCTTCATACGAAATCAGATTTTGTCGTTCTTTTTATGAAAATTCTCGGTTTAACGAATACTACGACTTTCATTTAGATCACTACAGCTAAAAAGTAGTTTATCGAAAACTCACTTTTTACATCATACGACGTCGAGTTGGTTCTGTCACGAAACTTTAAGGAGTCATAACTTCTTAGTTATAGCTCGGATTTCGATGAGGTTTTCGCCTAAATGTTTCTAACGAGATTCTTTACAACTTTCAATAATATAATTTTACTATTTTCAACTTTATATTTTCGTTAAGTTCAATAGCTGATATTTGATTGGAATCTCATAAGACTTCCAATACTTTCTGAATGATTCTAAACATAGTTTTACTTCAATTCTAGTAAAAACTATATGTTAGAACTCAACGCTCAAAATCACATAATATTTCATAATATTATCCATTTTTAAAAATTACAAAACATGATAATTGAACGTGTATGTTACAGTTTCTCTCTGATTCATGAAAATGATGGTGAGGAAACACTTTCACTAAATATATTTTAAGTAGATAGCAATTGTGATATTTACATTCACAAAGTCGTTAGTGGAGTGTGTGTGGTTAACAGCCACACTAACATGGACTTGTGAGAAATGGAAAAGGTCTAAACAATTGAGACTATGATTAGGGCATCACTTTTCATAGTTCTAAAAATTGTTTAGACACACATGTGAGCTATCTACGAAAAGGTGTATGATTTTCATAAAGTCTTATCAAAGCATCTCGTATCAGAAATTTGAACTTTGGTAAGAAATTCAATAAAGTATTGATTTCTAGAAATCCAGCTGATTTCTGGATACATGTCAAAGCTGGTGGGAGCATAAGTGTTATGCTAATAATTATCATGTTAGTAGGAGCATGATTATTATGTTAGGTGTTGCGAGTTAGCAATGTTAATTATAGAAACAAAAGTTTCAATTTGCAAAATGTACTTTACAGGGTTTGAAAAGTTCTTTTGCTATAATTAAGGGAGAGGAAATTATACTTCATTTCAAATCTAAAATCTTAGATTGTGAGATTTTAATTAAATTTAGTCATGATTACATATTTGCGTTCTAAAATTCGATTATGATTACGGCGTCCCTATTCATAATTTGAATTTTGAGAACATGGAAAATGGAAATAGAAATATTATAGTAAAAGACTTGTCTAGTATCATGTCTTTATGTGAGACATCATGAATTGTGTCTCATATGCTTCGAATATAGGATCGATTACATGTGCTGTAATATTCATCTGTTCCAAATTTTTCCAAATGCCTAGGGCATTAAGAGGGAAAAAGTACTAGAACTGGATATGACTAAAATGATTAAGCAATTGTCGAGGACAATCTAAGGTTTACCAAAGATTGGTTGCTAATGGACAATTGGAAGTATAGTGTTAATTTTGGAAGGATCATATTGACATATTCTGAAAGGAGGCAACTCTTGTTCAGAAGTGATAGTCAAAATGGGAATGTGGAAATGTTTCCATAGGTAGAAGTTGTTCATTAAATCTGTGTAAGATTAGAAAACTTAATGCAAGAATGATGTTCAAAGGAATGTACTTTGAATGTAAGACTTCGTTTCCATGGAATTGCTCTCCATTGGAATACTTTGTAAATGTCTGTTGCCAAGTCTTTGTGACTTTTGTACATAGTCATTACAAGAGGATCAATGCATATAAGTTTAGAATCTAACAGATTTCAGTAAATGGCAAAGAATATTGTATTCTTACATTTGTGATAAGGATTTGGGATTGTGAAATGAGCATCATTGGAATCATGTTCAATTGATCTATTTCACAAAGTAAGGATCATAGGCAAACATAGTGTGCATACCTGGAGTATGGCATAACTATTGTTTAGAAAACATAGTGTGCATGCTTGGAGCATGGGACAACTATTGTTTTGATTCAAGTATAAAGTTGATTATTAGAAACATTATACAATGAATAA
Source organism: Lactuca serriola (assembly GCF_051521515.1). NCBI lineage: Eukaryota > Viridiplantae > Streptophyta > Magnoliopsida > Asterales > Asteraceae > Lactuca > Lactuca serriola. The sequence continues at coordinate 63,847,496 of NC_136412.1, read as the reverse complement.
TGAGTAATCAACATGGTGATTTAATAAAAAGGTGTTCTATTTACTCTCAAAAGTGTTTAGGGGCCATGTAGGATTAGTATTATTCTTGTGTTTCACTTTGCATGTTTTAACTTCCCAAATAACCAGGTTATTCAAACTCTCCACAGTCAATCATACTTTGGAAGTAGGTATGAATCAAGACTATCATGAATTGGGCTTGTAGATGTCTAAAGTGTTTAGACATAGCAAAAGTTGTTGTAACATTCATGAGTGCTCCTGGAATGAGATTCGAGTATTGGATTAAACCCACGCTCATTTGAATCACTTCATGGATTTTATCACGAGTGATCATGAGATGATAATATCCTATATTCTTCAAACCTAGAGATATGAGTTGTTGACTATGAGTTGGTTGTACATTGATTGTACGAAAACGCATCAGTAACTTGATGTTATAAAAAGTGCCTTTATGTATGATTCAACAAGTAGTTAGTACAAGTATATGAGTCAAGGTTTATCCATTCCTTTTTCCCTTGGAGGTATAAAAGGGATATATGTGGGCCCCTCAATGATTTAGTGATGACAAACGTAAGTGCTCGTCCAGGCCTAGACTAATTTGAATTTGTTCAATTAGTCGGTCGTCATAAATCCGAAATCAGGAAACAAAAAATGGATAGTGAGAATGATTGTAATCTATTTATCAATCCATATGATATCTAGAATGGAGGAATATATGATTCCTTATCTAGTGGACATGTCATTGGCTAGGTCAGAGTTCAACAGCGGCTTTTAAGAGCTATGATTGCTAGTCGGAATCTTGGAGTAATACTTGAAATAATAGTTTTAGACTTATCCAAGTAGGAGACTATTGGATTAGATGTCTAAGCCTATAACTATTATTGTTATATACTCGACCCGAGAGTAGCATGGTCCATTTGGGTTGCATATCATCAAGACAATTTGTTAGGATAGACTTTTGAGAGAATATCATATTTGATTTATTAATATATTATAAGTTCTAATATGTTAATATGAAATCATATGTTTTAATTAGTATTGATCAAGAATTAATTTATTATTTGAGTGATCAAAAGAGACTAATTAAATCTATGGGGACTAATTATGGTAATTAGTTATATTTATATGTGTTGGGCTTATGATCCATGTTGGACCAAGTTTATGTATCGATACATAAAGAGTTGGGCCACATGAACCATGGATCATAATACCCATGGGTATGGATTTGGGTTATACTCGTGACCCTTGGAATCCTACATATAAATAGGTCACTCCATAGCCAAAATCGCGACTTCTAGTTCTTGGAGCTCTTGGAGGTGATTTTGGTGCGGAAGGAATTCTCTCTCAAATGTCTACCTTTTCCATGATGTGTTGTGACTTTATTTGAGGCTTCCACACTATCGGGGCTAAGCTCTTAAGGCCAAATACATCAAGACTTCAAGCTACATAAAAGGTGTGTCATCGTAACTAGTATCTTATATAAAAGGTGTGTCACCGTAACTAGTATCTTATATGGTTTATGTCAAATGCATGCTAGTTATAGGTTTAATGCCTTGGAAACCATTTGCATGTATAATTTTTGAAAACATAGATCCAAGGTATTTAGGGTTGTATGTGCACCATAGGATGTTGTAGTATACAAAACCCATCAGAAGAGAGAGAGAGAGAGAGAGAGAGAGAGAGAGAGAGAGATTTCCTGGTATGTTGTGAGGTGCTTGACCTACAAGATGGTCAAGGCCAAGCATCATAGGCCGCATGGCAAGCTGCAGCCTCTGGAGGTTCCCATGTGGAAATGGGAACAGATTTCGATGGACCTCATCACCAAGTTGTCGAAGACGACAAAGGGTTTCGATGCTATATGGGTCATCGTGGATCGATTGACCATGAGTGCCCATTTTCTTACGATTGGGGAGAGCTCGTCGGCCGAGAAGTTGGCCGATGTGTATATTCGTGAGATCCTTGATCGCGATGGGGTTCTGGTCTCTATTGTTTCAGATCGTGATGTTCGGTTCACCTCTCATATTTGGAAAACGTTCCATGAGGAACTGGGCACGAGGCTACATTTCAGCACAACTTATCATCTGCAGACCGATGTCCAGAGTGAGTGCATGATTCAAACTCTCAAGGATATGTTGTGAGCATGCGTCATTGATTTTACTGGGAGCTAAGACTCCTGCCTACCCCTTGTAGAGTTCTCCTACAACAACAGTTTCCAGTCCATCATTGGTGCTTCGCCATTCAAGCTTTTATATGGGCGGAGATGTCGTAACTCAGTCTTGGATGTTGCATGGATGGACTTCATAAACTATTTTGGGTTCAATACATGCATTGGACATGGATGGACTTCATATTCTTGGATGTTGCATGGATGGACTTGAGATTTTTCCCCTTTTCTCCTTGTTCTTGGATGTTGCACGGATAGACTTCATAAAGTTTGCAACTTTATGAATCTCTAGCTCAAGGTGACCTTATAGTGGGTTAGATCTGCTCTTTATCCAAGCTTTGATGTCATGCATGGATTTTAGGTCATATTTTCCCTTTTTAACCCATTTTAGGTTCAAGATATGCATTGGCATGCATGTCTATAAAGCACCAACATTTGGGAAGTTTTTGAGGCTAGAATCTCTTCTAGAAAAGTTGGGTTCCAGATCTCAAGGATTTTGTGCTTAATGGTTAAGCCTACAAGTTCTCAAGCCTTGTGGAAGAGTTTTTGAGCATTTGGAGTATCCCCAAAGGATAAAATTAGAAACTTTATCCTTTTGGACACATTTGGAGTTCGGATATGAGCCTTAGAGTCCCTGGAATCAAAGAATCATCTTAATGTGTTAAGTTAGGGAAAATCGGTGAGTTTTCCAGCCAACTCGGTGAGTTGGCTAGGGTTTTCCCTGACTTTCTGAGTATTGTAGAAACTCGACGGTTTTGTGGGCGCACTCAATGAGTTGGGTCAACATTGATTGTTGACCTTAACCTTAACCTTTGACGTTGACCATAATTGACCAAGCTAACCTTTGAGGGCATTTTGGGTATTTTAAAGTTTGAATGGAATTGGTCACATGGTGGTTGTAGGCATTTGAGTCGGGAGCTGAGATTTGGAGTTAGATCTTATTAGTTCAGCTACTTGTGAGGTGAGTTTTTCCTAAGTGTACTTTCGGGTCGAAGGCACCAAGGCCGACCCATTGGTTTGATAACCATATATTTGTTGAGATGTTGGTATGGAATAGATATGCATGCTAGAATTGATATGCTAGTTTGGTAGATCTGTAGGACTACCTATGATAGTACCTGTTTATTTGTATATGATATTATTTGTTATATGTCGACATATTGTGTGGATGGGTTGAGGTAGTACTGCTTTGTGTTGTAGCCAACAAACCCTGGAGTATTCCAGATATGAGATGAGGGCCAGGAAGGACATGCCAGACTCATACTGAGGACTCATGAACATTTTAGATACGAGCTGAGGGTCGGGCAGGGCATGCCAGACTCGTACTGAGGGCTTAGCGGTATTCAGTCTGTTGACTGATCAGACCGGGGAGCAAGCCAAACATGAGCTATGGGCCCATGGGGAAGCCAGACATATGTTGTGGGCTCAGGGGTAATCCAGTATGTAAAGTTGTCGACCCATTAGATGTTGTTATTATATTTGTACTATTTGTTAAGTATTGGTATTTTGGGTGAACTCACTAAGCTTTTGGCTTACAGTTTTGGATTATGTTTCAAGTACTTCAGAGGATCGCGGGAATGCGAAGGCGTTATCGTGCACCTCCTCATGTTTTGTTTCATGATTTTGGGATTACTCTGATATTGAACTCGTTCTGAAAACTATTTGTAAACAATTGTGGTTTTTGAATTTAACTTAAAAGTTTAAATTTTTCAATAGTTTTATGGATGTTACATGTTTAACTGACTCGATTCCCATATGTTTAAGGATTATGATGATGCATCCTATTTTTTTGTTTATTACCTCTAAATCATATGTTTGAATTTTCCTATATATGGTTCATGTATTTAGTTTTTTGCAATTAGCTATTTTTAATGATGATTTCTCATAGATGGTTTCATGCATTTTTGCATTTATAACATTTTTTTAAAGTTATCTAAATATTGTTTCAGTTGATTGGTTCTATTTATGCATGAATATTATTTTCATGGCTATAGCGTTCAATTTTCACAACCAAAATTTTCATTTTTAAATTAGGTATAAACATTGATTCCATAAAACCAAGTCAAGAAAAACCATAAGTATCAGAATACAGTCATCCCAATAATCAGAGTCTCATAATAATGCGAAATCACAAAAGTTGTCGATGAGTGTGTAAAGTCAAGCTTTTGCCTTCCCACGATTATTTGAAGTACCTAAAACACATTTAAATACACAATTGTAAGCACGAAGCTTAGTGAGTTCCCCAAAATATCACATACATCACAACATAGTAATCAACTATGGGTCATCAACAACCCTGAGACTATGAGCAGTCCTGAAGACTATCAGCAATCATAAGTATCACATACAACACAATAGTATAAACATCTATGGTTTATCAGCAACCCTAGGACTATCAACAATCATATGGGCTCCTAACAACCCTATGGGTTATCAGCAAGCCTACAGACTATCAGCAGTCCTGGAGTTATCATCAACTCAATAAATATACATAACAACAATCAGCAAATAAAACTCAACTAGTCTAGCATGCACAGTACTATGACATAGGTAATATAATGAGCAGTCTCACTGCCACATATAGGGTCTCGTACAACACATTATGTCATAACTAGCAGATCACCAATGAATGCATAGTTATATATAATTAGAAGTGAGATAGACCGTTGAGTAGGTGACCGCGCCCTAGAGCCACAACCAAACAAGAAACTGGCAAGAAAGCCTAGATCAAGAGTTCTTAAGCTATCCTACATGAATACATACAACCCCTAGGGTACTCAACTAGATGATCACCGACCTCATGGTACTCTAACCAATATATCACTACTCTTATATCCTATCATACAAGGATATACAATGTAACATATAGAATAGTGAGGAAACTCACCTAAATCGAAGACCCAAGGAAGCACAACAACACCCTCAATCCTTGTACTGATCAATCTCGCGAACCAACTATCACTAAACAAAGATTAGTCGTCAATCAATAAACCAATTCTTTCAAGTTTGACCTAAAGTCAAACTGGTCAAAAGTCAACGATCAATTGTCAACAAAAGTCCACGGTTAACCAAGTCAATGCTCACCATGACGTGTAGACCTCTTGGCCATGTTGTGGGTATATTAGGACAAAATAGTTGACTTGCAGGACATCACCACTTCGCGGAAAGCCATTCGTTATTCCTGGCAGAAAGCCATATTCTTCATTAAGAGCTTAATCCTTACAGATCTAAACATGTAACTTCATATCTACTCCTTTTCAATGACTTAATGGATAAAGTTTCGAGCTTTATCCATTAGGACCTTACCCCAAGTGTAACATCCCAATAATCACGGTACAATTTTCATTTTCCAAAAACAACCCAATGACTATAATTGTTTACAAAACACTGTTTCCAAAAGTTATAATTACAAATCAGAGTATCCCAAGATCGAATATCATAAAATCTAAAGGATGTGCACAATCATGCCTTCGTGTTACCTCGATCATCTAAAGTGCCTTGAAACAGTAAATTGAAATTGTAATCACAAGCTTAGTGAGTTCCCCCAAAGTACCACCACACAACATATAACATATATAATCATGCATGTTGGGTCCAATCAGTCATCAGATTGGAATAACCCCTAGTCCCCAACATCCCGGTTGGATTACCCTGGCGCACGACCTCTTGGTTGGATTACCCTTGTCCCACAACCTCTCGGTTGGATTGCCATGGCCCACAACCTCCCGGTTAGATTGCGCCAGATTTTTTGACTGGCAACACAAAGTAGTACAGTCTCAACCCAACCACATTATATCAACATATGCACCAGATAAACATATAACCAATCAGCAGATAAACAAGCAGATTTACAGATCACTACCACATAACAACATCCTATATATCAGGATACAAATCTAACATATCACTACAACATAACAACATCCTATATACCAGGATACATAACCTAGTAGGCCGACATTTGTGCCTTCGACCCACAAGTATAATGAGGAAAACTCACCTGAATCGAAGAACTCTGAAACACTACGATACAATCCCTTATTCTGCATTACTTGCACCTGCGAATCCACTAACACCGGAACCAGATAAAATCTTAATCAATAGTCCAAATCCTCAAGTTTGACCCAAGGTCAAACTTGATCAATAGTCAACCGTCAACAAAAGTCTAAGTATAAAACTGACTGCATACACCCAACGTACTCAACCTATGCCCAGCCCAGTACGCCAAGCGTATTCCCAGGTACACCTAACGTACGCTGGATGATCCCAACATTCCATTAAGCACTTCATCCCTTAATACCTTTTGTACAGAGCTCATATCTAGACTCAAAACATCGACTTAAGTCATAAAGTTTCCACCTTTATGACTTCCGATGGCTAGAAAATGTCTGAAAGCTAAAACCCTAACTTATTAATCCATTAAGACATCATAGCTCTTGCATGGAAGGGATAGATGGACCAATATCATATTTTTATGGTTCCCAATAGCTCCATTATGGATAAAGTTTCCAACTTTATACATTAGAATGGTCCAAGCAACCAAGATCTAGTCTTTTAAGTTTCAAAGGGACCAATAGTGCATCTTTTTTACTTAATCCACTAAGTCCAAGTTTCCAACCTTCAGATCTTGATGAATTAAGAAACTCTTTGATCGTTTAGATCTTCAAACAGGTTAATCACAGAAATGTTAAATAGAAATATCAAGCACAAGAATGAATCAAAATATGTTGAATGATTCAATAGATTCAAGCCTCAACAGAGCTCGACTAAGAACTTCCGTTGTAGAGGCTACTAGGGTTACAAACGATAAAAATAATATCTATGAAATGATCGACTTCAAATCTTCCGTACTAGGATGCATGCAAGCATCAATAAATACTAAACCCTAGAACATAACTCACGGATGGACAGGCCCAATCCGGATACAAAATTGGACTAATGAACAAGCCCAAGACGCAACACCCATCGGACCCTACAATCTCCCCCTTTGCGTCAATTGGAGCGAGACTCTACTTTGGCTTGCTGGGTCCAGCTGCAGGAACTTTCTTTGTGGTTTCAAACAGACGTGGAATGAGGGCAAGGATGGTCTGTCTGAAGCGAATGTACCACTGGATCATGTCGTCAAAATACTTCTTGTCATCTGCAGAGTTCTGCTTGCATCGATGAATGATCCCCAGAACATGTTCCAAGCACGCAGTGGTGTATAGATGCTTATCTGCCAAGGCGAACAGGCATTTTTGGCCTTCGTTCCTTGTGAACATGACAGAGTTCTGCTTCGGGTCGATTCTTCCCATCTGCATCTTATTAAATCACTTGCAGAACCAACGAGAGAGATGGTAGGCTTTTTCATGAAAATACTTGCGATCTCCTGATCCATCTTGGCAACCTCCATGATGTAGCAAACAAGCATCCTTTTGAAGTGATCGATGATTGGCCCATACTCAACTTCGTTGGTGAGGAGGATGTTGTGCAGAATAATCCAATCATGTGGATTCAGGTTGGGAAGATCAGCAAGTGAAATAGCATGTTCAGTTTTAGTAGAACCCCTCAGCACTTTGAACCGAACGTTTGTGAAGTTCCCCTCACGAAACGGTTTGAGGACTTGAATGTTAATGATCTTCTGAGCACTCCATGTCTGATACTGAGGCTGAGCAGACCTCAGATAGAATTCAATGAGCTCCCTATCAACCTTTGGGTGAGGATGAGGGACATCAGCAACATGAGAAAAAACATGGAATATGAAGGCCTTTCGGGTCAGTGGCATATCGAACTGAGAGTCGACAGAATTGATCTGATCCAAGGAAATCACCAGTTCGAGCCACAGGATGCTGGGAGTTTCAATTGCTTCTTTGATAAGCTTCTTGAGAGTCCACGGAGGAAATAGAGTTTTTCTACTCTCAAGAAGATCATGAGCCTCCTTCATTTTTCTTTTGTTCGCCTCGGCCTCTCTGGCAACGCGAGCACTCATGTCTGCATCCTTTTCCAGGCCTTGTTTCTTCAAGAGATCAGCGATGGTCTCTTTATCATCATCACCATCACTGTCTTCAGCAATCTTCTTCCCTTTATCTTTAACACCCGAACCTGAAGCTTGACCTGCTGGAGGAGGTTCGGTTGCTTTAGTTGATGTAGAAGTAGGAGGCGGTTGAGACACATCTTCTCCCCCCTTGTTTTGGATGGGCCACAAACTCAAGAAGCCCTTCAAGTTTGCTAAGTAGGGCAAGGGCAAGAGTAAGCTTCTCAGCTAGAGTGCGCCTCACAGAGTAGTTCAGGATGGGATCATGTGCTTTGATGATGTTGGAGAGGGCAGCGTGGACATCCGAAACACACGATGAGATAACCGCATGCTCAGATCGGAGAGACGCAACTTCCTTTTCTGATTGGAAAAGATGAAGACTCTTGACCTTGAGAGCAGTAGTCTTGCGAGCAAGAGCATCCATCACTGAGTTCTCTGAAGTGAGATCTTCTTGCAGCTTTGTCAAGCGCTCCTCAACAGTCGTCTGGAATGATTTATTGTCATCGTCAAGAGACTGACAAAGACTGGCAAAGGACTGCAGTTCGGAGGAGAATGAAGTGGCCAGCTTCTCGACAAGGGAGTTAAGCTGCGTTGCATTGGAATCAGCGGCTCCCTGAAAAGACTGCAAAAGATTGTTAACCCTAGACTCATCTAAACCCTCAATCTCTATCTCTACTTCGAGGTAACACGTACCACAGGAATAGATTCAGGGTTAACCCTAGACTCATCAGGTTCAAACCCTAGAAGCGAACAGAATTGTTGTTTGGAGATGGAGGATTTGGTATCAAGAATGTCGAAGAAAATTCGATCGACAGACTTGTCATAGTGGGCAGTTGAGAAGATCTGCGATAAACACTCCATTGGAACGAGTTCGACCTTGGTTAGTGTTGGAACCAGTGGAGAGTGTTTGAGACACTCTACAATTGGGAACATGAATGCATTGTAGACATGTGGGGTGAGATCAATGATCAGGCTTTGTTGAGGTCGGATAGGCATAATGTGGGAGGTAGCATGAACTGAAGAAGAGTCCGCCATTGAAGAGTGGTTTTGGAGAAGATGACGAACAGTGGGAGAAAGTAATCGTTTCTTGCTCTCTGAATATTTGGTGTAGTAAAGAGGTAAAAGACTTTAGGGTTTACCCTTTATACCGTGGGTAGAAGAGAGAGAAGAATCTGCTCCCAAATCTTCTTGAAAAACAAAGCGTTTCCTGAGGTGATTGACGTGTGACAGTTTAGAACCCCTATGATTACGCAGAAGAGAGAAAAACTCTTCCATTTCACAAGCCTTCCCATCAAGCGCCGTTTGAAATACTAAAACGTTTAGACTTTCGGCTGAGTCAGCAACTTATCCTTTTAAAATGAGCTATCTTCATAGATAAAAGTAAGCACGTGTAGCATTAACAACCACATCTCGTTTAGAATATAGCATTAAATCCCGGAGCCAAAAAAATAGCTTATAATTAACGAACCCAGATTTTTGGAAAAACAAAAAGATTTTCGTGCATAGAGTGTCAAAGAGAAAGAAATAAAACAACACATATGTGGGAAATTGTGATGTCAATAAAGACACGAAACAGTGGATCCCGGGCACGAATCTCTTCCTTCAAAGTCAAGAGAGACCTTAAAGTGTTTGTTTGGTTTCTCGTTGAAGTACGATCAATCACTAGTTAAGAAGTGTTGAAAGGCATCTTTTAATAAGGCTTATTTGGGAGGCTTTTGCTTCAGTCCAGAATTCCTGATCTTGACATAAGACATAAATCGACTGAAGAACTTGTGAGACCAATGTGGTCTGTTGAACAAGTAGGTTTGGATAATATTTAAGTGACACGTTAAAAATACGTGGGGTGAAATCTCAAAAAAAATTAAAATTGGATTCTAAGGGAAGAAATGTTATGGTATTTAACAATTTCATAAGAATCACACAAAAAGAAAAATTAGAGATCTCATGGTACAACCACTTGGGTGAATTCGTTAATTCATGAGTGAAAACTAGAGCAAAATTAATTGTTCATCGTCAATGCATAGTAGGAATTGAATTGTGGGTTTCACTTAGCACGTAGTGGCACGAAGCTAAGATCATAAACACAGAGATTGTGTAACCATAAACCTCAGTGGTAATTTCTGAGAGTCTCAAGGGTTACTTGTATGAAGCGAATATGATGGAGAAAAATATTTGAGGTGGTAAAGAGAAACCAAAGTACCTCTGCTATAAAAATAGTGACCAAGCAGAAAACTCTTAACTCAAATGAGAAAAGAGTAAGGTAGCTCATGATTAGAATAAATGTAGTAGCCTAATTGGGAAGACAAGGTTTGTATATACCAAGTCAGTAAGGCTTTATTCAAAATCAATTGAGGCTTTGGACAACATGCAGCAGCATGCTTCTAGGGACACTTAGCTATTAGAACAGTGTGAGAATGATACCTGCCCCATCGATAATCCATAAACGGTGAATACAAACAGAAGTATAGACAAATAACAAAAAAAAAAATTGGAGTTTTTGATAATTTGATAAAGAGAAAAACAAAAACAAACTAAACAAAAAAAATTTTGGAACCGAACCCGAAATAGACCGAACGCTCGGTTTATTTCTGTTCGTAAAAGAATTTTGGAATTAAAAAAAAAATTGGAAAACAAGTGTACAAAAGTTCTCAACCAAAGAAACTACCTTTTTGAGATAAGCGAAAACAAGTGCAATGGGACCGAACCTGAGTGCTCGGTTCATTTCGGTTCCTATGTGAACCGAACCCGAAATAGATCGAAATTTCGGTTCATTTCGCTTCCAACCTTTAGTTTTGAGAAGGTGTTTTTGGTACTGACTCTGATTCCATCATACCTAGTCCTTGTAGAATTTTATTAAAACTTGCTTCAGGAAGGGCTTTGGTGAAGATGTCAGCCAGTTGATCAGTGATTAGAACAAAGTGAATTTCTACGTTTCCATCTTCCACATGATCCTTAATGAAGTGATACCGCAATGCAATATGTTTGGTTTTGGAATGTTGCACTGGGTTATAACAGATCCTAATTGCACTTTCTGAGTCACAATATAGTGGGATCTTTTTCATATTGAGTCCATAATCCCGGAGTTGGCTTTGGATCCAAATCACTTGAGATGTGCAAGAAGCGGCTGCAATGTACTCTGCTTCGGCAGTAGACAGAAAAACACATGTTTGTTTCTTAGATTGCCAGCTCACCAACTTCCCGTCGAGGAATTGACAGCCTCCTGTAGTGCTTTTCCTGTCTAAGCCACATCCTCCAAGGTCTGCATCTGAGTAGGCTTGAACAAAGAAACCTAAGTTTGAGGGATACCAGAGACCGAGAGAGGTGGTTTGCTTCAAATAACGAAGTATATTCTTCACTGCCAGCATGTGTGGTTCACGAGGATTTGCTTGAAACCTGGCACAGTAGCACATAGAAAACATTATATCAGGCCTGCTAGCAGTGAGGTACATCAAGGAACCAATCATTTGGCGATATAGCGTTATGTCAATTGTCGGTTTTTCCAAAGATGGTGTGAGCTTGGTACCGAATGCCATAGGGACTTTGACCTTTGAATCTCCCATCATGCCGAATTTAGCAAGAAGAGTCTTGGTATATGCTTCCTGGTTTATAAAGATGCCTTCGGGTCACTGTCTAATATTTAAACCAAGGAAAAAGTTAATCGGACCCATTGAGCTCATTTCAAATTTTGTCTCCATCAACTTTCTGAATTCAGCTGTTAGGCTGGGATTTGCTGATCCAAAGATGATATCATCGACATAGATCTGAACTATCATAAGGTGGTTACCTTCCTTTTTACGAAAGAAGGTTGGGTCAACCGAACCTTGTTTGAATTTAGACATCTTTAAAAATTTAGTTAGTGTTTCATACCATGCCCTAGGTGCATGATTCAGACCGTAAACTGCCTTATCTAAGATGTAGCAGTGATTTGGATACTTTTCATTCACAAAACCAGGAGGTTGCTCCACGTATACCGTTTCTTCAAGTTCCCCATTCAGAAAAGCGCACTTCACATCCATTTGGTAGACCTCAAAATTCTTGTGTGCAGCATAGGCAAGAAATATTCGAACAGATTCCAGCCTTGCTACCGGAGCAAATTTCTCTTCATAATCAATTCCTTCTTCTTGGCAGTATCCTTTTTGATGGGTTTTGGTCATAAGACATCCTATGTGCTCATACAAACCCTAAAGCTCGGATCTAGGTTTCTCTATTATACATACTTTGAATCCAAGACTATAAACCCTAATTCTAACATATGGAAATCAGAATTCACATGTAAATAGGTTTAAGAACATACCTTGATTGTTATATAGCAATAACAATCCAATTCCTCCTTGAATTGACCTTGGAAAGCAGAGAGTCACAAGTGTCACTCCTCTAATGGCTTACAAACACCATAAGCAAGTGGAGAAGGTATATAGAGAGAGGAGGGAGGTTTAAAATTCGTATTTAGGACTTCTTGGGAAGGGATACACGAATTCATGACCCTAGGGGTGTTTATATAGGTGTAGAGATATGGTTTCAGTCATTATCCTTATCTAGTTGATTATCCATTAAGCAACCAATAAGATAATCCTTGTATCCTTATCATACTCGAATTCTAAGGCTTTCCAACCTTAAATTCGTCCACCACACTTATAAGATAATCATTACCTTATTTTGTAACTATCACATAATTACAAATCAGCCCCTCTAGTTTAATTAATTACATTTGATCACAAAACTAATTCTTAATTAATTATTGACCAATATTAATTAAACAAATATGATTTCTCCTTTAATATATTATTCTTATAACATATTAATAAATCATATTATTCTCTCTCTCTTTATTCATTTCTCCAATCAAGTTGCTTTGGTGAAGGCAACCCAAAAGGACCATGCACCATCGGGTCAAGTACATACCAAAATAGTTATGGACTTAGACACTAATCCAACAGTCTCCCACTTGGATAAGTCTAATAACTATTCTGCGTATGACTTCGGATCCCGATCTGCAATCGTAGCTTTCCAAAGCCGCTGTCAACTCTGATCATATCAAATACGCGTGTCCTTAGATAAGGGATCATATATTCCTCCATTCTAGATATCATATGAGATATGATTTCAAATCATTCTCTTTGTACTACTTCTCGATTTCTGATTTATGACGACTGACTAATTGAACAAATCAAATTAGCCCTAGCCCGGCCGAGCATTTACGTTTGTCATCACTAAACCATCGAGGGGCCCAAAGATATCGCTTTTATCCTACTTTGGATAAAAGGAATGGATAAACTTTGATACAATGCTTGCTTGTACTCACGCACCGAATCACACACAACAATATGTTTTATAACACCAAGTTACTGGTGCGTTTACATATTATCAATGTGCAACCGATTTACAAGATACAACTCACACATCTCGATTTCAAGAATATAAGATGTTATCGTCTCACCGATCACTCGTGATACAATCCATGGAGTGATCCAAGTGAGCGTGGGTCTAATCCAATGCTCAAATCACATTCATAAGCACTCATGAACGTTGCAGCAAACATTTGCTTATGTCTAATACTTTTCTAGACATTCCACACACCAATTCACGACAGTCTCCATTCATATCTACTTCCAACATATGAACGACTGTGGCCCGTTCGAATAATTCGATTATTCTTAATAAACTCAATTATTCTGGAAGTCAAAACATGCAAATGTGAAACACAAGAATAATACTAATCCCATATGGCCTCAATCCTTTGAGCATAAATAAAACACCTTTTATTTATCACCATATTGATTACTCATTATTTGTCTTTTCGGGTAATCAACTTCTTACTTGAATTACAACACTTGTCCCATGCTCCTAGCATGCACACAATGTTTACCTATGGTTCTTACTTTGTGAAATAGATCACATTGAACACATTTCCAATCCTTCTCATTTCACAACTCCAAATCCATTTTTCATAAGTTAAAGAATATCAAATTCTTGCTACTTATAAAATATGCCAGATTCTAACATTTTATGCAATGATCTCTTTTGTAATGTCACTGCACCAAAGTCACAAAGACTATTGCCAATGATATTACAAAGTCTTCTATCGGAGATTGTTACAAGACAATTCCATAGATGTGATGTCTCTCACTCAAAGTACTTTCTTTGAACATCCTTTTGCGTAGAAGTTTCTAATCTAGTCATAGATTTCTCAATATTCAATTCCCAATATGGACACACTTCCATATGTTCCATATGACAACTCATTCTTAATAGAATCTTATCTATTCATAATGATGTCGATATGGTCCATCCAATATGGAAACATTTCCATATTTTCCAATACTATACTTCCAACTACTCACAAGCGACCAATCCTTGTCGAACTTGGATTGTCCTTTGATAGTTGTTTAATTATTTTAGTCAAAACCAATTCTAGTCCCTTTTCCCTCTAAATGCGCTTGACATTTGGAAAATTTTAGAATGGTCAAACATTAAAGCATTTGCAATCGATCCTATACCCGAAGCGTATGGGACACGACGCATAATGTTTTATTTGCTATGTTCTCAAAATTCGAATTGTGAAGAGGGATGCCGTAATCATAATCGAAATTTTAAGAACACACTTTGTACCTTTGACTAAATTTTATTAACATTTCTTAACCTAAACCTTTAGTTTTGAAATGAAGCATAATATTCTCTCCCTTAATTATAGCAAAACAACTCTTCAACTATTGCGACTTTGCAAAGTATGACTCTTGTTTTCTATAATTAATATTGCTAACCTTGCAATACTTTCCTTAATAATCATACAATCATAACTTTTATGCTCCCACTATCTTGATGATTATTATAAAACATAACACTTATGCTCCCACTAGCTTCGACATGTATTCATAAACATCTTAACTTTCAGAAAACAATGCTTATTGAATTTCTTAAGTTCATGTTTCTAATACTTAGTGCTTTGATAATCTTTTATCAAGGATTCTTTCAAGATCATTAAGACTCCCACTGACTCCTTGACATATACGATTCTTTTGTCAATAACCATTTCTTGACAAACAAATATTCAAGAGTTAGTGTAGCTTTTATCAAAACACTTCATAAATTGGTACTAGTTTGCCTTTGTCTTATTCAAGACATCACAACTTCCTACATTTGATGAATGTTATAAACCTTTAATACTTTTCACTCATTGTCACGATCTTAACTTTAAGACTTGTTATTGGAACGAAGTATGATTGACTTATTGATTTAACCATTTCTTCAATTCTTGATTCCTTTTATTAAACATACAATTGTACTAAGACTTACTTAGAGGATCAAATGAGATATGGTTCTTAATCATTAAGACCTATCATAAAGCATAAAAGCTACTCTCCCTTCTTCTTAGAATGGAGAAACTTTTATCTTTCTGCCTACATGATTCTTCTTATTCGTTCTACTATTGATCTAAACCCTTTAATCAATTTAGAATTACACTTAATCTTGTAAGTATAATCATATTTACTAAGCCTTTTAGTAAATTATGACGAATATCATTTTTACTCTTATGGTGGTCTTGATCAACATGCTACTTTGTGTACTTGATCTCCTAGTCCTTCACTTGACACTTTGTCAACGAATTGGTCTAATTTCCAAATATGAATTTCTCATTCATCATGCAACCAAGTTGCATGATTCCAAATTTCTGTCCGATTGAAACTTTGGGCGATGAGAAACTCTCCCTATTTGGTAAATTCTTGACATTTCCATAAATAACATAAACAAGAATCATATCCATTCGTTGTAGAAATATTCAAACATCGATTTTCATAATGATTTCATTGTAAGGAAATAAACAATTAAATAAGTCAAACAAAAATTTATTTTATTTATAAAAGCAGCGGAAAACATATGTCCTTACAATGCAAAATCCATTGAAAACTATGTATTTCAAAAGAAAATTTTCTAACAACTCTATCATAACTATCTAAGATCAAAATCTAATCTTCAAGTCCATGCGATCAAGATCCATTCCTTATGATTAGATTCATCTTGCTCTTTCACCAAGCTTCCTTTCTTTTCACTGATCCTGTAAAACATTCAAATGCAATCTTATTACATTATGTATTAAGAATTAATGAATAGGAACTTAATGGAGTTAGATAGTGGATTTTACCTGAATCGCAGCCATACTCTTTGACTCTCCCATCTTCTGGACTCTTCAGGCTCATTGGGCAGACTTGTATCCAACGCCCTTTCTTTTGGCAGCAAACGCAGGTCGGTTCTCCTAGAACGTCCTCGGAAGTATGGTCGGTTGACTTTCCTAACAAATACGCTCCATTGCTTCGCCAAATCATTTCTGATTCAGCAGCAATGAGCATGTAAGTTAGGTCAATGAGGTTGTCGTCATGATCCATCATATAATACTTTCTTTTGAACTCATTATATGATTCTGGATGTGACTGCAAAACCCAATTCACAGCCAACTCATTCGGGAATGACACACCCAACATTATCAACCTATCAATGTGTGACTTTATTCCTAGAACGTGTGCACACACGGGTTTACCATCTTCATGTTTTATTTCCAATAGGGCTTGAGTGATCTTGAACTTTTCAAGCCTTTGAACTTGTGGGTTAGGGAGAATAATTGGAGGAGGAAGAGGAAGTGAAGCATGATCTCTTGTTCCTCGATCGAATCGTGGAATATCATCTTCATGTGGAATGCTTGTTCCACGGGATTTGAGAAGACCATAGTTGTCGAACTTTGACATCTACAAAACGGGAGAATAATGAATTCAAGTTAGTTGATAGATTGAGTCCTTAGTAAATCACCCAAATGAGATACTAAGGCTAGGACCCAACACAATATTCTACAACTCAGGAGAGGGATGCCGTAACCCTAATTGCAGAATATTTGAAGGTAAGTGAATGGCGATTCACTAATTTCCACCATGAAAAACGAAAAAGAAATTTAAGTTTTAAATCTATGAAAATTCCTAGATCCTTTGAGATACATTGAACTTTCAATGGCATGTTTATATCTCGATATGCCCCTCTTGTTTGTGACTGGGATGCCGAGGATCACAAAGCGGGTGTGAATAACCATGCAAACTACATGGTGCCCTCACATGTTACAGTCACCTATTCGATGTGCCGGTAAACCACACACGCTCCACCGAACTATGACCAACATTGAGTCACCCTTTGCTACTTTTGCTTAGACCCATTTAGTGTGCCGGTTAACCACACACGCTCCACTAACGTCTTCACAAGGGCACAAAGTGTAATTTCATGGAATTGCATCAATTCACTTTTGCCTAAGTAACTAAGATTGGGAATTTCGAAAAACATTTAGTTACTTTAGTAATTCATTATACTTATAATGGAAGGTTTCGTCCTATCCTACCCGTTCGGCTAACGACCCTCCACTAGTCAAGAGTGCGGTGGGTAAGAGTGGATACCCATTCAATCGCCATTTTATAGGCAATTTCCTTAAACACCCCTTATAGACCAGCTTCGTGAATGAGGCCTACTAACGGTAAGACTGACTTTTACTCATACATATATATAATGTTAGACTTTTAATGTTATATATAGTATAGGGTGTATTTTACACTTTTAAAATATTAGGTGGTTCAATTTAACAATTATACTTTTAATTCACTTAAATTGTAAACCTAAACTTTTATGGATTTATTAAACTTCCTTTAATTATACACCTTAATTAATTAATAAAACCATAAGGGTGTGATTTGAACTTTTTCAAAACTATGCTAGGGTTTTAGAATTTAACATTCCTAATTAAACTTTTAATCAACTTTTAAATTCCAAAACTTGAGGGCAAGTTTTGAAACATTTCAACACATTAGGGTTTAGAATTTAAATATGCATCAAAATTAAACTATTTAATCAAAATTTAAATTCCAAAACTTGAGGGCAAGTTTTGAAACCTTTTTTCAAAACATTAGGGTTTTAACCATTTAAATTTCAAAACAACAAAACTTTTGGGGTTCAAATTTAAACTATAAAACCTAAAGGGCCAAATATGAAACTTTTCACAACAACAAGGATCAAATAACAAATAATACAAATTAACATTTAAATCACATAATTATCCATATTTGATGATTTCTTGCAAAATAATTTATCAATTTACTTAAAATAATTAATCAATTATCTTATAAGGAAACAATTATCCTATTAATTGATAAATATCTTCAATTAGATTAAAATTATAGTCAAATATATCATATAATCGGATTAATATTAATCTAACATGATAAGGTAATTATCCCAATGCAAAAACAGCAAGAAATCCCGAGATAAGCACTATCTGACGCACCGACTCGCCGAGTCACCCTCTGGAACTCGCCGAGTAGGGCTGACTCGCCGAGTCCAAGAGTGACTCGCCGAGTCAGGTCGAACAGTGAGGCCAAAACACGATTTTCAGTTACATCAAGCATCAATACAATAGAAACCAATCATGGCTCTGATACCACTGATGGGTTTTGGTCATAAGACATCCTATGTGCTCATACAAATCCTAAAGCTCGGATCTAGGTTTCTCTATTGTACATACTTTGAATCCAAGACTATAAACCCTAATTCTAACATATGGAAATCAGAATTCACATGTAAATAGGTTTAAGAACATACCTTGATTGTTATATAGCAATAACAATCCAATTCCTCCTTGAATTGACCTTGGAAAGCAGAGAGTCACAAGTGTCACTCCTCTAATGGCTTACAAACACCATAAGCAAGTGGAGAAGGTATATAGAGAGAGGAGGGAGGTTTAAAATTCGTATTTAGGACTTCTTGGGAAGGGATACACGAATTCATGACCCTAGGGGTGTTTATATAGGTGTAGAGATATGGTTTCAGTCATTATCCTTATCTAGTTGATTATCCATTAAGCAACCAATAAGATAATCCTTGTATCCTTATCACACTCGAATTCTAAGGCTTTCCAACCTTAAATTCGTCCACCACACTTATAAGATAATCATTACCTTATTTTGTAACTATCACATAATTACAAATCAGCCCCTCTAGTTTAATTAATTACATTTGATCACAAAACTAATTCTTAATTAATTATTGACCAATATTAATTAAACAAATATGATTTCTCCTTTAATATATTATTCTTATAACATATTAATAAATCATATTATTCTCTCTCTCTTTATTCATTTCTCCAATCAAGTTGCTTTGGTGAAGGCAACCCAAAAGGACCATGCACCATCGGGTCAAGTACATACCAAAATAGTTATGGACTTAGACACTAATCCAACAGTCTCCCACTTGGATAAGTCTAATAACTATTCTGCGTATGACTTCGGATCCCGATCTGCAATCGTAGCTTTCCAAAGCCGCTGTCAACTCTGATCATATCAAATACGCGTGTCCTTAGATAAGGGATCATATATTCCTCCATTCTAGATATCATATGAGATATGATTTCAAATCATTCTCTTTGTACTACTTCTCGATTTCTGATTTATGACGACTGACTAATTGAACAAATCAAATTAGCCCTAGCCCGGCCGAGCATTTACGTTTGTCATCACTAAACCATCGAGGGGCCCAAAGATATCGCTTTTATCCTACTTTGGATAAAAGGAATGGATAAACTTTGATACAATGCTTGCTTGTACTCACGCACCGAATCACACACAACAATATGTTTTATAACACCAAGTTACTGGTGCGTTTACATATTATCAATGTGCAACCGATTTACAAGATACAACTCACACATCTCGATTTCAAGAATATAAGATGTTATCGTCTCACCGATCACTCGTGATACAATCCATGGAGTGATCCAAGTGAGCGTGGGTCTAATCCAATGCTCAAATCACATTCATAAGCACTCATGAACGTTGCAGCAAACATTTGCTTATGTCTAATACTTTTCTAGACATTCCACACACCAATTCACGACAGTCTCCATTCATATCTACTTCCAACATATGAACGACTGTGGCCCGTTCGAATAATTCGATTATTCTTAATAAACTCAATTATTCTGGAAGTCAAAACATGCAAATGTGAAACACAAGAATAATACTAATCCCATATGGCCTCAATCCTTTGAGCATAAATAAAACACCTTTTATTTATCACCATATTGATTACTCATTATTTGTCTTTTCGGGTAATCAACTTCTTACTTGAATTACAACACTTGTCCCATGCTCCTAGCATGCACACAATGTTTACCTATGGTTCTTACTTTGTGAAATAGATCACATTGAACACATTTCCAATCCTTCTCATTTCACAACTCCAAATCCATTTTTCATAAGTTAAAGAATATCAAATTCTTGCTACTTATAAAATATGCCAGATTCTAACATTTTATGCAATGATCTCTTTTGTAATGTCACTGCACCAAAGTGATGAGATTATGCCGCAACCATTTTACATACGCCACCTTCCTTATTGTAAAGTCTCCATTGGTTATTATCCCATATCCCTTTATCTTCCCATAAGAGTTGTTCCCGAACTTGACATTGCCACCATTTTGAAGTGACCGAAACTCACTTAGCTCCTCCTTCCTTCCTGTCATGTGACGAGAGCAGCCACTGTCTATGTACCATTCGTCGTCAAACTGCTCGTCACTGATAACCTGCAAAAATTAGGAAGATTTAGGAACCCAAAGTTTCTTGGGTTCACATGAGATTTTTACAGAAACAGGAATAGTAAGAGAAACATCAATGAGATATGTTCGTTTTATTAAGGTTGTTTCATCTTTCCTTTTAATAGTGAACACTTTGATTTTATTAGAATTAGGTGAAGGTGTTTTGGATTTGGGTTCTGGTGTTTGGACTTTAGCCTGATTTCAGTCTTCATTAGCTGAGGAAATCTTCCTTTTTCCTTTCAAATCCTCTGACGATCTTGAATTTGATGCAGGACCAGAATTAGGCTTAGAAGAAGATTCAGAACGAGAAGAATTAGAGGAAAAGAAATTAGAATGAGAATCTTTCCTGACTTGAGGTTCGAAATGACCCTTTCGGTTGTGGTCATTTGAGGGACCGAACCTGGACCTTCGGTTGTTGTTTGATGATGAACCGAAGTTGGATTTTCGGGTGTTGTAGGTGGATGGCCCGAAACTGGGTCTTTTGTTGTAATAGCTTGACGGGCTGAAATCTGGCCTTTGCTTGTTGTTGTTTGGCAGACCGAAACTAGCTTTTCGGTTATTGTTGCGTTCAGGACTGAACCTATCCTTTCGGTTCTGTTCTTCCTGTGGCCCGAAAGTCTTCCTCTGGTTCTTTTGAATCAGAGATTCGAAGTTCCTTTGACTCTTGTTTTCTTCTCCTTTTGACTTAGAATTTTTTTCAAAGTGAGTGTAGTGAGGATTTTGGAAGCGCCAAAACTGCTTTCGCTCTGAGAGATTTTTCTTGTATCTCAGGTTTCTCTGCTGCTTTTAATTTTTCACCTGTTTCGGTTGTCTGTGGATATTTGCCTTTTGTTTTAGCTTCTTCGCAACAGGTTCACTTTTCATGGAAGATGTGTTCGCTTGTTGAGGTGACTTCTTCCACTGGAATCTCTTTTGTGCCACTGGAACTTGGTACGTCAAAGTTGGTAGGCTTATTCAGAGGTTCGGGCACATATCTACCTTTGGTCTTCCATGATGTTCACTCCGACAGACCGACTGTTTCGTCCGCGTTGTCTATCGGTGCAGACCAGAAAAACTCATCACAGCCATCTGCATTATCTTCGTTCACTATGGCAGTGAGTTCGGCTGTCTGATGTTCGGTTACTCCTGTGACCTTATACACCTGATTGGGAGTTGTTCTAACCTTCTGAAACACGACGGCCTTTTCTTTAAGGATTGGGGACTTAGTTTTGGACAAACGAGCGAATTCCACAAAATTTTCAGAAATTAGATTTTTGTGGTTTTCAGGTTCGCTCCTGACGAACTCGGAACAGTCAACTTCATCCTCTACAGAAATTTCACTCATATCATCGTCCTCATTAAGTTCAAATGCATTTTCAACATCAATTTTATTTTCTGAACTCAAATTAGTACTCAATGAGTCAAATTTTTGTATGGTTTCGACCCTGAGTTTCAACTTATCATTTTCATCCAAAAGATTTTTAAGCATGTCCTTATGGTCTTTGGACTTTATAAAAGATTCAATTTTGTCCAGACCATACATATAAGCGGGATTGACATCATCAGAAGATACAACACTTTCACAGTTGTATGCTTCAGCATCAATTTCATCCTCCTTAAACTCAAGGAAGGGTAAAATCATGCGATGTATCTTCTGTCCTATTTCACAGTTCAAATGCAGTTGAGTAATGTTAGCATAAAGCCTTTTGGCAATCAAACAAAAAACATTCCTTTGTTTTAATAATTGGAGATTGTCTCTTTGAAAATAAATGTTCTCATCCCTAGACTTAATCAGCTCCAACTCTTTCTGCTCTATCCACATCCTTCGCTCCTCACTCTTGGATGACACCCTGCTTATTTGGTAAGTTAGATTAGAATTCGTGACCCGTGTTTGCGTTAAACAACTATCTAGATTTGAAATTCTTGAATTCAAGTTATTTAATTCCTTTTCATATGATTTTTGTGGAATTTTAAATGAAATAAAAATAGATTGTACCTTCTTGATCAGTTCATCAAGTTCACTGATCTGCACACTGAGAGGTTTCGTTGTAAAGCATAAGTCCTCTCGCTCCTTGGCTTCTTCATTTCCACCATCAGTGTTGTATCCCCTCATCTGAGATACATCGGTCACCATCAGACATCTTCCATCAGTTTCACCACTCTTTGCAACATAAGCCTTTCCATGAGAAGGCTTTCTCTCTTCATCGTCTTCTGAGTCAGACGACCACACTTGCACGCCACCGAACTCATCATCATCTACCGAACCCTGCACAATAAGAGCATTCATAGAGGGATTAGTAGCAGCTTTCTTCCTCTTTATCTCTTCCAGTCTCTTCATAAGACTTGCTTCTTCATCTTTCTCTGCCATCTTCTTCAGCACACAATCTTTTGCGTAGTGATTCTTCCCACCACAGTAAAAGCAACTGACACCAGAGTCAGCTTCACCCTTCGCTTCCTTCTTCGATTCTTCAACCTTCGGTTCCTCTTTCACCTTTTCAGAGTTGTAACTTCCCTTCCAATTACGATTTTTGTTGGTAGGGAACTTTTTCTTAATGAACCTTCTGGGATTTGACACCATCATAGCATAGTCTTCAGCTGTCAAATCGTGATCTCCCAAATTTAGATTCTCTTCGTCTTCTGCTGCACTCTTACCTTTGGATAGAAGTGCCAGAGACCCCAGATTTGAAACCGCGTTTTTCTCTTGCAGCACTGTCTTTTTCTGGGATTTCAGAATCCCCACCAGTTTCGCCAGCGAGTACGATTTGAACTGCTCGTGTGCTTTAACCGTTGACACTACAGCTCTCCATTCGGATCTTAGGCCGTTCAGGAAAGTGACCTTCTATTCGATGAGCTTCCTTTCAATATCATGTTTGATCATCTTGCTGAGAAGATGATTGAAGCGATCAAATGTCTGTGTAACAACCTCTTCAGGCTTCTGCTTGAACTCTCCAAAATCTGATAGAAGTAAAGTCTAAATTGAGTGCTTCAGATCTTCATCTGTGGAATACAACTCTCGCAACCGATCCCAGATTTCCTTTGTTGTACTGCAAGAACTCGCCAATCTAAACGTGTCGGATTGAAGAGCGAATCGAATTAATCTCAATGCTTTAATGTTGCATTGAAACTTCTCCTTTTTGTCCTGAGCAACGTCTTTCACGTCTTTCAATAAATCATTGTACTCCTTTTGAGTTTTAATGATTCTAGATGTTCCTGAATGAGAAAATGGGCCAGATATAATAGCTTCCCATATCAGATACCCATTATCTTCAGATCCAATGACGTAGTCTTCAAAGTGGTGCGTCCACACTTCGTAATCTTGAGTGTAGAGAATTGGAATCTTGGTTGTAGATCCTATACTGTTTGAGATGATAATAGGATTAGATTGAGAATCGTCCATGCTTGATCGTTTAACCTGTTATAAGATCAGACTTTGTAATACGTAATATTAGGGCAAGATGAATAATTAATGAGATACGTCAATTATGGAGTGACGGCTCAATAAATATCAATGAATGCGGAATAAACCCTAATCACTTCTTTCACAAAAGAGATGTGTATGAATTACACAGTCTCCTGCTCTGATACCAATTGATGAATTAAGAAACTCTTTGATCGTTTAGATCTTCAAACATGTTAATCACAGAAATGTTAAACAGAAATATCAAGCACAAGAATGAATCAAAATATGTCGAATGATTCAATAGATTCAAGCCTCAGCAGAGCTCGACTAAGAACTTTCGCTGTAGAGGCTACTAGGGTTACAAACGATAAAAATAATATCTATGAAATGATCGACTTCAAATCTTCCGTACTAGGATGCATGCAAGCATCAATAAATACTAAACCCTAGAACATAACTCACGGATGGACAGGCCCAATTCGGATACAAAATTGGACTAATGAACGAGCCCAAGACGCAACACCCATCGGACCCTACAGATCTGAATCAAAATGATATTTAGATGGATAAAGTTTCCAATTTTATCAATAACAAGGTCACAAACTTTCAATATCTAAACTTTATGCACTAAAGTGACCAAAAGCTCATAACATCCAAAACTAGCTAGATCTTACAAATGCATCATTACCTCTAGAAGAAAGATCAAGGTGAACAAGGTCTGGATCTACAAACTCCAATGCAACCAACACTTCTCCAATGAGCTCATTCTTCTCCAAGATGCACCAAGAACACTCCAAAAGCACTCAAAACACATTCTTTTGGTCACAAGGCTTAAACTAGGGTTAGGGTTTCAAGGGAGAGTGAGGAGAGGTAGAGACTGAGAATGGAATGGGTTTTGGGAAGTTAAGGAGCTTAAATAGGGCTCAATCCCTTAAAATGGGGTTTGGTTTCTGATCTCGTATGCCCAACGTACCAAGGATGCCTAGTATGCCCATCGTACTAGACTAAGCCCAAAACGTTCATAATTTCTAATGGTCATAACTTCTTCGTTCCTACTCCGTTTTAGAGGATTTTTGTATCCACAGAACGATATGTAAGAGCCCCACAATATTATTTAGACATCTTGGACTAAAAACTCCTCGAACAAAAATCCATATTTCATGCAAGATCGCAGCCTATGATTTTCCCTTTTGTACCCTTCGGCCAGAAACACAATTCAAAGGTTAAGATCTTACAACCATCATTGCCTCCTTTCAAAAGGTCTAAACATTACCTCCTTAAGGCCCAAAGCCTTTACACAATTGACTTCCACCCCACGCCCCTGAAATAAGAAATGACAAGAAACAGGATGTTACACCATGGCAATA
This sequence comes from Lactuca serriola, assembly GCF_051521515.1. NCBI lineage: Eukaryota > Viridiplantae > Streptophyta > Magnoliopsida > Asterales > Asteraceae > Lactuca > Lactuca serriola. Next base: position 63,821,960 of record NC_136412.1, on the reverse strand, counting down.
TCTAAAACATTAAGTCCATTAAGTCCTTAATATAACCAAAACTTGAGCTTGGACACAAGGTACTCCAAACATGACTCTTTTTCTTATTCATCATAAGCTTATTGACCTTAGAAAGCCATAAAAAGCTCTAGAGTCCCTCAAACTCCAAGAGCATCCATGGAAGGGACCAAAATCATACAAAATGAACTTAAACTTGCATTAAGAAGAACAAATGTCAACATGTAAGCTTTATACCTCCAATAACTAAGAAATGTGAAGGAGATGATGGATCCAAGCTGGTTCCTTACTCCCTTGCACCAAAATGATCTTCCTCCTTCCTCAAGTTTCACCAAAATTTAAGTACAAGGTCTTCAATCAAGCAAAAAAACTATTAATCATCCATGGAGGCTAGGGTTTCGTATTGAAGGGTTGGAGGTTGAAGAGGATGCCCTAGTCCTTGATTTTAGGTGCTTAAATATGGAAGAAACCCTAAAAATAATGGGCTTAGGCTGCAGCAACTGCCACGTCGTAGCAGCCATCAGATGCATGTTCCATGCAATTGGTATGCCATGTCGTGGTGTTCCATTCACCACAGCGTGACACAAGATTTTTCCCAAAAACCTTGCCTTTGACCCCTATAAGTCCTTAACTTATTCATCCTCGAAAACGAGTGTTACAACTTCCCCCCGCTTAAATTATATTTCGTCCTCGAAATTGGTCCTTACAAATTACCTTTTATATATACCATGACTCTCTTACGGTTCTTCTAATCCCACTTCAATTGCACTAGCCGACACAACTCTTTTACCATGGTTAGAATTTACCACCTTAAAGCCTTCATGAACAGATGCAAAGTCTATTCTTGGATAAGACGCATAAAAATCAATCTCTCAACTTCCGCAACATTGGATCCATGCCCTACCCAAACAACCACTTCCAAAACCAACGCCGATTTAATCTTTTAGCGATAACTTGCGCCCCGTCATAGAAATGATAATTATCTATATTGTGAGAAATTAATTCCTTAACCATAATTCAAAGACTCCAAGGTCATTCCCGAAAATCTTGTGAACAATTTCATCTTATAAATCAACCATGATGATAGAAATTCGCAAATTCGATCTGTCCAAGATATCCCTAACTCATGTCGACCTACCGATGAACTGGAATATAGGATCCACGGCCGACCTCCATCATCGATGACCCCGCACACAAATTCAATGGCAAATTCCTAAATGGAAACCAATCAAATATATACTAAACTAGACTATATGCGCACTCGTCTATAATAATCTTGATCCGCTAACCACTAACAACTCTCGGTCCTACACCCGATTCGTCAACCACTAATGACTCCTGAGTTGACCCCCAATCCGCCAACCATTAACGTCTCTCGGGATTAGCCCCGATCCGACAACCACTAACGACTCTTGGGCTTATCCCCAATTCGTCAACCACTTCAAAATCTTGGGCTTATCCCTTATCTGTCAACCACTAATGACTCTCAGGATTACCCTCGATCCGTCAACCACTACCAAAGTCACTCAGCCTAACATAGGCACACACCAAACCTGCGAAACTTAACTATCCCAATCAAGCCTTTGGGTGGAAATTCGAACCCCTAGTTCCCAAGCAAACAAGAATAGACAAGGAGATACTCATCACAACCCTCGACCTGAGCTCCTAACACCATAAGACACTTAAGCACTATGATACCCCACAGTACACTAACACCAACTACAATTAAGAAAATTTGAAAGGAATTTCGCCAACTGGAATCAAGCCTAATGTGGAACTCTAAAGATTAATCACTTGTGTGAAATTCCTTAAATTGAGCAATGTTGGCTAGAGACCGCATCCTGGTACGAGATTTTACCACCATGAAATCTCCATTTCCCCCCACTTGGAATATACAAATTATTCGAACGCAACCAATACAAAACTAAAACTCCAAATCGATCTAACTAAAGCACTACCCATTCTTGAACCCTAAGAAACAACCAGAAGTAGGGTAAGATAGTCATTCGAACCACTCAACTCAACCCCAAAACCTTCATCAAACAATAACATGTAGAGAGGTAAATTTGAAAGTTCTGAGTCTATGTCACCCCAGCATTGCGGTCTGCATAACACCTAGTACCGCCTCGAATGAAAATGCATACACAAGATAGTCATTAACCCAAATGAAATCTTCCAGAAGCAAAAATCAACACATAAATGCAAAATAATAATTGGAAACATGTAAAGGAATAACTCCCTCAACTCCCACCCATTTTGGTATACATTTATAATTGAGGGGAGATATGAGAAATACCATTGATCCCATTTTAGTTGTGTTTTTTGCTCTATTTTTTAGTCAAACAAACAAGATTTCCTTGACCTCTCCAAGTAATATAGATGTATGATTTAGTTTTCAACTATTGAATATTATCCGTTCATGATTTTCCAAATTAACCATAATGCTGAGAAAAATATGACATATAGCATTTTTTGCATCATCATTAGATTTACCACATTTCCAAATTTTAAAAGTGTTTCTTTGATATTAGACATGTGTTTTTTCAATCTCACACCAATCACAAATGATTTCCATAATTAACCTTTGATATCACACTTTAATAAGTGGTGTGCAACATCTACTTTTTTAGGTATTCATCTTTGAGTTAAATTGTTTTATTAAAAGCATATTTTACTAAAATGTAAACATTAATGTAACACCCATGATCCAGGTATTTTTCATTTATACCCTTAGTATGAAATTTATTTGCAAATTGGTCCCTTAGCTCCTTAAGTGAAAAATGTATGGTCTTGTTAAGTACGCTGGTTGTACTCAATGTACGATGGGCGTACGTGGCAAAAACCCAAACCCTAATCTTTAGGGTTTGAACCCTATTTAAGCATCATTATCTCATTGAGACCCCTTCATTCATCAGCCTCCATCTCCCAAGACTCCCCTTGCAGATCCTAATCCTTTGTGTGTGCATTTTGAGCTTGAAAGTGTGCTTTTGGTGATCTTGAAGGAAGAACAAAGAAGTGGAATCAACGTGGAAGCTCAAGGCATCTTAGATACAGAAGTATCTTTCCCTCAAGCTTCATTTGGAGGTATAAAACTTGGATCTTGATGTGTTATAGGCTTAGATCTTGTTAGCCTTGAATTTGTGTTCATTTTGGTCTCATAAGCTTGGTGTTCATGAGTATGGATTATTCTAACAAGAAGAGTTATACTTTCCGACGTTTTAGGTGTTAGGAACAATAAAAATGTGCTCTTGGTCCTTCTATCCCTTCCATGCAAGATTTATGACGTCTTAATGGATTAATAAGTTAAGGTTTTAGCTTTTGGACCTTTTATACCGATGAAAAGTCATAAAAGTGGAAACTTTATGACTTAAGACAATGTTTTGAGCCTAGATCTAAGTTTGGATGGAAAACCCTTAAGGATTAAGCACTTAATGAGAAGAAATGGGCTCAGACGACGTACGCTAGGCGCACCAAGTGGTACATTGCGCATACGGGGTTTGTTTCCCGTATTTTGGTTGAAGTCTTGACTACGCTCGATGTAATGGTTGAGTACGTTGGGCATACTCAGTCAACTTTGACTTTTTGCCTTGCTGAATTTGACCTTTAACCATGGGTTGATTAATTTTAACTTAGGGGCATTTTGGGTTTTTTGAGCTGTAGTTTATTTTAGGTCATTGTTTGTTGTATAGGTGATCTGTAGAGTTGACTCTTGGAGCAACTTTCTTTTCTGCTATCTTTTTAGACTATGAGGTGAGTTTTCCTCACTGTACTTGTGGGTCGAAGACACCAATGTCGGCTCACTAGGTTATGTATCCTGTTATATAGGATGTTGCTATGTTATATTGATCAACTAGATCTGTATGATTATCTGTTTGTTGGTTATATGTTTATCTGTTGCATATGTCGACATAGTGCGGTTGGGTTGAGGTTGTACTGCTTTGTGTTGTAAGCCAACAAACCCGAGGCAATCCAATCGGGAGACTGTGGGCCAAAATAGCAATCTAACTGGGAGGTTGTGGGCTAGGGTAATCCAACCGAGAGGTTGTGGACCCAAAATGCAATATGTATGGCAATCCAGCCGGGAGGTTACAGGTCAGGATAATCCAACCGAGAGGTTGTAGGCCCAACATGCAATATGTATATTTGTTTGGTTTTGTGTGGTACTTTGGGGAAACTAACTAAGCTTTGGCTTATAGTTTAAGTTTTATGTTTCAGGTATTTCAGATGATCGGGGCAAGACAAACGCTTAATCATGCACATCTTCCAGATTTTATGACATTTGTTATTGGGATACTCTTATTTGTGATTTTAACACTTTGGGAACTATGTTTTGTAAACATTTTTGGTTGTGATTGGTTTTGAAAAAAATGAAAATTTTACCTTTGATTTTTGGGATGTTACAATTAAAAACATGGAATACGACAACTCGTGAAATGTGATTTGATTCGCGAATATGTTTAAGGAGAGATACAATAGAATATCATTTACTTAATGTATATAAAATGGTATAACGACTCAAAACATGTAGAAAATTCAATGGCAAATGCCAATTATTAATTTGATTAAGCATCAAGAATGTTTTGTCATATGCGTTTTTTTGTTGATTTATATAAATATAGATTGAAAAAAATGTTTGCGAGTTGCACGTGTAGAAAAATAATCAGGTCAAGATGTGGAAAATAGAATAAAATGTTAAGAAAATGTAGATAAGGGCACTTAGCGAAACAATTTCATTTTCCCAAATTATGTAAAATTTTGAGTGAAAAAACGAATATTTTACTTGTTAGAATACAATTTTCAGGAGCATTAAGAGGAACTATATATCAGTAAGAGTTAAAATTAGTTATAATCAAAGTGATTGATTTTATAGTGAGAACAAGTAAGACCATCAATTACTAGAATAGCAAATCAGTTTTAATGGATCACATGATTTGTTTATGATATGTCTAACTTTATATATTAATTTTTTTATTATCATCTCTAAATATTATTAAAAATTATTAAAAGAGAACATTTAATTCTAACTTAAAGAAATCAGGGTCATTGATTACATTTCAATCCTATATTTTCCATCATTGGATTATTTGCCGACATCATGTTTCTCAACCCTTTTTATTTTTGTCCACAAATTTTATAAAACATATATTACGTTTTAAAATAGGAAGTCTATTAATCATAATTAAATCTCACCAAAAATAAAATGAATTAAATTAGGAATTCTATTAATAACAGTTAAATATCACCCAAAATAAAATGAATTAAATTAGGAATTCTATTAATGACAATTAAATCTCTCCAAAAATAAAATGAAAAAATGCATCGTCTCATCCCTCATTACCAGTACCCCTACCATCTCTCCTTTTTTTTCTTTACATAATTTATCTAACCTAAGTTTTGTAGAGGGGAAGAAAATGGGGAAAAAAGAAATAGAATATATGTCGACTTCGATCTGTGTAGACTAGTCTTGTGTTCGATCATCATTAAAGAAGGAGGAATGATATAGAGATAAATTTCTTTGGATTCTAATTTAATTTGGTCATAGTTTAGATCGATTTTGGGTATGTTTTAAATTCTGTTTCTTTTATTCTGTTTCAACTATGAAGTTCCAATCTATAAAACCTTTCGATTTAAGTTTAAATCCATAATGGTTACATTTTCTGAATTTGCTTCGATTTTTGTTCTTATGATCTGTATTATTGATTTGATTTTTTAAGTTATAGATATCTGGAGAGCAAAATGATGGACACAACAACACCGCTACCTCTCATCCATTGTTTCAATTTGGAAGATATGTCCACTAGGTAGTGAATTTGTATATGTTGATTTTCTTTTTTCTTTTTATATTTTTGTATATTCATTTAGTCAATGATTTTTTGTGGCTTACCAGGTCGTGAATGGAAGATATACTCGAGTCAATATTTATAATGCTTTACCCATTCGATCCCTTCTTGGATTTGGAGATGGAATTTAAACCATTATACCATTGAGTGATCCACATATTCTACAACTCAGCAAAACCCAGTAGTGATATGTGTTTTGATTTATTGTAAAAAACATCTTTAAAAATACAAAGTGGGCTCTCAGAAATAAGTTATTACTTATCCTTTTTTAATATTATAAAAAAACATCTTTTAGACTCAATAGCAAAGAAAAGACAAAATTTTAGTATACCATGTAAACAGATTACATCGATAAATCTTATTGGAAAATGTTTGAGATTGATTAATTTTGGTTAATTAGCAGGTTTTTTTGGTTAACTTGTGTTGTCTGGGCATGCCGAGAAGCATAGTAAGAACCTTGCACAACCTTATTCTTTCGTTTAACTGGTTTGAATCTTCTTATTGAGTTTACTTTCTCAATGATAAATGGGTACACCCTACACTCTTGAAAATAGGGTTGGTAACATTGTGAGTATCAAGGTTTTCTCAGCAATAAGAGAAGATATTAGTATAAAAGTTGCAATACAAACCATTTTTAATTACATAATAATAACTAAACAAAGATATGTGAAAGATTATCTTTATAATTTAAGTTGAATATATAACATAAAAATCGTATGAAATTTTCATTGTTCCATTCCATGCCTCACAAATATGTTTCTGGAATGGAATTACTTATTCTATTATCTTGCTTTTATGATTAACTATCCATTCCATTTCTTTGTTGTTCCATTCTTTGCAACCTCACATATCTCAAAAATGTAACGACGTAAATTTTCAAAACAATTTTTTATTTTTCAAATAACATAAATATCATTTAACATTCTCAAATCTCATGTTCAACGATTGTCATCAAAATAAAACATATCCCAATATCACAAATAAAATCCTCTGTCTGTGTGTATGGATCATGCCGGCGCCTTCCCGCGATCGTCACTAGTACCTGAAACACATAACACATAACACTGTAAGCATAAATGCTTAGTGAGTTCCCCAAAATACCACATACAACACATATTACCCACTCGAGGCTATAACTCTGTATGACCCTCTGGTCAGTGTGTCTCAGTGGGACCCTCCGATCCCGTAACTCTGTGGACCCTCTAGTCCTAACTCTGTAAACTCTGAATCATACATAATACAATCACATATATATATCACATCATACAAAAATCATACAAGATACTCTGTCACATAGCTCTAATTACCACTCTAGGTAAAGTATAATGAGAAGACTCACTTCGGGTAACTTGGGAAATATCGCACACGAATATACCAATCTTGACCCAAAAGTCCTAATGTTGACCAAAACCCTAAAAGTCAACGAAAGTCAACAGAGGACAGTACGCGATGCGTACCATCTTTGTACGCGGGGCGTACGCCGACGATCCAAAATCAGGGTTTCAACCCCTTACGCTGCGCGTACTAAGATTTACGCCCAACGTAAGTCTCAGTTTCATGCATTTAAGGATTTTGGTCTTAAATGGTTAAGACATATACTCAAACTTCAGATCTGACTTCTCTAAGGTCACTTAATCCATAAAGTTGAAACCTTTAAGCCTTTGCATGGCTATAAAGGTCAGTAATCACTCTAACACCTTTCCTCTTTCCTCATAAAGCCTAGATCTCATGCATGGCTTAATATTCACGTCCAAGATTGGAATTTTATGAATCCTCAACTCATAATACTCTGAAATATAGTAGATCTAAGCTTATGGAGACCTTTTGTTCATAAAGTCTCCACCTTGGGACCAAAAACCCTAAAAATTGGTCCATGAAGCACAAATCAACAATAACAAGGAAAGCTCTGAACTTTTTACCTCCAAGTGAAGCTCCCCCTCTGTAGAACTCAGATCCAAGCTTGCACTCCAACTTCTAGCCTTCACAAGAACCTCTTCTTCTTCTTCACTAGCACACAAATGTACTTTTTAGCTCAAGAACACTCACACAAGATTAGAACGAATGTTGGCTCTCTCTTAGGGTTTCACTCTCTCAAATGGTGGTTGAGGATAGGTCATAGCTTTCTTTATATAGGGCTCAAGTCTCATTTAGGGTTTTAAGTCTGGACCCTCTACGCCCAGCATAGCCTAAGGTACGTCCAGCATACCAGGTGGAGTCCGCATCCAAAACACGCCCATGAGTATGCGCAGCGTACTCTTCAGTACGCCTAACGTACTCATTTGTCATAATCTTCTTTTTAAGGGCTAACCTAGACAACTTAGAAAGAAGGAAGGGTTAAATAGATATACCTGAATTTCAGGATGTTACAAAAAAAGTAATTCAGAAATCCATCATACAATAGAAAATGTTTTATGAACTCCTATAAGGAAAGAAGAAAGATAAGACTAAATGAGTGTATAATGTTAATCTAATTATGATGTTCTTTCGTCTCTATTTACATGTTTCTAGCTTGTTTGTAGTATTTTCTATAAAATATTGTTGTTATATTTGAAAGTTCATTTTACCATTTTCATCTTTTTGTGTGTATATTTTAATCTTTCAGGTTTTTTAAAATATTTGAGGGACCGTTTCTGCTTGGGAGTGGGGTGAAGTCAAGGGCCCTAACACTGGATGGTAGTTGTATTTAGAATCACTTAAATATTGAATATTTTGGTTGGCATTAGTTTCAATAATCATATGTACCCTAGAAGAGATATCATAACCATAGTTTATTTTATATAATGTTTTTTGTATACTATTAAATGTTGTACAAGTGATGTCTACAAGGTGTTGATATTTTTTTGTTGGCAAGTTATTACGCTATCTAACACCCCAATAATCTATAATATTTGTATAAGATGGTGACAATTATTATTTTTTATTTAAATTTCTCTTCATATTGATTATCCATTGTGGTTTGAGTTCTGGAATGCTGCCACTAAGAGGATTCCACATTGTGCGGCGTTAGAATTAATTACATAATGAGGCATGATTTATATGCCTTTTTGGGTAATGATGGGAATGTTTAATTTTTGCTCATATATATCGATAAGTATTTTACAATATGCTCTTTTAACCTTATATTAGGACCTTTTCTGGAAAAAATTGCTTTTAGTATTGAACTTTGAAAAAAAAGTTCATATATAGCATTGTACTCTTAAAAAATGACTTTTTTTGAATTATTTTTAGTTGATATGGAAAATTACATTTTTGTATACTGAAGATCATTTAAAGGATTGTCTTCTGGAAAACAAAATATTCATTAATAGCATTAAACTTTGCAAAAAAGTTCATTAATAGCATCGTAGTTTCAAAAAATGACTTTTTCGTATTCTTTTTGGCTAATCTAGAAAAGTTTTATTTTTATGTACATTAGAGCTCATTAATAAGATTTTTCTGAAAACATTTTGTTAGTGGAAGGTACATTTTTATTTTCTTTCGCATATAGACCATTTATGTAAAAAAAAAAAAAAAAACATTTCAAATATGGACAATTTATGTATTTTTGTTCACAAGTGAACCATTTATATAATATATAAATTTAAATGTTAATTACTTTGTCATTAATATGATAATTTTCTAGGGAATTTTTTTTAGTATTGAAATTTGCAAAAAAAAAAAAAAAAAAAAAAATTATTAACGGCATTGTACTTTAAAAAAAATTATTTTGGAATATTTTTAGACGATATTGAAATGTTTCATGTTTTCCAACATTGAAGTTCATTTGTATGACAATGTTCTGGAAGCAAATTTCATTAATAGCGTTGAACTTTGCCAAAAAAATTCATTAATAGCATCATATATTTAAAAATAACTTTTTTTTGGAATTCTTTAATTGCAGGTAGATTCCTTGAATGCCTACCTTGATGAACATATGTGGAGAAATCTTTTTGGAAAATGATAAAATCATGATATGACAACCCGAATAAGAAAAAGAAAAACTCAGTTTTGACTAACCCAATTATTCAAAATCTTTATTCGTTTTAGTAGCTTACACACCATTTAGATGCTCTCAAAATAGCATATGAAATAACTTCGAGATGTAATAAAGCTAAAATGTTATTTGACATGTTTTGTACTTTCTAATGATCATTACCAGAAAACATTTGAAGGATTTTTTTACCAGAAAGAATGTGATCAATATACAAAACAATGTTGCATATTCATAACCTAATGTTCTTAAGTTACTGTAATAAGGTCTTCCTGTAATAGTTGATTGACCCTACCCAACTATCCTTTGCAAGTTAATGGATTTATGTTGTTCTAAATGTGTTAAAATGCTTCACTTAGGTGTTACTCAACACATGGTCTGCGGACTATCCACATCGATTTAATGATTGAGAAGAACACATCGCATCGACCAAGATCAGACCATCAACCATATTAGTGACCCCCACTGAGATTAATAATGTAATTTGAGTAATCATCCAAAACAGACAATGAACTTTGAACTGTAATAAATCTAAAATCAATTCCTAAATTGTACATCAAACTTCCAACGTTAAACCTTGAACATTTTCAATTAATGTTATCGAGTTGATATGCATTTGATTATTTAGGTATATCGTAAATTGTTTAGCTTCCCCTATTGAATTATGACGTGAATGTACAGTTTTACGTTTAACCGTAAACATGAGGCTTTAGTTTGGTTGTCTAACTAATGATTTGGATGAGACAAAAGCATTTGACGAGTGGATTCTTAAAACTAGTGAAGGTAATACTGGTGGCCCTAATGATGGTGAACTTGAAGTTGAATTTCTAGAAGATGTTGTTGTTCGCTCTACATGTGACCATATTCATTCAATTGTATCCACCATTTATCCATCATTTGAAAATCATCTTGATGATCCATCATATTTTCAAGATAAAGCTATTTTGGTACCTACAAATGAAGAATTCGATGCTACCAATGACTATATTTTAGGATTCGATGCTACCGGATTTTTTTTTTGAGGAATCAATCTACTCTTCAGTTGTGTTGAATGGTTTTAAGGCGTCTAGAATTTCCAACCATAAACTTACACTAAAAATAGATGTTCCAGTCATGTTACTTCGTAATATCGAACAAACGAAAGGACTATGCAATGGTACTAGGTTACATATTGTTAGGATTGGAAACACATCATTGAAGCTTGAATCATATATGTTAGATTCTTCAACGAGACTACTTATATACCTTGCATGAAGTTAACACCGTCTAATAAAAGAATCTCATTCCGTTTTTAGCGGAGGCAAGTCCCCATAGTTGTTTATTTTGTTATGACCATTAACAAAAGTCAATGACAATAATTATCAAATATTGGATTATACTTGCGTAGGTTCGTCTTCACTCATTGTCAGTTATATGTTTTTTGTTTCCCGTGTCACAAGTGAAAAAAGATTGAAAATACTCATATATGACAAGGGTTGTCCAACTAATAAAACAAAAAGTTATATCTACAAATAGATCATTCAACGATTATAGATATTCAAGTGTTTCATTGTTTTTTTTTTCTAGACATTTCAGTGTTACCAATAATACTAAATCTGTTTCTGTTACTTTATTTTTTTATTGTGCCAATTTTTTTATACCTTTATATATTCTCATAATCTAGTTTAAATTAATAACTCCAAATTATTTTGACAAGTTACACGATTCAATGATTAAATGGCCCTCAATTCCTTTGGGTTTTACGAGTTCAAATTAGAAAACTAAAGTATAGGGTGTTTTATGCACTCGTGTAAACCGTAGGGATAACATTTGTAAAGTTTCTATAAGATGTCGAGAAAGAAAAACCCTAGCAAAAAGCCTTCACTCGCTACACGGTGTAGTAGTAGTATCTGGACTTGACGAAAACGGAGCGTTCTGCTACTGCTTGATTGTTTTCAGGTGAAGATCTGTATTTTTATATGTAAGAATCATTTACAAATGTATGTTTTACTGATCCGTATTTGTGATTACATTTTCTAATAATTTTGCAGCTTTTGTCATTGCAAATTGGATGCACTAGGGTTTTTTTAGCTGATCGTACATGCGGCATTGATGGATATCTGATTTATTACAGTTCAGAGATGAAAGTGCAATTTTCTGGTTAAGAAAATTTCTGGATAAATCAGTTTGATTTTGATTTTTCGCTTTGTCTGTCGTTCTAAAAGAAAGATCAAGGGTTTAGAAAATGAATCTGAAGCATTTCTTATCGAGACTGACAATTAACAAGGTGTCAAGATTTAGCGGCAGAAGAACTCCATCATTGAATTACAGAGAGGTTTGCACCAGTCGTTGTATTACTCCTCTGATTTACCTTCCACAATATCATAAAGACGATTCCCGGATTGGAAACCCTAAAACGTCGATGGCGCATTCATTATTCTATAGATTTGTTCATTCTGGCCAACAAACTGTTCCGAGCAGTACCAACGCTGTGGAGACTGTTTCTGTAGACTCAGAGGACGATGATGATGTGGTAATGAATGAATTCTTATCTAGATTCGTTTGGATCATGAGAGGAAAGCTTACAGAGGTTTATACTGATGCTGATAAGAAAGAAATCGATGCAATGCTTCATATCATTGTTGAGAAGGTTGTATCAGAAATGGAGGCAGGTCGTCTAGAGTCTTTTCTTGGCTCTGAAACAGCCTCTGTGTCCCAAGATTTTAGTGAGGATTTATGGAAAACAGTGTGGGAGGTTAGCAACATTGTTGTAGAAGATATGAAGAAGGCTAAAAAGAAGGAAAAAATGAAGAGTTTTCTTCAGTCTGAAGAAGTTAAAGATATGGCAAGATTTGCTGGTGAAATAGGGATACGAGGAGACTTGCTGAGAGAGCTTAGATTCAAATGGGCTCGTGAGAAATTGGAAGATAGTGAGTTTTATGATTCATTGGAGCTTTTAAGACAAGAAGCTAAGCAACAAGAACCAGAATCAGAATCAGAAACAGAAACAACCGAATTTCATGAAGATAATATTGAGAAAGAAGATGATGCTGAGGAGATTTCTTTACCCAAAAGGAGTGGAAAGATTAAATACAAGATCTATGGCCTTGATCTTTCCAAACCCAAATGGGCAGAAGTGGCTGATCATATCCATGAAACTGGAGGATCTGTATGGCCTCAAGAACCAAAACCAATATCTGGAAAATCAAAGATTGTTACAGAGAAACTACTTTCATTACAAGTAGATGATGATCCTTCACCACTGATTACAGAATGGATAGAGCTACAACAGCCTAACAGGATTGACTGGATTGCATTGCTTAACAGATTAAAACAACAAAATGATCAACTATACTTCAAGGTACTCAAATCTTTCATTCTTCTCTCAACATGTATTTCAAAAGTTTTCAATCACTAAACTTCTGTAATCTTCTTCTTCTTCTCTTTACAAAGGTTACAGAACATTTACTCGATGAAGAATCTTTCCAAACCACCATAAGAGATTATTCACAACTAATCGAAGCCTATGCCAAGAACAACCAATTAAACAACGCAGAAAGAATCATCAAGAAAATGACCGAAAAGGGCATATCACCAGACATTTTAACAAAAACCACAATGGTCCACATGTACAGCAAAGCAGGCAATCTGAATCTTGCAAAAGAAGCTTTCGATAGCTTAAGAAGCTTAGGCTTCCAACCAGACCTCAAAGTCTACAACTCCATGATCATGGCTTACATCAACACAGGTGATCGAAAATCCAGTGAAGCTTTAATGAGAGATTTAGAGTCACAAAACTTCAAACCCTCTGAAGCCACATTTCTTGCATTACTCAAATCCTATGCTCAAAATGGAGATCCAATCGGAGCACACAGAATCTTCACACGTATGGAATTTGCAGGATTCCCACGAAGCCTTGAATCATGCACTTATCTTGTTGAAGCCTACAGCCGAAAAGGCAACCCTGATCAAGCAAGAACACATTTTGATGACATCATCAAACTCGGTTACAAACCAGATGACAAATGCATTGCTAGAATGATTTCAGCTTACGCTAAAAAGAATCTTCTAGACAAAGGTCTGCAACTTTTGCTACAGCTTGAAAAAGAAGGAACTGAACATGGTGTCGAGACTTATTCTGTCCTCATCGATTGGTTAGGGAAGTTGCAATTGATGGAAGAAGTGGAGGGTATTTTGGGAAAGTTATCTGAGAAAGGTGTGGATCCTTCATTATCAGTTCATTTAAGTCTGTGTGATATGTATGCAAGAGGTAGAGAAGAGAAGAAGGCTCTTCAAGCACTTGGTGTCGTTGAAGCTAATAAGGAGAAGTTGAAAGCTGATGAATTTGAGAAAGTTATAAGTGGTCTTATTGCTGGTGGATTTAAGCAGGATGCTGAAAGGATACATAACATGATGAAGGAACAAGGGTTTAAAGTGTCTGAACAGTTGAGTGTGAGTTTACAAGCTGCTCAGACGTTTAATCGAAAGAGACCTTCTTTGATGAGATAGTTTTGGTAAGTCATAGATTCTTGTTTAATGAAATGTTTTGTTGGATTTTATCATTTTTAGTAATAACTTGTGATCTTGAAACTAAGATGGATGTTGACTCTGCATTATGTGGAAGAAAAAAGGGTTATTGGATCATTTGATTTGATAATATGTTGGTTTATTTATTATTATAGAAGTTGTTAGAGTTTAGCATAGATAAAGATAGGATGATTGACATTTTTGCTTGGATGTAAAACTTGTTTCTTATTTCCATCTTTTGGAAATGGTTTGTATCTCACTTTTTGTTTTTTTTTATTGCTTTTCATGAAATAAATTCAGCGAAATAAATGTTGAGATTAAGGTCCCGTTAGATAGTTGCTTTTTCATGGGAAAGGTCTGTCGGAGTAATAAGTTCTGACCGAGTAAGAAACCATGTTGTTTGATTGTATATCTGACTGAATGTGTTGACCGATGCAAAATGACCATTTTACACCTGATGTTTTATACAATGATAGATGAAATTGCTTTGACAAAAATAAGCTTTCTACTACAATTTATGATGCAAAAACATTAAAAATTACCAAGGTAAGTGAACTAATAATCATTGGAATATATAAACTTGGAATTTAAACACAAAATCTAAAATTCACATGAAATATGAACTGTGATGAATTGCAATATTAAAATTGTGCCAATTGTCAAATTCATGTCCACACCCTCAAACTAATATTCACATTTCATTGAAGGCCCAGGAAAAAAAAAAGATTGTATCTTCTTTGTTAAGAGTTTGACTTTCAGTAATGGCTTCACATTTCTTGACTCCCAGCAATTTTAGACTCCAACTTCTCATTTCATCAAAACCTCAATTCAATTCACCTCTCAAATTATCTAATCGGTCTCAATTAAGTATACCCACATCCAGATTTTCTTCATCAATTTGCGGGTTCTTCATCTCAGAAACAAAACATAAATGTTAAAAAATCAAACAACAAGCAAGAACATAGCATCAAAAATCGGAATTGAATTGGAACATAACAATAAAAATCGGAACTTTAAACAACAAAACAGCAAACAACAACATCACAACAACATAACAGCAACATAACAACAATATTCAGTTATAAAACAAGATTATAACAACATAACAACAACAGAACAACAATTGTTTCAGCAAATAAGAAGAAAGAACAAAGGAAGTGATTAGAAGGAGGAAAAAGGTAGAAGCTTACCTGATGAGAGAAGATGAAGGACAATTTAATCGGTGGGAGAGGAAGAGGTTTCTGCCGACGCCGAAAGAAGAAGAAAGAAAGAACGAAGGAGGCGCTGAAAGAAGAAGAAAGAATGGAGGTGCTGCTGGAAGAGAAGAAAGAATGGGAACGTTAGGTCACAAGGGTAATTTTGGAAACCGCATATGCCTTTCTCACTCAGCAAGTTTTTATCTTCTAACCCACTCAGACATTTCTTTCCCAGAAAGACACCCGAAATTGAATTATCAATGCCTTCAGCTGACCGAGTCAGCCAAAATTGTCTGACTCGATTCAGTCAAACACTTATCAAACAAAGCCTAAGACAAGTTGCATGAATATGTGTGCTTTTGATAATATGTTGGTTTTTTTCTGGATTGCTACCTGTTATCTCAACTTGAATATGTCACACATTTTTAAAATTTTACATTTTTGGTCCAAATTTTAAATTTTATTACAAATTTGGTCCCAATTTAAAATTTTGATAAAATTTTCATGTCAAATGTAGTTTCTTTTACAAATTTATTTTCTACGACTTTTTAAAGGCTTCTTTATAGTGGCTATAAAATTTTTATCTTAACTATTTGTTTTCCAATTTTTAAAAAAAAGATCTTTTATAATTTTTTTTCTAACTTTTTAATTCCAACTTCTACATTGCCTCATATGCAAACTAGTTTTTTTGAAATAAATAATTTTACCAAATTGTTTAATTTTTCCTCTGATTTTAAATCATACTCTATATGTTATTTCATCAAATCCAATTGTGCACAATCAACGAGAAAAATTGGTTTCCCAATGTATGTGAGTCAATGCAAGAGTTGGAAATTTTTTTAAGAAATTATCATAATAGATTTTTTTTTTAAAAGCTGGAAAAAAGTTGAGATTTTTTTATATTTTTTTTATAAATCATTATAAAAAGTTGTAGAAAAATAAATTAAAAAAAATAAAAATTAGGGCGAAGTCGTAACTAAATCTTGAATTCAGACCAATTCATATTAAAATTTAAAATCTAAATCAAAAGTATAAAATTTGATAGAGGAATAACCTATTCAACTATGTATCCATACACAAAACATGAGTTAATTACTAATTACCTATTTAAAACATAAAATTGGTTATTATTTAAAACATAAAATTGATTATTGTGCGACTTTAAAACATTTTGAAAAGTTAGTTTAAAACAATGATAACTCTTACACAAATATATTTACATGAAACCCAAACAATAATAAAAACATAAATGGTGATAATATTATCACAACAATTAGTACAATTTTCATTCACATGCGGGTTTAGTATCAAAACTACTTAAACAAATCGCAAACGCTTGAAAAGCCGACAATGGGTACCGATAATCCATTGTAAAAATATCTTTCCCAATCTTCCCAAACTGCAACACCACATCATCTTCTTCCACACCTCCGCCACTATCAACCGCCAGCTGAAAGTTCTTAACCGACGCCACCGTAACCCGCCCTTTAAAATTCAAACACCAACACTGTAACTGCTCGTGCCACCTCGGCGCCTTGTTTCTCAAAACCAACGAATCTTTCCTTTCCACAACCGGAATCGGAATCACCGATTCCGGTGTCTCGTGTTTCTTTCCGGCTTGACCGGAATCGGGGATCGAGTTCATCGTGCAATTCATTCTTCTTGGTCCTCTTGTGCGTAGAACATTAAGCTCGTAAGATATGGTGACTACTTTGGACTTAAACACTGGTGATACTTTTTTTAAACCAAATTTCGGTATTTGTTTATTTGTTGAAGAGTCGTAAAAAGGTTCCACATCGTGAATTGCAAATTTAGTGCCGAGAAAATTGGAACTGTAAACGGTTTAAATTAACAGTCAGTCTCTCAGTCAACATGAAAAAGTAAATCACACTAGTTTCACAAAAAAAAAAACCTCATGTGATGTGACTACAAAAGTATGTGGGGGCAAAAATGGAAATTAATAGGGTGAAAGAAAGAAGATAACCTTAGCTTTCCAACATAAGTAAGGCTAGATTTGGAAAATTCGTCGGGAGTTAAGGAGATTGAAAACTCTGTCCCTGTGGCTTTTCTCACCTTCTTTGCAGCCAATAGTAACTTACTTGCATCACCAGCTAACGCTGTAATTTTAATTTACAGAAACTGTAAATTTTTTTTTTTTTTATTTTTAAAAGGAAAAACAATCAATTATCCAAGTTTACTTTACTTTATTCCCTTTTTAGTCACCAATCAAAAGTAAAAAAGTAAAAAGTAAAACACATTTTTTTTTACCTGGGCTCAGGCCTAGAAACAACCGGAAGATCGAATTAGCTCTATCTCGCCTTATAAAGCATTGAATCGGATCCTTTCTCGATCCAGGCTAAAACGAAGTAATTCAAACATATCGAAGTTAGAAACACAAAATTGATTTGAGATTTGAAGATGATTGATTGATTGATTGATTGATCAAAGTACCTGTTTTAACGACATGGGGAATGTGATTAATCCGCATTGTTCAGGTGTTCTAACGATTTGCTTTACAGTGTTTCTCCAGAATCTGCAAACCGAAGCACAAGCGACGATATCTCTCCTACCTGGCCATGAGGTTTCACCACCTTCCACTCGCCGGATTATGTCAAGAAGCAACTCGCCGGGGAAATCATCCCATTTGCTATCTCCGATTGAAGAAGGTAAAGATCTTGGAACTGAATCGTAGTTTTCTGGAACAATATGTGATTTCCCATTTTTCATGATCTGAATTCTTCTGTTGGTATTGCTTCCGAGTAAACAACTGAGTGACATATTCAAGAACATGAATTTGGAAGTATACACGATAGTTTACTTGTTGGGTAACATAATGATAAAAAGATTCAGCAGTGTTGTAGCGTAAATTGGTTCAGGCATTATAACAAACAGATGGTGGGCTGTGGGCATGCACCACACTCCTCATGCATATGAATTGAATGATTACACAACATGATGAAATAAACAAAATAATTGAAGGACGATAAAGAACAGTATCGTTTTCCTTTTTCGAATATTTAAACATGGTTTTTATACAATCAAAGAAAAGGGAATTAAGTGCAACAATAAAGAATCTTAATTGAAACTGTAGATGAAGAATAAACGTTACCTGTACGTTAAGCATTTGGCGAGAGATCCCGAAAATTTGTTAATCACATCTCGTAAAAAGGTTCAAAAACAGGGGAATGAAATCTCTCACGTTATGATGTCTCCTCTGTAGCAACAAATTGCACGAATTTCCGCACATGTGGAACGAGCTTCGATGATTTTTGATGGGAAGGATCGAGAAAATGGGGAATAAAGATCTCTTTTTCAGTTGTCAAAATATTTATCCACGGAAATGAATCCCCCCCTGTTTTTCTCGAGTTGCTTCGTTTTCGAGTTTTGGTTAATTCAAGAAGCTGGTGGCCTTTGAAGCCTTGAAGGTACGTGACCTTATTGATATCCGCCATCAACGCCACCGCGACAAGGAATTAAAGCCATGCCGGCGACGCAGGCAGCAGCACCAGCTTTTCTGTAACATTGATCTTCAAAGCTTGCTCATTTATTGCGCGAAGGTTCTAATACAATTATAGAACAATATGATCAAGAAAGAGCTACACAGTAATGTATTAAATAATTACAAATATATTCAAAAGAGAAACCATCCCAATCCAATTCTATACCATGAAACGTTACTCCGATCGATGGAAATATTACATCTACTTATTTCATTCCTGACTTCGATCCATCAAAATATGAGTCCTTTTAGGTAGGTGACTAATATGTGCAATGTCAATCCAAAATTCATGAAGCACTTCTATAAGTGATAATGTTGATCTCTCTATTTCTCACAATATTACAACATTTGTCTTTGTTTTACCTTTAATAATTGTTCAACCAATTAGTAATCTTGACAAATGATCAATGTAACAATATAAGAGAAGATTTGTAAGTATTTTTCAAAGAGTTGTTGCAAGGTTTATTCAAGAAAATAGAAAACAACAGTATAAAATAAAGAGAAATATAAGAAAAATGTATGTCACAATTCATCTAAAAAACTCTACCTATAGGTGCACATGGAACGAATTTTATCTTACCACCAGGTTTTTAAAACCATGTTGTGTTTTATGGAGAATAGTAAAAAAAAAGGGTTGGGCCTAACAACTATATACTTTGTCATTGGAATATAAAGCGATTTGAGAGGTAAAATATGACATCTTATGTAACCGATTTCAGAGATAGGAAGATAATGAAAACATAGGAGAAACAACTCGAATATTCTTGAAGATCTTAGGAAAAATTTGAGCAAATGACGAATAACTCCACTCAACCCAACCACCAGAATTCAGGTGACTCCTATGCTTACACCATGAGTATGAGTTTGAGATAATATCATCCGTGACCTTCGGTGGAACAACTCGAATATTCTTGAAGATCTTATCTTTCCTGGCGAACCATATGTACCATAATACTCCAAATAGAATAACATCACCAATCACTTTCTTCCTTTGACAATTGTCCCGGATAGTGCTTGTAATAAGAAATCCAGTGACACTGGAGAACCCTCGAACAGTAATACCACACCATTTAAAAATCCAGAAGTGAACCTCGGTAAATTCACAGTGCAATAAAAGATGATCCACCAGCTCGACATCCTTGTTGCATAAAGTGCACATCTGATTTGATATTTGTAGCCCTCTATTAGATTGTTTGCTATTGGAATTCTTCCATGCATGACTCTCCACACGAAACACCTAACTTTTAATGGTATTAATTTTGACTAGCAGATCCGCAACCCTTTAAAGAGGATTAGTTTCGAGTCTATGATACACCTCATATAGTTTACCATGTAATTGCCATTTTTTGTCGGCACAAATCAAAAACCGTATGACGAAGAATCCTCCGAGTTATTCAGGTCACCAATATCCTTGTATAGTTGAAGCAATCCGTGAAGTTCAGACAAGGTGGAAGGTGACTGTTTCCAACACCATGTAAAACCATTTGCTGATACACGATCAGAAAGTTTATAGCTTTTGACCGATTCAATCTTATATACATGGGGAAATTTTTCTTGAAACGGGACCGAACCGCACCACACGTCTTTCCTGAACAATATCTGAATATCTGATCCAGGAATGATTTTGAATATCTGATAAGAATCAGCACCTAGATCACCCATGGATTTAATTGCCCTTTGGATGTTGCACCGCAACCCAATGGAGGGTTTTCTAGCAATGAAGTGTGCTGATTTCTTACTCAAATTATGTAGACTTGTAATGACATTCTTCCAAAGTCTTCCTTTCTCGTTTATCAGACACAACCACCATTTGATTAAAAGTGCCAAGTTTTGTGCTTTTAGAGTTGATACCCCCAGACCACCATCAGAGATAGGGGCTGTGATTTTAGACCAATTGATCCAATGTATCTTGCGTTTTAAATCACCACCACCCCATAGGATTTTTTTTCTAATTTTTTCCAAAGAATCAGTAATTCCTTCTGGTACTTTACACAGAGACATAAAGTAACTAGGCAAGCTGTTTAGGAAAAATTTGATTAAAGTAATGCGACCCCCAAAGGAAAGAGATATGGCTTTCCAATCAGATAGACGAGTTCTTAACTTTTCTATGATTAATTTCCAATGCTTTTTCAGTCCCATATTTGCCCCGACTGGTACACCTAAGTACTTGATATGAAAGGAATCTTCTACACAACCCATAATTCTAGCCATGTTTTTCAATTCGGTACCAATACCGAATAACCGTGACTTATGAAAATTGACCTTTAGTCCAGATGAGATATGAAAACATTTCAGAATTGGTGAGAGATTTATAATACTCTTTCTGTATCATTCACCTGCAAAAATGGCATCATCCGCGTAGAATAAGTGAGATAAGTGTGGACCATTGAAAGGAAGCTTAATCCCATGTACCAGGGAGTTTTCTTTGGCACTCTTGACAACAATATTCAGACCCTCCATTGCAATGATAAAAAGGAACGGTGAGAATAGATCTCCCGGACGGACCCCTCTTGTTGTAAAGATTCATCAATAGGTGATTCGTTTACTAACACAGAGGTTCTTGAGGAGGATAGACAACCAAACATCCATTGTCTCCATTTGTACCCAAAATTCATTTAGTACATGTTGGAATCCAAGTATTGTCAGTTTATAGAGTCGAAGGCCTTTTCAAAATCCACCTTCAGAAAATACATCTTTTTTTTTTTCTCTTCTTGGCCCATGAGTAAATCTCATTCATAATCAGGGATCCATCGAGAATTTTTATGCCTTCGACGTATGCTAATTGCACTTCCTCTACAACCAAGCTAACCACTTGCTTTAAACGATCAGTAAGGAGCTTAGCTAAAATCTTGTACAAACATCTGATAGGCTTATGGGTCAATAATCCACCAAATTTAGTGGGTCTGATACTTTTGGTATTAGAGTAATAAAAGAAGAGTTGCAACCGGTGAATCTATCGGGACTCGAATCATTCAAAGTGTTTGATGAAACTGATAATGTCCACACTCATCAGATCCCATTTGGATTTTATGAGCTTGAAGGTGAGTCTATTGGGACTCGAATCCTTCTCCCCCAAGGCAACACCATACTGCAAATTTGATCTCTTCAATAGTGAAGGGAGATTCCAGGAAACAATTCTGATTAGTCAATAACTTTCTGAATCTAGTGTTTATGAATTTCGGCCTGTCCGGCCAGAATTCATGAAATTTTTCAGGGAAAAATCTTCTCACCTTCTTGATTTCTTTCGGTTTAGTAACCCATACTCCATTAATTGTGAGACCATGGATCCTGGTCTTCCTATTCTTGTTTTGTAGCGTACCATGAAAAAAATCAAGAATTTTCGTCCCTGTCTTGGATCCAATTGACTTTGGCTTTCTGAATCAGATCCAACTTGGCAATTCTTTCCAAGTCTAGAATCTTTGGTTTATCTTCTCTCTAGGAGGATCTTTCAATGGAAGAGAGCTCCCTAGATTCAATAACTTTTTCCATATTATCCAACTTATTCTTTAACTGAGCCATATTACCGTTTTCTTTTAATCGTTCAGCTGCAATCCATTCACTTATAATTTTTTTTACATATTTCAGTTTCGCTAGCAGGTATCAGTCAGGCACTCCAAAACCTTTGAAGAAAACCCAAGCATTGTGAAACACATCGTCAAAGTTATCCCTGGATAACCATAAGTTAAAGAATCTGAAGGGATGAGGACCAAAGTCAGCATTGAGGGGTTTAAGAATCAAAGGAGAATTATCAAAGTGTTCTATGGGGAGAGAAATAACTGAGGACATCAGCTTAAGGGGGACAAATTTGAAGAATACGAGGAATCTATCTATTTTGTTGAGTTTGAAACCATCTTCTCTAAGGTAAGTAAATTTACGACCACCCATTTGGAATTCTTGTAGTCAGACATCTGTGATAAAATCACTAAAATCTTTTGTTGATGTTTTACAAAATTTCGAGTTGAATCTGTCTTCAGGTATTCATACTGTATTGAAATCTCCAATAAATACCCAGATGTCAGAGTAGTACGTTGGGCGTACATGTGAGTACGCTAAGCGTACTAGGACATGCCCTAGTACGTTGGGCGTACACATATGTACGCTGGGCATACTAATGTCCGGGTGATACCCTAATTTTTAGGGTTTAAGGAGTATTTAAAAATCTTTATGGACCCTTTGCCCTTATCCTTTCAACCCCTAAGTCCCTAAGTTGTTCTTGCAAAACCCTAGCCTCTTGAGTGAGAAGTGTAGGCCTTAAAGTGTATTCTTGGTGATTTAGAGACAAAGGAAGTGCATCAAGAAGCTTGGAAGCTTGAAGCAAGGTTTGGATCTGGGAGTTTGGTTTCCTTCTCCATCATCCAAAGGTATAAAGTTCTACCTTTATGGTTTCATTGATAGACCTCTTGTTGAGTTCTTTTTATGCTTCTTTTTGGTCCAAAATGCTCCATCTTGAGCATGGCATGTTCTGGATGTTTTGAGTCGTCCTTTCAGACCCTTGGAGGGGTCCTTAATCATAAAAATGAGGTCCCAATGGGTAGAAGTGTCCCATGCATATGGTAGAAGGGGCTTAATGAATTAAGACCTTGTATTAAGAACTTTTGGACGTGTAGAGTCATAAAGTTGGAGACTTTATGACTTTAGGGTGCATTTGGGCCATGGATCCGAAGTTTGGGCTTAAGTGCTTAAGCTATTTGTAGCACTCCAAATCAGGTAATTACCATTTAAAGGACAAGTCACAAGATGTGCATCGATTATCGGGAGCTGAACAAGCTAACGGTGAAAAACCGTTATCCACTTTCAAGGATCGATAACTTGTTCGATCAGCTTTAGGGTGCATATTGGTTTTCCAAGGTTGATCTTCAGTCGGGGTACCATCAGATGAGGATTAGGGATGAGGATATACCGAAAACAGCTTTTAGGACTCGGTACGGTCACTATGAGTTTGTGGTAATGCCATTCGGGCTCACCAATGCCCCAACAACGTTCATGGATCTCATGAACAGGGTGTGTAGACCGATGTTGGATCGGTATATGCATCGTTTTTATCGATGATATCTTGGTTTATTCTAAGACCAAGGAGCAGCACGAGCAACATTTGAGGGATGTGTTGGAGACACTGACGACGGAAAAGCTTTATGCCAAGTTCTCAAAGTGTGGTTTCTGGTTGCGGGAGGTGAAGTTTTTGGGGCACATCATCAACCAAGAGGGTATTTTGGTTGATCCAGCCAGTATTGAGGCAGTAATGCAATGAGAAATACCAAAGAATGCATCTGAGATCCGTAGCTTCTTGGGCCTAGCAGGGTATTACCGGAGATTTATATGAGATTTCTCCAAGATCGTCGTACCTTTGACTCACTTGACTAAGAAGAATGTGACTTTTTGGTGGGACCCGGATCAACAGTTGGCTTTCAAGACCTTGAGACAGAGGTTATGTGATCCCCGATTTTAGCACTACCCGAGGGGTTGGATGATTTGGTGGTGTATTGTGATGCATTTATCACAGGGTTAGGGTTGT
The DNA here is from genome assembly GCF_051521515.1 of Lactuca serriola. Classification (NCBI taxonomy): domain Eukaryota; kingdom Viridiplantae; phylum Streptophyta; class Magnoliopsida; order Asterales; family Asteraceae; genus Lactuca; species Lactuca serriola. The sequence continues at coordinate 63,797,440 of NC_136412.1, read as the reverse complement.
TTTGATGCAAAGGGGGCATGTGATCGCATATGCCTCGAGGCAGCTAAAGCCTCACGAGGCGAACTACCCTACTCACGACCTGGAATTGGGGGTAGTTGTGTTTGCCCTCAAAATCTGGAGGCATTATTTGTACAGAGTTCAGTGCACCATCTATATTAACCACAAAAGTTTAAAATATTAGATGGATCAACAGAACCTGAATATGCGGCTGAGAAGGTGGTTGGATGTATTGAAAGACTATGATTGTGAGATTTTGTACCACCCCGGGAAGGCCAATGTGGTAGCCAATGCCTTGAGCAGTAAAGCGGCGAGTGCTCCGATTAGAGATGTTTGTTTGAGGATGACAGTGATTTACCCCTTGTTAGATATGACTAAGGAGGCTCAAGTGGAGGGTTTGAAGAAAGAGAAATGGAAGATAGAATGTATTCGAGGTCAGATTCCCTTGTTTGTTCGGGATGGTCGAGGTCTTTTGCACAGTGTGGACGGAAGTGGGTACCGGTATCTGGGGGAGTGAAACAAAAGATCTTGGAGCAGGCACACAAGTCCAAGTTCTCTGTACATCTGGGGGCTACGAAAATGTACAAAGATTTTAAGTTGAGTTACTGGTGGCCCTACATGAAGCGGGAGGTCACATGGTTCATGGAGCGGTGCTTGACTTGCAGGAAGGTCAAGGCCAAACATCAGAGGCCTCATGGAAAGGTCCACCCGCTACCCATTCCCATGTGGAAATGGAAAGAGATCACCATGGACTTCATCATGAAGTTATCGAGGACGACGAGGGGTGTGGATTCCATTTGGGTCATTGTGGATAGATTGATGAAGAATGCCCATTTTATTCCGATCTCTGAGAGTATCTCTGCTGAGAAATTAGCAAATATCTATGTGCGAGAGGTGGTGGGCAGGCTCAGAGTTCCGGTATCCGTGGTCTCGACCGCGATGTCCGATTCACCTCCAGGTTTTGGAGGAGGTTTCATGAAGAATTAGGCACCCAGTTACATTTCAACACCGCTTACCACCCTCAGACCGATGGTTAAAGTGAGCGGACGCTCGAGGATATGATTCGATCTTGTGTATTGGACTTCGGAGGGAGTTGGGATACATACCTCCCACTAGCAGATTTTTCATATAACAATAGTTATCATGCTAGTATTGACCAAACCCCGTTTGAGATGTTGTATGGTCAGAGGTGCAGGACACCCGTATGCTGGGGCGAGGTAGGGCATCGAGTCATGGGAAGCACCGAGGTGGTGCTCAAGACTACCGAGTTGATTCAACAGGTGCGTGACAGACTGTGGGTCGCATAGAGCCATCAGAAAAGTTATGCTGCTCGGCTTCGATCAGATCTTGAGTTTCAGGTGGGAGATTTCGTTTTGCTTAAAGTGTCACCATGGAAGCGTGTCATTAGGTTTCAAAAAAGGGGTAAGTTGGGGCCCCGATTTATTGGTCCGTTCAGGATTTCTGCCAGATTCGGCAGGGTTGCTTATCGAATGGATCTCCCGGATGAGCTGAGTCAGATTCATAACACATTCCATGTGTCCCAGCTTCGGAAGTGTGTCATTGACGAGGCTACAGTTATCTCTTTGTACAACATTCAGGTTGATGAGAGCCTAAACTATGTTGAAAAACCCATTGCGGTTTTGGATAGGAAGACTAAGGTTCTTCGTAACAAGGAGGTGAAGCTAGTGAAGTTACTATGGTAGCACCAAAAAGGTTCCGAATGGACATGGGAGCCGGAGGATGAGATGTGGGAGCATTACCCAGATCTGTTTGCGTCTGCAGAACTTCGAGGATGAATTCTAGTCCAAGTGGGGGAGAGTTGTAACACTCCAAATCAGGTAATTACCATTTGAAACCTTGAAATGAAAAAATGTAGCATAATGGTCCCTTAGTACGTGGGGCGTACTCTAGGAGTATGCTTAGAGTACTAAGGATGAATGATCGCAGAGGGTGGCCGCGTACGCGACAGAAGAGCAAAACCCTAATTCTCAGATTTGATACTTATTTAAACATCCTTGAGCCTCTTAGACCAAACCCTAACCAACCTCTAGAGTCTCATTTCGTCCCTTTACCTCAATTTCCTTTGAGAGTGTGATTTTGGAGCATAAAAGTGTGTTGGTGGCCATTTTGGAGCTTATTCAAGAAGAAGAAGTTAGTAAGCAAGCTTGGGGTGGCATTGGGCTTCAAGATCCTGCATCTAGTTCACCTCAAGGAGCTTCTGGAGGTATAAAGTCTTCATCTTGCCATCTTATTCATTAGATTGAGCTAGGGTTTGCTATATTGTCCCATTTGTGTTCATGGATCATCTCTTGGGAGTTTGAGTAGCTCCAGAGCTTAAGAAGAGTAGATATGATGTCCCTTAGTTCATTCATACCATAGAAATGCAGTTTTGATGAGTGTTTTGACCTCATGCATGAGTTAAGACCCTTGGAAAGGTCTTAATGGGTTATAAGGGGTTGTTGGGAACATATGGAGCATGCAAGGGCATAAAGTTGCCAACTTTATGCCTTAGAATGTCTTAATGGACTCAAATCTAAAGCTTGGCGTAAATTACCCAAGCATTAAGAGCTTAATGGTTATTTGTGCATGTCTGAACTGTACGATGCACGTAGCAGCATGTACGCAGAGCATACTGCTTAAAGAATTAGTACGCTGAGCATAATGGAGTGGTACGCAAGGCGTACGCACTCAGATGGGTTTTGGGCTTGTTTTAGGCCCGCAGGCCATTGGGACTTATTTAAGGTTGGGTTTGGACTCCTTTTTGAGTTTTGGGCTGATTTTGGTGTTTTGAGGCCATAGTTGTTTTGGTTGGTCCTTATTGGTCCATGAGGCCCATTAATAGCTTTGGACATGGACTTTGAGCCCATTAGCAAAGGAAAGACTCTTGGGCCATTATGGAAGGACTTGGGCTTAGGTAATTGGGCTTTTTAATTAGATTGTATTTAATCCTAATTTTTGGGTTAATGACATTATTGTTCAGCATGAGTGGTTTCGAACTGTTAGGTGAGCAACTTTCGTGTTCAATAGACTAAGGTGAGTCTCCTCACCATATCAATGGGTCGAAGGCACCAAGGCCAGGCCCTTTTTGTGAAATGTGGTACACTAGTTGATGTGGTGATATGTGGTATACTAGTTGGTTATATGCTATGTGGTATGCTAGTTGTTTATGTGATATTTGCATGAAAGACCAAGGGGGGGGGGGTCCATGACACTTGTGATGGGTTTTGAGCATGCTAACAATTCCTAAGTGTACATGCAACCCTAATAACCTTGGATCTATGTTTTTCTAATTATCATGCAAAGCTGAATTCCAAGGTTATATTCCTATCTAGCATACATGGGGAACAATTTTTAACTTGAATGAAAGATAGAATAACTTACCTTGTTGTTGCTTATGATCCTTGAAACCTTGTGAGCCTAGCACCCCAAGTGTGATGCCTCAAATGCTTCACACAACACCAAATGCTTTTGGAATGACTTTAGAGAGAATTCACACTTCTAAAATCGGCCTAGCCCTCTTGTTTCTTATGTGTAGCCGATTTTGGTGGAGAATATGTTCTTTATATAGTGTTGACACATCTAGGGTTACACCATGTAAACCCTAATGTGTCATGACTCTTCATTTCCATGACCCATGGGTTTGTAACTCCCATGGAGCATCCTATGGGTGGAACCCAACTTGATAATCCATGGAGTCTCTTAGCCCACTATACAAGTTATGGATGATTTACATAATCAACCCATATATTTAATTAGTTATCTTTTGATCACTTAATTAATTCTAAATTAATTATTGATCAAAGTAATTAAATAATATTATTAATATATTAGAACTTATAATATATTAATAATCCACAAGTGTTATTTCTCTCATTTAGTCTATCCAATTGCATGGTGCCATGCAACCCAAATGGACCATGCCGGGTCCGGTCAAGTACATACCAGAAATAGTTATGGAGTTACACACCTTATCCAACAGTCTCCCACTTGGATAAGTCTAATAACTATAACTGTAATACTTCAGGAACCGAACGACAATCGTAGCTCTTTCAAGGTCTCTCGAAACTGAGAAGATGATGATACGTCATTTAAGATAAGTGATCATATAATCCTCTGTTCTAGATATCAGCCTGATAAATACATGGAACAATGTCTTACTTATTGTCCAGCAGTTTGTTTCCCGATTTCTGATTTGTTTGACAAAGAACTTAACTGAACACATCAACTTAGTTCTGACCGGGCCCGGTACATAGGTCAAAACAAAATCATATCCAAGAAGGAACAGATAAACTTCGACTCATATGTTTGTTCTACCACTCATTGAATTATACACAAAAGCACGTTTTATAACATTGAGTTACCAATGCGTTTACGTACAATCAATGCATAACCAACTCGTACGTAACAAATCATATCTCTAGGTTTGAAGACTTATATGATATTACCGTCTCACGATCAATCGAGATAAATTCCATGAAGTGATTCCAGTGAGCGTGGGTTGAGTCCAATGCTCAGAACTTATGAGCACTCATGATTGTTGTAGCCATGTCCAACACCTTAGACCTCTACAACCAATCATGACAGTCTTGATTCATACCTACTTCCGACATATGACCGACGGTGGAGGTTTGAATAATATGATATACCAAACATAATTATTCTGGAAGTCAAAATATGCAAAAGAAATATAGTAAACGATCGACAAGAGATAGCAACACTTTACTCATAAATAAAACACCTTTTATTCATCATCTAATGTCAATTACACTTTACAAATTTCAAGGTTATCTAACTACTAAATCTAATATCATCCTTCAGCCCTATGCTCCGAGCATGCTGGAGATGCTTAACCCGAGTCAGTCCCTTCATAAGGGGATCTGCTGGATTCTCATCCAATGATACCCACTTTTCCACGAGGAGTCCTTCTTCTATTCGATGTCTGATGAAATGGTATTTTCTGTCAATGTGTCTGGATCTCCCGTGATCCCTTGGTTCCTTGGCTAAGGCAACTGCACTTTCACTATCACAGAAAATTTCCATTGGCTCCTTAATAGCTGGTACAACTCCAAGGTCTCCAATGAAGTTCTTCAGCCATATCGCCTCCTTTGTTGCCTCGCTAGCTGCAATATACTCTGATTCGCAAGTTGAATCAAACAATGTCTCTTGCTTGGAACTCTTCCAAGAAATTGCTCCTCCGTTTAGGGTAAAGACCCAGCCTGACTGAGAGCAGAAATTATCCCTATCAGTCTTAAAGCTATCATCACTATACCCTACAACTCTCAAGCCATCACTCCCACCGAGGGTAAGGACCCAGTCCTTAGTCCTCTGTAGGTACTTGAGGATATTCTTTACCGCAATCCAGTGTGCCTTGTCAGGGTTCCCCTGATACCTGCTAACCATGCTCAAGGAAAAGGCTACATCAGGTCGATTACACGTCATAGCATACATGATCGGTCCTACAGCCGAAGCATAAGGTATTCGACTCATTCCTGCTATCTCAGCCTCAGTACTAGGGCTTTGTGTCTTACTCAATCTGGCGTTACTCTGGATGGGTAACTCTCCTTTCTTGGAGTCCTGCATGCTGAATCTCTTCAGCACCATATCCAGGTAGGTACTTTGACTAAGTCCAATTAGTCTTTTACTCCGGTCTCTCAAGATCCTTATCCCTAGAATATAAGCAGCTTCTCCTAGGTCCTTCATAGAGAAACACTTCCCAAGCCAGGACTTAACTTCCTGCAGAGTTAGGATGTCATTTCCTATGAGTAGTATGTCATCCACATACAATACCAAAAAGCTAACTATACTCCCACTAGCCTTGACATATACACAAGATTCATCTTCACTCCCAGAAAAGCCAAATTCCTTGACTTTCTCATCAAAGCAAAGATTCCATCTGCGATGTGCTTGCTTTAACCCATAAATGGATTTCTCAAGCTTACACACTCTATTTGGGTACTCTGTATTGACAAAACCCTCTGGCTGACTCATGTCAACATCCTCAGCCAACATTCCATTAAGGAAAGTAGTTTTGACATCCATTTGCCATATTTCATAGTCATGAAATGCAACTATGGCTAACAAAACCATAATAGACTTAATCTTGGCCACTGGAGAAAAGGTCTCATCATAATCAACTCCCGGAGTTTGTGAGAAACCCTTTGCGACCAGTCGTGCCTTATAACTATGTACCTTACCATCCATGTCGATCTTCTTCTTGAAGATCCATTTGCACCCTACAGTCTTACGACCTGTTACATTCTCAACCAAGTTCCAAACTTGATTGTCAAAAATGGAATGTATCTCGCTGTCCATTGCCTCTTTCCACTTGGCTGACTCAGGGCCTGCCATGGCTTCCGCGTAACTGTTAGGTTCATCCAGACCTATCAGTGTCTCATCACAGATAAGTGTATCACCTTCCGCAGTAATATGGAATCCATAGTAATGCTCAGGTGCATTCCTAACCCTTGTGGAACGCCTCAGAGGTACAGACTTGCCAATTGGCTCAACAGGAGTTTCCTCCTCAAGTTGAGTGCTAGGGTTTGAAGTTCCTTCACCGCTTGACTCTTGAATTTCTTCAAGGTCAACTTGCCTCCCACTGTTTCCTTGGCTTATGAACTCTCTCTCTCTCTCTCTCTCTCTCTCTCTCTCTCTCAAGAACGCCCTCCTAGCTACAAAGACCACATTTTCACTAGGTCTGTGGAAGAGGTAACCAAAGGATTGATGTGGGTAGCCGATGAAAATACACCTCTCGCTTCGAGGTTCGAGTTTATCATGAGTCTCGCGTCTCACGAAAGCCTCGCAACCCCAAATCTTGACGTAATCTAGTTTGGGTACTTTACCAGTCCACATCTCATGAGGAGTTTTGGCAACTTTCTTTGTAGGGACTAGATTAAGGATATGGGCGGCAGTCTCTAAGGCATACCCCCAAAATGAGATTGGTAGCGAAGCTCGACTCATCATGGAACGAACCATATCCAACAAGGTTCGATTACGCCTCTCAGCCACACCATTCAACTGCCGTGTCCTGGGAGGTGTCAATTGTGAGACAATCCCACATTCCTTAAGATAGTCAAGGAACTCTGAACTAAGATACTCACCACCTCGATCGGATCGAAGCATCTTAATGTTCCTGCCCAATTGATTCTCGACTTCCTGTTTAAATTCCTTAAACCTTTCGAAAGTCTCTAACTTATGCTTGATTAAGTAGACATATCCATATCTACTTTAATCATCAGTAAAAGTCAAATAATAACGATTAGCATCCCTTGTGGCATGTTTGAAGGGCCCACACACTTCCGTGTGTACAAGATCCAACAAACCTTCACCCTTCTCACACGAACCTGTGAAGGGTGACTTTGTCATTTTTCCAAGTAAGCATGATTCGCAACTATCATCTAACTTTAGGTCAAATGACTCCAAGATTCCATCCTTTTGGAGTTGGCATATGCGTTTCTTGCTTATATGTCCAAGACGACAATGTCATAATGATGCTTTATCCAAGTTATTATTAACAGAATCAACACACAATATATTATTTCCTAAGTTATCAACCACAGATACTATTTCATACACGCCATCACAAGGTAATGCTATAAAATAAAGAACATTATTAAAGAAAGCATTAATCGAACCAACTTCATTATCAAATGAAAAGGTGAAACCTTGTTTATACAATGCATGAAAGGAAATAATATTTCTTGCCATTTCTGGCGAATAACAACACTTATTCAAATCTAAACTAAACCCACTACTTAGCGATAAAGTATAAACTCCAATCTTGGTGACATGTAAAGCTTTCCTATTCCCCATGATTAAGTTTATTCTTCCTTGCTCCACATTCTCACTTCTGATTAGTCCCTGCACATCAGAACAGATATGAATACCACAACCGGTATCAAGGACCCAAGAGTTAGAATGGGGTGAGTTATTAGATAAGATAGTGTAAATACCTACATGGTTGGGTTTAACTTTCCCATCCTTCACATCTTGCTGGTATTTTAGGCAGTTCCGCTTCCAATGTGATTTTTCATGGCAATAGAAGCATTCAACCTCTTTTGGGTCAGAAGAAGGAGTGACGAAACCTTTCTTGGTTCCACTTGAAGAAGAGCCATCAAGGGTCCTAGCCTTGGTACCCTTCGAAGAGCTCTTTCTCTTCTTCCCTCGACTTTTCCCGATTGCCAAAACTGGGGCAGAATTTGGAGTAGGAGTGTTCCCCTTAAGACCTATTTTCACGGTCTTGAGAAGTCCCTGAAGTTTGCTGAGTGTGAACTCTTCCTTATTCATGTGATATGTCATGCGGAATTGATCATAACACGATGGTAAGGAGTGAAAAATGATATCTATTGCAAGCTCCTCGGGGAAGTTCACATTAAGCTTCGGCAACTGATCAACGTACCTTTGCATTTTCTGCATGTGGCTCGTGACGTATTCCCCGTCCTTCATTATGGTTGTTATCATGGAGCAGATGATTTCATACCTCTCTTGTCTTGCACTTTGATGGTATCTTTCCATCAGATCTTGGTGCATTTCAAAAGGGTAGAAGTCCTCATAGGACTTTTGGAGTTCCGCTATCATGGTGGCCAACATGATGCATGCCACTTTTGTAGCATCCCTTTCATGTGCCCGTAAGTCAGTGATCTCCTGGGGAGTTGCAGTGGTCTCATCAATCTCCTTAAGCTCCTCGTCAAGCAAATATTCTTTGTCCTCGGAGCGGGTAATCATCATGATGTTTCTGATCCATTCATTGAAGTTGGATCCATCAAAAGTGACTTTCCCACACAAGTTCATAAGGGTAAAGCAGCCATTAGGATTAGAGCCAGAAGCAACATTGTTTGAAGACATCTGAAAGAAGAGGACAAAATTAGTTTAGATATTAATAGAGTCCTTAATAAAACACCCAAATGTAATATTAGGGCTAAGATCCAATCACAATATATTATAACTTAGAAGAGGTATGCCGTAATCCAATGTATAACATATTTGAAAGGTAGGTGAATGACGATTCACCAATTTCCCCATGAAAAACGAAATATTAAATATTAAGTTTTTGATTGGTTCTGAGAAATTCCTAGATTCTTTTGAGATTCAATTAACTTTTCAAAGTCATGTTTCAATCTTGAGTGTGCCCTCCAAGTTTTGTGACTGGGATACCGAGGATCACAAAACGAGGTGTGAAGTAACCATGCAAATCACTTGGTACCCTTAAAGCTTATCACTCAATCGATGTGCCGGTAAACCACACACGCTCCACCGATGCTATGGTAAACCTTAAGTCACCCTTTACCTACCTTGTTAAGTCCAAGTTAGTGTTCCGGTTAACCACACACGCTCCACCAACGACTTAAACAAAGTGTAAAGTGTAATTTCATGGATTAGCACCTTATTTACACTTTTCCTAAAGTAACTAAGATTGGGAATTTAATAAAAGCATTTAGTTACTTTATAATATTCATCATACTTTTAGTGAGAATTTATAAGTCCTTGTCTTACCCGTTCGGCTAACGACCCTCCATCGATCAAGGAAGCAGTGGGTGAGAGTGGACACCCATTAAGTTGCCATTTTATAGGCAACAACCTTATACCCCCCTTATAGACCAGCTTTGTGAATGAGACGTACTAGCGGTAAGACGACTTGCTCTTATATATATATATATATATATATATATATATATATATATTATTAACTTATAATATTATGATGTATAAGGGTTGAATTTTAACTTTTAAAATTCTAAGGGTTGGAACTAAAGTTTTAATCAAGACTTTACTTGTTCCAAAACTTGAGGGCAAGTTTTGTAAACTTTCAAAACTTTTCATTTCTTATAACTTATGAGTTAATTGAGTAACAAAATGAAGACTCTTCATTTTTATAACTCATGTGTTCTTTTAATGGTTTTAATGAAATTGTGAATTTTGATTTTCCATAACTTGAGGACAAGTTATGGACTCCATTAAAACACATTATGATCATGAATTAAACTACCATGAAGGTTACAAGCAATTCCTATGATCATCTAATCTTCATAAGTTCAAGAACATGAATATGAACACTTTCAAGAATCAAAAATTACACTTAAAACTTTGTAATTTTGATAATTGCCATTGCAAATGGATTAGCATAAACATTACACCATCTAAAACAAGTTTTCAAGTACCAAAACAGTTTAGGGTAATGTTCCTAGTCCATTTCCAGCAACAAAAGTCGAATTTCTGAAAACTGCAGCCTCTACTCGTCGAGTGCAAGAACAGACTCGACGAGTAGCTTGCATTTGTTCGTGGACTCGTTGAGTCCCCCCATGGACTCAGTGAGTTCATTCGAGCAGAAAACAGAAAAACGATTTTTTTCAACAGTTTGCACAAAAAATCAACAAACAAGCCTAGGCTCTGATACCACTGATGGGTTTTGAGCATTCCAACACTTCCTAAGTGTACATGCAACCCTAATAACCTTGGATCTATGTTTGTGTAATTATCATGCAAAGCTGAATTCCAAGGTTATATTCCTATCTAGCATACATGGGGAACAATTTTTAACTTGAATGAAAGATAGAATAACTTACCTTATTGTTGCTTATGATCCTTGAAACCTTGTGAGCCTAGCACCCCAAGTGTGATGCCTCAAATGCTTCACACCACACCAAATGCTTTTGGAATGACTTTAGAGAGAATACACACTTCTAAAATCGGCTTGGCCCTCTTGTTTCTTATGTGTAGCCGATTTTGGTGGAGAATATGTTCTTTATATAGTGTTGACACATCTAGGGTTACACCATGTAAACCCTAATGTATCATGACTCTTCATTTCCATGACCCATGGGTTTGTAACTCCCATGGAGCATCCTATGGGTGGAACCCAACTTGATAATCCATGGAGTCTCTTAGCCCACTATACATGTTATGGATGATTTACATAATCAACCCATATATTTAATTAGTTATCTTTTGATCACTTAATTAATTCTAAATTAATTCTTGATCAAAGTAATTAAATAATATTATTAATATATTAGAACTTATAATATATTAATAATCCACAAGTGTTATTTCTCTCATTTAGTCTATCCATTTGCATGGTGCCATGCAACCCAAATGGACCATGTCGGGTCAGGTCAAGTACATACCAGAAATAGTTATAGACTTAGACACCGTATCCAACAACTTGGATGTCAGACCACGTGGGGGAGTCCATGGCTTTTCAGGTAAAGACTATGGGGGAGCCCATGGCACATATATGTAAGACCTTGGGGGGAGCCCACGATATCTTGGAGTATAACCTTGGGAGGAGCCCACGACATCCTTATATGTTTATATGCATGGCTTATGTGATTGATATGTATTATATGATTATGTGGATTATGTAGGGTATGCTCTGGGGAACTCACTAAGTGTTAGCTTACAGTTTGTTGGTTGTTTCAGGTACTTTAGGATCTAAGGACAAGAGCCCAGCATGATGGCACAACATGCACTCTCTGGTGTTTTGTTTGGGGACACTCTTATTTTATGAATAATTTATCTGATGTTATGGATTTTGAAAACAACTGTGATCGGAATTTTATAATTTATTGAAATGAATTCATTATTTAAAAATGTTTTTTTCTTAAATTGGGCTATTACACCATTAAGCACAAAATGGGACTTTTGGATCTGCGAGGGTAAAGCGGAGTACACCCCACGTACTTGGTCTACTACCCCGATATGGGTCAATGTGAGGTTCAGAGTACGCTCTGTGTACCGAAGGAGTATGCCCCATATACACCTTCTGTTGGATTTCAGACTTTGGGCTTCGATTTTTTGGCCAACTTGTGGGCTTGAATGCTTGGGTCCTTATTGGTCTACCTGAGTATAAGTGTTTTGGGCCAAGTGAGGATTTGGACCTTAGGATAAGGCCTAATAAGGAGTTAGGCCTAATTTGGAAATTTGGGGTAATGATGGGCCTTATATAGCTTTGGACTTTTTGGATCAAGAATTAGGCCTAGGTCTTCACCCAATTATGGATAGGATAAAGTGTCCATTTACGCTAAGTTTGGGTTATTAGTCAAGGATGGTAATCCAACTATTATTTGGATGTTTATTTGTTGTGATAGTTCAACATTTTAGTGGGCCAACAGTCAGAGGTTTTATGTATGGTTCGTCAACATGAGGCGAGTTGTCCTCACTATACTCTCGGATCGATGGCACCAAGGTCGGCCCTTTGGATTGTTAACCTGGTCATTGTATGTTTGCTATGTTGTAGTGATCTGTTAGATTAACATCCTGGTAGAAAGGATGTGCTATACTATAGTGATCTGTTAGACTTGTGTGACTGTCTGTATATGCTAACTATGTTTGATTATGTTCTATGTGGATATGTGAGGCTGGTTGGGTTGAGGCGGTCCTGTTGTGTATAGAAGGCCAACAGATCTAGGGCGGCCCGAATAGACAGAAGGCCTGTGAGGCGGACCAGTCAGGTCGAAGGCCCGAAGAACAGTCCAGATAGGTTGAAGTCTCGGTGTGGCGGTTCAGACATGATGAAGGTTCTGTAAGCATGTTGTTGCTGTTGATATCCATGATTATGTGTTGTGGTGGTATTTTGGGGAAACTCACTAAGCGTTGGGCTTACAGTTTTTGGGTTATGTTTCAGGTACATCAGATGATCGTGGGAAGGAAAATTCTTGATCGTGCACCTCCTCATGTTATGTTGTTTATGATTTTTGGGAATAACTCCAATGATGAACATGATTTGAAAACTACAATGTAAACAATTATGATTTTGGTTGGTTTGCAAAAATTTAAATTTTGTTGAAATTTTATGAATGTTACAATTTGGTATCAGAGCTTTGGTTTTAGTAAATTAGAGGAACACTCGTGTGAATCTAGTCTCCAACTAAGGAAAAGATTTTTAAAATAATTCTAAAAATAGTTTTCAAAAATAATAGAGGAGGATGCAAGGTGTACGATCAACCGGAGCCAGTAAGTGACCCCAAATTACCACACAAGTTATTTGAGATTATGTTATGTTATGATTACAACAACATGCTAGTGTCAGGATAAGGATCCTTAGGAATCGTATGATAGAATTGTCTAATATTTGATGCCTTATCTTCTGTATAGTACCCTATGGATTGTTGTATGACTCTTTCGTGTGTGAACTAGCTATTGAATGAATGTGCTAAGTCGCACACTGCATGGGTTAAATGGTCTTGGGGGTAAGGGAATTGGTCCTGCTGCGCAGCTTTTGTTTGAGTCCAATTATGGTGGGATTGAATCATTTAGCTTAAGATTGTTTAAGTCAAGTAGTATGTGATAGTACTCATGCAATAGTTATCTGGCACCAATTGAAGGTTGGGTGGTAGTTAGTGATAGGATGAGTTATGTGGGGTCAGCTGGCCTGTCGATATGCATGGCCTTCCTCTATGTAGTGAGGGTAGAGTGCATGAGCATGCTAGAGGGAAGTTTATTGTTAGGGTTGTTGTGATGATCCTATGAGACAACTACGGGTAGGTGTGGAAGGTAGTATGGGCCCGTACTACTGAAAGCATAGGACCCGTGCGCGTAGCAAGGAAGTCACAACCCCTAGGGATTTGTTGGGATTTGGTTCCCCGTTTTGGTTATATGTGTTATCTGATATCTCCCTGGTGTATTTCAGTATGGTGACTACGAGGCGATTTGAGACCGGATCCGGATTGGGATCAGGAGCGGGCAGGCAGATTGGAGCTGATGAGTTGGATTCCGGGATTAAGGAGATTCTACATGGCGAGGTTGTGGCCATCGTACGAGATCAGATAGAGGAGTTATTTTGGTTTATTAAGACCATGATGATGGAGTTTTTCGATGACAGATACGCAACCGTTGTTGAGACTGTTGCTGCTGCAACCTCCACAACCATGACCGCTGTAGGTGTTGGACCGGGTCGAGTTTTTCAGTATCATGACTTTGATAATATGAAGCACCTAAATTTCACTGCAGATCAGGACCCAATAGTAGCCATGAGGTGGCTATCTGATGTTGAGGGATGCTTTTTCACCTGCTCTTACCCAACTGACCAGAATGTTAGGTGTGCTCTGAACCTCTTGAGGTCCGGAGCAAAGGATTGGTGGAGACTTGCTATGGGATCGTATTCTATAGAGAAGAGGGTTGTGGTATCTTGGGATTAGTTCATGGAGATGTTTCGTACTTGTTATGTGTCGTGTGTTGAGCGTGAGAGGTTGTCCCAAGAGTTCTTGGATCTGAGGCGGGGATTAGAGTCGGTGACGGAGATCACTTGGATGTTCACTGATGTTGGATATAGTGTCTAAGTCCATAACTATATTTGGTATGTACTTGACCCGACCCGACATGGTCCATTTGGGTTGCACTTCACCCGAACAATTTATAGATAATATTTTGAGAATAGTATAAGTTATGATTTATTAATATATTATAAGTTCTAATATATTAATATAAGATCATATTATTTAATTAGTATTGATCTATAATTAATTTAGGATTAATTTAGAGATCAAAAGTATTACTAATTAAATATGGGCTCTTATATTTATATAGTGTGGGCTAATGCTTATTTGGAATGGGCTTGGCTTGCATGGAAAGTCCATGGATACTCCATGGAGCTTTAACCCATGGATCTCATGGAAATGAAGAGACATGGGTATTAGGGTTTACATGGATGTAACCCTAATCCACCACACTATATAAAGGAGGTTTTGGTTCTTGAAATCACACTAGTTGTGTGAGTAAAGTAAGAGGGCCAATGTCAAGATAGTTGTGACTATTCTCTCAAGGTTCCAAAGTTTGTGGTGATTTTTGATTTCCATTTGAGGCATCCACACTATTGGTGCTAGGCTCTAAAACTCCAAGCAATCAACTACAACTACAAGGTAAGTAATTCTACTAGCTTTATTTGATTCAAGTTCCCCATGCCATGCTAGATAGGATAAGAACCTTGGAAAAACAATTATTTGCATGTATCTTAGTCAAACATAGATCCAAGGTTTCTAGGGTTGCATGTACACCATAGGAGTGTTAGAATGCTCAAAACGCATCAACTGAGAGTAGGGGTGCAAATGAGCCAAGCTACTCGTGAGCTACTTAAGATCGGATCGTTAAAAGTTCGACTCGAAACCGATTTTAAATGAGCCCAAGCCGAGCTCGAGCTTAATATTAAGCTTGTTTAATAAACGAGCTCGAGCTCAAGCCTATGTCACAAAGCTCTATTAGGCTCGCGAGCCTAAACGAGCCTTTATATAATATTATTTATTATTATTATTATTATTATTATTATTATATATATATATATATATATATATATATATATATTAAAATAAATACATATTAGGGGAATTATGAATTTCGAGTATTAGTAAACGAGCTTTTAAACGATCTCGAGCCGAGCTTAAGCTTATTTAGGCACGCCCAATAAAAACGAGTCGAGACCGAGCCCAAGCCGAGCTTGAATAACTCTTTACGAGCTCGAGCCGAGTTCAGTAAAAGAAAGCTCGAATCGAGCAGAGCTCGAGCTCGAGCCTCATATAACTTAAACGAGCCCGAGCCGAGCCTGACTAGGCTCGGGCTCGGCTCGGCTTGTTTGCACCCCTAACTGAGAGGGCCATGTTTTGCCTTAAGTTTGCTTCAGAGCAAGCTCAGATGACCCATTACTTGAGCATGCTCAAGACGGATATCAGACAGTTTGTTTCCACTCGACGATATGATTCCTTGTTGGAGTTGCAGGAGGCTTCCAGGCGGCATGAGCTTGAGATAGATTTTCAATTGAGAGAGTAGAGGCTGGCCTTGACACAGTCGCAGCCGGCGCCGAAGAGGTTCAAGGCCGCTGAGTCTATATCGGGGGAAAAACGAGGGTGCACTTGCGGGAAGTACGATAGGGTTCATGGCGGAGCGTGCCGATCTGGTAGTTTGTGCCACAAGTGTGGCAAGGAGGGGCACTATGTGAGGGATTGCCGCCAGTTAGCCCCAGTTCAGAGTACGAGGATTTGCTATCATTGTGATCAGGTTGGCCATGTGAAGGTCAGTTGTCCCCTGCTCGCCGCCAAGCCGGCACAGGCCCCCGCGCCAGCGACATTGAGGATCACTGATGGAAGCCAGGGGAGGGCGGAGCCCCGAGGGCTCGAGGCCGCACTTTTTAGCTCACTGCCAAGGAGGCTAGAGCAGCACCAGATGTGGTGATTGGTATGTTTCTATCCCTTATCTTGATAATTATGTTTTATGTTATGCTTATTTGTGTACATTTGTTAGGTACATTCCTAGTGAGCTCCTTGCCTGCTTTAGTGTTTTTTGACTCGGGTCTCGGGTATGAGTCGGTCCTTTGTTTCTCGATCATTTAGTAGGGAGTTTGTAATTCCCTTAGGGGAGTCGGAGTGTCCGTTGCGCGTTTCTATCGCCGATGAACATGGGGTTTCTGCTTCTTCAGTGTATCAGAGTTGTGTTCTGGAGATCTTCGGGGTATTCTTTTTGATCGATTTGATCCCTATCCCCATGGGGGATGTCTGCGTGACTGTGGGTATGGATTGGCTTAGTCGTTTCGGTGCTATGATTGATTGCGAGGGCCAACATGTGGTAGTTCTAACCCCAAGTGGGGGAGATCTGGTTATCTATAGTGACGACACCAGGATAGGTTCAGGGTTTTGTTCTGCAGCAAGAGCTTTGTAGTATATTCAGCACGGGTGTGCGGGTTAGTTAGCTTATGTGGTGGATACGCATGTTAGGGATCATGTTTCTGTTTTAGAGGCCCCGTTGGTCAGGGAGTTTGCTGATGTGTTTCCGCAGGAGTTACCCAGTGTGCCTCTAGAGAGGCAGCTCGAGTTCAGGATCGATCTCATACCAAGTGCGGCCCCGATTGCCAAGGCGTCGTACTGCTTGGCACCGCCTGAGATTCAGGAGCTGTCATCTCAGTTATAGGAGCTGCTAGGCAAACAATTCATCATGCCGAGTAGTTCTCCGTGGGGAGTGCTGATTTTATTTGTCATGAAGAAGGATGATTCACACCGGATGTGCACTGATTACCGAGAGTTGAACAAGTTAACGGTGAAGAACCGTTATCCCCTTCTGTAGATTGATGACCTCTTTGATCAGTTGCAGGGTGCATCTTGGTTCTCTAAGATAGATCTGAGGTCCGGGTACGATCAAGTCAGGGTGAGAGAGGAGGACGTGGAGAAGATCGCGTTTCAGACTCGTTATGGGCAATACGAGTTCGTGGTGATGCCATTCGGGCTCACCAATGCGCCTGCAGTATTTATGGATTTGATGAATCGGGGATGCAGGTTGATGCTCGATCATTCAATTATCGTGTTTATTGATGATATCTTGGTATATTCCAAGACCAAAGAGCAACATGAGGAGCATCTTCGCGAGCTCCTAGGGGTATTAAGGCGAGAACGACTTTATGCAAAGTTCTAGAAGTGCGAGTTTTGGTTACGAGAGGTTCAATTCCTTGGACACCTCATCAATAAGGACAAGATTTTGGTCGATCCGGCCAAGATCGAGGCGGTGATTCACTGGGAGGTTCCGAAATCTCCCCCGGATATCAGGAGTTTCTTGGGGTTGGTAGGGTACTACCAGAGATTTATTTAGGATTTCTCCAAGATTGCAGTACCCCTCACTCATCTGACGAGGAAAGGGGTGGATTTTTGGTGGCGCCCTGAGCAGCAGTCAGCATTCGAGACTCTTCGACATAGATTAAGTGAGGCCTCGATCTTGACCCTTCCCGAGGGAATTGAGGATTTCTTGGTTTTTTGTGATGCTTCCATCTTAGGTTTGGGGGCGGTCCTCATGCAGAGAGGACGAGTGATAGCATATGCTTCGCGGAAGCTGAAGCCGCACGAGACGAGATATCCCACACGTGATCTTGAGTTGGGGGTTGTGGTTTTGCCCTCAAGTTTGGAGGAATTATCTTTATGGGTTCCGCTGTACCATCTACACTGATCACAAGAGTTTGCAGAACATTATGGATCAGCCGAACCTGAACATGAGGCAACGAAGGTGGCTGGATGTAGTCAAGGATTATGACTGCGAGATCCTTTACCATCCGGGTAAAGCGGATGTGGTGGTGGATGCTTTGACCCGCAAGTAGGTTGGGTCATCAGGTGGGGTATCATGTATGAGGATATTTGTGGACTCCCCGTTTTTTAGATTGATTAGAGATGCTCAGGCTGAGGATGTTCGGGAAGAGAGCTGGAAGTTAGAGAGGATCAGGGTTGAGATCACCAGATTTGTTTTGGATAGCTGCATTTTGTTGACTCGTTGTGGTCGGGTATGGGTTCCGATGTCTGGTGGGGTTAGACAGATTATGTTGGAGGAGGATCATAAGTCTCGTTCCTCTATCCATCCGAGGGCCACCAAGATGTATCGAGATATGAGATTGAGCTATTGGTGGCCATGTATGAAGAGAGAGATCTCATGGTATGTTGAGAGGTGTTTGACCTGCAGATGGTTAAGGTCGAGCATCAGAGGCCGCATGGAAAGCTGCAGCCTTTGGAGGTTCCCATGTGGAAATGGTAGCAGATTTCGATGGACTTCATCACCAAGTTGTAGAGGACGGCAAAGGGTTTTGATGTTATCTGGGACATCGTGGATCGATTGACTAAGAATGCCCATTTCCTATCAATTCGAGAGAGTTCTTCGGCCGAGAAGTTGGTCGATGTGTATATTCGCGAGATCATTGCTCACCATGGAGTTCTGGTCTCCATTCTTTCTGACCGTGATGTTCGGTTTACCTCCCGTTCTTGGCAGAAGTTCCATGAGGAACTGGGCACGAGGTTTCCCTTTAGCACAACTTATCATCCGCAGACCGACGACCATAGTAAGCGGACGATACAGACTCTTGAGGATATGTTTCTAGCATGTGTCATTGATTTTGGTGGGAGTCGGGACTCCTACCTACCTCCTACGGAGTTCTCATGCAACAACAGATTTCACTCCAGCATTGGTGCTTTGCCTTTTGAGCTCTTGTATGGGCGAAGATGTCATACCCCAATCTGTTGGGGTGAGGTTGGTCACAGGGTCATGGGGCGGACCGAGGTGGTCCCTCAGACTATAGATATGATTCAGTAGATCAGGTAGAGATTACAGACTGCTCAGAGTCGGTAGAAGAACTATGCCGACCGACACTGATCTGAGTTGGAGTTTCAGTTCAGTAATATGGTGTTGCTGAAGGTCTCACCTTTGAAAGATGTGATTCAATTCAGGAAGAGGGGGAAGTTGGGTCCCCGATATATTGGTCCTTTTCGGGTTACTGCCAGGGTTGGTAAGGTTGCTTATGGATTGGATCTACTTGAGGAGCTCAGTCAGATTCATAACACTTTCCCCGTTTGGCAGTTGTGAAAGTGCGTATTGGATGAGGATGTGGTAGTCTCCTTGGATGATATTCAGGTTGATGAGCGCCTGAACTATTTTGAGAGGCCCCTTGCTTTTTTGGAGAGAAAGGTGAAGGTTTTGCGCAACAAGGAAGTACCTTTGGTAAAGGTACGATGGCAGCATCGGAGGGGCACCGAGTGGATCTGGGAGCCGGAGGATGAGATGCGGGAGCATTACCCGGATTTGTTCACCGCAGCAGACGTCGAGGACAAAGTCTAGTTCAAGTGGGGGAGAGTTGTAATATCCCGGATTTGTTCGCCGCAGTAGTACAGTGGGCGTACATGTGAGTACGCTAAGCGTACTAGGGCACACCCTAGTACGATGGGCGTAAACATATGTACACTGGGCGTACTAATGTCCGGGTGAAACCCTAATTTTTAGGTTTTGGGGAGTATTTAAACATCTTTATGGACCTTTTGCCCTTATCCTTTCAGCCCCCAAGTCCCTGAGTTGTTCTTGCAAAACCTTGGCCTCTTGAGTGAGAAGTGTGAGCCCTAAAGTGTATTCTTGGTGATTTAGAGACAAAGGAAGTGCATCAAGAATCTTGGAAGTTTGAAGAAAGGTTTGGATCTAGGAGTTTGGCTTCCTTCTCTATCATCTAAAGGTATAAATTTCATGTCACGACTAGGAATTCTGATGCCTTGTAAACATTGAACAATGATAACAAATGTGAACCAACAATGCGAAAGCATGTATGATGCTTATTCAATAACAACAAAACTTCAATCAAACACTTCATGCAAGCACTACAAATAGTCAACAAAGAATTGGAAACCCTAGAAATCCTGGTTTAAGTCCATTTTGGACTAGGATTTCCTTATTGGGCCCAATGGGCCAATAAGCTTCCAATTTGACTATCTTGAGCTTAGAACTCTTAAATGGGCTCTAATTGGACCCAATTCCATTTATTTTAATATTTTGGCCCATATTGGGCCTAGAATGAAATAAAACACCTTAATGGACCTTATTGGGCCATAACTAACCTAATTAGCCCTAATAAGCCATAAAAATCATTTCTAGAATTTATTTTGGGCCAAGAAGCATTTAATTGGGCCATAATATGGATTAAACACCAAAGTCCCAAAATTTCTTTCCCTTTCTCTAATTCTCGGCCCAATCTCAAGCATGAAGAAAGAAGAGTTGACTTTCCATGCTACCTCATTTTTACATATTGGTCTTCCATGCAATTCATCCCAAGTTTCCATGCACACATCACTTCAACACTCTTTATTCCTCTCTGTTTTCTACCTTCGGCCGAGAACCACAAAGAAACACACACATATCTCACTTAAACATTCACAAAGAAACTCTCTCCATTCTTCATCAAGTTTTCGAGATTTAGGAAGCTTTTCAAGGAGATTATCCCACAAATTCATCATCTAAGGTAAGATCATGCTTGAATCTATGATCTAGATTCTTTGTTTTATTCAAAATCTCTTCCTAATCTATTCAAACTCATGATCACTCTCTTAGAATCCTCTAAGTTCGAGATCTTCCAAGAAGACTTGCTAGGATCGAAACTTTCTTCATTTCTTCCTTCAAAACCGAAACCACAACTCAAGGTGAGTTTCATACCCCTCTCTTTTCGGTTTTCTTATGTTTTATGGGGGAGAATACAAGAAAATGTGTAGATCTATGTGTATGTGTATGCTATGTGTGATTTTATGCATGTATGTATGATTTTATGTGTTTTTGTGATGAACATGTAACAAAAAGGGGTGTTAACTAGAGATCTATGGCATGAGAAAGTGAACAAACATGATCTAAGTTATTTTACGCCAAACAAGTCAAGAATAATAACTTATAAGATTGTGTTAAACATACTTCAACATAAAAATCCATTTTTGGGCTTATATTGTCAAATATACAAAAATTTGGGTTAAAAGTTGCCAAATCACAGTTTCTTAAGGGTCAAAAGAGTCAAAACAGTTTCAATAATTTTTTTTCTGAATATTAAAATTTTCAAAGGACTTGAAATGTAAATTTTTAGCTTAATGGGCTAATTTTGGGCTTTTCGGCCCAATAAGCCCAAAATTGCAAAAAATGACATTTAAAGGGGCTGAAATGACAATTTATTCAAAACAGGGGATAAAATGTGTAACAAAACTATTTCAAGGATTGAAAATGCTTTTTCTTCCCAAAAAGGATAAAAAATGTAAAGTTTTTGGATTTTGGGCTAAAAGTGTAAAAATTGCAAAAAGTTGGGCTTTAACCGGAAAATATCATTCTGGAAGGGCTGAAACTGTTAACAAAATAAGTTTCGAGCTAAAAATGTTATTTCAACAAATCTATGAGGCAAAAGCGTCAAGGAAATGTTTTAAGGACCTAAAATGACTTTTCTTTTATATTAAGGACCACATTTGTTATTTTACAAAAGAAAGGGACTGAAAAGGTCAAACCACTATTTTTAAACCAATTATTTTATTTATAGAACATTGATTCAAAAACACTAATGTACGGCTTACCAAAAAAATCGAAAGACAAATACACGTATAACTCCAAATCATCGTTACAAACAAATCGATCGATCTCGAGTCGATGCAAAACAACAATCGTTAAGTCGAACTCTCCAGTAGTTATGTGTGACAACCGTCAATTTCCGGTCAATTCAAAGTCAACTGAAGTCAACAAGTCAAACCGTTCGACTCAATTTGCCCGTAGGTACTAGAGTTTACGCTATGTAATTTCTAAACAACTCGCTATTCTAATGAGAGATCATAAATCGAAAAGTGCGTACATCTAGATCTCCTTAACCTAAGACTGTGGTACGTGGCGAGCCAAACCGATAAATCAATGTTGCATACTCATCGGGAGTGTGTAAGATCCTTAAACAAGGCTTAACAGGGTTTACGGACCTTGCATTGCGAAGCCGGACACTCAAAAAGGTCACAAATGAAACCTCTTTCATTCGTTTTCACTCTATCTCTCTCTAATGTGAAATCTCTCCCAAATATCTCTTTGTATGAGAAATCTCTCCAAGAATGTCAAATCTCTCCCAAATCTCTCTAAGTATGTGAAATCTCTCCCAAATATCTCTTTGTATGAGAAATCTCTCCAAGAATGTCAAATCTCTTCCAAATATCTCTCTGAATGCCAAATCTCTCCAAGTATGTCAAATCTCTCCCAAATCTATCTAAGTATGCCAAATCTCTCCAAGTATGACAAATCTCTCCCAAATCTCTCTCAACTTTCTATAATCACTCGGGGCATCCCGACCCTCAAATTTGGCGAAAACAGCCCAAAAACGGAAGTCTACGTGAAAAACGGACTTAAGGAGCCGAAACTCCTCTTAGGAACCGAAACCCCTCTCAAGGAACCGAAACCCTCTCAGAAACCTCAACAGCCGAGACCGAGACCCTGAGAACCGAGACCTCCCGCGAGCCGAACCCTCCTGAGCCGAACCCGAAGGCTGCTCTCGGGTCGAACCTCGCTCAAGCCACCGAGATCGAGCCTCGCTCTCGGTTCCTTCTTCTGCACTTTCGGTCTTCCCTTTTACTCTCGGTCCTTCTCTACTTGTCTCGGTTCCAAGCATCAGAGGCCGAACCTTCGGCCAGATTTCGGATTTTTGACGTTTTTCACCCATTTTCAATATTTTTAACATTTTAAGCTTGTTTTTTGAGATTTTAACGCAGGATTTTCACCAAAAATCATATTTTAACATAATGAACCCTAAATATTCATAATTTAATCATATTTTCATGAAAATCCTTATTTAAATAATAAAATCTAGTGGTTGAATAATTAAGGTGGAGTGTTGACTTTGCTTTACCTTATGACACAAGCAACCACCCCCACACCCACTCTATGACCAGCCACCCCTCCCCACCTTACCTAGGTCACTTCAATGTCCTTTCCACTCAATTATCATCTTTCCCCACGTTCTTAGAGCTGGAACAACCCATCCTATCTCCTCACTTCTCTCATATGCTCTCATTTCACCAAGGATCCAACTCCACTTTTCTCTCAAACTTTCTCTATCAAATTCGAGATTCAAGGCTGATTATCAAGCTTTCTCACACACTTGGTAAGTATAATTCATCCTCTCCATGATTATTACACTTTCCTCATTCTCAAATCAATGATTCTTTACACAAACATACATCATCACATTCTTGTTAGATCTTCGAATCTACAAGTGATTCTTCAAGAGTTCTTAAGTTGAACACTTCTCTTCATCAACACTCATCTACTGAAATCACTCAAGGTGAGTTCATACCCCTACATTTCTTTTTTCAAAACTGTTTTAGGTATAAGTAGTTCCAGTTCTTAGCTTTAAAATGACTACTTGCACATCTCCATACGATTTTTCTACAATTTATGGCAATTTTTACAAAACTGCCTATCATTTCAACCACCAATCCGGACCAGTCTGTGCTTATGGACTTTTTCACCCAAGTTGGAGGTCATTAAAAATCATGATAAAAATTATGAGTAAATTTACGGATTTAGTTTTCGATTTCGTATGATTTTTCTATGACTTTTCTAAAACAGCGCAGAAAGGCTAAATTTAGTTAACAACATATAAATTTCATAAGACTTTGTATTATGTTGAGCAAGGTGTATAACAATGAGTTCTAAATATTGAATGTGTTTCCTTGTTAGTTCATCATCATAAACTGAAACTTAGTCATTCATGATAAGATTATTCATTCATTTAGAACATGTATATTAAACTATAATAAGCAGAGTTTTTGGATTCATAACACTAATGCATTTTCATAAAAGAGTTCTTATACATTACAAACGTTTTGGATAAACTATAATAGGTATAGTTTATGATTCTTCACATAACACACTCGTACAAAAAGGGTACATTCATACAAAAAGGTTCTACACTTACGCACACTACACGTAAACTTGTTAACTTAGATTGTGAGACTTTCTCTCCCCATACGTCCGAGTACGGGATCCAAATTCATGTAAGTTATAACCAAAATCTCTTGTAGGGAGAGCGTGATAATTGTGTATAGATCTATATTGGGGTTGACATCCCACACCTCGCTGCTAGCTACAGCCGGACCGGCAGGTCTGCAGGTGACAAGAGTCATAGGATCAGGGCGTCTAAAAGACGTTGTGCAGGTTACCTCTAGTCATAGTATGGTTATAGTGACTCACATAGGGAGCTAACAATACATAAAGTTTACGGGATTTTTATAAAACAAAAGGGATTTTATGTCGATTTAAAATCACTTTTTATATCAATAATTACAAATATTGTTGTGTATTTTCAGTCTTGGTATTTAAGACTACATACCATTCATTACGGGAGTTTTCTCAAATCACAAAGGGTTTTATGCCAATTTGAAACCACTTTTATATCTTTAAGTATGGCAAATACTTGTTATCTCTCGGTCTTGGGATTTAGGACTACATATACATAATAAAGAAAATATTGGATTTTCTGGATACATACTCTATCGCTTTTACAAGGAAAATAGTTTACTTCTCTAACGAAATCTCTTATGAACTCACCAACCTTTGTGTTGACACTTTTTCAAAACTACTTGTATTCTCAGGAATTCAGTGAAACAGGAAATCAATTGCATTTTGAGGATGGGACGATAAATCGTCAAATAGTTCATTTTGTATCATAATGTAATTGATTCGAATCATGTAAACATATACCTTGGTGTAACTTTTTCAATTATATTTATGATGGTTGTATTTACTTTGAGCACTATTATACTCGTTGTTGTGATACTCTACATGAAGTCCTCTACCCCCGGACGTTTCTGCCATCCTTGGTTTGGGGGTATGACAATATGCGATACCTAAGACAAGTAAACATTCGACACTTGGGCTTGAAAGTCTCAAATCATGCTTGTTGGACCTTGTAAGTCCATTAACATGATCTTTGGGACCAACGGATAATGCTTATATGTTATTGGGCCTTCTATGACCCAATTCCATGTAAAGGGACCTTAAATGGCTTCTTAAGTGCTATTGGGTCCTAATGATCCAGTAGTATTGTCATAAGGTCAAAGTAATCAAATGCGAGATGGGCCAACATGTCTTTCGCATCCCCGATAGCCTAAAATAACTCACGGAAGTAGCAGGACTTCGTACTCCTCTTCTCCTCGTTTGTTAGGCTTATGATTAATCAAAGTAAACAAATTCAGGCTGTTAATCATTAGTAATCAAGGTCGTTTGGATTAAGTGAGTGAAAACGGGCGACGCCTCTAAGGATCGTTCGTAGACTGTAGTTATAACTAGTCATTATCATGCACGGTTATAACAACTCACAAACCTTAATTAATCCAACACCACCCAAGTAATCAAGGAAGAGTAATCAAAATCATTCATTGTGGCAGTATAACAATTCGAGAAACCACTGTACTTTATGGAAAACATCGGGTTATCCGGGGAAGTTCAACATTTTCACTTGTACGATAATACTAAGTTCTTCAATTATACATGTCTTTTTGAAATCATCATGCATATATGTACGGATCTTCACACTATTTTTAACAATGGACTTTTCAGAAAATATCGGATTTTCTGGGTTTTACAAACTACACAAATCATTTTACCACAACATACTTATGAACTCACCAACATTCCATATGTTGACCGTTTTTCAAAATAACTTGTATTCTCAGGTAACAGGTAAGCCGGGGAAATAAGTACCAAGTATGTTAGGGTGTTTTGCTTATGAAAACTATCAAACAACTTATGTATGGATTTGTAATGTTAAAACAATGTACTTGATGTGAACAATTCCAGTTGTAATATATTGATGCATGGTGATGTTTATGTTATGATTCATGTATATTCATTGTGATGATATTCAATTTAAGTCATGCGAGCCCTCGGACGTTTCCGCTGTCTGGTTCGGGGGTGTGACATTTCATACCTTTATGGTTTTATTGATATATCTCTTGTTGGGTTCTTTTTATGCTTCTTTTTGGTCCCAAATGCTCCATCTTGAGCATGGCACGTTCTGGATGTCTTGATTCGTCCTTTCAGACCTTTGGAGGGGTCCTTAATCATAAAAATGAGGTCCCAATGGCTAAAAGTGTTCCATGCATATGGTAGAAGGGTCTTAATGGATTAAGACCTTGTATTAAGAACTTTTAGACGTGTAGAGTCATAAAGTTGGAGACTTTATGACTTCCGGGTGCATTTGGACCCTGGATGTGGGTCAATGTGAGGTTCAGAGTACGCCCTACATACTGAAGGAATACACCCCACGTACGCCTTCTGTTGGATTTCGGACTTTGGGCTTCGAGTTTTGGGCCATCTTTTGTGCTTGAATGCTTGGACCCTTATTGGTCTACCTAAGTATAAGTGTTTTGGTTCAAGTGAGGAGTTGGACCTTACGATAAGGCCCAATAAGGATTTGGGCCCAATTTGGAAAATTAGGCCAATGATGGGCCTTGTATAACTTTGGATTTTTTGGATCAATAATTAGGCATGGGTCTTGGCCCAATTATGGATAGGATAAAGTGGCCAATTACCCTAAGTTTGGGTTATTAGTCAAGGATGGTAATCCAATTATTAATTGGATGTTTATTTTTTGTGATAATTCCGGATTTTAGTAGGCCAACAGTCAGAGGTTTTCTGTGCGGATCGTCAACACGAGGTGAGTTGTCCTCACTATACTCTCAGGTCGAAGGCACCAAGGTCGACCCTTTGGATTGTTAAACTGGTCATTTTATGCTTGTTATGTGGTCATTGATCTGTTAGATTAGCATCCTGGTAGATAGGATGTGCTATGCTATAGTGATCTGTTAGACTTGTATGATTGTCTGTATATGCTACCTATGTTTGATTATGTTATATGTGGATATGTGAGGCTGGTTGGGTTGAGGCGGTCCTGCTGTATGCAGAAGGCCAACAGATCCAGGGCGGCCCGGATAGACTGAAGGCCTGTGAGGCGGACCAGTCTGGCCGAAGGCCCGGAGAACGGTTCATACAGGCTAAAGGCCCGGGGTGGCGGTCCAAACATGCTGAAGGTTCTGTATGCATGTTTGTTGTTTTTGATATCTACGATTATGTGTTGTGGTTGTATTTTGGGGAAACTCACTAAGCGTTGGGCTTACAGTTTTTGGGTTATGTTTCAAGTAACTCAGATGATCGTGAGAAGGCAAAGGCTTGATCGTGCACCTCCTCATGTTATGTTGTTTATGATTTTGGGAATAAATCTGATGATTAGCATGTTCTGAAAACTACAATGTAAAAAATTATAATTTTGGTTGGTTTGGAAAAATTTAATTTTTCTTTAAATTTTATGAATGTTACAGATTCACCCACCCCCTGATGTTCAATGACAGAGTATTCATTGGAGACCGTTGATGACTCCATCACCCTGAACTTCATTGTCGAGAATCTTAGATAAGACCTCATTGTTTCCGGTATCTACTAGAAATCCGATAGCCCTACCGACAATGGCAATGAAATTGACTCGTTGGAGGTAGCGGAGCTTGCTTCACAAGAGAAATTGGAGTTATGATTTGTGACAACCACATTTAGGTCGAAGTCTCCTTCCAATCGACGATGGCAAATGGGGACTTGTGTGTGAATTTGGGTATCACACCCATTTAATTTTCTTTTTTTGTTTATGTAATCAGCGAATTCTCTTTGAGAGATATCAATTTCACCTGGTGGCTGCCTATCATCCGAATTGGGATTTGTGGAATGGATGTGTTGATTAATTGGGGTGGGATCGGGCCGATGGACGAATTGAGTGAAAATAGGCATGCGAGTTGGGCTAATAGAATTAGGTAAAGCTAACGGAAACCTATCATGTGCAACCGCCATGTTGGAATTATTGGTGGGACTTTTTGGCTCCAACTCCCTATGTGCCCAATTGTCTTCATCATTAGTTGAATTATCGCCGATTGTATTCGTCGGAATCTAAGAGCCACCGGAATTGCTATCATCTCACCTTCTTCCACATCATTGATCCAGATGTCGTCAATACCTTCACTATCATATTCACATGCAGATTGATCATTGATTTCTTCAACATCTTCTTCAAACTTTTTATTTTTCTCCTTTTGTTTTTGGGGTCAAACTTTATTTAAAAATCCTTTTGTTTATGTGGTCAAACTTTGTTTAAAAATCTTTCAAACCCATATATAAACAACTAGGTTATAACCCGTGTACTACACAGGATAACGTAAAATAACTTTGAAAGTTAATAAATCTTAAAAATAATAATATATTTGTCAATAGTAATAGTAGCAACAAAATAAAACACAACCATTATGATGAGATTAAAATTTTGATTCTCCTGTCTTTCAGCAAGCAATTATAATCTCTATTTGAAATTAGCAAAATGGTAACAAACATTAGTTGACCATTCCAATATAGCAATGTACTTCTAGCATTTTTTCTAACAACAACCCAATCATTTTAATAACTGACTTCATCTCTTTGGATTAACATTTAGCAACACCAACAGGCCTTCATAACAATCAAATAAAATTTCAACATTTTACATATTACACAAAGAAATTGAATGATTAAATGTTGATTCCACGCTTTTATCTTCAAATACTTCTATGTTCTTCAATTTCAAATGTGCTTATGATCTCTAAAATTTGTCATTTTTCTTATTGCACAATGCAACATATTATATATCAATAAGGAGGTCATTTATTGTAGGATTCTAGAAATCATTGTTTTCGGGTCACAAATATAGCATTTTCGTGTGTGTATCATCTCGTTTTTTGCATTCTGGTCGAACTAAGAAGATTGGCCGTGGAGCGAAAATGGAATTGCAATGACATGTCTTCTTGATGTTTGGCAACTTTATAACTTTGATCCTTATTAGCTCCATATCTTTCCTTATACCCTTCAACTACCGATTTATCTATAAAAAATGATTTCAAATGAATAATAAAACCATGATTTTAAAGGCGTAATAAAAAAAAGTAAAACTCGTAATTTAAAGTAGTAATAAAAAAAATTATCTACCTGATAGAAATCTCGATGATTCAAGTTCTACCAATAGCTCAAACGCAAGTGTTCATGGTGTTTGAACATGAAAAAAAAAAGAATTGTGTTTTACAGTCCAAGAACAGTAAAAAATGAAGTATAATGCTTTTTCTAGTAGGTTGCAATAAAAAAAAAATATTTTTCTATAAAGTAAGATGCTATAAAATGCTATTTTTAGTCCAAAAAACAATTAAAAAATTTTGTTTTAAAGTCCCAAAGCAATTAAAAAAAGCTTTGTTTTTCACTCCCAAAAGTTATTCTAACAACCGGTTAAATCTTCAACCGAAGGTATCTTGAATTTGGGATCTTGACATTTTTGCCCCTGGTTCCCTTAATGAGTGCTGGCAGCTTATCGGTCTCCCTTAAATATATGATTTTAAAGGAGTAATAAAAAAAATTAAAACTAGTAATTTAAAGTAGTAATAAAAAATATCTACCTGATAGAAATCTCGATGATTCAAGATCCGCAAAAAGCTCAAAAGCAAGTGTTCATGTTACTCTAACATTAACCTTCATTTTATTCTAACTTCTAAAGTCAAACAGACTTGTAACCGATATGATACCGAAAACAATCAATTCTACATGGTAAGATCGAAGTCTGGTACTTTTGTAATCCATGGTTTTGTAGTTGAAGTGGAGGAGCTTTTAATTTAAGATGACATATTGTTGATATGAGCAGACTGATCCTGGAATTTAAAGATTACAAAAGTTAAAAAAAAAACGCTACATTTTACAAACATGGGTGATGAAAAATACTAACTATAGATAGACACAATTAAGAAAATCAAAAACTATACACTTTCACATTTTTTAGAAAAAGTTAAAACATACGCTTTCATCTTCTTAATCACATCACCTTCATAACTATTAAAAAAATCCAAAAACAAAAACAAACAAAAAATCAATCCAAACAACAAAGCCCTCAATGAAAAATAGCTTTTAAAAAAAGTAAAAAAAAAAGGCATTTGGAGTCACTTGTTTTGTTTATTACCAGATACCATGAAGGACAGAAGGAGTCATGTTTCTTTTGAATCCAATAGCTACTTTCAAAGAATGAAAGCACTCAGAGCCAATTGATATTTCAATGTTGGTGATCCTTTCACTCATTTTGATCCAAATAAACATATTACTTATCAAAAATTTTAAATATTTGCATTTTGAATAATAGTGAAAGCATGAGCAGTTACAGAAATTATCTATTTGTAGACGCCCTATTTTGAACCGGAAGACTCACGGTAGCCCTGCACAAAAAAAAATTAAAATAAAAAATAAAAAATAATAATAATTGGACAACAAATACACTCGGAAGGATAATTTTCAGGTATGATCATCAAAATCACAAACCATTGGTTGTAAAAACTGTGAGAAGAACCAATAACGCCTTACCATTAATCCATTTAATGAAATCATCTAAACCATAAATGTTATAAAAGATTGTCATTAGGGTAAATGTTCAACCAAACTGAAGCTGACACGAAGCAACATATAATCAATTCTATGGATTTTCAAAACAAAAGAGACATAAAATAAATGAATTCATGTGTTATAAGCTTTGGCTAGCTATAAAACCCATGAATCTATAATATATGCTTTTGCTATTAATAGAAACAAAGAATTTCCCAACAAGCTAAAGAAACTATGAATAAATAAAATAAACTTGAGAATGATAATTAATTACATAACTGAAGCTAAACTGAATCTTTCAACTCCTGCAAGAGAAATATTCACTACAAGGAAAGATTGATCAGACATACATGGTATGGAGACCAAACCTATGAGAGAAAACATTAAGGACTATTGTGAGACAGAACAAGAAAAATCCATTAAAATTTATACTATATATGAATTATGAAGTAGAAGTAGAAGTTAAAATCTCTTATCAGTCGCGAGCAGCATACCTGTAATAGTGTTGCAATGGTACCAAATGAATTCCACATTAACGGAGATCTTGAAATAACTCTCTCTTCTAAATAAGAAACAAAAATACATAAAAAAAATTAAAAAAATAAAAATAAATAAACGTTACAGAATGAGTGCAGCCACAGTACCAAAAGAATCGCATACAGATGAGCTAAATCATGCTTATATTCATAAAACCTAATCTGTGAAGACTATTAAAGTAGATATTAACATCATCTCTTTCATACTCATTCCAAATAAAGATAGACACAAACAACGCCTAATCTTCATATAATCTAAGATTCTCTCGAGAAAATGAAATTGTTAGTGTCTTTCCCCATCAATAGCCCTTTGCGTTCCGATCGAGTACACAGTTCCCAAATTAGAAAACGCAAGTGATCAAATTCACAGACATACGCCTCAAAAGTCAAAAATTCAATTAAGCTTTCATGTTCTAAGAAAATCTTACACTGCTTCATCTAACTAAATTCTGAAAAACGAATAAAATTATCACGTTATCCATCACAACGAAAGTGCACAAAGTAAAACATACCTTGGAGAGTTCGAGAAAAGCGTTTTTGCGAAGAGCATGACTACTAAGATCGACTACCAATTGCTTGGTTGACTGCATTTTTCGATCGATATTCTGATTTCCTCGACGCCGTTTGGGAACACAAACAGATATGTGGTAATTTCACGTATGAAAAAAAAAACTCAAAAAAGGGTCTCCGTTTGGGAACACAAACAGAATATTGATAAAAAAAACTTAATCGCGACTCCAAAACCAATTACAAAAAGAAATTACACCCAAATCGATTATAGCTTAGTTCAAATCCAAAATCAAAGGCTAATTACCTGGCGTTTTGACGTCGTTTATTGCAACGAACCATTGATGGAGATGGAAGAGGATTAGGGTTTAAGGGGGAATCTACCTTCTAAGAATCGGTGATTAAGTTTGGATATGACTGATTTCTTGCTATGGAATTCTTGATTTCTTGCTATCAAATTCGGAACTGATAGCCGATAATTTTCTATATCGATTCAAACTTCAAACGCTGAAGCCGAAGGGTATTTGGGGAAATTCATTTTGGTATTTTGAGCGGAATAAATCCATTGGGAGGGGCTGATTGAATGTCACGTGACAAAATTGCTCTTATTTATTAGATTAGGGGATTATAGAAAAAAATGAAGGATAATATAACATTTTATCATAGATTTAAAAATCTAGTTTTATCTTGTTAAAAAACCGAATTAATAAGACATATCCAGACCTATTTTATTTTATTTTATTTATTTTTTTAAAATCCAAATTCCTTAAAAACTAGTTTCAGATTAGCTATAGTTTATTTATTTTTATATATGTGATCCTCTGGTTACAAACTAGGGGATTATATAGATCTCTAGGGGTGAGCATAATAACCGAAAAACCGAACCATAACCACGTTAACCGATATAACCGAATCATAATAACCGAACTGTTTTAAAAACCGTGGTTCGGTTTCTAATTTTTGTTAACTGATAACAAACGGTTCGATTATGGTTTTATAGGTTAACCGAACCACTAACTTTATATTTTAATACATAAAAATTATGAATTATATATAAAATAATATAGTCAAACTTATTTAAGACCCATTAAAATTTTAAAATATAATTCATTAATCCTCACTTATCAGGAGACAAACGTGCAATCAAACCATCAAAGGATGATCACGCAGATCATGTAGACACACACAATTTTCCAATCATGCATTGAGTTAGATTATTGATTAATGTTGTAATTCTTAATCGACTAATTCGATAATTTGTAAACATTATTCACAATTAGGTTAATCTTCACACTCATAATCCTAATCGGAGGCTTCTCACACCGTTAATCCTAATCAAATATTGTTTTGACTTTATAGTTCTATTCGAATGATTTTTTTTTTTTAAATTTATAATCAAAACTTCTAGGTACATTAAGTTTTTTGTTATTCTTCATTTTGTGATATATTAAGAATGTATTTTTTTTTAAATTTCTTTTTTTAATTACTGTTTTTGACTTAATCACATTGAATGTATATGAGTGATTGACTTTTTTTTTTTATCTAGATAACACGTAATATAAATGTTTAACTATTTTATTTTATAGTTTTTGATTTAATCGCATTGAACGTGTGTGAATGTTTGGCTTTATTTTAATGTTAATATCAATTAGCGATATATGAAGTTATTAATGTCAATTTTTTTTAATGTTTTATACTTTTTATTAAATGTTTTTGATTTTGAATGTGACTATGTGTTATCTTACTCTCAGTATCAAAGATATACATTTTATTATATTACTATAAGCTAGGTAACAAACATTGGTGTCAATGACTTTTTGTATTCTCTTTTCATTTTTTATGTCACTATACTTTCGTCATTTATATTATTTTGAACATTATGGTTAACCAATATTAACCATTAACCAAAACTGTTAACCGACAAAAACCATTAACCATAACCAATATTAATCATACCCAATGGTTACCAAAATGCATTAACCAATCATAATGGTTATGGTTCGGTTTTGATCAAAAACCAAACCAAACCGCCCCATACACACCCCTATAGATCTCTACTGACCGATTGTGGCCCAACTCACTGAGCTTCCCACTTTTAATTCCAATAAATTGTTATGTGATGTATAATTTATAAAGAACCATATTTTTTTGTAAGAAAACCCTCTAGAGAAACGAATTAAAATCATGTTTATAGTGTAATACATCTTCATTTTATATCTTATGATATATTTATTTTTTATTATTAAAGGTGTTCATTTTTATAAATAAAAACATCTTATAATTTCAGTTTAAATCCTCCTCTCATCTTGATCAAACGTTAAAATATAAATGGAGTATTACCGACAATGGAAACTTATCAATAAAATATTTTTAATGTGCACTCGGATTAACTCTCTCTTCGGTCTTCCAATAACCTTCCCCTCTAGCACAAAACATAAATGTCGACCTCTTTTTAGGCTACATGGTTTGGTGATGATTTTGTTTATGAAAAGAATATATCATATAGGCCTCACATAAATTTTTATCATTTTTACCACAATTTATTTTTATCATTTTTACCACAATTTATCTATAACTAAAGTGTGATGATATTTTTGTCTACCACTCTTTTCTAATGCATAAAAATAAAAGCTTGTAACGCAGGGCTTCATTCTCTTCATTTATTATTATCAAACGGCAAAAATAAAGAGAGAAAATGGCAACAATATGCCCTCGGCAAAAGAAGAAACAGGGTACGGTCACCACCGGCAATAATATCCACACGTGGGTTTGCCATCAGCAAAAACTGCACTACACAGTGCAGTGTCGGAAGCAAAGACAAAATATGTTCGTTGAAGATTGGCTTGTATTGACACTTGAAATATTTGAATTTTTGATAAAAGAAAAAATACGTTCCCTTTAAACAATAATATCTTTAATCTATAATCGCTTTGGAATCTTTGAGTTTTTATGACATGATAATATCTAAACATAAAAAATCAAGGTTCTAAAAAATATGTCATCATTATGGCTCTAAGGCTAGTGGATGTGGCATTCTTCTTGTTCGGTGAACTCAATAAACACCAGGCCTAGGCCTTGGCAAATCGGCTAGGATAAACCGATGAGAGAGAGTGTTTTTTTTTTCTTTGAACCTTTGTATTACTTAAACATCTTTTTAAAAAATTACCCTCTTTTCGAAAAATACATAATTTCAAAAATATAACTGTTTTTTTTTTCTTCAAAATTTCAAAATTTAAACCCTCAATCTTCAACTATAAATATCATCATCCTTATTCACTCTTCACCATATTCAATATCATCATCCTTATTCACTCTTCACCCTATTCAAATCTCCTTAACTCTATTCTCTTAACTTTCTAATTTTTCCATCTTTATATATATTAAAAGAGAAACCTTAAGGCATCATCTTCAACAATCAAGATCATTCACTGTGTTTTCTTGATTAATTTCAACCCTTGGATCATTTTGATGATGTCACCATAAAATTAAATTAAATTAAATTAATATTGACTAAATTTGAAAGTTGGACTAATTGATTTAATGTTAATATCATTTATAAAAGGAATGTATTCAACACATTTAAACCTCATCATAATTATTGAAAGTAAATTTCGGTCCTTCCTAATTAAAATCACGTTCATAATTATCACTTGTCGTATATATTCTTTCAATCCATATCTATTATATAAAACGTATCTACAAGATTATGAGATATCGTTGTTCAATTTAAAAAATCAAAGAATTCGAAATTTGTCACACCCCAAAACCAAAAACGGCGGAAACGTTCTGGGGCGGAGGACGTCATGTACAGTATCACAACAATTAAAAGTAGTAAACAAGCAACAACATCATCCATTGCATTAATAATATAATTTTAATACAAATGTTATGTCAAATTATAATAGACACTAAAGTATAAACAAAATGAAAGACGAGTCTTGATCGAGCTCTATCTTCTCTAAACCTTGCATCGGTACCTGTCTATGGTTGACTTGAGGATACAAGTTATTTTGAAAGAGAGTATCAGCTTTAAAGTTGGTGAGATCATAAGTATTTTAGTATCTTAATTTGTATGTAAGTATTTGTATGTATATGAATTGTAAGTATTGAAAATGTATATGAACTGTAAGTATTAAAAATGTATATGAATTGTAAGTATGAAAATGTTTGTAAAACAACTATAAACATTTGAAAAACCCTAGAAATCCTTATGATTCCTACTATTATAAAAAGGAGTCTTCTACCAAGACTTAACTGTTCTAAATGTAGCCTTCTACCAAGGCATCTAGTGTCTGTGTGTGTGTCTCTTGTAAGAGTGTGTATTTTCCCAAGTCTGACTATCATTAACCAAAAATATAGTTTCTACATTACCGTGCGTCGTGTGAATGTTCACGAAGTGAATGTAATGGGAAAATGAAATAGTACTATGGTGTAGTGTCGAACTACAACTGTACCAATTACCTTAAGTCTAGGGTAATTCTTCTAAGTACTGTAGTATTTGTAATAAATAACTACTTCTGTACTCCTATTGCCTTATTTGAAGGATAAGGTATAATGTGATGGCTAGATCCCAGGCTAGACGCTCCCTTGTCAAAGGGATTTTGAGACCTTTACACGCCCATGCATATATGCATGCCGTGACACATCCACATTACTATGATTATGTATACCCAATATAACTATCACAATTGCGTTGTGATTCATCGGTATAGTTAGATCCTGAACTTGTTCCATGCTATAGCACCTAGTGATGTCTGTCCTATCATCGTATATGTAAACGTACTCATGTAAGTGTAATCATGTAAATATACTCATGAAGATGTACTCATATAGATGTATCTATGTAGATGTACTCATGTAGATGTATCTATGTAATAGTATAGTAATGTACTATATGCACTAGCTATAACGTGTGTTCTCTCTCTATCTAGCATGTATAGTAATGTACTGTGTGTACTAGCTGTAATGTTTGTTCTCTCTCTATCTAGCAGGTATTGACTCATGAATGAACTGACTCATTGTATGATATTGTGCTCTAGTAATAGTTCTAGTATCTTCCTAAACTACCCATATGGTAGCTTACTAGTAATGTAACTGCTACGTATGAACATGGATGTATACCCTTGCTACCCAAGGGCATTGGATGAACTGGAAGGACCTTTATGACTATATATGTACATATGATATATAATTAATATTTAAACAACCTTCGGACGGATACCCGATGTCCCACCAGACCACATCTCAAGCGCGAAAAGGAAATAAGGTAGATAGTCTTCCTAAGTCTTTTAAACATTTCTTATATATCGATACATATATAGGCATGCAATTGATAATATAAAAGCATAAAATAAGTTTTGTAAAACCTTTGAACATAATTATTATCTAAGAAAAGATCGAGTTGATGTCAATCTATAAAACGGTTTGAAGGCATGGGTTTGATAAAATAGTTTAAGTATAAAGGAACATTTGTTTGAAACACAATTGTAAATGAGTTTGAAATGAAACATATAGAGTAAAATGTACAGTTTAATAAGGAGTTTTAAACATATAAAGTGTTTATGAAAAACATTTGAAGAAAACTGTTTGGTAAAACGGCTAATGAGTAACCAATCATTTGAATGCTGTTTATTAATCACATATGATTGATATAATAACTAACATGATTCTACTTGTACCCCCCCCATAAAATATTTAAAAACATTTAAAACATTGATTAAGGGGTATGAACTCACCTGTTGCGATTGGATCGGAAGGAAGTGTCGGATAAGTGCTTGGTGTCAAGTGAAGACTTAGACACACACACAGATCCTAATTACATATGAGGACATATGTATATAAAAAATTAGTCTTTAAACAACTAATAAATAAGTCAAGACACTCTAGGACATGACAAACACTTTGTATAAGTGTTTTAAGTGCTAAGGAGTGCATCTAAGTGTTGTAGGGAAAGGCTAGTATGATTGGGGTTCAAGGAACACTCTTAAAATTAGTTTACTCCCTAAGGACCAACACCCCTTGAGTTTACGGTCATAAACTCTTGAGTTTTACGGTCGTAAACTCCTAACCTTTTGACCATTTGTTGTTTTGAAGTTTTCTAAGCTATTCCAAGCATTCCTACTTCATGATTTAGCCTTAGGAAGTGTTGTGTGGCATCAAAACACTCCTAAATGGAGTTTACGGTCTAAGGACCATTTCTCCATGAGTTTACTACCTTAAACTCATGAGTTTACTACCTTAAACTCATAATTTTGGTATTTGGTGGTTTTCAAGTCCTTAGCTCAAACATGGCAATAGTCTAGGTTAGATTTAGACATAAGGAACAACCGTGGGACATTTATGGGACTTTTACACATCATTTGGGGTGTTTACAGTTTTGGGAGATCCCCAAACCGTAAACACATAAAAATGTATGATTTTGGTGCTTTTTGTGTGATAAACTCATCAAGGATGAATCTAGACAAGTCCCTAAGGCATTGTGAAGCATCTAGGCACCCTAAGGCACTATATTTGGTGTTTACGATTTTGGGAGCCTCCCAAAACTGTGAACACCTTGTTCTTGGTGTTCTTGGGACTTTTCCTTGGTATAAACATGTATATCTAGCTTTAAATGACTCTAGGATAGAAGTACTTACATTGTGGAAGCTTGAAATGAACTTATAGTCCAAGAACACTAGTGTGTGTTCTTGGTGTTCTTGGTGTTTTGGAAAAACTAATCAAAACACAAAAATGGATGGATTAAAGGATGTACAAACACTAGATTAAGTATTAAACCAACTTGAAATGGTTAGAACACTTACTAATTTGAAGATCTAGGGCAAAATCTAGGATGATACTTGAAAGGATATTTTGGAGTTTACTCTTTTGGGTATTTGGGGAGTAAACACATAATGGCTAGACTTGGGGAGTAAACTCATGGATAAGCATGAGTTTATGGATTTTTGGGATGATTTTTCGACCCAAACAAAATAGTTTGGCCGGGAACTTCTAAGACACGAGGTGTTTGCGGTTTTTAAAATTCAAAACCCGAGACGACACTTTCTTTCACTCGTTCGTTTAAAAAAAGAATATTAAAATAATCAAATGAACTTTATTTTTCCCAAAAACAAGTAAAAGTGAACTTGACTTATAATATGGAGTGATTGACTTTTAGGGTTTGACCGAATGAAAATTTCGAGTTGTCACAAAATTTGATATCTTTTCCATAATCATTGTTGAAAGTTATGTATAAATCATGTGCTACTGTTCGTATATTATGTTTTCTTCAGAACCTTTGCAGCATCACATTCGAACAACATCACCCTTTGTAGCATCACGTTCATCATCCAGGTTCCTTCTTTAATATGATGTTCTTAATTTTTATTAATTGTATTTGATTTTTTGATTCTCATTAGTGTTGTATTTGACTGTGATCTTTGAATTCAGGAATAATCTTGATTATAAATGTTAGTATTAGTTTTTCAATATTTTATTTTGTCTTTTTAACCTTGCATTTGATGTTGCACTCTACATGTTTGATAAAATGCCCATGAGAAAAGCATAGTGACTTTTGATTAATTGTATGTATGTATATGTGTCTTACGTAATTAAATTTTCCTGAGATTGTTTAGATTGCATGGTAGTTGATGATTAAAAAATACCATTTACCCTTCATCGTTTTTAATTATTAATATTACGCTGCTATTAATTTGACATATTTGTCCATAATTCTTGGTTTTTAATAGATTTAGTTAATAGCAATGTACTTTGGTCTTTAATCTATAATGTTTTGAATTGCAATTTCTAAATTTCTTTTGAGTTGTTATAACTGTGTTCAGTGGATACAAAGTGCACTGTAATTTCTATTTTGTTTTTAACATATTTAGTTACTAGCAATATGCGTATGTGTTTTTTTATTTAAAAAGCCAAAGCTTTTATTTCGACATTTTTCCCTAATCTGTCAATGTCCTTGAAAGGTCATATCTCAGTCATGGGAAAC
Organism: Lactuca serriola; assembly: GCF_051521515.1. Classification (NCBI taxonomy): domain Eukaryota; kingdom Viridiplantae; phylum Streptophyta; class Magnoliopsida; order Asterales; family Asteraceae; genus Lactuca; species Lactuca serriola. Next base: position 63,757,735 of record NC_136412.1, on the reverse strand, counting down.
TCTTTTTGGTCCGAAATCAGTGAACAAAGTTTTGTATTTAAGACAATTAATCTTGAAATCTTTATATATATTAAAAGAGAAACCTTATGACATCATCTTCAACAATCAAGACCATTCATTGTGTTTTCTTGATTAATTTCAACTCTTGGATCATTTTGATGATGTCATCCTAAAATTAAAATAAATTAAATTAATATTGACTAAATTTGAAAGTTTGACTAATTGATTTCATGTTAATATCATTTATAAAAGGAATGTATTCAACACATTTAAACCTTAACATAGTTTTTGAAAGTAAATTTCGTTCATTCCTAATTAAAATCACATTCATAATTATCACATTTCGTATATATCTATTATATGAAACTTATCTACAAGATTACGGGATATCGTTGCTCAATTTAAAAAAATCAAAGAATTCAAAATTTGATATCATTTCCATAATCATTGTTGAAAGTTATGTATAAATCATGTGCTACTGTTTGTATATTATGTTTTCTTCATATCCTTTGCAGCATCACATTCGAATAACATCACCCTTTGCAGCCGCAAGTTCATCGTCTATGTTCTTTCTTTAATATGATGTTCTTAATTTTTATTAATTGTATTTGATTTTTTGATTCTCATTAATGTTGTATTTGACTATGAACTTTGAATTCATGAATAATCTTGATTATAAATGTTAGTATTAATTATTTAATTATTTACTTATTTAGAAAAATATGCGATATGATCAACTTCGTGATGTTGTAGCAATGAGAAAACTTGGATGAGCAGGAAGTGAGATAAATTTATAATTTATTAACTTCAATGAGAAATTAATTAATTATCGTTTTGTTATTGAGTTTGAAATACAACAGGGATTATATGAATGGATCCTAAACGTGCAAGAAATGATACAGTGGTAGTAAAGAACATTCCTTACTACAAAGCAAAGACCAAATTAGAGACAGAAGTGATGAAGCCCAATCCACCACCATGACCTTAAATTTTATTTATTTATTTATTTATTCTTTTTTTTGGGGGGGGGGGGGGGGGGAATCAGTACAAACAAAAGTTTTTTCATTTATTTTTAGTAATTTACATATTTGGTCCTGTGTTTAGTTGATTATTTCGGTTTTGGTCCCTGAAAGAATCAGGTTGCAGTTTTTGGACCTTGTTTCACTGTTTCATAAAACTTTTATGATTGCCTTAGTTAACAAGTTAGATGTTAGTTTTTTTTTAAATGACCATTTTGCCTTTGGACCAAAACTGAAAAAAAAAGTAAAGCATAACAACAAAATTTATATTTTTCTTTTTTCTTTTTTTTTACTTAAGTTTATAGTAGATTAGATTTTTGGTCCTTGAGTATACCTGATTTTTTTTTTTCAAAAGGTTCTGAGGGGCGTTTTTGGTATTTCAAGGTCAAATGCTGACTCTAGTTGAGTACACACTTCTATTATACCGTGCATTCTTACCTGCCCATATATGGTACCGATTCTTTTTGAACAAAGAATACGGGAGCCTATTTTCATCTTTCACAACATGCTTATATTTACCTTTAAAGCTCACATCAATTGTTGAGAAGGTATATTTCTTATTCTTATTCTGTTACTACCTGAGACATAAGAAAACTTTCTAATGAGGGCGTTCATGTGTTTTGTACAACGCATCTGTTATATTATGCCATGTCCTCTCTTACCTTGTCTATTGATTTTTTACAAAGATATACACACACATTAACATCATAATTTCATTATATATAACATCTAATTTTAACATTGAGTTTACTGTTTTCGAAAATAGGATCATAGTTACCAATTAAAAAGATGAAACCAAGAAACAAACACAACATCAAAAAAAAAAAAAAAAAAAAATCAAAAACAACATTATACATCCAAATTATAAGTACTCAACAAAGAACCATACAAATGAGTTAAAACATATAAATTCGAAAACAATATCAAACTTACAGATTAAAAGGATTTAAGGAAGAAGTACATACATTATTCGACTAATCAGACTGATGGGATGGTTGAAGTTTTTTTGCTTTTGTTTTCTGCAGAGGAATTATGACAGAATGTTTGTATAAATCGATTATTAAAAAAGTTTGAAATATATATACAAGCCAATATGATGAAAATTAGCAGGTAATCAATTGAAATCTCATTTAAACTTAAAATATAAGATATCATGCTTGAAAGTATATTGGTTCATAATAATATCCGAAACTTTTGAAATTTGAAATTAATAGTTTCCGAGATTTCAACATATAGTATATTTGGAAATCAATTTTGAATGAAAATAAAGTCTAAATTTAATGTTTACATTAATAAGGAAACAATTTTGTAGTTGTAAGTTTGAAAAGAATTCAAGTATCATTTTCATTCAATTCCTACATTTAATTTCCTAATATAACGAATGAAAATTAATATTGGTAACGGAATCTGATTTTGAAAACTTCAAAATCATCGCGTGGGGCTTCAAAACAAACGAGTTGACTTATTGTTTGATCAAGGTGACGTAAGCAAATTGATTTAAGGGTGTAAAAACTATAAATAAAACACAATCAACAACCCAAATTGTTTTAGATGATGTCATAAGGTTTTTTTACTAATAATATTTAGAGATTAGAGATTACATTAGAACTCCTTTGACCTTTGTTTTTTTGTTATATTGGGATCAATCTAGATTTATACAAATATATAGTCCGCACATTCAATTTTGCATTAAAACTAAGATATAATCTCTATATAAATCTTATTATATAAAATAAATCGATGATACTGAAATCAATCGACATATTAAACATATTAGATTGGATATTCAAACAAAAGACGCATAAAACAAAAATTACTCTTACAATTGACATAAAGTTAAGAAAGAGGGATCTATCTTTCAGAGCGAAACTGGGTGAGCCCATAGAATTCGATGATGCCTATCAATATCAAACATAGTATTCAACTATAGAATATTCAATAATCATCTTTTCATAAAAGATATTATAAAATATTTATATACCATTAAAAATCGATTGTAATTTATATTATATTCTGTAAGCTTAGGTGACCACTTGACTGACTCGCTCATCCACCTGATCCCTTGTAATAAACCATGTTATGAAGTTGGATCAGTGCAATAGATATTTGAGTAAATTATACGAATGGTAACTGTGGTTTAGGGTAATTTGTACGTTTAGTCCCTAACTTACAGTTTGTTTTTGTTACGCGTTTGGTCCATGTCTTACCTAAAAAGACTATTTTGTCATTGATTTTTTAATTTATTTAAATAAGCACACCCCGAACTCTATTCCTCTCATCTTACCTTACATATTCCACCATTTTTCTTTATTTAAATAATAGTTTTTTTAGGTAAGATAGGGACCAAGTGCGTAACAAAAACAAATAGTAGAGACCAAACGCATAACAAAAACAAACAGTAGGGACTTTCCGAGTTAAAAAAATTAGTTAAGAACCAAACACGTAAATTACCCCAAACCATAGGAACCATTCATGTAATTTACTCTAGATATTTTGTGCCATGAAAGTTACTATTTCTAATTAAATACATAATCGATCATGTCAATTCGGATATTATTATATATTCGAGTTACACTATATATAAATTTTATTAAATATTTTGTATTCCTGAAGATAATACCAGAATATAAAAAAAAGATATATATCATACCCACTAACATCCGCCGTCATGATCGTTTTCAACATTTCAACCATATCCTTAAAACACATAGTATATATGTATATGCATACATATAATTAAAGTTACACCGCAACTACTTAATTGCACTTGTGAAAACACAAGAATAATTCGAAATAGTTTTGAGAGAAGAAATTAATTAAATGGGTTCATTAATGGCAGGTTGGGATTCACGAGTTCGTGACCCTAAATCCAGTAAGTTTTTTCTTTTCTTTTATTGTTTTAGCAGTAACTCGATCGTGGAATTTCATGCATCAAAATCATACATGTTAATTTGTCGAATTTTAACTATGGAGATCACTTCTGACTTCTTTTAGTACGCATATATATATGCATGATGATTTACGCATGTTCTTTAATCTCACTTCTGACCTATTTCAGTAAATCTGAAGAGGAACTTGTCGATGACCAACGAAGAAATCGCAAATTATTGGAGATCAAAGAAGAACGACGAACAAGTACATGCAGGTGTTCTTACATCTTGTCAGACGTTTTCGATGGAAAATTATAAGGTGAATATATATGATATTGGTGAGAGATAAATGTTAATTATATTATAACACTTTTTAATATACTTTATCAACTAATTAATATTGTTTTCTAACAGAAAAATGAGTTGGAAAAAATATATGGTAGATCAAATTCCCTTCCGATCACAAAAGAATATTCCGTTATAGAAACTTCAGAAGAAGAAGAAGAAGACGAGGAAAAACTTTTCAAGAGCCATGGCTGGTAATTTATTCTTTATATTTCCAGGTTTTGTTATATTCTGAATAATCCATTTTTTTAAATTAAATACAAATTGTTATTAATATATGTATGATCATATATATATACATGCAGGTGGATTAATAGTAGATGGGCGTTTTTAAATGAACCACCTGTTATTGCATCGGAAACACCTGTGGTCAGATATGCTTCACAATTCCATGTTGCTCAAAAGCACATCAACGCCTCCGACCACCATGCTGCCACCAACGGCATTAGAACTTGAGTTTTAACTTTTTTTTGTAACGAAAAACATATACTATATAATGTCATATGTGTGATGTGTGAAAATTTGGTGTCGTTTTGGTTTATGAGTTCATAAGTTATAACTTTTAAAAATGTTTAATGTATTGTAGTAACTGTAACGTATTGTCAGATGCTTTTGTGTTAATATATATGTAACGTTAATTTATACGAATGTATTCAAGCCTATCTATGGTGGTTTCATGCTCGAATATGTTATTGTGTGTATGTAGTATGTACGTACTTTACATTTTTCTTACTGTAGCAGATAGCTACATATCATAAAAACCAACGGTTCAAACCATGTGTTGGGGAATTCTGTATATAAAAGTTAAGTGAGGATGAAAACAGGAATGGAATATAATGGAAGCAGTCTAAATTTGCTTTTTGGTAGAAGAACTATTAAAATGCAAATGCATGAACCATTAGGATCTTTTGTATTTGAATATTTTATTATTTTAACCTTCTAAATTCTAATTAAAATAATTTTAAAATACATAGATTAACCAACATTAATATTCAAAAGGTTTCATTTATTCCTACCCCTTTATCACTTATTTCTACTCTCTTATTTCTACTCTGTAATCATTTTTTAATCATTGTTTTTACTAATCATTTTACTTTTCTTTACTAATCATTACTAATTAAATTATGATTACATAATTATTATTAATAGTTTTTTTAAGATATTATTTTTATTTCAATTTTAGCACTCTCATTTTTATTAAGCTTACAAAATATATACAACTCATTTGTATAAGCTTACTACAAAATATATTATCGTCGATGTAATATTATTTATTTAATTTATTAAATACTATTTTTATAAAATATATGTAAATATATTTATTCAATTTTTTTAAAAAAAAGTAAAACACGACACAACAATAATAAAATAATATTTTAACACAACAAATAATAAAAAATTTCAAATATAAAATAATATTTGATGCAAAAGATAATAAAAAAAAGGTTTAAATACATTGGAATTTAGTCTTTAATATGTATCCAATGTGTTTCAGAAGTACGAGACCTATGTTGATTGTATAAATCAAAACGCGGTCAATACATAGTTTGCCATGTAGATGCAGACAGACTTCTATGGACATTCCAATATGTTGTGGTAGGAGGCATTGGGTAATTTCTTTTCAAAAACACCGACATATAATGAATATCGTTTACAAGTACCAACGTAATGGCTCGATGGGGTTGAAACTCTTCGGGACCTCTCCAAAGAGGGAAGCATGTCGTAGATTGTTCGTAGCTTAAACAATGAACGATTACACCAAACTTGTTGGCAATCAAGTAACAGTCAAAGGCATATGCAACCAATGTCGTCGGGAAGGTGCAGGTGACTGAAACCAACATAATGACCGGTATACCTCATTGAACCCGTAAGTAAAAACTCTATGGTATGCGTAATATTGACTCTCTAATTCTTCAAGCAATTGTTTTCGAATATAAAGCCACTGATCTTCATTATACCCCAAACAAACAGCTACCGCTCGAAACCCACAATTTCCATCACCTTCTACATCATGTATATCGTCGATGTAATCATGAAATATATCTGGAATGCCATTCATTTGGAATGGATAATGCCTTTGGGGTTCATCATTTAAGTCAATCCCACACGAAAAGCTATGCTGTTGGGGTTCATCATTTAAGTCAATCCCACACGAAAAGCTATGTCTTTCGGGTTCTTTATTTAAATCCATGCCATTAAACTCCGATGTGGTTGAGAAGCTGCATCTACGAGGAGCATGATTTGGAGGATTGACTTTATTTTTCTGTTGTTTCTTCACACTTGGTCGTCCACGTGTGTTTTTTTGAACCGTTGGTTCTCCAACATCAGTTTTATGCGGATCATATATCTCTTCTAGCTTTCTCCTATAAAACATTTTCTCGGCTTTTGATTGTTTGTTGAAGTTTTCTTTATATTTATCCACTACATCATCGCAATTAATATCGTCGTCAACTATAGATGTCGTATCTGAAATATCAAGCTTCCTCCAAAAGATATCTATTGAATCCAAGGGTATACTTTCACCTGTATTGAAATATAAAATAATTATTTATCTAATATTTAAAAATCTATTTGTATGTTGGTAGTTGGACATACTAACCTAAAATCGAGTAGAAAGAAAGCATGCAAGCACATGGTAACCCACAACTGTTACGTAGTTTGCAACCACAATTTGAGGAGTCTAACATTAAATCACCCAACCTTTGAACCTCTCCTAATATTATGTCTAAAGCTTCGTTTGAAACATGGCCCCGCAGCAATTGGAAACACGATAAGTTGAGGTGATTGTAGCGAACAGTCAAGCTATTTTCAAAGCTTTCGTAGATCAAAGTAAGTTGTGATTGCACGACTTGATTAATCCGTTGCACGAATTTATTAAGATTAGAGTTTGAAGAGTTTAAAATTTTCTTTAACTTGGAATGTTGACTCTCCGCTCTATTGGTCGTGTTGTTTCCAAAATTGAGATGTTTATCAACCAAAACAGACACAAACATTTCCTTGTACTTGTTTAACCATGTATCATCTATGTATCTCATAACACCTGTGAAGTAAAATAAATAAACAAAATAAGTACATAAACAATAATATGAAGGTTATGATTTAGAAATATAGTTAATAAACAAACTTACGTGGATACTTTATCAACATTGATTGTAGTCGTTTGTAGTTTTCTGTGTATGTCATCAATGTTGGAGACTCAACTAGTAATTTCCATAGTATTCTAATGTAACGTCCCAAAAATTCATGAATAAAAATTTCTTTTAAAACATTACTAAAACCATATTTATAAAAACCGCATCATACGTCATAACATAATTTCTGAGTATTAATCCAAAACATAATCTTATTATCAGAGTAAACATTCCTAGGCTAGCTGACTATGGTGTGTGCACTGCAATCTCTTCGAGCTCCTCCTTTGAAAACCGAGTACCTGAAACCAAAGACTGAAACCGTAAGCACGAAGCTTAGTGAGCTCCCCCAAACTACCACATACCATACAATAACATATAAAGCACATATTGGGCCTTTCCCACTGCATCAGACCGAGGTCCGGAAACTAACTGGGACCTTGTCTCCTGCATCGGACCGAGTCCGGACTAACTGGGGCCTTGCCCCCTGCATCGGACCGAACTCCGGAAACTGACTGGGACCTTGTCCCCTGCATCAGAGCGAAGTCCGGACTAACTGCATCGAACCGAAGTCCGGAATTAACTGAACATAACATAACATAAACATATCAACTAGCATGAACACACATATATTGCATACTGCATCGGGCCGTAGCCCGGAACACATAACACATAAATCCGGTCTGAGCCATGAAGGAATCAAACATACTATCTATTGCATCGGGATGCTGACCGACAATTCCCTGAACCGCTACTCCATTAGCTCCCCGAGCTACCAATATCAAAAGATATATCACTTAGCTTAACTGATCTCCAAAAGTCAACTATGTCAACTCTGGTCGAAGTCAACCTTCCAGGGCAACCCTACTCGCCGAGTCTGCCTACTGACTCGCCGAGTTTATTAGCTCAGAATCCTTTCATTCGCGACTCGACTCGCCGAGTCAGCCCCTGGCTCGCCGAGTCTACTGATTTCCGAGTCCTGACCTGCCCAACTCACTGACTCCCCACTCAACTCACTGATCCGAGTCTTAACTCGAAGGGTTTGGGGTTTCGCGACTTGACTCGCCGAGTCCAAGAACAAACTCGTCGAGTCCAAGGCAATCTTCAACAGACTCGCCGAGTTGTTCTTCCAACTCATCGAGTTGCTGCCTAACTTCATCCAACTCGCCGAGTCCACCCATGTGACTCGCCAAGTTCCTACGCGACTCTAAGACTGATATCTAGCCTGACTCGCCGATTCATCTCCCAGACTCGCCGAGTCCATACGTGCTTCCTCATAATCTTGAGTCACAGAGCTACTCCTTTGCTCTAAACCAAAGATTTGGGTTTCTATAGTCCATTAGCAACATAAATTTGCTACCTTTACGTGCTTCTTGTCCCCTAATGCCAAAAACCAAGCTAGAAAGGAACTTAACTCATGGGGGATGGCTTTTGCATAGCAACTAACAGGGTTTTCTACACCTATGATCCAAATAGAGCTCAGATCTGGAGTTTCAAATCCAAATCTAACTTGTGCACCAAATTCTCATCACATACTCTCAAAGAAACCCTAAAACTCCATGAAAGATGGATCTAGAAAGGGGAAATCCAAGGATAACGATTCATTACCTCCAAAACGTCCTCCTACTGAAAAGGAATCTGAATCTCCACGAACCTCCTTGGTCCAAGCTTCTTGACCTTCAAGATTTCTTCACAAAACACTTAACAATGCCCCAATTTGATTCCAAAGGCTCTCACTCACGATTCTAGGGCTTCTAGATCTCAGAGAGGAGTAAAGAGGCTGGGGAAAGGGTGTGATGTTCCTTGAATAGGGTGCAAACCCCTAGATTAGGGTTTTTCTCATTCAGACCAGACTCGCAGAGTCCATTCTCCGACTCGCCGAGTTGGTCACTTACTCCTCGATCTGGATCCCGCTCGGACTTGTCGAGTTTCTCCTTGGACTCGACGAATTGACCCTTTGACTTAGGGTTTTCTTTCCTTTCTTGGACTTCCTGATTTTGGGGTGTTACAACTCTCCCCCACTTAAACTAAACTTCTTCCTCGAAGTTTCTCTACGGCCAATCGCCCTGCAAACTGCTGTCAGCACTCTGCTTGGTTGGCCTATCATCCGCTGACCACCTTTGCTGGCCTTTCGCCTGGCCATTCTGACTAACATTAATCTTTGTGGATAATAATCTCGGGTCAACCCTGACCCTGAACATTCTAGGAACACCACTTACTCGACTAAAAAACCTTCTAATACTCCTCGAGTACTTATGCTAAACACCCTAAGGGTTCACCCCTTTCTTTTCCTTACACGATTTCCGGCCTTTCCAAGGCAAAGCTCCATAACCAACTACTTCTCTGACACTGTGAAGGACCCATCCTTCATCGAATCCACTACTCCTGCTATTCCTAGTACGGGTCATTACCGCTAGTATCCACTGGACACTTCCCGCTACTATAACTTAGTGTTGAGTACCCATCAATCAACTAGTCGAATTCTACCATAGTCTGCTTTCCATTACTGCCACTGACTGAAAATTTCTACTGTCCCTTATCCGCCTTCCGGATGAACCGAGACCACCCTAGTCCCTACTGATGTCTCATATTTGGGTTACCGGACTCCTACTGGTTACTACACCCCATCGTAATCTCCTAGTCGCTTTCAGCGACTTCTGAAGATACCTCGACTATCTATAACTGTTCTACCCACTCTGCCACTCATACTGAATCGATGCTGTTGGAACCAGCCTGCTTATCTCTCATCTGACTACTCAACTTCCAATAACTCGAGCCTTCCATCCAGAAAGAAAGGCTACCTGCCTAATTATCCTTGCAGATCACTTATACTTGGCAAAAGACTCAACTGATCCTGCTGAGAGGGACTTGCCATTTCAAATCGACCAACTATACCGTTAGCACTTGCATTCCAACACAAATACTAATACTGGCCATCACACTGAAACTATCCGAAACACTGAACTGCCAGCAATACTGAATTGCCTGAAACACTGAACTACCTGAAACACCGAAGTGACTGAAGCACCGAACTGGCTGAAACACTGAACTGGCTGAAACACTAAACTGGCTGAAGCACTGAACTGGTTGAAACACTGAACTGACTGCAACACTGAACTGGATGAAGCACTAAATTGGCTGAAACACTAAACTGGCTATATGGCTGCTTCCCACAACATCTCAAGACCCTCGTGGTCTCCAATCATTCGTCGGTTATCTGCAACATCAAGTTCCAACTCAACTGTGGAGCCCAAGGACTCCTTACATAGTCGCTCCCATGACATCTGAACGAAATCTTTCTCTAGAACTAGTTTCTACTAGTCATCCTGACACTGTGACTCTAACAACCTCCCGATCCAACCGACCGGGTCCATACGTCGAATCCCGACATCATCAAATCCAAGACTAAAAAATGGTGGCTCCCAGACTAACGGTAGCCCTTAACATACACGAACCCAAGCGGTCCACTGCTTCCCTGATCTCATAACTGTGGTGACGATCCACTGACAAATCGCCGACTTAACCAGAACTGAACCATTTGGGAAATCCGAAATCTAACCTGTGGATTCCCATATTCTCAATGTTGCACCCGAATTGGTGGGTATTACTGCTTTCCCCGCGTCCAAACAACGCGCTCATGCTGCCTACCAACCTGGTAAATGCTACAGTTACACCCGCAGACTTACAACTCTCTAATACTATCTTGCTGCTAGTGAATGTTACGGCTACCCCCGCAGACTTACAACACTCTACTACTATCTGACTGCTAGTGAAGGCTATGGCTACCCCCGCAGACTTACAACACTCTACTGCTAGTGAATGCTACGGCTACCCCCGCAGACTTACAACACTCTACTGCTAGTGAATGCTACGGCTACCCCCGCAGACTTACAAAACTCTACTACTAACTGGCTGCTGTTGGAAAAATTTTGCGGCTTCCCCGCCGCTCTACCATGCTCTGAAGGCTCACTACAAGAAAACAGCCATTTAATGACGCGTAAACAATGACACTCGCTGATAGACGACACGCATTTGTAAGTTCCCTAAAAGATAATGTCAGTTTTGCAAAATTTGAAGGATAGAGGGCACGCATTTGTGTGCGCCCTAAAATTAGTGTCAGAAAAGAAAAAAAAAGAAATACGGAGGGCGCCTTTCATAAAATATGTGTCATGTAAAGGTGCCGCTTTATAATTTTTAAGTGAAACACGCGTTTTAGGCGGGAATTGAAATCGACGAAAATTACCCCCGCCTATTGAATCCTAAAAATTAACCCCCCCCGCCTCTTCTACTTAGCAAGAAAAAGCCCTAGGTCCCTCATCTTCGTCTTCAGTATCATCAAACATCTTGTTCAAGAACATTAGAAAAACTCACTCACTCAGTGCTCTTTACAATCGATCTGTTCCGCGACCTCACGTCGCCTTGCCGACAAACTCCGCTCTCTTTTCCTCCGATAAGCGCGACTCGTCTTTAGAAACCAGCCTTCCTTGTTTCCGCTATTTTGCCCTAGGTGTGTTCTTTTCCCCAAAAAAAATTATCGCCGCTCTTCCTCCCCTTCCTACATCGAGCGTTGCTTTCTTCAATCCCTTGGACTCCGATCGCCGCGACCTGTTCCTTCCCGTTTTTTGATGTCGATCAAAGCAACAGGCAATCCATCGTTGGAGTTTTGTATGGCGTTTTCTCCACGCGCCCTTACCAGAAGCATGAAAAAGTCGAACATGCAATTTCTATCTCATCTGCTTCACAAAGGCGACTGTTCGCCTGGATTGTGTTCTTCCTCCCTAAATGAAAACCCTACATCTTTCTTCCTCATCTGTGCACCACTCCTCCTTCGTCTGTCTCTGTCGATGATAATGACATCTTATGTTCAAAGTCGGAAGTTTGTGGTATTAATTCATCCCTCTTCTGCAAAATTACTTGTTTAATTAGTCCTCCATAATATAGCAATAATGTGAACTATTTTCTTTAGCTTCATTTGAATTCAGATTCTATTCCAATATGTAATTTGCAAACTCATATACACTTAAGTGTGCATCATTACCTCTTTCATTATTCACTTCTTCATTGCAGCTTATATTGTTTTTGGAGTTTACGCTCTATTTGTATATATGCACACAAAGTGTTTGTTAAAATGCTTAAACGAAATATACCCTGTTATGTTTTGTTCTTGTTCTTGCTTCTTGTCATATTATTTTATTGTGTGTTTGGTGTAGTGTTATGGTTTATATAGTATATGTTGGTCCCCGTTTCCATATGTCTTGCTAATTATCTTTTGCTACTTCTAGTGGTCTAGAAGGACCAATACCTGAAAGTCTTTCTTGTTGAGAAATTTAACAAAACTATAAGTTAAACATATACTCCCTCCATAAGATCTTCAGTTCTTAATTTCTATTCCTGCAGTAAGTACTAATCAACATGTCTTTATCTAATCTGTGTGCAGACAAAATTTTGATTTAAGTGGAGAGGGATTTCGTTTTCCAAATATGAATAGGTTGACAAGCATGAATAAGTTGTAAGTAATAGGGTGTAGAAATCTATTAACAAGACTTTAATTTCAAAACTGGTACCTTCATAAACTTTGGTGGATGTTACAGGACGTTGAGAAGCTGATTATAACTGGGAGTATTCTGGGTTATATATCACAAATGTTCAATTTAAGACATCTGTAAGTCCTCCCTCTTTAGTCCATATCCGTTAGCGTTATCTTATATATTTCCACATGATAAGCTTCTTTGGTTTCTATTTAACTTTCCTGAAGTATTCTCTATATCTATTTTCATATACTTACAATGAGATCTCAGTTTGAATGGTGGTATACCAGATCTAAGTAAACTGAATCTTGAAAGAATGTAAGAAAGATATGCATTTACTTTTTCCCTGTATGATTATTGATTTTATTTAAAACTATTATTTCTCTTTATTTCTGAATCATATATGTTTGCAGTAGTATTCTACGAGTATCTTTGATTTAGTGAAATGACTTGACTAAGTATCTGACTGGTAACTCCTAGACAACAGTTTTCCTACATGGATCACCGGTAACACAGGAAGCATGTGGTCTGCTAATGACAATGTTGCAAATTATATCAAAACAAATGCATTTTTACTCACTATGAATGGCTATGAACTTTATACGAAGGCTCGCCACACTCTCCTGTCTCTCACTTACTATGGTCGTTGCTTAGCAAATGGAAAGTATACTATGACTCTGCATTTTGCAGAGATAGCTTTCAGAGATAAACAATCTTACTAGAGTCTTGGAAGACATGTTTTTGATGTTTATGTTCAGGTTGAATATTCTTTTTTCCTAAACTAGTGGACTATTTTTTTGTGTTTCTTTAGTCTTTATATCCCCTCTTTTATACACATTCATAAACACACAACATCCTTTCATGCACTAATTCCATACAGAAGGGTAAATTTGTCCTTAAATCTCACTCACTAGACATCTTGAAGAAAATTTAGATGAGTGGTTAACAGAAGAGCTGGAGAATTACACGGAAGATTATTAAAAAAAAAAGTGTTGTGTTGAGTGTATATTCTTTTTGACTTAATATGTGAGTGTATATTCTTTTTGACTTAATGCACAAAATATTAAATGACTAATTTACCCTTGTTGTTGTAGGATTTGCTTACTTGAATAGCCACGTACCAAGGTATCTCCTTTTACTGGATTATTTAGTGCCTTTTTTATTAATAACTTGTGGTGATGTTTAGCTATGTTAATTGTATTGAAACTTGAAATGTTGGGATGGACTGATGGGTTACAAAAGAATATTGCAATTCAACTGAGACTTGAAAATTTTAAGCACTCTAGCAATAAAAAAGATGCATTTTCCATTAAAATGGATTCTTTAGTGCCTGTTTCTATTTTTGTCTTTACCTGTTAACAGGGACGGATCTTATAAGGGACTAGGGGGGTTCCATTTTAAAAAAAATTATAATAACTATAGATTATAAAATTATCTTGGTCCAATTCAAATTATAACTTTTGTGTGCTTCTGATCTGATTCTTATCGACAACCAAAACTGCTGATTTTTATTTTCTTGGTATGTTATATTTTAATTCCCATAGAAATGCATGTCATGTCAGGTATTGAGTTGACAAGAGTAGCTGAAAGAGCAAGGTTGTGCACAGGAGGTGGCTATAGAAGCAGTGTCAACGATTATTCATCTCAAGGACAATTTAAATGAGTAGGACAGCAAAGTGGGAGATGGTGACTATGGATCAACAGTAAGTCTAAGTCCACATCCAGATTTTGGTATTATCATCTAAATTCTAACATATATATATATATATATATATATATATATATATATATATATATATATATATTAATTTACAGATGTATAGAGGTGCAACAACTATTCTTCAAGTGTGGATACAACGAAACAAAGCTGCAACTGTGAAGCCTTATAAGTGAGTTGGTAATTTTAATTCTAGATAAAATTACAACTGTAGCTGTATATATAAAATAAACTAATGAGTTATTAAAACAGAGACATGCGGGAGACATCAATGAAAGTTCTTGAATCTGGCTGAAGAGGTCTGTTATTTTTGTTGCTTTTTTAGTTGCTAATAATTTTGATATGTATTATTTGCAGTTTGCTACATGCTATAACTTTTATCAGTCCACACCAACAAAGCTGGCTGGAGAAAACTACTTCCTCCATTCAGGGCAGGTTAGTAGTTTCTGTGACACGCAAATGTGTGTCGTCTTCCTTTATGACAGGACCTTTCTTGATACGCATTGCGTGTCGTAAACACGCGTCGTAATTGTGTGTCGTAAATGAGCGTCGTCTCTCTGTAACACCCAAAGTTTTGAAGGCCAAGAAAGGAAAGAAAACCTTAATTTTAAGGGGCGACTCGGCGAGTCCGAGCGGGATCCGGGTCGAGGAGTAAGTGACCGACTCGGTGAGTCGGCCAAGGTGAGTCGGCGAGTCTAGTCTGTGCATGGAAAACTCTAAATTCGGGACTTGGAGCCTATATAAACGTCTTAATCTTCTTCCTAGGGTTCCTTACTGCCTCCTGAGCCCAGGATACCAAACCCTAGCCGTCATATCCTTTGATTGAGCCATTTGTTGCCTTGGAAGGTGCATTAAAGCTTGGAGAAGGAAGAAGGAACTTGGAGGAGCAAGAAGGGACTATAGATCTGGGATTGTGAGTTCATTCTGAGCATTTGGAGGTAATAAACTAGTTCCTGGACCCTGTTTGCATCTAGATCTATGTGTGGTTGTTGGGGCTTTTTAGCCATAATGTTATTATTTTGAGTTAGAAGCTAGATCTGAAGTTGCTACTTCAGATCTAAGCATATTATGGTCTTGAGAAGCATAAAGTAGCAGCCCTCGAGTTGATTATGGAGCCTCCTTGCCTTAAAACCTAGTTTATGGTGTATTTTGCTTAGATCTCCTTCTCTACACGTAAAGTTTGCAACTTTAAGTGAG
The DNA here is from genome assembly GCF_051521515.1 of Lactuca serriola. Taxonomy (NCBI): domain Eukaryota; kingdom Viridiplantae; phylum Streptophyta; class Magnoliopsida; order Asterales; family Asteraceae; genus Lactuca; species Lactuca serriola. The sequence continues at coordinate 63,741,931 of NC_136412.1, read as the reverse complement.
GAATAGGCTTGGGAAGGGTAGATCTACAGATTTGAGTCCCTGCATGACTCAAAAGTCCTCTGCATGTATGAAGGACCAGATGGACTCGGCGAGTCCTTTGGGTGGACTCGGTGAGTCCTTTGGGTGGACTCGGCGAGTAGCTTGAAGATGAGGAGGAACTCGACGAGTGGGATGAACAGCTCGTCGAGTTGGATGAAGTTAGGCATGAACTCGGCGAGTTGGAAGAACAACTCGACGAGTTGGATGAAGATTGCCTTGTACTCGGCGAGTCTGTTCTTAGACTCGGCGAGCCAGGTCGCGGAAACTCAAACCCTTCGAGTTAAGACTCGAGTCAGCGAGTCGAGCAAGGACTCAGTGAGTTAGACAGGATAGGATTCGGGAATCAGTAGACTCGGCGAGTCAGGGGCTGACTCGGCGAGTCAAGTAGCGATTGGAAGGACTTTGAGCATAAGAACTAGGCAAGTCAGTAAGTGGACTCGGCGAGTAGGGTTGACCTGGAAGGTTGACTTTGACCAGGACTTTGACTTAGACCAGAGTTGGCTTGGTAGTCTTTCGGGGGTCAGTTAGACTCAGTGTTGCATTGTTATTGGTAGCTCGGGGAGCGGGTGGAGCCGGAGTTCAGAGAGTTGTCGGGCAGCGGCTAGTGGGATCATCAGCAAGTTCAACCAGTGTAGGTGAGTTTCCCTTTGTGTGAATGGGTCTAAGGCCACAATGCCGGCCCATGTAGTTATGAGTAGAAGACCCGGGGGTTAGCCCTAGGCACAGTATGCTAGTATGATATTCGGGACGAGGTCCAATGGTAGACGGCGGGTGCCCAAGGAATGGTTTATGTGATAAGTTTATACTTGTTGTATGTGTGCTACTTGTATGTGCCTGGTAGGGAGGTGAGTGTGGGCGAGGTCCCGTATCTCACCAATAGCAGAGTGTGGATGGTGTTCCAAATCTCAGTACCAGCAGAGCAGGGGCGAGGCCCAAGTTAGGGAAGGAGTGAGGGTGGGCTGGGCCCGTACCTCACTATTAGCAGGAGTATGGACGGGGTTCCATGACTCATCAGTAGCAGGACATGGGCGGGGCCCAGAGATAGACGAGGCCTTAGAACAAGATCCGTTAGTATGTGTTTAGCTTATGTGATGTGATGTGATATGCTTATTTGCTATTATATGTTAGTGGTCGGGGCCCTGTGACAGGCGAGGCCTAAGTGAAACAGATCTGTATCCGAGCGGGGCTCGAAGCGAGGCAGGGCCTGGAACGGCGGGGCCATTGTAGCGGGCGAGGCCCGAGGTAGGGGGCGAGGCCCAGGATAGGGGCGTGGCCCAATATGTGCAGTATGTGGTTATGCATGGTATGTGGTAGGGTGGGGAACTCACTAAGCTTCGTGCTTACGGTTTTCAGTTTTGGTTTCAGGTACTTTCGGTAGCGGAGGGAAGAGCTCGGGGTGATCGCATGGCACACACCATAGTTTAGACAGCCTGGGAATGTTTACTCTGATAACGAACATGTATTTTGGAAACTAATACTCTGTTTAAGTTTTGAAATGATGAATTTGCTTAAAGTAATGTTTTATTAAAAGAAATTTTTAGTCTTGAATTTTGGGACGTTACAAGTTGGTATCAGAGCCTTGGTTTGAGGGATTCGGGCATACTCTCGGGTGTGCCTGAACTCAAACTGAGGGGTCGGATAAAAAGTTTTTAAAAATGAAAAGACAGTTTCGTAAAAAGATTTTTGAGAACTAAAAACAGTTTTAGAAAAGCAAAAGAATTCAAAAAGAAAAAAAGAACTTTGAAAAGAGAAAAGGGGTGTGGTGCATGCAATCAGCCGAGCTCAAGTAAGTACCCCAAAATACCCATACAAGTTTATGTTATGATTATCAGTTGATAGAACAGCATGCTAGATTAGGACTAAGGATCTAGGAATGATGCCTTATGTGCCTATTATATGTGTTTGAGCTGCACGATAGTGCTGATTAGACAGTAGTAGGATAACATGTTTAGGTTATGCCTGAGTTTATGAGTTTGTGTTGCATGCTAGTTTAGATTCTTGCTATTTGGATATGATTGTTTAAGTATGTTGTGGTTAGATTTTCCCCTTGTTCGAATGTTGCTTGCTTTGTGCATTGTGGGATTTTGAGTGATGGGAGTTAGCCATTACGTGGATACGTCACGTCACATGTGATTAGGGTTGAATAATCTCAGAGTGTTGGATTTGGCCCTATTGCGCAGCTCTCGTTTGAGTCTAACCGTTGTAGGGACGAGTCTTTTACTCGAAGGATTATCTGAGCCTCATCACATGTGATGGTATCCAGGTGATGACTAATTGGCATCGCGAGGAGGCCTTCAGCAGCTGAGGATTGGTTTGAGTTGAGTCAGAGGTTTCCCTAGGGTCAGCCTAGGATAAGGTAGTGCTGGGAGCAGAGGTAGTAGAAAGGGACCTGGTGGAGTCAAAGCAATTCCTGAGGAAAGTACGGATAGATGTGGAAGGTAGTATGGGCCCGTACTACTAAAAGCAGAGGATCCGTACTCGATTCGGGAAAGGCCAAGAGAAGACCGGGAACCTAGTAGGGAGCGTGTTTGGTCTCGCAGCAGTGATGAGTTTTCTGATAGTGGATGTATTATATTTTCAGTATGGTGACATTGCGAGAGAGACCAGCGGGCGGATCAGGCGCCGGAGAGGGATCAAGCTCGGGTTCAGGAGCCGAGCAGCTCGAGGAGCGAATGAGGGAGTTGATATCCGCCGAGGTTACGCACAGTATTTTGAGTCAGACTCCTGTGATCTTTGGCACGGTCAAGGAGGGTATATTTGAGATTTTGGATGAGAGGCTGGGAGCCTTCCGTACTGAGATGATGGCTTTGATGGGAGCGCGTACCTTGACATTTCGGGAGTTCAGGGCTTGCGGGGCACAAGATTATTATGGGGCTAGGGACCCCATCGCTAGCAGCAGATGGTTGGCTGATGTTGCCAACGCATTCCGTACGAGCCGGTGCCCTGAGGGGGACAAGGTCAGACTCGCTTCCTGTCTTCTGAAGGACAGAGCGAGGGATTGGTGGGAGGAGATTGGTCATGCTTTGGGGGATGACGCCGCGTTGGACGTGATGACCTAGAGCGATTTCTCGGCCAGGTTCAGGGCGGAGTTTTCGCCAATTATTGAGGTGCAGCAGTTGGCACAGGAGTTTTAGGACTTGACGCAGACCACTGAGACTGTGGCGGAGATCACCGCCAAGTTCAGGGAGAGGGCTCTTCTTGTACCACAGTATGTCACGGATGAGGAGATGAAGAAGGCCCGATACCATGAGATGTTGAGGGATTACATCAGGGAGTTCGTGAGCAGATCCAGCTGTAAGACGCTGGAAGATATGATTTCTCAGGCTAGAGAGAGGGAAATTGATTTGGAGCAGATTCAGAAGAGGAAGTCGGATGAGGTTCAGGTAGCTGCAGGTTCGGGCAAAAGGCCCAAGGGATCGGATTCGAGGTCGAGGGATTTTCACGACCGCAGCCGGTGCGGGAAGTGTGGCAGGGCGCACGGGGGCACGTGCAGGAGTGGTAGCGGTGGTGAGTCTGGCTGTTTCAAGTGTGGTCGGACTGGTCATTTCAGCAGGGATTGTACTGTTACCACCTCATAGGGATCAGACCTGTTATGTTTTCACTGCAACCAGCGGGGCCACAAGAAGGCCCAGTACCCCAGTTTGTTTTCAGCAGGGTGGGTGGTGGCACCTGCCCCTGCAACTTTGAGGATCACAGACGACCGTCAGGGCCGTGCAGAGGCATCTGCGGTAGGAGGCAGAGCTCTTCAGATGACTACCTTGGAGGCGCGATCAACACCGGACGTTGCAGGTATGCGATTTCCGTTTTCAGTTCTTTTATTTGTGCATGATTATATTGTTGGATTAATGTCTAAGTCCATAACTATATTTGGTATGTACTTGACCCGACCCGGCATGGTCCATTTGGGTTGCACTTCACCGACACAATTTATATGGATAATATTTTGAGAATAGTATGTTTATGATTAATATTAATATATTATAAGTTCTAATATATTAATATGGAATCATATTATTTAATTAGTATTGATCAAGAATTAATTTATAATTAATTAAGTGATCAAAAGGAACTAATTAAATATGGACTCTTATATATATGGAATGGGCCAAGTTCATTTAGGTTGGGCTAAGCTTTCATGGATTGTCCATGGAGTGTTTAACCCATGGATCCTAGGAAATGAAAGGTCATGGGTATTAGGGTTTAACCCTAATGCTCCACACTATATAAAGATGTCCTTGGTTGGTGAAATTGGCACTAGTGTGGTACACTAAGAAGGGCTAGCCAATTTCACTAGAGAGAACCAAGTATCCATATTCTCTAAAGTCTTCCAAGGTGTTTTGGTGATTTGTGATTCCATTTGAGGCTTCCACACTACTGGGGCTAAGCTCTTAAAGCTTGAAGACATCAAGCTACATCAAAAGGTATGGCATCTAACTAGTACTTTGTAGTATAAGAACTTCATAATATGCTAGTTAGGATTAAAGCCTTGGAAAGTTCTTATTTGCATGTATTATAGAGAAAACATAGATCCAAGGTTTATAGGGTTGCATGTACACCATAGGAGTGTTAGAATGCTCAAAACCCAACAGTGGTATCAGAGCCAAGGCTTATTTTCTTGTTATACTTGCAAAAGAAGCTAGCAAATCGAGTTTTGATGCTGTCTGCCCAGCAGACTCGCCGAGTCCAAGGCAAAAAGCATCCAACTCACCGAGTTGGTTCGTGCACTCGACGAGTTGGACCTCCAGACAGCATAAATTCAACTTTTTTGGCTGGAATTGGACTAGGAACATTACCCTAAGTTGTTTTTGAACTTATAAACTTGTTTTTGATGTGGTAATGTTCATGCTAATCCAATTCCAAAGATAATTGTCAATAGATTCATGTTTTGTATTAGTTTAAGGTTTAGACTAATTACATGAAAAAGTTTGATTTGAATTATCTTGTTCTTATGAGTTGCTTAGATTAATAGAAAAGTTGAGTGAAATAGTTGTTTTCAATCCAAATTAATCTAAGAGTTGATTCTAAAACGTGTTTTTGTAACTTGTCCTCAAGTTATATGAAAAGTCACATTTAAGTTTCATAAAACTCATAAAAGTTGGCAAAGGTTACAAAAGTTGAAGAGTCTTGTCCTCAAGTTATGGAGGACCAAGAGTCCCTTCATTAAATAATAAATTAAAAAAAAAGTGTAACCTTAATTAATTCCATAAGTTATAAAATAAAGAAAAGTTAATTCTTTTATTAGTTTAAAGTCTTCCATAACTTGTCCTCAAGTTATGGAACTTGAAGAGTTTTTGGATTAAAACTACTTTAAACACATAAGTTATGGAATTAATTAGTTTTGAATAGTTTCAAAACTTGCCCTCAAGTTTTGGAATTTGTAAAGTTTTCTCTTATGAATACTTTAATTCCAAGTTAGCCCTTAGAATTTTAAAGAGTTAAAATTCAACCCTTATACTTTATAATATTATAAGTTAATAATATATATATATATATATATATATATATATATATATATATGTGTGTGTGTGTGTGTGTATAAGAGTAAAGTCAGTCTTACCGCTAGTACACCTCATTCATGAAGCCGGTCTATAAGGTGGGTATAAGGTTGTTGCCTATAAAATGGCGACTTAATGGGTGTCCACTCTCACCCACCGCTTGCTTGACTAGTGGAGGGTCGTTAGCCGAACGGGTTTGACAGGACTATAATTCTCCCTTCATTAAAAGTATTAATGATAAATACTAAGTAACTAAACTCTTAATAATACCCAATCTTAGTTACTTAGGAAAATGTGAATAAGGTGCTAATCCATGAAATTACACTTTGCACTTTGTTTAAGTCGGTTAGTGGAGCGTGTGTGGTTAACCGGCACGCTAACTCATATTTAACAAGGTAGGCAGAGGGTAACTTGATGTTTATCATAGTATCGATGAAGCGTGTGTGGTTAACCGACACAACGATTGAGGGGTAAACACTTAAGGGTACCAAGTAATTTGCATGGTTACTTCACACCTTGTTTTGTGATCCTCGGCATCCCAGTCACAAAACCTGAAGGGCACACTCGAGATTGAAACATGCCATTGAACAGTTCAATGAATCTTAAAGATCTAGGAGTTTCAAAACCAATTAAAACCTAATAATACATTTCGTTTATCTTGGTGGAAATTGGTGAATCGTCATTCACCTACCTTCAAATATTTTATAGCTTGGATTACGGCATACCTCTTCTAAGTTATAAAATAGTTTGTTGGGTCCTAGCCTTAATATTTCGTATTGGGTGTCATATTAAGGACTTAAGATCAACTATCTTGAATATCTCCCAAAAGATGTCTGGTTTAGACATTTATGATCTTCCCAAATCTCTTGAAACAAGCTTTCCTAATGAAGATGATGTCCCATGGATATCATACTTCTTCACCTTCTCCAATTATTCTCCCCAACCCACAAGTTCTTGAAAAGTTTAAGGTCACTCAAGCCCAATTGGCAAGGCAAGGTCTAGGTGTGGTCACGTCTTGGAGATGTAGTCACATATTGACAAGCCGGGAGAGTTGGGTGTCAAAGTCTTGAGAAAGTTGGTGGTTCAACTACTTTCTAAGTCACATAGTTAGTTTTTTTGGAACACCTATGAAACAGACTGTGACAAGACCCTTAATGATCTTATCTATTTGATAAGATCAACTTCCTAAATCTTTATGGACATTGACAATGATGACATTGGATATCTAGTAAAGCTCCCTCTTCCCAGTGGAAAGGGATCGGCCATAGTCAATTGGGTTAACCAAATGGTAAAGAGAAAAGCTAAGTCTGTGATAGTCCCGTGTACCGTTACCAAAGGGTCCATATGTTTATATTGCCAAAGGAAGGGGCATTGGTTGCGAATCTGCCAATTTACCTAAGGGTGTTAAAGTCAATAAGTTTGACTCTACTTTAGGTAAAGTCCACTATCTAACTCTGCTAAGTTTCTATTCTGAGATTCTTATTACATGATGTGACTGGGTCACATGTTGATGTTTTAAGAATCAAAGAAAAGTAAAGGAACTTAAAGAAAGAATATGGTGAATCTGATCGCGTAGATGGATTTCTATCGCGTAGTTTAAAGATCGGATTCTTGAGCTACTTCTTAGGAGTTATGAGATATTGCTTAGGAATAGATAACAACAAGTTTTCATATGGATTGTAAGGATATGTTTTTCCGCAAAGTTTTAAAATAAAAGAAAATTTTTGATTTTATTTATTTTAAAATATCCTTACAATGGCATTTGAGGAAAAATTGTTGCTTATATGATTCCATTAATAACAAGAGTGGAAATATGAAATTGATTCTTTCATTTGTGGTAATGTCTAAATTTACGAAATAAGGAAAGATTCTCATCACCCAAGTTTCAATTGGACCGGAACTTGGAATCATGCAAGTTGTATAGCATGATGAATGAGAACTTTCAAGTATTGGAAAAATTAAGACTAATTACTTGGTCACATGGATGTGTGAGTCAAGTAAAGGACTAAGGGATCGAGTACACATTCTTGTGCACTAATTAAGTCCACCACAAAAGATTGATAAGACTATTCGTCATCATTTACTAAAGCTTAGTAAATATGGTTATACTTACAGGCTAAAGTATAATTCTGAGACATTGGAAAGGTTCCAATGTATGACAGAGCGAATAAGAAGAATCAAATTAGGCAGAAGGATAAAAGTTTCTCAAATCTGAAAAGATGGGAGAGCACTTTAGTATCAATTTTTGTGATCATCTTAATGATTAAGAAACCATAGCACAATTAGTTCTCTAAGGAAATCTTAGTGCATTCTTATGACTAAGAAGAGGGATCTTGAATTGTTGAAATGGTTAAATCAAGAAGATGAGTCATACTTCGTTCCAATACAAGTCTTAGACTCATACTCCAAGATTGTAACTTGAGTGACATGTCCTAAAGAAGGTTTAAAACACTTGTCAAATGTAAGAGTAAAAGTTTTCTACTCTTGTACATTTGAAATTGGTAAGTTGTGATGTTTTGGATAAAACAAAGACCAACTTAGGCCAATTTTGTGAAGTGTTTGCCTTGATTAGAATTCACACTATCTCTTGAATAACTGACAAGAAAGTCTTATATGTCAAGAGGACAGTGAGAGTCTTAAAGGTCTTGAAAGTCTCAAGAACTAATCAAGAACAAAACCTGAAGTTCTTCACTAGCACACGACTTGAGGTTTATAACCTATTGTGTTGACATATTTTGTGCCCATTTCAGTTAAAGTTGGCTTTGCATATGAGTTCTTAGAGTTCTCAATTTGTTGCACAACAACTTGGAAGCAACGGCAGGCCCTTGAGCTGCCAGGTGGCAAGAAGTTAAGATTGAGTTCAGTCCATATGAGTTTGGATTTGTCATTATCCTTGCCATGTGACTATGGTTTTGACAATTCACATGGATAAGAACACATACACCTGTAAATCTAAGTGTCATAAGGTTTCTCTCTGATTCATGAAAATGATGGTGAGGAAACACTTTCACTAAGTAGATTTTAGCTAGATAGCAATTGTGATATTTGCATTCTCAAAGTCGTTAGTGGAGCGTGTGTGGTTAACCGGCACACTAACCTGGACTTGTGAGAAGTGGCAAAAAGGTCTAACCATTATGATTACGGCATCCCTCTTCATAATTGTTTAGACACACAAGTGTGCTATCTAAGGGAAGGTGTATGATTTTGATAAAGTCTTATCAAAACAATCTAGTATCAGAAATCTGAACTTTGGTAAGAAATTCAATGAAGTATTGATTTCTAGAAGTCCAGCTGATTTCTGAGTACATGTCAAAGCTAGTAGGAGCATAAGTGTTATGCTAATAATCATCATGTTAGTGGGAGCATGATAATTATGATAAGTATTGCAAGTTAGCAATGTTAATTATAGAAAACAAAAGTTTCAATTGGGAAAGAGTTGTTTTGCTATAATTAAGGGAGAGGAAATTATACTTCATCTCAAATCTATAAGCTTAGATTGTGAGGTTGTAATCATTTAGTCAAGGATATATATGAATTTCATGTTGGAATGGTTCAACATAAGGAAATTTTGCATATGAGTCCATTATTTGCGTTCTAAAATTCGATTATGATTACGGCATCCCTTTTCATAATCTGAATTATGAGAACTTGGCAAATTGAAATGGAAATGTTATAGCAAAAGACTGGTTTAGTCTTTATGTGAGACATCATGAATCGATTCCCATATGCTTCGGATATAGGATCGATTACATGTGTTATATTCATCCTTTCTAAAATTTTCCAAATGCCTGGGGCATTAAGAAGGGAAAAGATTTAGAACTGGATATGACTAAAAGGAATAAACAATCGTCGAGGACAATCTAAGGTTTACCAAAGATTGGTTGCTCAAGGACAGTTGGAAGTATAGTATTAATTCTGGAAGGAACATATTGACATAATCTGTAAGGAGGCAACTCTTGTTCAGAAGTGATAGTCAAAATGGAATCTGGAAATGTTTCAAAGTTAGAATTTTCAATCTGTTTAATATTAGGAAACTTAATGCAAGAAGGATGTTTCCAAGGAACTAATCTCCTTTGGAATGCTCTGTAATGTTTGTTGTCAAGTCTTTCTAACTTTGTGCATAATTATTACAAGAGGATCAATGTATATAAGTTTAGAATCTAACAGGTTTCAGTAAATGGCATGAATTTGGAATTCTTGCATTTGCAGAAGGGATTTGGGAGTGTGAAAAGAGAATCATTGGAGTTATGTTCAATTGATTTATTTCACAAAGTAAAGATCATAGACAAACATAGTATGCATACTTGGTGTATAGCATGACTAGTGTTTAGAAAATATAGTGTACATGCTTGGAGCATGGGACAACTATTGTTTTAAATTCAAGAATAAAGTTGATAGCTGAAACAGTATACAATGAATAATGTGTAATCATATCGTGATAAATAAAAAGGTGTTTTATTTATGTTCATAGGTTTTGATACCATATTGGATTCAATTATTATTGTGTTTCACTTTGCATGTTTTGATTTCCCGAATAAACTGGGTTATTCTTCCGGAATGACTAAGTTATTCAAACCATCCACAGTCGGTCATATGTTGGAAGTAGATATGAATTAAGACTGTCATGGGTTGGCTTGTAGGGGTCTAAGGTGTTGGACAAAGGGCTACAACACTCATGAGTGCTCATAAGTTCTGAGTATTGGATTCAACCCGCGCTCATTGGAATCACTTCATGGATTTTATCACGAGTGATCATGAGACGATAATATCTTATATTCTTCAAACCTAGAGATATGAGTTGTTACTATGAGTTGGTTGTACATTGATTGCATGAAAACGCATTCGATAACTTGGTGTTATAAAACGTGCCTTTGTGTATGATTCAACAAATAGTAGAACAAGCCATATGAGTCGAAGTTTATCTATTCCTTTTACCTTCGGGATAAAATCGATATCTGTGGACCCCTCGATGATTTGATGATGACAGATGGAAGTGCTCGGCCGGGCCAGGACTGATTTGATTTGTTCAATTAGTCAGTCGTCATAAATCGGAAATCGGGAAACAACAAATGGACAGAGAGAATGATTATAATCCATGTCTCAGTCCATATGATATCTAGAATGGAGGAATATATGATCCCTTATCTAATGGACAAGATCGTTGACAAGATCAGAGTTCGACAACGGCTCTAAGAGCTACGATTGCCAGTTAGGTTTGAAGTCATACGCAATAATAGTTTTAGACTTATCCAAGTGGGAGACTGTTGGATTAATGTCTAAGTCCATAACTATATTTGGTATGTACTTGACCCGACCCGGCATGGTCCATTTGGGTTGCACTTCACCGACACAATTTATATGGATAATATTTTGAGAATAGTATGTTTATGATTAATATTAATATATTATAAGTTCTAATATATTAATATGGAATCATATTATTTAATTAGTATTGATCAAGAATTAATTTATAATTAATTAAGTGATCAAAAGGAACTAATTAAATATGGACTCTTATATATATGGAATGGGCCAAGTTTATTTAGGTTGGGCTAAGCTTTCATGGATAGTCCATGGAGTGTTTAACCCATGGATCCTAGGAGATGAAAGGTCATGGGTATTAGGGTTTAACCCTAATCCTCCACACTATATAAAGATGTCCTTGGTTGGTGAAATTGGCACTAATGTGGTACACTAAGAAGGGCTAGCCAATTTCACTAGAGAGAACCAAGTATCCATATTCTCTAAAGTCTTCCAAGGTGTTTTGGAGATTTTTGATTCCATTTGAGGCTTCCACACTATTGGGGCTAAGCTCTTAAAGCTTGAAGACATCAAGCTACATCAAAAGGTATGTCATCTAACTAGTACTTTGTAGTATAAGAACTTCATAATATGCTAGTTAGGATTAAAGCCTTGGAAAGTTCTTATTTGCATGTATTATAGAGAAAACATAGATCCAAGGTTTATAGGGTTGCATGTACACCATAGGAGTGTTAGAATGCTCAAAACCCAACATATATTGTTATGGATCTGCATCATTATCGGTAGGAGTATTTTATTTTTTGAGCGGTTGATTGTGATCGAGTAATATGCCATCTGCATACCTTGGATATTCAAATGGTAGTGAGGGGATATGCCCTATTGGAGAAGGTTACATAGGATGTAGTAACTGTAGCATGCTTGGGAGGGACTTGGTATGTCTCGCTAGATCGGAGTTGTATAGTGTTAGAAATGGATTGGTTAGATCCCTAGCTATGGTAAGTTTGGGTCCCTCAGCAGATTGATTATGGAATGATAGCAAGGAATTATTTTGAGTATTGAGCAACAAGGGGTAAGCAGGATCGAAGTGGGGGAGAATCCTCCGAGTGTGCAAAGGTAGGAGCACGCAGATCCAGAGTGAGTGTCCGATCTCCGAGAAGGAAAGGAACTAGTTCAACATTCGATGGATTGAGGATTTCAGGGTTGGGAGTTTGAGAAACTCCCCATCAGCTAGTGCGTGTGATGGTAATGGTTAGTACGTGGTTGGGAATTCAGGTTGTGGATCGCCCGTAGGACTCGAGGGAGTCGGAATGAGGATCTTGAGAGCTAATGGCACATGGGTGCCTTCGTATTAGCAGTCAGTGGTGGAAGTGATGTAAGACTACGAGGCAGCCGTAGCATTCACTAGCAGTCAGTGGTCGAAGTGTTGTAACACTACGGAGCAGATGTAGTATTCACTAGCAGTCAACAATGGATGGTGATGTAAGATTATGGGTAAGCCGTAGCATTCCTTAGTAGCTTTGTTAGCGGAGTTGGGGGGAGGCCCTTATCTCATAGTGATCTGATAGGGAACAGGAATGGGTAGTGGATAAGAATGATAGGGAGTTTGCCTGTATAGCCCTAGAGAGGTGAGACCTTGGGAGAGGCCGCTCCAGGATATAGTCGGGTGAGACCCGTGGGCGAGTCCCGTATGAGATTAGCAGTGTAGACGAGACCTGAGAGCAGGGTTGCTCAGTAGTATGGTTGGATGAGACCCATGGGTGAGGCCCGAGCGAGAGTGATTAGACTAGTGGGACTAGAAGGATAGAGGCGGGTGGGACCCGTGGGCGAGGCCCGTGAGTTTTAGCAGCACAGGTGGGACCTGGTAGGGACCTTAGTGTCAAGTTAGGGGATCGGGGATCCCATGATTGTAGTTCCTGAATGGAAGAATAGATTAAGCAGTTATAGGTGGTCGAAGTTTCTTCGGAAGTCACTGGGAGCGACTAGTGGTGGTGTTGGGGCTAGCTACCGGTGGAAGCCGGTAATCCAGGCATTGATAGGTTGGTAGGGACCAGGGTGGTCTCAGTTCATCCGGAAGGTAGACAAGGAATAGCAGAATTTTCAATCAGTAGTACTGCGGGTAAGCAGTGTATGGTGGAATTCAGTTAGTTGAATCGAGGGGTGCTCGGCACCAAGTTTTGGCAGAGAGGAGTGTCAGTGGTTACTGACGGTAATGACCCGTACTGGATTTAGCAGGTATAATGGATTGGTGAAGGTAGGGTCTTCATAGTGGCGGAGGAAATAGTTGGTTATGGAGCATTGCCTTAGGGAGGCAAGGAAATCGCGTAAGGAAGGAAGTGGAGAACCCCTATGGGTTCAGTGCAGTACTCGGTGAGTACCAGAAGGAATGTCGATTGGGTAAGTTGTGTTCCAGAACGTTCAGGGTCAGGGTTGACCCAAGATGATTATCTGCAAGGATTAGTCGGAATGACCGAGCGGAAGGCCAGCGAGGGAAGGCAGCTAGTGTTGGAATAATTGGTTGGGTATTACAGGCAGATCGCAGGCGGTGGGCAATAGTAAACTTCAAGGACGAAGTTTAGTTTAAGTGGGGGAGAGTTGTAACACCCAAAGTTTTGAAGGCCAAGAAAGGAAAGAAAACCTTAATTTTAAGGGGCGACTCGGCGAGTCCAAGGAGGAACTCGGCGAGTCCGAGCGGGATCCGGGTCAAGGAGTAAGTGACCGACTCGGCGAGTTGGCCAAGGTGAGTCGGCGAGTCTGGTATGTGCGCGGAAAACCCTAAATTCGGGACTTGGAGCCTATATAAACGTCTTAATCTTCTTCCTAGGGTTCCTTACTGCCTCTTTAGCCCTGGATACCAAACCCTAGCCGTCATATCCTTTGATTGAGCCATTTGTTGCCTTGGAAGGTGCATTAAAGCTTGGAGAAGGAAGAAGGAACTTGGAGGAGCAAGAAGGGACTATAGATCTGGGATTGTGAGTTCATTCTGAGCATTTGGAGGTAATAAACTAGTTCCTGGACCCTTTTTGCATCTAGATCTATGTGTGGTTGTTGGGGCTTTTTAGCCATAATGTTATTATTTTGAGTTAGAAGTCAGATCTGAAGTTGCTACTTCAGATCTAAGCATATTATGGTCTTGAGAAGCATAAAGTAGTAGCCCTTGAGTTGATTATGGAGCCTCCTTGCCTTAAAACCTAGTTTATGGTGTATTTTGCTTAGATCTCCTTCTCTACACGTAAAGTTTGCAACTTTACATGAGGAATAGGCTTGGGAAGGGTAGATCTACAGATTTGAGTCCCTGCATGACTCAAAAGTCCTCTACATGTATGAAGGACCGGATGGACTCGGCGAGTCCTTTGGGTGGACTCGGCGAGTAGCTTGAAGATGAGGAGGAACTCGACGAGTGGGATGAATAGCTCGTCGAGTCGGATCAAGTTGGGCATGAACTCGGCGAGTTGGAAGAACAACTCGGCGAGTTGGATGAAGATTGCCTTGTACTCGATGAGTCTGTTCTTGGACTCGGCGAGTCAGGTCGCGGAACCCCAAACCCTTCGAGTTAAGACTCGAGTCAGCGAGTCGAGCAAGGACTCAGTGAGTTAGATAGGACAGGATTCGGGAATCAGTAGACTCGGCGAGTCAAGTCGCGATTGGAAGGACTTTGAGCATAAGAACTCGGCGAGTCAGTAAGTAGACTCGGCGAGTAGGGTTGACCTGGAAGGTTGACTTTGACCAGGACTTTGACTTAGACCAGAGTTGGCTTGGTAGTCTTTCGGGGATCAGTTAGACTCAGTGTTGCATTGTTATTGATAGCTCAGGGAGAGGATGGAGCCGAAGTTCAGAGAGTTCCCGAGCAACGGCTAGTGGGATCATCAACAAGTTCAGCCAGTGCAGGTGAGTTTCCCTTTGTGTGAATGGGTCTAAGGCCACAATGTTGGCCCATGTAGTTATGAGTGGAGGGGTTAGCCCTAGGCACAGTATGCTAGTATGATATTCGGGACGAGGTCCAATGGTAGAGGGCGGGTGCCCAAGGAATGGTTTATGTGATAAGTTTATACTTGTTGTCTGTGTGATACTTGTATGTGCCTGGTAGGGAGGTGAGTGTGGGCGAGGTCCTGTATCTCACCAATAGCAGAGTGTGGATGGTGTTCCACATCTCAGTACCAGCAGAGCAGGGGCGAGGCCCAAGTTAGGGAAGGAGTGAGGGTGGGTTGGGCCCATACCTCACTATCAGCATGACTATGGATGAGGTTCCATGACTCATCAGTAGCAAGGCACGGGCGGGGCCCAGAGATAGGCGAGGCCTTAGAACAAGATCTGTTAGTATGTGTTTAGCTTATGTGATGTGATGTGATATGTTTATGTGCTATTATATGTTAGTGGGCGGGGCCCTGTGACAGGCGAGGCCTAAGTGAAACAGATCTGTATCCGAGCGGGGCTCGAAGCCAGGCGGGGCCTGGAACGGCGGGGCCGTTGTAGCGGGCGAGGCCCGAGGTAGGGGGCGAGGCCCAGGATAGGGGGCGTGGCCCAATATGTGCAGTATGTGGTTATGCATGGTATGTGGTAGGGTGGGGAACTCACTAAGCTTCGTGCTTACAGTTTTCAGTTTTGGTTTCAGGTACTTTCGGTAGCGGAGGGAAGAGCTCGGGGTGATCGCATGGCACACACCATAGTTTAGACAGCCTGGGAATGTTTACTCTGATAACGAACATGTATTTTGGAAACTAATACTCTGTTTATGTTTTGAAATGGTGAATTTGCTTAAAGTAATGTTTTATTAAAAGAAATTTTTAGTCTTGAATTTTGGGACGTTACACTCTCTTTATGATAGGGCCTTCCTTGGCGCGCATTTGCGCGTCGTCTGAGCCCTTTACGACGCGCAATGAGCGTCGTAAAAGGCTGTTTTTCTAGTAGTGGCTGTTTCTGCTACTGACTACTAACACGGAAGCATCTCTCGCTAACTGTCCTCAAGATCCTTATTCCGACTCACTAGAGCCCTACAGGCGGTCCTCCAACCTGGATTCCCAACTAGCTACTAACCATCTCGAATACATGAACTAACTGTTGGGAAGTTCCTCAAACTCCCAATCCTGAACTCCTCAATCCATCAATCGCTGCTACTATCTTTTCTTCTTAGAGGCCGCGTACTCATTCTGGATCTGTGTACTCTTACCCTTGTATACTCGGAGGGTTCTCCCCCACTTAGATCCGGCTAATCCTTATTGCTCACTGTTCGAAAGGATTCCCCAACCTTCCTTCCATGAAAAGGGGCAATCCGCTGCCCGCCCACGTTTACCTCTGTTGGCGCTCCAACTAACCCTTACCAGATCTGAACCATTCCTGCTTAACTAACTGAGCACTCGTCAATCCTTCACTATATTTGCTTTAGTGTCTGCATCCTGAGAACTTGCGTTCAAGGTAAACATCTCCAACTCACTTCCCTACTATCCGCTAGCTACTTCACTAGAAGCTTTAAATGGTCACTATTGAGGATATAACTGATCAATACCCGAATGACATCTTCCGAAAGTAATGAGGCACTACCGAATCTTACACATACATGCTACAGTCACTGCATCTAAAGTAACCTGATCTAGAGGGAACAACCTCCAATTTACTATTCTAATTCCAAGGTATGCATATGACATAGAACTCAGTCACAAACAGGTAATATAATAACCCAACACTTATGCTTATTGATAACAATGCAGCAACATAACAATAATATCATGAATAATAATTGACAGGAAGGTAAAAGATACATACCCCCATCATTCAGTGCTGCTCGAATCCTTGTTGAAATCAAACGGAATACTCGGCTCCAAGCTGTGGGCGCCCTTGCCCGACCCTGATGTCTGTTGGTGGTTCTCGAAGTCCCAGGGGCAGGAGCTGGCACTTGCCCTGCTGTATACAAACTCAGACAGTGGGCCTTCTTGTGGCCCCTCTGACTACAATGGAAACATATCGGATCAAGCCCCTGAACGATGGTAACAATACAATCTCTGCTAAAATGGTCAATCCGGCCGCACTTGAAACATCTAGCATCACCACCACTTCTACGCCTGCACGCACCCTCGTGCGTCCTACCACACTTCCCGCATCGACTACGCCTCTAATAGTCCCTCGATCTCGAATCCGACCCCTTAGGCCTCTTGCCCGAACCTGTGGCTACCCGAGTCTCATCTGTTTTCCTCTTCCCTTCCGACTCTCTGCCCGAATCACGCTCATGCATTACCTCGTCGACCCCATCCGTCGCCTGAACAACTATTTTCTGATCCTGGAGCTTCGCGGTCAACCTACCAGTGACCCGTCCAACGATGTTGGGCAGCTCCTCGCGAATGGCTCGTGCAACCTCCTTGATTATCCAATCATGCAGAGGTCTCTCCTAGAGACAGGATGCCCCTCTCACTCCCGTCCCCTGATGGCAAGAGCTAAAAATGGGATCTCCCTACCTGATGGATCCTTGAACTCCATAAGAATTGGGCTCTAGACGAGCCCCAAACTGCCCTGAAACTATCCCGACCCTAAAGGCCTCAAGACGACTGCCCAAAAGCTCCATAATGGCCTCCCTAGCTGAACCAAATATCACGGGAGTCTGATCAATGATGTTGCACATAATCTCTGTAGAAATAACATCTCTCATCTGATAGTCAAACTGTCCGGCTCTAGAGCCTGAGCGAGAACCTTCCCGGCACCTAAACTGCCAACTGATATCTCGCGCAACGTCACCATGCTGGAAACACATCACAAATCTGATCAATATACATACCGCTGCTGAGGGATCTTTCAGATGCTTTACTAGTTCCCTGGTTTTGCCTCGGCCCCTCTTGAATCGAGTATGGATCCTCTGCTTTCAGTAGTACGGGCCCATACTACCTTCCACATCTATCCGTACTTTCCTCAAGAGTTACCTCAACTCCACCAAGTCCCTTTTCTCTACTGCTAATCTTTTCTACTCTCATCCTAGGCATTCCCTAGGGAACCTCTGACTCCACCCAAACAGTCCTCAGCTGCTGAAGGCATCCTCGTAATGCCAATTAGCCACCACCTAAATACCATCACATGTAACGAGGCTCAGATAATCCTTCGAGTAAAAGACTCGTCCCCACAACGGTTAGACTCAGACGAGAGATGCGCAATAGGGCCAAATCCAACACTCTGAGATTATTCAACCCTGATCACATGTGATGTGACGTATTCACCTAATGGCTAACTCCCATCACTTAGAGTCCCACTAAGCACAGAGCAAGCAACATTCGGATAAAGGAAACATACTCATGCAAACTATCCTCGTAATCAAGAAACTGTACTAGCATACAATGTTGAACTCATACTATCAGGCATAACCTAAACAGGCTATCCTACTGCTGTCTACTCAATTCTCATAAGGTTGAAACACATAAGGAGGCACATAAGGCATCCTCCTAGATCCTTAGTCCTATACTAGCATGTTGTTCTACTGAAACTGAAACTGAAACTGGAACTAAAACTGAAACTGATAATCATAAACTTGTATGGATAATTTGGGAGTACTTACTTGAGCTCGGCTGATTGCATGCACCACACCCTTTTTCTCTTTTCAAGTTATTTTCTTTCTAAATATTCTTTTCCCTTTTTCTAAAACTCTTTTCTTTTCTCAAACTCCTTTTTACCAAAAAATCCTTTCGAAAATGTTTTTCTTTTGAAAACATTTTACCGTTTCCTTAGTTTGAGTCCAGACACACTCTCAAGTGTGTCTGAATCCCTCAAACCAAGGCTCTGATACCAACTTGTAACATCCCAAAAATTCATGACTAAAAATTTCTTTTAAAAAATTACTAAAACCATATTTATAAAAACCGCATCATAAGTCATAACATAATTCCCGAGTATTAATCCAAAACATAATCTTATTATCAGAGTAAACATTCCCAGGCTAGCTGACTATGGTGTGTGCACTACAATCTCTCCAAGCTCCTCCTTTGCAAATCGAGTACCTGAAACCAAAGACTGAAACCGTAAGCACGAAGCTTAGTGAGCTCCCCCAAACTACCACATACCATATAATAACATATAAAGCACATATTGGGCCTTTCCCACTGCATCAGACCGAGGTCCGGAAACTAACTGGGACCTTGTCTCCTGCATCGGACCGAGTCCGGACTAACTGGGGCCTTGCCCCCTGCATCGGACCGAACTCCGGAAACTGACTGGGACCTTGTCCCCTGCATCAGAGCGAAGTCCGGACTAACTGCATCGAACCGAAGTCTGGAATTAACTGAACATAACATAACATAAACATATCAACTAGCATGAACACACATATATTGCATACTGCATCGGGCCGTAGCCCGGAACACATAACACATAAATCCGGTCTGAGCCATGAAGGAATCAAACATACTATCTATTGCATCGTGCAGAAGTCCGGAAACTACTGCTAGCTAAACGGGCCGGCATTGTGGCCTTAGACCTGTTCCTACTGGAAGGAAACTCACCCGGTACTGCTGAACTTGCTGTTAACCCCTCTGGATGCTGACCGACAATTCCCTGAACCGCTGCTCCACTAGCTCCCCGAGCTACCAATATCAAAACATATATCACTTAGCTTAACTGATCTCAAAAAGTCAACTATGTCAACTCTGGTCGAAGTCAACCTTCCAGGTCAACCCTACTCGCCGAGTCTGCCTACTGAGTCGCCGAGTTTATTAGCTTAGAATCCTTTCATTTGCGACTCGACTCGTCGAGTCAGCCCCTGACTCGTCGAGTCTACCGATTTCTGAGTCCTAACCTGCCCAACTCACTGAGTCCCCACTCAACTCACTGATCCGAGTCTTAACTCGAAGGGTTTGGGGTTTTGCGACTTGACTCGCCGAGTCCAAGAACATACTCGTCGAGTCCAAGGAAATCTTCAACAGACTCGCCGAGTTGTTCTTCCAAGTCGTCGAGTTGCTGCCTAACTTCATCCAACTCAACGAGTCCACCCATGTGACTCGCCGAGTTCCTACGTGACTCTAAGACTGATATCTAGCCCGACTCGCCGAGTCCATACGTGCTTCCCCATAATCTCGATTCACAGAGCTACTCCTTTTCTCCAAACCAAAGATCTGGGTTTCTATAGTCCATTAGCAATATAAAGTTGCTACCTTTACGTGCTTCTTGTCCCCTAATGCCAAAAACCAAGCTAGAAAGGAACTTAACTCATGGGGGATGGCTTTTGCATAGCAACTAACAGGGCTTTCTGCACCTATGATCCAAATAGAGCTCAGATTTGGAGTTTCAACTCCAAATCTAACTTGTGCACCAAATTCTCATCACATACTCTTAAAGAAACCCTAAAAATCCATGAAAGATGGATCTAGAAAGGGGAAAGCCAAGGATAACGATTCATTAGCTCCAAAACGTCCTCCTACTGAAAAGGAATCCGAATCTCCACGAACCTCCTTGGTCCAAGATTCTTGACCTTCAAGATTTCTTCACAAAACACTTAACAATGCCCCAATTTGCTTCCAAAGGCTCTCACTCACGATTCTAGGGCTTCTGGATCTCATAGAGGAGTAAAGAGGCTGGGGAAAGGGTGTAATGTTCCTTAAATAGGGTGCAAACCCCCGGATTAGGGTTTTTCTCGTTCAGACCAAATTCGCCGAGTCGGTCACTTACTCCTCGATCCGGATCCCGCTCGGACTCGTCGAGTTCCTCCCTGGACTCGACGAGTTGACCCATTGACTTAGGGTTTTCTTTCCTTTCTTGGACTTCCTGATTTTGTGGTGTTACATCTAAAAGAGTCACGGTCGTCTTCCAATGTGATAATCTTGCTGGAAATTTTTAAAATGTTTTGCTCAATATGTCATTTACAAAGTAACCGTGTCGCATCTGGAAACACTGTTTGACATGCATTGATGAGTGCCAACTATGTGTCTGTGATTATTACAAGTGGGTGCATACACTTATCAAGTATTGGCTTTACACAGTTTAACACCCAAGTATAGTTGGCCTCCTTTTCTCTATGTATAAAGGCAAAACCTACAGAGAACGTCTTCCGAGTTGAGGTCATACCAACAATCTCTACAAGCGGCTTATTATATTTGTTCGTTTTGTAAGTGGCATCTATCATCAACACATGTGGAAATGCACGCCATATCTTCCAAGACACTGGATGGATGAAAAATAGATTCTCCAACTCATTTCAATCGCCTGTAGTAAGCTCATACAAATAATTATTGGTGTGCAAAATGGCCATAAGAACCTACATTGGAGTTTTTCCTGCTTGCTCGCGTTTGCGAATCTTTTGTTGTGCGTTATAAATTGTTTGAGCTACTGATACATTATTTTCGTTTTGCACCTTTAAGGGTGACAGAATATCACGTGGCGCCAAGTTCTTTCATGTTAGATCTTCCACCAAACGAGTCTCATCAACAGATAATCGTCTTACATACGGATGACCCTCCATATGTTGTGCAGGCGGATGATTATGATCATCACATATTACCCTCAGCGTCCATTTATTATGTTCTTTTGAATACTTTCCTTGCAGTTCAAACTTACAATTAGTCTTTCTGGTTCCAGATGCTCTAACCGTGTTAATAGTTTTATATTCACCCCCACGATCCCACATAAGTATGACTTTATATATGAAGTTGTTGACATATGCCTTTGATCTTTTGTTGATAATGACACATCCTAGAGAGCGTGCTTTGTTTTGTGTCCACTCAAACCATTCCTCACGAGACGTGATCATCTAAAATTGAATTTTAAGTGTTTTAGTTTATTTTAAAAATATAAAACTTCATAATGTGGTAGAAGTGTATAACATGTTTGGTGGAAAATGGCGAATTCTTGATAGAAGTATCTTCATCTATGTAACATCCAGACTCCCAGGTATCTTATGTTATGCATTTATATTGAGTTTTGGAGGGAGACTCGGCGAGTAGGCGCTCAGACTCGCCGAGTAGGATCGCGGATGGTCGGATTGATTTAATGGCGGACTCGGCAAGTCCATGCTGTTTAATGAAACCCTAATCCCCAGGGTTTGAGACCTATTTAAAGGGGCTTATAGCCACTATTTGCGGCTACCAGACCCTTGAGAGAAACCCTTATAGTGCTTGAGCGTTTGTGAGAGAGAAGAAGCCATTATTGGACCTTTGTAGGTTTGTTTTGCAAGAACAAGTTGATTCCAGCTTGGAGGAGGCCAAGGAGGTTGCATATTTGTGGATTCAAGCAGAGGGCATCATCTTGGAGGCAGCATATCGACCCTCTTTCTATTTTTTTAAAGCATCCATGGATCTAGGGTTTCCTATGCCCTTTATTGGGTTGATTTGTTGAGAATAAGGTCCATTTTCATGTTTAGACTTCCGATCTGGACCCATAATGGTCCAGAGCAGGTTATCCATCTTGCTTTAAGTTGGGTTATGGAAGAAATGAACTTAGAGTATTGTATTTGGGACTAAATCATCAAGTAGTGTCATTTGGACATTGCATGAGTATCAAGTTCGAACCTTTACGTGTTTATTGAGCTTGGGGAGGTTAGATCCATGGATTAGAGGAGCAGATCTGACCTCAGAAGGTCATTTGAGTTTGAGCATGGCTTGAACTCGCCGAGTCCAAGAACAGACTCGGCGAGTAGGATGGGTTTTCCCCATAAATCACACAGATGGTAACTCGCTGAGTTGGGGAAGTGACTCAGTGAGTGATTTGGGATTTTGAGGACGTGAGTTCATGGCTGAACTCGCCGAGTCACAATAGTGCACTCGGCGAGTTTGGTCAAAGGATTGAGTGTTGACTTTTGTTGACTTTTTAGGGTTTGGTCAACTTTAGAGTATTTGAGCCTTGAGAGGGGTAAAATGGTCTTTTACCCTCCTGAGAGTGCTAAGAGAGGGAATGGTCTAGCCTTGGGAAATGTGTTGACGCTGAGTGTTTATTTTCGTATGATTAGGCGGAGGCTAGATCCTACTTCACAGAGTCCGAGATTTCCGAGTTACCGAGTTACACAAGGTGAGTCTTCACACTATACGTTACGTAGAGTGTTATTATGAGTTGACCGGAAGGTCTTATGTGCTATGTATGAGATTGTGTGCCATATATGCGATTATGTGCTATGTGTTGTATGTATGATATATAATTGTATAGACCGGACCGGAGGGTCCAACGATTCAGACCGGGCCGGAGGACCCAACGATTTAGACCGGGTTGGAGGGTCTCGTTGAGACACATCGGCCGGAGGGTCGTATGTGACAACCCGAAGTTTTTCTGTAACAGCCCGGAACCCCAGGTGTTATTTATTCATATATTTGGTGTTTTGTGAGGGGACTCGGCGAGTTGGAGCTCAAACTCGCCGAGTAGGATCGCGGTTTTGGACGTGGGTTCGCGCCGGGACTCGGCGAGTCCTAGGAATGGACTCGGCGAGTCCACGCTGTTTAATGAAACCCTAATTTCCCGGTCCTGAGCCCTATTTAAGGGACCTTATGGCCTTCATTGCGGCTACCTTCGACCTTGGGAGCACCAGAGCAGCTGAGAGTTCTTATGAGTGAGATAAGAGGCCATTATTCACCATTTTAGTGTGTATTTGCAAGAAAGGAAGAGGAAAGCCAAGCTAAGAGAGTTGGGGAGCTTAGATCTACTCCCATTTCGGCAGAGGAAGCTAATTGAGGTAACATTCAGAGCTTATTCTCGTGTTTTTCTTGATATGGCCAAATCTAGGGTTTCTTCATGCCTTGTTTGCCTTGTATTTGGAGTATGAGAGGTCCCATGGGGAAATGGTACCTAGATCTGGACCTTAGTAGGTCCAGAGAGTCCCAAATGCCATGCTTTATGACTTTCCTTTTGAGTTGGAGACTTAGGTTTCCATTTTAGATGTCATTTCATCAAAAGAAGCCTTGTAGGCGTTGCTTGGTAGCCAAGATTGAGACTTTACGTGATGAATGTGCTTGGGAGGGCTAGATCTATGAGTTGTTGGAGCGGATCTGACCTCAGAAGCGAGATTGAGTCAATGCATGGCATGAACTCGCCGAGTCCGAAGAACAGACTCGGCGAGTAGCATGAAGATTGTCCTAACCACTCAGCGAGTGGTCTTGCCGAGTTAAGGGATGACTCAGTGAGTCAGGGAGAATTAGAGAGGGTTGACAGGTGGACTGAGTCAAGCTGGAACTCGCCGAGTTGTTCTTGAGACTCGACGAGTTGAGTCGTGGTGGCCCCGCGATTATGCCAGGTGAAACTCGTCGAGTCAGAGAAATACTCGACGTGTCAAGAGAGGATCCAAGGGAGTCAGTGGACACGTGTAGACTCGCCGAGTCGCCCCAGTGCACTCGCCGAGTCCGGTCAAAGTTGACCGTTGACTTTTGTTGACTTTTAGGGTTTGGTCAGCGATGTGGCCTTTGGGCCAAGAGAGGGGTAAAATGGTCTTTTACCCTTAAGAGGGTATCAAGAGAGGGTTGATCCTAGACTCGAGAGTTATATTCACGAGAGTATTTGCCTTATGTGTTAGGAGGTGGCAAGTTCGAGATTCAAGTGTGGGGATATCTGCTTTCTGCTTGCCGGGTGAGTCTTCTCACTATACTTTACCTTGAGTAGGTAACCAGAGTTATGTGACAGAGTATTTGTATGCTATGTGTTGTACTACATTATTTCTATGTGATTTATGTGTTGCATGTTTACAGAGTTAGAACCGGAAGGTTCCTAGAGTTAGAACCAGAGGGTTCATAGAGTAGGGTCCACGGACCCACAGAGTTATAGCCTCGAGTGGCTAATATGTGTATGTGTGGTATTTTGGGGAACTCACTAAGCTTCGTGCTTACAGTGTTTTGTGTTATGTGTTTCAGGTTTCTCTCAGGATCACGGGACGGCATCGGCTCGATTGTACACACCAGAGAAAGAGTCATGTTTTGAGGATCCTGGTTTATTATGCAAGTGAAAATGTAGTTATGTTTTGTAATTCGATTATGTATGAGATTTTCAGCAAAGTGTTTTTTTGAATTAAACGATTATTTTAAAATGAAAAATTGTTTTGAAATTTTCGGCGTTACAAGTTGGTATCAGAGCCTTGGTTTGAGGGATTCGGATGCGCCTTCGGGTAAATCTAGACTCAAACTGAGGAAGTAAGAAAAGTTTTCAAAGAAATAATTTTCTAAAGCGAATAAAAGTTCAAAGAGAAAGCGAGAAAGAGCAATGTGTACAATCAGCCAGAGCCCGAACAGTGATTTCCCAAAATACCCTTACTTTTGTGTCATGAGATATTTATGATGCACTTTATGAGATATTATTGCATGCTAGAGACAGGCTAGGTATTTCATATCTTAGGACTAGAGTGGCCTGATTTGTGATGCCTTAGCCTAGGGATTGCTGTTATCTGCGATGTGCTTTTGAGTATGTGATGAGTGAGAATATTTAGTTGGAATCCTTTAGGGGATTTGAGTAGAGCAGTAATCTAGGGGAGATACCTAGATAAGTACCGTGGTACTTAGAGAAAGAATAGTTAGAACCCGTGAGGGGAAGAGTTGCAGAGTTCGGTGGTACTTTCGAGGATGAGCAAAGAGGGCGGAGTTATCACCCAGAGCGAGTCATATATATTCTTCAATGATCGAATGCTGTTTGCTTCGTGCTTTGTGGAACTCTCGATGATGGGAGTCAGCTACCAAGTGAATATGACGATATTCAGGAGGTAGATGGCTGGCATCATTAGGAGCTCTTCAGCAGCTGATGGCAGAGAAGTGTGGGAATCTAGGAAGAGCCTAGGGAGTAACCTTAGCCAGATGAGTGCGCTAGCAGAGTAGAGAATTTCGTTGGGGAGCGAGCGCGCGACGGAATTGGTGAACGAGAAGGTCGAGCAGCTACTTAGGAGCTCCGGGATAGTCCGTATTACTGAAAGCAGAGGACCCATACTTGGGAGTAACCTTAGCCAGATGAGTGCGCTAGCAGAGTAGAGAATTTCGTTGGGGAGCGAGCGCGCGACGGAATTGGTGAACGAGAAGGTCGAGCATGTAGTATGGGCCCGTATTACTGAAAGCAGAGGACCCATACTTGATACATGGAGTATTCTGAAGGTTCTAATGAGCGGATGGAGGGGTGATGTTATGGTTCGAGTACCATACATCAAAGCGTACTGAGGAGTGATGTTATGGTTCGAGTACTATACATCGGAGCAGATTGAGGAGTTATGTTATGGTTCGAGTACCATACATCGGAGCGGATTGAGGAGTGATGTTATGGTTCGAGTACCATACATCGGAGCAGATTGAGGAGTGATGCTATGGTTCGAGTACCATACATCGGAGCGGATTGAGGAGTGATGTTATGGTTCGAGTACCATACATCGAAGCGGATTGAGGAGTGATGTTATGGTTCGAGTACCATACATCGGAGCGGATTGAGGAGTGACGTTATGGTTCGAGTACCATACATCGGAGCGGATTGAGGAGTGATGTTATGGTTCGATTACCATACATCGGAGCGGATTGAGGAGTGATGTTATGGTTAGAGTACCATACATCGGAGCGGATTGAGGAGTGACGTTATGGTTCGAGTACCATACATCGGAGCGGATTGAGGAGTGATGTTATGGTTCGAGTACCATACATCGGAGCGGATTGAGGAGTGATGTTATGGTTCGAGTACCATACATCGGAGCGGATTGAGGAGTGATGTTATGATTCGAGTACCATACATCGGAGCGGATTGAGAAGTGATGTTATGGTTAGAGTACCATACATCGGAGCGGATCGAGGAGTGAAGTTATGGTTCGAGTACCATAAATCGGAGAGGATGAAGGAATGATGTTATGGTTCGAGTACCATACATCGGAGCAGATGGATGAGTGATGCTATGGTTCGGGTACCATACACCGGAGCATATTGAGAAGAGATGTCATGGGATGAGTACCATGGTTCGTAGTGAATGATGCTTGTGGTTCTCCGGTTACCCGGTCACGATTGATGAGGTAGAGATTGGACGCTATGGGTTTTAGGCCTGTGGGCCATGATTGAGTTCGAAGAGGCGTCCCTTGAGAGGGAGGTCGAGAGCATATCAGAGTATTTTGGTAAGGAGTTAGAGGGAGGGGAGATTTTCGGTATGAGTTGAGCAATCAGTCGATAGAGGAGATGTCACCTTCTATGACCTGAGTGGTGCTATTTATGTTCGTGTGCGGAACATGAGAGGCCTGATGTTTATGTTTTGGGTTTGGGGGTAAAACCCTGCAGGTTTTCATTGATGATGATTTTCCATCAGGGTATCAGGTAGCATGTGTGCTGCGAGACAGTGATTTACCATGAGCAGATAGTCAGTTGGGACTGAGTGAGTCGAGGACCATGTTACACCTATTTGAGTATAGTAGGGCGTATTGTAGAGGTATCAGTGGGGAGTCCAGTCGAGTTAATCAGTGCAGTGGTTTTTCTATCTATGTTGGGTATTGAATATGGGAGTGGGTCCCTGTTCTTGGGATGATCCATGTGTTGGAACGTTGGTTGATGAGTCGAAGTGGGGAATATGATGATTTCGTGGTCCAGTCTATGAGTCAGTGATGTTATTGGACAGTTGAGTTGTTGGTATTGGATTGGTGCGAGACTTGGAACGACTAGAGGTAGTCGTGACGAGGAGTTCTTGAGGATTTCATCTGAGGTTCAGAGTTATGAGATCGATTGATTTCCTTAAAGGGGATTATCGGGCGTTGCGTAGCACTTTCTAGGGGCAGGTGCGTTATTGCTGGTGGAAATAGTTCGTGAGGTTGTTGATGTGTCAGATAGTGATGGTTGAACCCTAAGTGGGGGAGAACCGGGTGGTTTATTGAGAGAACCAGAGATTTGTGCAAGAGCGGTTAGGGGTTGGATGCAGAAACCTGCGGCTTGAATTCAGGAGATCAGGGTCATTGGTGGTCAAGGAAAGGTGTAGGGCGAGATAATGCATGTGGTGTATGCCTGAGAGAAGGATGGGTGTCTCCACGGCGGGTGGTCAATGGTCAGGAATCTGGTGGTGGTCAGAGTCGTTTCAAGTGGAAGACTCATAATGATGGTATGGGCAGTTGAGAACTTCTGGGTTGAAATATGGGTAGAAGATTATCGAGTAGCCAGCTCCCGGGCTGGGATGTGTATTCTTGCTTGAATTTTGAGCAGTAGTGGAAAGGGTTTCGAAGGATCATCAGTGTGTTCTGAAGGGTTAGCGCCTTCCTTGTATTCCAATTAAGTGTTTGGATGCACTGAAGTTGCGCATCGAGTGATATAAGAAACTATTATGGGATTCAGAGGAAATGTATTGTTGTGTGTGTATGGTGTTAGGAGTAAGGGAATCAGTGGTAGAGGCAGGACATTGTGATGCTTTGTTAGGGAGTTCTGTGGTTTCCGCGTATAGCGTCCCGATTTCAGAGTTATTTAGAGTCTTGGGTTAAGATAACTGGGGATGTATCATGTATCCACGGTTCCAGTGGGAGCCCTTCGAGTATTGTCATCAAGAGGGATTATTTAAGGAAGTGGATCTCCGCAGAGGTAGGTTTTGTGTTATGGCGGTTGCCGCCAGAGTCTGTAATGCATATCGAGGCAAGTGTGTGTGTAACTATCTATGATAGTCTTCGGTGCATGAGTTAGTGATCATAGTGTGGCGTTGTAATGAGAATGAGAGTATAGGGTGAAGCTATGGGGAGTCGTAGTATTCACCAGTCAGAGGGTGTTGTGATGCTACGGGGAGCCGTAGTACTCACAAGTCAGAGAGAGAGAGAGAGAGTCGTGATGCTACGGGGAGCCGTAGTATTTGCCAGTCAGAGGGTGTTGTGATGCTACGGGGAGCCGTAGTACTCACAAGTCAGAGGGAAGGAGTCGCGGTACTACGGGGAGCCGTAGTACTCACTAGTTAGTTGGCATTGTGATACTACGGGGAGCCGTAGTACTCACTTGTCAGAGGCTATCGTAATGTTGTGGGAAGCCATAGTATCCACTAGACGGCAAGAGAGTGTGATGATGGAGTGTTCTCCGATAAGTGCATGATGCAGAAGAGTTTGGGGCTTGAGTAGCCCTAGTGTTGAGTTTTTGGAGCCTAGTGGTTAAACCAGGGCGAGACTAGGGTCTCCGTCTCTGTCGGGAGGGTCAGCGAGGCGCGCGGGAGAATATGCGCAACAAACGCCAGAGGTTAGAGCTGAGTCGATCTTCGATTGGATTGTATTTTTATGAGGAAAAGGGAATTTCGTAACTTGCGTGTCACTGGGCCGTGATAGTGGTCACGGGGAAGAAGTTAGTAAGATGTTTTGGATCATGTTATGTGTCACCTCTAGGGGTTCAGCTGTGGGGCCAAAAGCTGACATGGTGCTCGGTATCGAAGATGAATATGAGAAATGAGCTAGAGTTTACCATGGTGATGTCTGTGGACACTTCAGAGAGAGCGAGCGACTCAGACGCTCGAGGATATGTTTCGGGCATGTGTATTAGATTTCGGGGGGAAATTGTGGCCCGTATTTGCCCTTGGCAGAGTTTTCCTACAACAACAGCCATCATTAGTGCATCAGTATGCCGCCCTTTGAGTTGTTGTAGGGAAGGGGGTATTGGACCCCATTTGCTGGGGAGAGGTAGAGCAACGTGTGATGGGAAGTACAGAAAGTGTGCTTCAGACGTCAGAGCAGATACAGCAGGTCAGGCAGAGGTTGTTGACCGCTCAGAGTCGCCAGAAGAGTTATGCGGACAGGCGCCGGTCCGAGCTCGAATTTTTGGTTGGTGACCTTGTACTCCTGAAGGTCTCTCCTTGGAAAGGAGTGATTCGATTCAGGAAGAGGGGCAAGTTGGGGCCCCGATATATGAGTCCTTTCCGAGTGATCGCGAGAGTAGGCTGGATAGCCTATCGTTTGGATTTGCCAGCAGAGTTGGGGCAGATTCACGACACTTTTCATGTGTCGCAACTGAGGAAATGTTTAGCCGATGAGTCGGCAGTGGCTCCAATAGAGGATATTCAGGTGGATGCGAGCCTGAATTATGCTGAGAGACCAGTGGAGATCGGAGATCGGAAGACCAAGGTTCCGAGGAACAAGGAGGTACCCTTGGTTTTGGTTCAGTGGCAACATTGTAAGGGATCCGAGATGAACTGGGAGCCGGAGCGTGAGATGCGTGGGCAGCATCCGGAGTTATTTGCAGAGCGAGACTTCGAGGGCGAAGTCTAGTTCTAGTGGGGGAGAATTGTAACAGCCCGGAACCCCAGGTGTTATTTATTCATATATTTTTGGTGTTTTGTGAGGGGACTCGGCGAGTTGGAGCTCAAACTCGCCGAGTAGGATCGCGGTTTTGGACGTGGGTTCGCGCCGGGACTCGGCGAGTCCTAGGAATGGACTCGGCGAGTCCACGCTGTTTAATGAAACCCTAATTTCCCGGTCCTGAGCCCTATTTAAGGGACCTTATGGCCTTCATTGCGGCTACCTTCGACCTTGGGAGCACCAGAGCAGCTGAGAGTTCTTATGAGTGAGATAAGAGGCCATTATTCACCATTTTAGTGTGTATTTGCAAGAAAGGAAGAGGAAAGCCAAGCTAAGAGAGTTGGGGAGCTTAGATCTACTCCCATTTCGGCAGAGGAAGCTAATTGAGGTAACATTCAGAGCTTATTCTCGTGTTTTTCTTGATATGGCCAAATCTAGGGTTTCTTCATGCCTTGTTTGCCTTGTATTTGGAGTATGAGAGGTCCCATGGGGAAATGGTACCTAGATCTGGACCTTAGTAGGTCCAGAGAGTCCCAAATGCCATGCTTTATGACTTTCCTTTTGAGTTGGAGACTTAGGTTTCCATTTTAGATGTCATTTCATCAAAAGAAGCCTTGTAGGCGTTGCTTGGTAGCCAAGATTGAGACTTTACGTGATGAATGTGCTTGGGAGGGCTAGATCTATGAGTTGTTGGAGCGGATCTGACCTCAGAAGCGAGATTGAGTCAATGCATGGCATGAACTCGCCGAGTCCGAAGAACAGACTCGGCGAGTAGCATGAAGATTGTCCTAACCACTCAGCGAGTGGTCTTGCCGAGTTAAGGGATGACTCAGTGAGTCAGGGAGAATTAGAGAGGGTTGACAGGTGGACTGAGTCAAGCTGGAACTCGCCGAGTTGTTCTTGAGACTCGACGAGTTGAGTCGTGGTGGCCCCGCGATTATGCCAGGTGAAACTCGTCGAGTCAGAGAAATACTCGACGTGTCAAGAGAGGATCCAAGGGAGTCAGTGGACACGTGTAGACTCGCCGAGTCGCCCCAGTGCACTCGCCGAGTCCGGTCAAAGTTGACCGTTGACTTTTGTTGACTTTTAGGGTTTGGTCAGCGATGTGGCCTTTGGGCCAAGAGAGGGGTAAAATGGTCTTTTACCCTTAAGAGGGTATCAAGAGAGGGTTGATCCTAGACTCGAGAGTTATATTCACGAGAGTATTTGCCTTATGTGTTAGGCGGTGGCAAGTTCGAGATTCAAGTGTGGGGATATCTGCTTTCTGCTTGCCGGGTGAGTCTTCTCACTATACTTTACCTTGAGTAGGTAACCAGAGTTATGTGACAGAGTATTTGTATGCTATGTGTTGTACTGCATTATTTCTATGTGATTTATGTGTTGCATGTTTACAGAGTTAGAACCGGAAGGTTCCTAGAGTTAGAACCAGAAGGTTCACAGAGTTAGAACCAGAGGGTTCATAGAGTAGGGTCCACGGACCCACAGAGTTATAGCCTCGAGTGGCTAATATGTGTATGTGTGGTATTTTGGGGAACTCACTAAGCTTCGTGCTTACAGTGTTTTGTGTTATGTGTTTCAGGTTTCTCTCAGGATCACGGGACGGCACCGGCTCGATTGTACACACCAGAGAAAGAGTCATGTTTTGAGGATCCTGGTTTATTATGCAAGTGAAAATGGGGTTATGTTTTGTAATTCGATTATGTATGAGATTTTTAGCAAAGTGTTTTTTTTTGAATTAAACGATTATTTTAAAATGAAAAATTGTTTTGAAATTTTCGGCGTTACATTTTCCCATCGCCGTAACCCGTTCCGTCCATAAAACTCGTCTTAAGTGAATTATTCCGATTTCGTTTTTGGATTAGGTCATTTAAGTTAAGTCTTTTATTTTGACCTCGTAAGTATCCAAACACATTAGAAACACATGAAAATGCCCCAAACTAGTAATTAGAAAAATTTTAGTTTCGACCATATCGGGTTACGACAACTTAATCGGGTGCGACCAAAAGCCTCGGTTAACGTCAGTATCAGGTAGAATTCCACCGTTTCTCCAATCCAAATCATATTTAAAGTTGTTTAAGCCTCATTTGAAGCCTTTTCACTCTCTCTCTAACCTCTCTCCTCAAATCCAACTTCTTGATCCAAAATCACTCATTTCAAGCTTCAAATCACCAAGGTAACTATCCTAACTCCTAGTATAACATCCTTAGCCTTCATTTTTGTGTTCAAATCATGGAATAGGACCATAAACATGTGTTTACGGCCCTGGAACACTCTTGGGCCGTGAACACATATAAAGGGGGTTTTTGAGCCTTAAAACCCTTCCAACCCACCATTGGAACTTAGATATGGCTTAAGGACTTGTTGGATTGGACTTAGAACACCTTAAACTCATCATTTAGGGAGTAAACATGAGTTTACTGCCCAAGAACATGCTTGGGCCGTAAACACCCTTTCATGGGTAGTAAACTCCTTTTTAGGTGTTAAAATGCCATTTACACACCTCCTAAGCCTTGAACTAATAACTAGAAGCAAAAACAATCGAATTAGAAGCCTTAAACTTGATGAAAACCCTTCCCTTAGGTGTTCACGGCCATAAACCCCCCAAGAATGGGTTCCTGGGCCGTAAACTCCTATAAATGGGTTAAATGGTACCCTAAATTCACCCCTTGGTTTGTAAAAATGAGTTGAATCACATATGATTGACTTAAGACCACCAAAACATCAAATGAAGGTGTGTGGGGAGCTTACGGCCGTAAACACTTAGTTTACTGCCATAAACTCCTCAATTGGTCCCTATCATGTTCAAATTTCACTCCATTGCCTTGAAACCAAATCTAGCATCATCCCTAAAATGATATAAGGCCATTTAGCACTCTAGAACACCCCACCATGAGTTTACGGACGTAAACTCATCGGGAGTGGGTCAATAGGTCCGTGAACTCTCTTGGGAGTTTACTCTTGAAGAGTAAACTCCATATGCAAACCATATATGTCCATAGATGTCACCCGGGTCACTCCAAACACTTGAAATGAAGTGTTTTCGCGACTAAAAGTGTATATCCTCAACTAATTAGTGATTTAAAATCTAATTAGATACATTTATGTATCATTTAATATTACATAGGAACCTCGCACGTTTTCATGCCTCGATCCGACGTTTAGCATCCTAGTCGACACATTCCTCGTCCGGTGAGTTCATACCCCTACCCTTTTTCAATGTTTTTCACTGTTTTCAGGGGGAATACAAGCAAAGTGCAAGGAATACTTGTACTCAAAACTTGTTTTATATGTGTTGTGTTTCATATTACATATGCTTTTAACACTGACAATCATAACAGATAACCGTTTGAACTTGCAGATCACATTATCGTATTATTTGTGAAAAACGTTATAAATTGTTGTATGTTATATTTTCACAAATGGTTTTTCCACATTATAATAGTTAAAAACATAACATTTGAACTTTGAACATGAAACTTAGTATATTGTTTTGTCCTCGGTAACACTCCACAGAGATACGCGAGTGGAGGATCGTCTTTGTAAATAGAATGTAAACAGGATATTCCGCATTATTACTTGTAGATTTGTTATTCCTATAAATTGGAGACACGTCCTCGGAGAACACTCCACGGAGATACGCGAGTGGAGGACCGCCTCTGTAACTAGAATCTCTTAGATAGGGAGCGTGACTTGAGTGTATAGATCTATATGGGGCTGACTACCCGGCACCTGGCTGCTAGCTATAGCCGAACCAAAAGGTTCAAGGGTGACAAAAGTCATAAATGATATTGGCCTTCCTTTGCCATATCTAGTCTATAGTATGGTTATAGAACTCGCAATTTGGATAACAGAGATTTACTTTTTAGTAATAAGGAATATAGTAAATTAATAACCTTTGAAATTAGTTTACTATGTTGATAGTTTTATGTACGTGTTAAAACTAACATACACTTCACAAGGATAATCAGGTTTTCAGTATACATCTTTTACATTACATTTCAGATTGGTAAACTATCATACACTTCACAAGGATAATCAGGTTTTCAGTATACATCTTTTACATTGCATTTCGGATTGGTAATCAACTTTTAGGAAAATATAGGATTTTCCTAGGGTAATAACTATTCATAACCAGAATTGTGTAACATAACGGAAAACTAAACATTACTTTTAAGAAAATATGGGATTTTCTTGGATAACCACTTTTTCAGAAAACAAAAGGAATCTTGTTCATTTTCATAAATCAAACCGCTTATGAACTCACCAGCTTTATGTTGATTTTTAAACTGCTTGTATTCTCAGGTTCTCCTTAGACAGGTATTCCCGCGTTCTTTTGCAGAAGACGGACCGTATGAAGTCACGTCTTTCTTTTGTTTAAACTTATGTATCTACGAAAGTTGTATTACTTTACTTTTAAACAAATGTAATGAAATCTATGTAATGTAATGTTTTGTGTTTACTTCGCTTACTATGTACATTGGTTGCGATACTTCATGACGTCCTCCGCCCCGGAACGTTTCCGCCATCGGTTTCGGGGTGTGACAGATTGGTATCAGAGCCCTTGTTTATAGTGAACTGAGTATACCAAACCTTACATGGTATAAGACTATAAACATTAAAGGGGCCTAAGCGCTCTGAACTAAAAGTATACTTCAAAATATAAGTATTTTGAAAAACATACAAGTATACCTAACCGTCGAGATCTGTAACTACAAGTAGAACAAAACATAAGTAAATGGGTGTTGTACGTTGCGGTTAAACCTGAGCAGTTATGTAGTCATGTCTAGGGTCAATATAGCATGATCAACTATATTCATTCGAGACACAACCAACATGTTCCTGGGAGTGACTGTGGTGTTCGGCATGCCTAAAACTTACCCAAATACCCAAAACAATGAGCCGTCGTCGTAGCTAATCATGAAATACTATGGGAGTATTTCTAGATCCAACTTTGTTGTAGAAAATTCTCATTCAAGCGTTGCTCCTCGATCATTCCCATAGCGATAGTTTATCTGCCTTGATAATTCATTCCTTCTTTACCTCTTAATAGAATTTTATGTCTGTCATAAAGAGATATCCCTTGTTTCATATCTCTTGATTTAATGTAGAGGACTTACCATCCTCTTTTTCCTAATCATTTTAGATCGAAATGTCTTCAAAGAAAGGACCCAGCTCAAGGAACAACAACTCTCCGCCGCCATACTCTCCTCCTTTCGACTTCGTCTTGTTTCAAACGGCTGTTACTGCTGCAGTGACGGCCGCAGTGACACTTTTGAACCCTAGCAGGTCCAGTGGACCAGGAAGTAACACCTACCCCCAAAACCATGAAAATGTTCAGGAGCATCAGAATGAGTGTGATAAGAGGAAGAAGGTTATCTGGAAAAAACGAAAGGGTCAGAGTTCATAAGGACCCTCCAAGAGGCATGAAACTGTAGCAGTTCAAGCTACCACTACTCCTGTTGCTGTGTCTGCAGCTGAAGCACCTACCAATAGGTATGCTGGTAATCTCCCTTGGTGCAACAGGTGTAGTTATCACCATCATATTCCTAGCCCATTCTGTGAGAAGATTTGCATCAGATGTGGCATGAAGGGCCACCTCGCTCAAAACTACAAATCTCATGCTCACATCCTTTTAGAATCTAGTGTCAAGAAAGTTTTATTAGTCATTCATTTAAATATCTTCGTAAACATAGCTCTCGTCTAATAACCGAAATATTCACAGTCAAGATGGATACCGGTGAGAATGAGTGCACTAACGATTTATTCCTAAGTTGTATCCTTACCTTGAATAATCATTCTTTCCTCATTGACCCGATGTCAATTTCAATAAAGAGCTTTGATATTATCTTTGGCATGTATCGATTGAGTTCCGATTGTGCTGATATACTTGTTATGAAAAAGCTATTCTTTTCAATCTTCCCTATAACCAGACTTTCATGATCCATGGCGATAAGTTTAGCTCTAATCTTCGTATCATTTCCGGCGTCAAAGCTCAAAAGTTTCCCCGAGAGGAATATCATGTATCCTTAACCCATGTAATCAGCGAGAAACAAGAAGTTAAAGACCTCTAGAGCGTCCCCGAAAAACTGTAATATTCCTGATATCTTCCCGAAGAGCTCCCGAGAATTCCTCCCGAACGTCAGGTCGAGTCTCGTATCAACTTAATCTCGGGAACTACCCCCGTAGCCAAATCTCCGTACCGTTTTGCTCCAGCAGAAATGCAGTAGTTATCTAGTCGGCTTAATGAGTTGACCATCAAAACCGATATCCTCTTTCCTTAATTAGATGACTTCTTCGATAAAATCCAAGGAGCTAGCTACTCCTCGAAGATAAACCTTAGGTCAAGACACTATCAGCTACGAGCTCACGAGGATAATGTTTCTAAGACAGTATTTAGGATTCGATATGATCATTATAAGTTCGAAGTGGTACCCCTTTGATCAAACCATTTTCTCCTGGTCATGTAGTAGGCGATGAAGGCATACGCGTGGATCCTCCTAAGGTCGAAGCAATAGAGAATTGGTCGGCAACAAAGACACCCATAGAAAACCTGTCAATTCTTGGGTTTCGCCGGCTATTATTGCAAATCCATTCAGAAATTTCTTCCAAAATCACCAAACCCTTAACCACTTGACACATAAAGGTGTACCCTTTTTGTTGGAGTAAAAAGTGAGATACATCATTCCAAGCATTGAAGTAAGACTTATGCATCACACCTATCATGTCCCTGTTTACTCGCTCAGACCTGAGAATCCTAGCCAGAGAACCCTCGGGATTGGTCCAGCAGCCTAGATACCCGAATGGAAATAGGAGATGACTATCATAGATTTCTTCATCAAGTTACCCGGATTCCCGAGTAAGTACAATACCAATTGGAGTAATTATCGATCCTTCGATAAAATCCGCTAACTTCTTTCTGATTAGAGAATCATTCCAGATGGAAAGACTCACGCGAACCCACATCCAAGAAGTTGTCCGACTACATGGTATACCTGCGTCCATTATCTCTGGTTGAGATAGCAGGCTTACCTCAAGGTTTAGACAGATTCCTTCCGAACACTCTCGAAACCAAGCTAGATATGAGTACAACTTATCATCCTCAAACAATTAGACAGAGTGATAGAGTTATTCATATCTTGGAAGACATGTTGGGAGCATGTTTCATCAACTGCAGAACGACTTGGGATACCCCTTTACCTTTGATCGAGCCCTCGTATAATAACAGTTATCACACCAGTATCCAGACTGCACCATTTGGAATCCTCTACAGTCAAAAGTACAAATTCCCTTGTGTTAGGCCAAGGTAGGATACACGCAGCTAGCCAAGAGTCGATTCCCCGGTACTACCCTCACTGGTTCTGAAATAATCCACAAAACCATCGAGAAGACCATTCAGATCCGAGAACGATTGAAAACTTCACTAGATCGATAGAAGAATTACGTCGATATACAACGGAAACCTCTGGAATTCCAGGCTGGAGATTGTGTCCTGTTAATGGTCTCGCCCTGGAAAGACAGGATACACTTTGGAAAGCACGAAAAGCCTAACTTGTGGTACATTAGACCCTTCGAGATCCTCGTTAGGATCGATCCCGTAGCCTTCAAACTCCGAGTACCTTCAGAACTTAGCAACGTTCATCCGGTATCTTGCGCCTCTATTCTTAATGAATACCTATCTGATAAAACCTTAGAAAATCCATCCTGATATGACCAAGAACAACGAAAACCTAAACTTCCTGGACGAACAAATTGAGATCATAGACTGAGAGATCATACGTTCGAAACCAAGCCACATCCCGATAGTGAAGGTTCGCTGGAACGTCAAGCGGAAACCTGAAATCACTTGGGATCGTAAAAGATTCGATGAAGCAAATATATCCGCACCCCTTTTTCCATAACTTGTATCTTAATCTTTGAATTTCGGGACGAAATTCCCTCTAACGGGGGGATAATGTGACAACCCAAAGTTTTTCCCATCGCCGTAACCCGTTCGGTCCGTAAAACTCGTCTTAAGCGAATTGTTCCGATTTCGTTTTTGGATTAGGTCATTTAAGTTAAGAATTTTATTTTGACCTCGTAA
Organism: Lactuca serriola; assembly: GCF_051521515.1. Lineage (NCBI taxonomy): Eukaryota > Viridiplantae > Streptophyta > Magnoliopsida > Asterales > Asteraceae > Lactuca > Lactuca serriola. Next base: position 63,703,935 of record NC_136412.1, on the reverse strand, counting down.
GTATCCAAACACATTAGAAACACATGAAAATGCCCCAAACTAGTAATTAGAAAAATTTTAGTTTCGACCATATCGGGTTACGACAACTTAATCGGGTGTGACCAAAAGCCTCGGTTAACATCAGTATTGGGTAGAATTCCACCGTGTCTAAAATCCAAATCATATTTAAAGTTGTTTAAACCTCATTTGAAGCCTTTTCACTCTCTCTCTAACCTCTCTCCTCAAATCCAACTTCTTGATCCAAAATCACTCATTTCAAGCTTCAAATCACCAAGGTAACTATCCTAACTCCTAGTATAACATCCTTAGCCTTCATTTTCGTGTTCAAATCATGGAATAGGACCATAAACATGTGTTTACGACCCTGGAACACTCTTGGGCCGTGAACACATATAAAGGCGGTTTTTGAGCCTTAAAACCCTTCCAAACCACCATTGGAACTTAGATATGGATTAAGGACTTGTTGGATTGGACTTAGAACACCTTAAACTCATCATTTAGGGAGTAAACATGATTTTACTGCCCAAGAACATGCTTGGGCCGTAAACACCCTTTCATGGATAGTAAACTCCTTTTTAGGTGTTAAAATGCCATTTACACACCTCCTAAGCCTTGAACTAATAACTAGAAGCAAAAACAATCGAATTAGAAGCCTTAAACTTGATGAAAACCCTTCCCTTAGGTGTTCACGGCCATAAACCCCCCAAGAATGGGTTCCTGGGCCGTAAACTCCTATAAATGGGTTAAATGGTACCCTAAATTCACCCCTTGGTTTGTAAAAATGAGTTGAATCACATATGATTGACTTAAGACCACCAAAACATCAAATGAAGGTGTGTGGGGAGCTTACGGCCGTAAACACTTAGTTTACTGCCATAAACTCCTCAATTGGTCCCTATCATGTTCAAATTTCACTCCATTGCCTTGAAACCAAATCTAGCATCATCCCTAAAATGATATAAGGCCATTTAGCACTCTAGAACACCCCACCATGAGTTTACGGACGTAAACTCATCGGGAGTGGGTCAATAGGTCCGTGAACTCTCTTGGGAGTTTACTCTTGAAGAGTAAACTCCATATGCAAACCATATATGTCCATAGATGTCACCCGGGTCACTCCAAACACTTGAAATGAAGTGTTTTCGCGACTAAAAGTGTATATCCTCAACTAATTAGTGATTTAAAATCTAATTAGATACATTTATGTATCATTTAATATTACATAGGAACCTCGCACGTTTTCATGCCTCGATCCGACGTTTAGCATCCTAGTCGACACATTCCTCGTCCGGTGAGTTCATACCCCTACCCTTTTTCAATGTTTTTCACTGTTTTCAGGGGGAATACAAGCAAAGTGCAAGGAATACTTGTACTCAAAACTTGTTTTATATGTGTTGTGTTTCATATTACATATGCTTTTAACACTGACAATCATAACAGATAACCGTTTGAACTTGCAGATCACATTATCGTATTATTTGTGAAAAACGTTATAAATTGTTGTATGTTATATTTTCACAAATGGTTTTTCCACATTATAATAGTTAAAAACATAACATTTGAACTTTGAACATGAAACTTAGTATATTGTTTTGTCCTCGGTAACACTCCACAGAGATACGCGAGTGGAGGATCGTCTTTGTAAATAGAATGTAAACAGGATATTCCGCATTATTACTTGTAGATTTGTTATTCCTATAAATTGGAGACACGTCCTCGGAGAACACTCCACGGAGATACGCGAGTGGAGGACCGCCTCTGTAACTAGAATCTCTTAGATAGGGAGCGTGACTTGAGTGTATAGATCTATATGGGGCTGACTACCCGGCACCTGGCTGCTAGCTATAGCCGAACCAAAAGGTTCAAGGGTGACAAAAGTCATAAATGATATTGGCCTTCCTTTGCCATATCTAGTCTATAGTATGGTTATAGAACTCGCAATTTGGATAACAGAGATTTACTTTTTAGTAATAAGGAATATAGTAAATTAATAACCTTTGAAATTAGTTTACTATGTTGATAGTTTTATGTACGTGTTAAAACTAACATACACTTCACAAGGATAATCAGGTTTTCAGTATACATCTTTTACATTACATTTCGGATTGGTAATCAACTTTTAGGAAAATATAGGATTTTCCTGGGGTAATAACTATTCATAACCAGAATTGTGTAACATAACGGAAAACTAAACATTACTTTTAAGAAAATATGGGATTTTCTTGGATAACCACTTTTTCAGAAAACAAAAGGAATCTTGTTCATTTGCATAAATCAAACCGCTTATGAACTCACCAGCTTTATGTTGATTTTTAAACTGCTTGTATTCTCAGGTTCTCCTTAGACAGGTATTCCCGCGTTCTTTTGCAGAAGACGGAGCGTATGAAGTCACGTCTTTCTTTTGTTTAAACTTATGTATCTATGAAACTTGTATTACTTTACTTTTAAACAAATGTAATGAAATCTATGTAATGTAATGTTTTGTGTTTACTTCGCTTACTATGTACATTGGTTGCGATACTTCATGACGTCCTCCGCCCGGGAACGTTTCCGCCATCGGTTTCGAGGTGTGAGATCGTACAGTAGCCTCGAGTGGCATATGTGTTGTATGTGGTATTTTGGGGAACTCACTAAGCATTTATGCTTACAGTTGTTGTGTTATGTGTTTCAGGTACTAGCGAGGACCTTGGGAAGGCGCCAGCGTGACCCGTACACACAGAGAGGAGATTTGATTTGTGATCTTGGGATATGTTTGATTTGATAACTACTATGTAATACTTTTGAGGATGTTTTATAATTAAATTTGGTTGTTGAAAAATGAAAATTTTGTTTTGAAAATCTCGTCGTTATAAGTTGGTCTCAGAGCCTTGGATTGAGGGATTCAGATGCACCTTCGGGCGTATTTGAACTCAAACTGAGGATTTGAGAGATTTAAAAAAAACAAGTTTTTAAAAGAGTAAAAGGTTTAAAAAAAAGAAGAGCAGAGCAGTGTGTACGGTCAGCCAGCGCCCGAACGGTGAATCTCCAAAATACCCTTACATTATGTGTTATGAGATATGATATGTTATGTTATGCATGCTAGAGTAGGCTAGGTATTCATATTAGGACTAGAGTGGCCTGATCTGTGATGTCTTAGCTTAAGAGATTATTGTTGCTATGAGATGCCTTGAGAGTGAGTAGGTAGCAGTTAGGAGTTCATGAGAGGTCTATCGGAGGGTAGCCAATGCATAGCGAGAGTAGAGTACTTGCGATCCGGGATCCAAAGAGAAGGACTTGGGGTGAATGTTGATGTGGTGTGGTCAGTAGTATAGGGCCCGTACTACTGAAGACACTGGATCAGTGAGCAGTCCAAGTAAGAATCCTTTGGACATTGGAGGACGAGGAGGTTTGCTTTATCGAGTGCGAGTATGCTCGATCGAGTCTCTAATATTTTTATGTTGTATTTTTGAGACATCATGGTTGGGACACGACACACACCTGGGAGCAGTGGTGTCAACGACGAGGAGATCCGACGATTGATTCATGAGGAGGTGGCTGCTTCCATCCGGGCCGAGATTCCAGAGATGTTCGGGGACATCAAGACCACATTGATTGATACCTTTGACGAGCGGTATGCAACAGTGACTAAGGCTGCGGCTGCTGCAGTTGCTGCTGCCAGACCTCAGGGAGGTGACTCGTTGTTGTTTCGGGAGTTCAGTAACACGAAGCCACATGATTTCGATGGGACGCATGACCCTATTGCTGCGATGAGATGGATCTCTGACATCGAGGGATGTTTCTACACGTGTTATTGTCCACAGCACTTGAGGGTACGGTTCGCTCTGAACCAGCTCCGCTTGGGAGCAAAGGATTGGTGGAAGTTCGTGACGGCGAGCTTCACTCTGGCAGAGATTTCTGAGGTGACCTGGGGGTTCACCACCATGTTTTGAGATGAGTACGTTCCCCCTGTAGAAAGGGAACGACTGGCTCAAGAGTTTTTGACCCTCAAGCAGGGTACTGATTCAGTTACGGCGATTACGCGGAAGTTTCATGAGAGGGCGATGTTTTGCCCTAAGCAGGTGTCTACCGAGCAGGCTCGCATGAGCCGGTATCTGAGTGTTCTGAGGAGAGATATTCGGGAGTTCGTGGTGAACTCGACTTACCGGACATTTGCTGAGCTCCAGGCAAATGCCCGGAAGAGGGAGATTGAGTTGGAGACTCAGGTCAGGGAGGAGGCCGAGTCACAAAGGATGGATCGGCGGCCGGCTCAGTCTCATCCGGTAGCCAAGCAGGCCATACCCGCTGATTCGAGATCTGGGAGCGCAAAGGGCCGCACTTATGGGAAGTGCGGCAAGAGTCACGAGGGGTTGTGCAGGGCAGGAGTATGCTACAAGTGCGGGAAGTAGGGGCATATTGCGAGGGATTTCCCCAAGGGATTCTCTGTTTGCTTCCATTGCAACCAGACCGGACATCGGAAGGCCGAGTGCCCTCAGCTACATCAGGGATCAGCGCAGGGATCTGCACCTACTAGTAGGGGTACCGAAGTTCGGCCGGTGAAGGCCGAGGCACCGAAGGCTCGTGGGAGAGCCTTCCAGTTGACAGCGGAGGAGGTCCGCGCAACACCCGACGTTGTGGCCGGTATGTATTATTCTCTCTATTTATTTGAGTCTGAGATATTATGCTTATTTTATGTTATGCGTAGGTACCTTTCTTGTGAATTATGTACCTGCCTTAGTGCTATTTGACTCGGGAGCGAGTCGATCTTTTGTGTCGTTAGCTTTTAGTCGTCATATGAGTATTTGTCGAGAGGCTTTGAGTCGACCTCTACGTGTTTCTATAGCTAACGAGCGAGCAGTGTATGCCACGGAGGTGATTCAAGGATGTAGATTTGAGATCTTCGGTGTAGGGTTCCCGATCGATCGAGTCCCGATTGCGATGGAGGACGTATGTGTCATAGTGGGCATGGATTGGTTGAGCCAATTTGGAGCTATTATAGACTGCGAGCGTCAGCTGGTGACGATTCGAGACCCTAGTGGGGGAGTACTTACGGTGTATGGTGAAGGTACCCGTCTTGAGTCAGCATTTTGTTCGGCTGATAGGGCGAGGCAGAGTTTACAGCAGGGCTGTAGGGGATTTGTAGCCTATGTGATGAACACACAAGTAGCCGCGGAGAGGCCAAGTTTGATTGATGAGATCTCGATTGTGTGGGAGTTCCCTGATGTTTTCCCAGAGGAGTTGTCGGGTGTGCCTCCCGAGAGGCAGGTGGAGTTTCGTATCGACTTGGTGCCAGGGGCGGCACCTATTGCCAAGGCACCTTATCGCCTTGCGCCGCCCGAGATGTAGGAGTTATCCTCGCAGCTTCAGGAGCTGCTGGGAAAGGGGTTTATCAGACCGAGTAGCTCACCTTGGGGAGCGTCGATCCTTTTTGTCAAAAAGAAGGATGGTTCACACCGGATGTGTATTGATTACCGGGAGTTGAACAAGTTGACGGTCAAGAACCGTTATCCGTTACCAAGGATCGACGATCTGTTCGATCAATTGCAGGGAGCGTCTTAGTTCTCCAATATAGACTTAAGGTCGGGATATCATCAGATGAGGGTTCGGGATGAAGATATCCAGAAGACAGCGTTCAAGACTCCTTACGGGCATTACGAGTTCGTGGTGATGCCTTTCGGGCTCACCAATGCACCAACGGCGTTCATGGATCTCATGAACAGGGTGTGCAGGTCGATGTTGGACCTTTCGGTGATCGTATTCATCGATGATATCTTGGTGTATTCAAGATCTAGAGAGCAGCATGAGGAGCATTTGAGGGAGATCCTCGGAGTTCTGAGATCGGAGAGGCTTTACGCCAAATTCTCCAAATGTGATTTTTTGTTATGGGAGGTCCAGTTCCTAGGGCACCTCGTTAACCAGAAGGGGATATTGGTCGATCCGGCAAAGATCGATGTGGTGATGAGTTAGGAGGTACTGAGGTCACCTACCGAGATCAGGAGTTTCCTTGGGTTGGGTGGTTATTATCGGAGATTTATCAGGGATTTCTCTAAGATCGCCGTGCCACTCACCAAGTTGACTCGGAAGGGTGTTGCTTTTTCATGGGGTCCGGAGCAGCAGACCTCATTTGAGACACTTCGCCAGAGATTGTGCGAAGCTCCGGTGCTCGCACTCCCGGAAGGGATCGAGGATTTTGTGGTGTACTGTGATGCATCTGATGGGTTTTAGCCATAAGAACATCCTATGTGCTCATACAAACCCTAAAGCTTGGATCTAGGTTTCTCTATTGTACATGCAATTCATCCAAGACTTTAAACCCTAGATCTAGCATATAATTAATCATATTAACATGTGAAAGGGTTTTTAGATCTTACCTTGATTGTTACGTAGCAATAACAATCTCAAATCCTCATTGTAATGACTGTGGAAAGCTTAGAGTCACAATTGTCACTCCTCTAATGGCTCAAAAACACCAAGAGCAAGAGGATGAAGAATAAGGTGTCACACCCCAAAACCGATAACGGCGGAATACGTTTCGGGGTGGATGACGTAGTGAACAGTACCATCACAATTGCATAATAGTAGAAACAAGAAACATACAACCATAGTATTACATAGTGAATTTAATTACATGCGTGTTTTGTAATGTTTAACAATCACCCAAAAGTAAATCAAAAATAAGAGATGGGTCTTGTGTGCTCCACCATCTCCAAAAATGCCGCGTCTGTACCTGTCTATCTTTGACCTGAAGATACAAGTTATTTTGAAAACAATTATCAGCATAAAGCTGGTGAGTTCATAAGAGTATAGTGTGAGTTTTGTATACAAAGCATTAGTGCTAAAAATGTATCATTTATGTTCATAAGTAGTAGAAACTTTAGAAAATCCCATATTTTCCAGAAATACATTGTAAGTGACAATTGGTGAAAAATATACATTCTTTATTTCTTTGAAACAGATTATTGTAAAAACATTTTGGCGAATCTCCAAATAACAAGTGTGATGGAATAAGTTGAGCCTGTAATCAGTGATAGAGGTGCAAGCTTCCTTTAGTGATAGATACTTACTTACTTCGGGATGCAGTTTAGCATTTAGTGTGGTATTTTAGAGTAGTTGTAGCGTATTCCTTGTATATTACTAATAGTGAAGATAATAGAGGATCCCATGACCTCCCCAGTCATGCACAGTATAGTGAGTAGTGGCATCCCTGGGCCTGCACGGCGCGGACTGAGATTAACAGTCGGGATGTAATAGCGTCTGCCCCGTACAGATCTATACATGTAGAGTCGTCTCCTGCTGGAACACTCCGGGCGTAGTGAATAGCGAATAGAGTATCTCATAGCGGGTTAGTGTATTATTGTTTGTTTAGTGTTTTCTCTATGGTTATAGTGCAGTAATCTTTTAGTATTGATCATAGTGTATTCTCTTACTAGTGTATCGTCTAGTAATAGTGAGTATTATAGTGTAGATAGTAATAACTTTAGCGAGTAGTAGCGGTAGCGACCCTAACCATACCTATTATGGTTATCTTAGTGGGGATGTTTCTTAGCACGTTAGTGACTTTAGCATTAAGTGAAAGTAGTAATATTCGTATCCCATACTGATATACAGATTTTACATAAGTAAGAAATCAACGACAGTCGGACGGATAACTACTACCCTAAGCCCACAATCAAACAAGAACAGGAAATAAGGCGAGATATCGGTCCTAAGTCCTCCAAGTCTTATTTATATAAATGTATCAGAATGGTTACATTTTATAAGCAAATTGATTAAATAAAAGTATTTTTCCAAAAGAACATTTAAATTCTGATTCACTGTTTAAAAATAGTTTGAAAAAGGCGAAACCCGTTTGTAAGGCATAAGGACAAATCACATGTGATTTGAACTAAAGGTAATGAATCACATGTGATTAATCCTTGTAACTCTGAAATCGTTCTGTAAAACTTTACATAAACATTCATAAGCAACTTGTATCTCCCCCCTAAAACATTTAAAACATCTGAAAGGTTCATTAAAGGGGTATGAACTCACCTGAAATCGCAGAAATCGGGTGAATCGGGTAAATCGGGTAATAGTGTTGATTGAGCGTTTGGTACCAAATAACCACTTGAGCACCTTTTAGGACCCTAATGTCATATGAAATATGTATTTTACAAGAAGTTAATCACCTTATGCTTTTCATTATAGTAATTGGACTTTCTAGTGTCGTTTTCGGGGTTTTAGGGCCTAGAAAGGGTTCCCGGGAGTGGTACAAGGCCATGGATGATTTACGGGAGGGTCCATGAGTTCACTCTCTTAGAGTTTATGGCCTAAAAGCCACCCATTGGGAGTTTACGGCCGTTAGCCCCCTAGGCTTGGCCGTAAACTCAAGTGGTGTCCCAAAGTGTATGTTTAAGGCCTTATATCACTTCCTTAATTTAGTGGTGGGTGTTTTGGACCAAAAGAGAAGGATTAACATCATAATTTGTGACATTTTTGGGGAGTTTATGGCCAAGGCTTGATCTTGGGCCGTAAACTCCTATAAATCCTTCAAAATGAATGTTTTACTTGTACAACATTGTCCCATATGTCTTAGAAAAATCCTAGAAGGTCCTATAGTGAGTTTGGAACAATTTGGCATACATTTTTGGGGAGTTTACGGCCCAAGAACATCCTTGGCCGTAAACTCTTCATTTGGTATCAAAATGAGGTGTTTAATGGTACAACACTCTTCCAAAGGCCTTAGGTAAATTCCTTTCATGCATTAGGGTAGTTTAGGGACTTGTTTGACACAAAAATTTGGGTGTTTACGGCCCAAGCTTAGCCTTGGCCGTAAACTCCTCTTTTTGTGTTCAAATGATGATGTTTAATGCACTTAAGCCTTCCTTGTTGTCATGTCTAAATTACCAAACACCCTAATTGATCTTTTGGGACTTTAAACATAGATTTATGAGGTGTTTGAGGTGTTTACGGCCTAAGCACAAGCTTGGGCCGTAAACTCCTTTTTACATGTCAAATCCTTGTGTTTTAGTGTCCAAACCCTTCTAGATATATGCCTTAATTAGTATACTAGCTTAAAAGAAGGAAAAACTTGGTCTTTGGCATGGATTTGGGGGTTTACGGCCTAAGGAGCTTCTTAGGCCGTAAACTCCTTTATGGTCCTTGGTTTCCATGATTTTTGGCCCCTAAATTCAATGAATCATGACTAGATTAAGATAGAGGATGAGTACTTACGTTTGGAGGTCGGAAATTAGCGGAATCGGGGCCGATTTCGAGTCTAGAGAGAGAAAGTAGAGAGAGAGAGTGGGTGTGTAGTAAATGAGTGTTCAAATGTTGTGCACACCCATTGCATATGTCTCGGGAATCGCACCCGATACACGGCTACCTGATGTTTAAAGTTAACTGGGTTAAAACTTTTTACCCGGGTGAAGTGGTTGAAAAGGTAATACAACTCTATTATGTTAAACGGGGTTAACACATACGAGTTATATTTCTCATGATAAAATAAAGCCATGCATAAATTTAGATATTTGGATATTGACGATTCCAAATATTACATAAAATAACGTATAATGACACGTTCCATTAGTGAAAATGGGATTTGTAACGGAATTAGATTTGGGGTTGTCACATAAGGAGAGAGGAGGCTACCCAAAACGTGTGGAAACCCTAGAGAACAAGTTCACCACGTTTTTGAGTCTCAAGGTTCCTTTAAATAGTGAGGCTATTAGGGTTATCTAACAAGGAAACCCTAATTTGGATGCTTAGGCCCTAAGCAACCCATGGACTCCTTCCTTAGAGGCCTAGGACGATTTCTAATAGGTTTCCCGATTGAATTCGTCCACCCCTCTAATATGGAGTTCATTAGCCCAATATTCAACTTATCATACAATTGACAGTTCTAGTCCCTTAAGTTTAATTAATGTCTTTTAGCCACAAAATTAATTCCTAATTAATTATTGACTAATATTAATTAAACAATATGATTTCTCCTTTAATATATTATTCTCATAATATATTAATAAATCATAATTAATCCTTTCTCTCCACAATTCATCCTATCAAGTTGCTTTGGTGAAGGCAACCCAAAAGGACCATGCACCATCGGATCAAGTACATACCAAAATAGTTATGGACTTAGACACTTATCCAACAGTCTCCCACTTGGATAAGTCTAGTAACTATTCTGCATATGACTTCAGATCCTGATCTGCAATCGTAGCTTTCCAAATCCGCTGTCAACTCTGATCTTATAAAATACGCGTGTCCTTTAGATAAGGGATCATATATTCCTCCATTCTAGATATCGTATAGATATAAGACATGAATTCTAATCATTCTCTCTATACTATTTCCTGACTTCCGATTTATGATGACTGACAACAGACTACAATCGATCACATCAAATTAGTCCCGACTCGGCCAAGCGCTTAGGTGCGATCACTAAATCATCGAGGGGCCCAAAGATATCGCTTTTATCCTATTTTGGATAAAAGGAACAGATAAACTTTGACTCAATGCTCGCTTGCACTCACTTACCGAATTACACACAACAATTTGTTTTATAACACCAAGTTACTTGTGCGTTTACATATTATCAATGTACAACCGACTCGCAAGATACAACTCACAATTCTCGGTTTCAAGAATATAAGATGTTATCGTCTCACCAATCACTCGTGATAAAATCCATGAAGTGATCCAAGTGAGCGTGGGTTTAATCCAATGCTCAAATCATATTCATAAGCACTCATGAACGTTGCAGCAAACAATTGCTTATGTTTAATACACTTTAGACAATCCACACACCAATTCACGACAGTCTTCATTCATACCTACTTCCAACATATGAACGACTGTTGTCCGTTTGAATAATTTGACTGTTCTGAACCAATTAAATTATTCAGGAAGTCAAAACATGCAAAGTGAAACACAAGAATAATACTAATCCCATATATCCCCAAACTTTTGAGTATAAATAAAACACCTTTTATCTATCACCATATTGATTACTCATTATTTGTTGTTTCGGGTAATCAACTTCTTACTTGATTTATAAGTATACTTGTCCCATGCTCTTAGCATGCACACAATGTTTACCTATGGTCCTTACTTTGTGAAATAGATCAAATGAAAACATTTCCAATCACACTCATTTCACAACTCCCGATTCCTATCACAAGTGTAAGAATATCAAATTCTTACCATTTATAGAATATGCTAGATTCTAACATTTTATGCAATGATCCTTTCGTAATGTCATAGCACAAAAATCACAATGATTATTGCCAATGAAATTACAAAGTTCTCTATTTGAGATTGTTACAATACAATTCCATAGATGTGATGTCTCTCACTCAAAGTACATTCCTTTGAACATCCTTTAGCATAAAAGTTTCTAATCTAGACATAGATTCTCAATATCCAACTCCCAATATGGAAACATTTCCATATTTGCCATATAACAACTCATTCTTAATAGAATCTTATCTATTCATAATAATTTCGATATGCTCCATCCAATTTCATACTTCCAACTACTCACAAGCGACCAATCCTTATCAAGCTTTGGATCGTCCTTTGATAGTTGTTTAATTATCTTAGTCAAAACCGATTCTAGTCCTTTTTCCCTCTAAATGCGCTAGACATTTGGAAAATTTTAGAATGGTCAAATATTATAGCATTTGCAATCGATCCTATACCCAAAGCGTATGGGACACGATGCATAATGTCTTACATAAAGATACGATACTTTATGAATCTTTTGCCATAATATTTTATGTGTCACGTTCTTACCATTCAAACTATAAAAAGAGATACCGTAATCATAATCGAAATTTAAGAACACAGTATGTATCCTTGACTAAATTTATTAACATTCCACAACCTAAGCCTTTAGATTTAAAATGAAGCATAATATTATGTCCCTTAATTATAGCAAAACAACTATTCAACCCTTACGACTTTGCAAAGTATAACTCTTGTTTTCTATAATTAATATTGCTAACTTGCAATACTTGCCTTAATAATCATACAAGCACAACATTTATGATCCCACTATCATGATGATTATTATCATATAAGCATAACACTTATGCTCCCACTAGCTTTGACATATTTTAGAAAACAACTGAACTTCAAGAAAACAATACTTATTGAATTTCTGAAGTTCATATTTCTAATACCTAATGCTTTGATAATCCTTTATCAGGCTTCTTAGTCTTATACACCTTTGCTTTAGATAGCTCATATGTGTGTCTAAACAATTCAGACTAATTGCCAAATCTCACAATTCGAATCATGGAAAGGGATACCGTGACCATAATCGAATTCGAGAATACAATTTCACAATCACTATCTTTTTAAAATCTCTCTTGGTGAAAGCATTTCCTCACAGTCATCTTCATGAAGGAGGGAATCTTATGACACTTCGATTTTAATGGTGTATGTGTTCTTATCCATGCGAATTTGTCAAAATCAAAGTTTGCGACAAATCCAAACTCTTATGGACCGAACTTTCTTAATCTTGATTTCTTGCCTTATGGTAACACGAGTGCCCACCATGTCTTCCAAGTAGTTAAGCAGCTCACCCTTTTCTTATCAATGTACTTTTCATTGATCAAGGTCCTTGCCTTTTATGCATTCAAATGAGAACTCATAGAACTCACATGCATAATTAACTCAATTGGAATCGCACAAAAACAAGATAGTGTCAACACGATAAGTTGTAAACCTCAAGTCATGTGCTAGTGATGATAAGGTTTATTCTTGATTAGTTCTTGAAACTTTTCAAGACCATTAAGACTCCTACTGACTCCTTGACATATAAGATTCTTTTGTCAATAAACATTTCTTGACAAATGAATATTCAAGAGTTAGTGTAGCTTTTATCAAGACAACTCATAAAATTGGTCCTAGTTGGTCTTTGTCTTATCCAAGACATCGCAACTTTCCACATTTGATGAATGTTATAAACCTTCTTAAGACTTGTCACTCAATGTCACAATCTTAACTCTAAGACTTGGTTTTGGAACGAAGTATGATTGACTTCTTAATTAAACCGTTTCTTCAATTCTTGATTCCTCTCCTCAGACATACAATTGTACTAAGACTTACTTAGAGGATCAATTGAGATATGGTTCTTAATCGTTAAGACCTATCATAAAACATAATAAAAGGTACTCTCCCTTCTTCTTAGAATAGAAAAACTTTTATCTTTCTGCCTACTTGATTCTTGTTATTAGTTCCGCCATTGATTTAAACTCTTTCAATCAATTCAGAATTATACTTAATCTTATAAGTACAATCATATTTACTTAACCTTAGTAAATCATGACGAATATCTCTGTTACTCTTGTGGTGGACTTGATCAACACACAACCTTGTGTACTCGATCTCCTAGTCCTTCACTTGACACTTTGTCAACGAATTAGTCTAATATCCAAATATGAAATTTCTCACTCATCATGCAACCAAGTTGTATGATTCCAAGTTTATATCCAATTGAAACTTGGATGATGAGAAACTCTCCCTATTTGGTAAATTCTTGACATTTCCACAATTAACATAATTAAGAATCACATCCATTCGTTGTAGAAATATACAAACATCAATTTTTTTCATAACGATTTCATTGCAAGGAAATAAATAAATAAATAAATACATAAAAAAAAATTATTTTATTCATAAAAGCAGCAGAAAACATTTGTCCTTACAATGAAAAATCAACTGAAAAACTATGTAATCAAATATTCCTAATAACTCTATCATAACTTTCTAAGCTCAAAATCTAATCTTCGAATCCATGTGATCGAGATCCATCTCTTCGTGATCAGACTCATCTTGCTTTTCCATCAGGCTTCCTCTCTTTTCACTGATCCTGCAAAACATTCAAATGCAATCTTATCACATTATCTTTTAAGAATCAATGAATAGGAACTTAGTGGAGTTAGATAGTGGATTTTACCTGAAGCACATCCATACTCTTTGACTCTCCCATCTTCTGGATTCTTCAGGCTCTTAGGGCAGACTTGTATCCAACGCCCTTTCAGTTGGCAGCAAACACAGGTCGGTTCTCCTAGAACGTCCTCAGAAGCATGGTAGGTTGACTTTCCCAAAAAATATGCTCCATTACTTTGCCAAATCATTTCTGATTTAGCAGCAATGAGCATGTAAGTTAGGTCAATGAGGTTTGCGTCATGATCCATCATATAATACTTTATTTTGAACTCATTATATGATTCAGAGAGTGACTGCAGAACCCAGTCTACAGCCAACTTATCAGGGAATGGTGCACCCAACATAATCAACCTATCGACGTGTGATTTCATTCCTAGAACGTGGGCACACACGGACTTACCATCTTCATGTTTCATTGCCAATAGGGATTTAGTGACATTGAACCTTTCAATTCTTTGATCTTGTGGGTTAAAGAGAACAACGGGAAGAGGAGGAGGAGGAGAAGGAAGTGAAATCAAACTAGTCCACATTGATTCTTCACTTGAATAGCGGAACAACTTGTTTTCAGCAGGAACACTTTTTCCTTGAAATTTGGGAAGACCATGATTGTCATACTTTGACATCTACAAAATGGGAGAAAATAAATTCAAGTTAGTTGATTTATTGAGTCCTTAGTAAATCACCCAAATGATATACTAAGGCTAGGACCCAACACAATATTCCACAACTCGGGAGAGGGATGCCGTAACCCAAATTGCAGAACATTTGAAGGTAAGTAAATGACGATTCACTAATTTTCCACCATGAAAAACGAAAAACAGATTAAGTTTTAAATGTATTGAAAACTCCTAGATCCTTTGAGATTCATTGAACTTTTCAATGGCATGTTTAAATCTCGATATGCCCCTCTAGTTTGTGATTGGGATGCCGAGGATCACAAAGAGGGTGTGAATAACCATGCAAATCTACATGGTGCCCCCACATGTTACAGTCACCTATTCGATGTGCCGGTTAATCACACACGCTCCACCGAACTATGACAAACATTGAGTCACCATTTTCTACCTTTGCTTAGAACCATTTAGTGTGTCGGTTAACCACACACGCTCCACTAACGTCTTCGCAAGGGCACAAAGTGTAATTTCATGGGATTGCATCAATTCACTTTTGCCTAAAGTAACTAAGATTGGGAATTTTGTAAAAGCATTTAGTTACTTTTGTATTTCATTCTACTTATAATGGAAGGTTTGTGTCCTATCCTACCCGTTCGGCTAATGACCCTCCACTAGTCAAGAGTGCGGTGGGTAAGAGTGGATACCCATTCAATCGCCATTTTATAGGCAATTTCCTTAAACACCCCTTATAGAACAACTTCGTGAATGAGGCCTACTAACGGTAAGACTGACTTTTTACTCATACATATATATATAATGTTAGACTTTTAGTGTTATATATAGTATAAGGTGTATTTTACACTTTTAAAATACTAGATGGTCAAATTTAATAATTATACTTCTAATTTAATTAAATTGTAAACCAAAACTTATGGATTTATTAAAATATTTTTTTAATTATACACCTTAATTAATTAATAAAACCATAAGGGTGTGATTTGAACTTTTCAAAACAATACTAGGGTTTTAGAATTTAACATCTCTAAATTAACTCTTAATCAACTTTTAAATTCCAAAACTTGAGGGCAAGTTTTGAAACATTTCAAAACATTATGGTTTAGAATTTAAATATTTCAATATCAAACCTTTTGATCAAAAATTTAAATTCCAAGACTTGAGGGAAAGTTTGAAACTTTTCAAAACACAAAGGATCAAATAGAAAATAATTTAAATTAAACAATTAATTTAATGATTATCTAAATTTGACCTAAAATCAATTTCTTGCAAGATAAGTTACCCAATTAATACAAATAATCAATCTTTAATCATATAAGGAAGTTATCATCTAATCAATTGGTAAATATCTTTTGTTTAATCAAGGATATACTCAAATATAAGATAAAATTCGAATATTAAAGACCCAAAACAATTAAGGCAAGTATCCTCAAGCATAACAGCAAGAAATCTCGAAACTGCCTCCTTCTGACGCTCGAACTCACCGAGTTCCTCTATGGACTCGTCGAGTCCACATTGGAACTCGCCGAGTTCATCAGGCAGGGAGCCAAAAAAATGATTTTGAAGCTTGAACAAATAACCAAGGCATCAATACAATAGAAACCAATCAAGGCTCTGATACCACTAATGGGTTTTAGCCATAAGAACATCCTATGTGCTCATACAAACCCTAATGCTTGGATCTAGGTTTCTCTATTGTACATGCAATTCATCCAAGACTTTAAACCCTAGATCTAGCATACAATTAATCATATTAACATGTGAAAGGGTTTTTAGATCTTACCTTGATTGTTATGTAGCAATAACAATCTCAAATCCTCCTTGTAATGACTTTGGAAAGCTTAGAGTCACAATTGTCACTCCTCTAATGGCTCACAAACACCAAGAGCAAGAGGATGAAGAATAAGGAGAGAGGAGACTGCCCAAAATGTGTGGAAACCCTAGAGAACAAGTTCACCACGTTTTTAAGTCTCAAGGGTCCTTTAAATAGTAAGGCTATTAGGGTTATCTAACAAGGAAACCCTAATTTGGATGCTTAGGCCCTAAGCAACCCATGGACTCCTTTCTTAGAGGCCTAGGACGATTTCTAATGGGTTTCCCTATAGAATTCGTCCACCCCTCTAATATGGAGTTCATTAGCCCAATATTCAACTTATCATACAATTGACAGTTCTAGTCCCTTAAGTTTAATTAATGTCTTTTAGCCACAAAATTAATTCCTAATTAATTATTGACTAATATTAATTAAACAATATGATTTCTCCTTTAATATATTAATAAATCATAATTAATCCTTTCTCTCCATAATTCATCCTATCAAGTTGCTTTGGTGAAGGCAACCCAAAAGGACCATGCACCATCGGGTCAATTACATACCAAAATAGTTATGGACTTAGACACTAATCCAACAGCATCGATATCAGGGATGGGAGCGATGCTTATGCAGAGGGGGCATGTGATAGCATATGCATCGAGGCAGCTGAAACCTCATGAGTCGAGGTATCCTACCCACGATCTGGAGTTAGGGGTAGTGGTGTTCGCCCTCAAGATCTGGTGTCACTATTTGTATGGGGTTCGGTGTACCATCTACACAAATCACAAAAGCTTGAAGTACCTGATGGATCATCCTAACCTAAATATGCGCCAGAGGAGATGGTTGGATGTGGTAAAGGATTACGACTGCGAGATCTTGTACCACCCGGGCAAGCCTAATGTTGTAGCCGATGCCCTGAGTCGTAGGGAGGAGGGCGCCCTGATACGAGATGTTTGCATGAGATTGACAGTGATGACTCTAGTGTGGGACACCATTCGAGGGTCCTAGGCAAGGCCGTGAAACCGGAGAACCGCAAAAGGGAGCGAGTGATCGGGCAGGTATCAGAGTTTGTTACCGATAGTTGAGGACTTATGACCTTTTAGGGTCGGGTTTGAGTATCGTTTGTGGGCGGAACACGTACCGTCCTAATGGGGGAGGCGCATAGGTCGAAGTTCTTGATTCACCCCAGGGCCACTAAGATGTATTTGGACCTGAAGAAGGAGTATTGGTGGCCCTGTATGAAGAGGGATGTTGCATGGTTCGTAGAGAGGTGCTTGACCTGTCGCAAGGTTAAGGCCGAGCACCAGCGTCCGCATGGTAAGTTGCAGCCGTTAGAGATTCCCGAGTGGAATTGGGAACATATCACCATGGATTTTATCACCAAATTGCCAAGGACTGCTAGGGGTGTCGATGCAATTTGGGTGATTGTGGACAGGTTGACGAAGAGCGCTCACTTCCTTGCCATCAGTGAGAGCTCTTCCGCGGAGAGGCTGGCAGAGTTGTACGTTAGGGAGGTGGTATTGCAGCATCGAGTACCGATCTCGATCGTCTCAGATCGAGATGTGCGTTTCACTTCCAGATTCTAGAAGAAATTTCATGAGGAATTGGGTACGAGGCTGCATTTTAGTACCGCATACCACCCACAGACCGACGGGCAGAGCGAGCGAACGATTCAGACGCTCGAGGACATGCTTGGGGCATGTGTACTAGATTTCGGCAGGAGTTGGGACACGTATTTTCCCTTGGCTAAGTTTTCCTATAACAACAGCCATTATTTGAGCATTGGTATGCCACCCTTTGAGCTGTTGTATGGAAGGAGGTGTCGTACCCCCATTTGTTGGGGTGAGGTAGGGCAACGTGTGATGGTAATACAGAGATAGTGCTTCAGACGACAGAGCAGATACAGCTGGTCAGACAGAGGTTATTGACCGCTCAGAGTCGCCAGAAGAGTTACGCGGATAGGCGTCGATCGGAGCTCGAGTTTTAGGTCGGGGATCTTGTGCTCCTGAAGGTGTCTCCTTGGAAAAGAATGATCCGTTTCAGAAAGAGGGGCAAGCTGGGGCCCCGTTATATTGGGCCGTTTAGGGTGATCGTGAGGGTGGGCAGAGTAGCATATCGTTTGGAGTTACCTGCGGAGTTGGACCAGATTCATGATACCTTCCACGTGTCGCAGCTGAGGATGTGTATAGCCGACGAGCCGGCAGTGGTACCATTAGAGGATATCTAGGTGAACGCGAGCCTGAATTATGCTGAGAAGCTAATCACAATCTTGGATCGGAAGATCAAGGTTTTGAGGAACAAGGAAGTTCCCCTGGTGCAGGTCCAGTGGCAACATCGGAAAGGGTCCGAGCTGACTTGGGAGCCGGAGTCGGAGATACGGGAGCAACATCCAGAGTTGTTTTCGACATGAGACTTCGAGGGAGAAGTCTGATTCTAGTGGGGGAGAATTGTAACATCCGAACTCCCAGGTATCTTATGTTATGCATTTATATTGAGTTTTGGAGGGAGACTCGGCGAGTAGGCGCTCAGACTCACCGAGTAGGATCGCGGATGGTCGGATTGATTTAATGGCAGACTCGGCGAGTCCATTCGTGGACTCGACGAGTCCACGCTGTTTAATGAAACCCTAATCCCCAGGGTTTGAGACCTATTTAAAGGGGCTTATAACCACCATTTTCGGCTACCAGACCCTTGAGAGAAACCCTTATAGTGCTTGAGCGTTTGTGAGAGAGAAGAAGCCATTATTGGACCTTTGTGGGTTTGTTTTGCAAGAAGAAGTTGATTCCAGCTTGGAGGAGGCCAAGGAGGTTGCATGTTTGCGGATTTCAAGCAAAGGGCATCATCTTGGAGGCAGCATATCGACCCTCTTTCTATTTTGTTAAAGCATCCATGGATCTAGGGTTTCCTATTCCCTTTATTGGGTTGATTTGTTGAGAATAAGGTCCCTTTTCATGTTTAGACTTCAGATCTGGACCCATAGTGGTCCAGAGGAGGTTATCCATCTTGCTTTAAGTTGGGTTATGGAAGAAATGATCTTAGAGTGTTGTATTTGGGACTAAATCATCAAGTAGTGTCATTTGGACGTTGCATGAGTATCAAGTTCGAACCTTTACGTGTTTATTGAGCTTGGGGAGGTTAGATCCATGGATTAGAGGAGCAGATCTGACCTCAGAAGGTCATTTGAGTTTGAGCATGGCTTGAACTCGCCGAGTCCAAGAACAGACTCGGCGAGTAGAATGGGTTTTCCCCATAAATCACACAGATGGTAACTCACTGAGTTGGGGAAGTGACTCAGTGAGTCATTTGGGATTTTGAGGACATGAGTACATGGCTGAACTCTCCGAGTCACAATAGTGCACTCGGCGAGTTTGGTCAAAGGGTTGACCGTTGACTTTTGTTGACTTTTTAGGGTTTGGTCAACTTTAGAGTATTTGAGCCTTGAGAGGGGTAAAATGGCCTTTTACCCTCCTGAGAGTGCTAAGAGAGGGAATGGTCTAGCCTTGGGAAATGTGTTGACGCCGAGTGTTTATTTTCGTATGATTAGGCGGAGGCTTGATCCTATTTCACGGAGTTCGAGATTTCCGAGTTATCGAGTTACACGAGGTGAGTCTTCTCACTATATGTTACCTAGAGTGGTATTTTGAGTTGACCGGAAGGTCTTATGTGCTATGTATGAGACTCTGTGCCATATATGCAATTATGTGCTATGTGTTGTATGTATGATATATAATTGTATAGACCGGACCGGAGGGTCCAACGAGCTACGGGACTGGAGGGTCTCACTGAGACACATCGGCCGGAGGGTCGTACAGTAGCCTCGAGTGGCGTATGTGTTGTATGTGGTATTTTGGGGAACTCACTAAGCATTTATGCTTACAGTTGTTGTTTTATGTGTTTCAGGTACTAGCGAGGACCATAGGAAGGCGCCGACGTGACCCGTACACACAGAGAGGAGATTTGATTTGTGATCTTGGGATATGTTTGATTTGATAACTACTATGAAATACTTTTGAGGATGTTTTATAATTAAATTTGGTTGTTGAAAAACGAAAATTTTGTTTTGAAAATCTCGTCGTTACAATCTCGAGCAAATACCTTGATTCCAAATAACTTAAACATCTCTGTATAAAAAAACATCATATTATTAAAACAAAAAAACTATATTAACAAAAATTAAATATGTCCACTTTTTAAAATTTATGTAATCAATCAAAAATTTCATATGTCCACTTTTTAAAATTTATGTCCACTTATTATCTTAACTCTAAAATCAAATAACATATACATACAGTAACCTAATATATTTCGTTGTACTACTAATTAAAACTATTCATTCTATACATTTTTAATACTTTTATAAAGTTAAAGGGTATATTTTAAAATACCTTCAAAATAGGTGGGCTTTAAATGTAAAATTGTAGAGTATAAAAACACTTACTTCTCTTTCTGCCCTGGCAAAAATGTAGCCGTCCAACGAGAGAGAGAGCAGATTCTCGTCGTCTTCAAGAGATTTCCGGAGAGTTTTTTTTTTAAACTTCTCTTTCTCTTGTTCTTAATCCATCGGTGATACCAGCGGTTCAAGCAATCCCGACAAGGTTCCACGCTTCAGACGACTTTTCAGGCGAGGTTTCACGCTTCCGGCGAGCTTCAAGTGTTTTCCGACAAGGTTCACGCCTCGTGTGCAATGCTCGTTCTCCTTCTTTGGTACGGTTTCGAATGACTTGCTCCTTCTCTTTTTTTCTCTTTCGATTTTCTCTCTATATCTCACTATCTAATGAAGGTTAATGTTGGCCATCAGATGTTTCATACGATTTCCGGTGGTTTTTAGCGGTGGTGGTGATATACCGGCGGTTGTGAAGGTGGTGGTTTGTGGACATAAAAAATTTGTTATTTTTTTTATTGATGATAATCACTTTATTTTTACTGATTAGTTTAAATAAGATGTAATTATAATATGTTTATTGTTGTATTAATGTTAATAGTTGGTGGTTAGTTGGTGGTTTGTAAAGTGATTTTTCTTGGATTAGCGGAAATACATATTACAATACTTTGATTTTACTGAAAAGGCTAAAATCTTAAAAAAGTCAAACACTCCTATTGAGAACATAAATCGAAACATGCATCGGTTGAAAAAAAGTAAAAGTTGTTAGTGAATTAATGGGTAGAAATATAAAATATGGGGACAAAACTGTAAAATTGGTCATTGTGGTTTGCGAAAAACTTTGGATAATGTCCAAAAAGTTTTCAACTTGCATGGAACGTCCAAAATCAAAAACTTCCTGTGATTTTGGTCCAAAAAAACTTGAAAAGACAGTTATGCCCTTTTTGTTTTCTTTTTGTATTATCTTTAATTATTCTAATATTATTATAATACTTTTTTTTGTATTTTTTTACTTTAAAAATAAAAAATAAAAAAAAAATTATCCTCTCACTCCCACCGTTACCCCCCCCCCCCCTCTCTCTCTCTCTCTCCCATTCTTCTAACCCACCTTCGACATCATGGGGAGCTCGAACTCCACAATCCAAAACTACAGATCATCTGATAATTTTTATCTAAATTTGAAAACTTGTTATGGGTACCTATTGGGGATCAAATTTGGTGGTAATTTCGAGTTTAATTTTGGTTTCAGAATGAGGAATGGAGTTAGGGCATTAAAGAACGATGATGATCAGAATTGGTGGAATTTCCCGACGGTGAATGCTGTGAACATTTCACCACCGGTGGCGACAACAATACTGGCTCCGAGAAAGGTAAAGAAAGCTCCGGTGGAAAAGAAGTAGAGGAAAATGGAGGAACTGATGAAGAGGTCGGAATCGGAATTGGAGCAGGGGAATTTGAATAAAGGAGCGGAGAATTCAAGTCTTGAAAATGGGTCCAGATTGCTATTAAAATTGAATTATGAAGAGATAATGAAACCTACAAATCATACCAGCAGATCGGTCCAGATTTCAAATCCATCTCCTCTAAAATCGGACAATGAAATTCCTAATATTGTTCTCCTCTAAACGTGGACAAAGAGGAGGCAGAGAGGCTGTCACCGTTGACTGTGGTGGTTCTCTTCGCCGGTGGAGTGAGAAACGGTGGAGAGTGACGAGGGGATGTGGTTCCTAGCAGTCTTCTTCGGTCAGTGGAAAAAAGGAAGAACCAAGGTGGTTCTTGGTGGTTACACAACAGCAACACCACCCTTGGCTTTGTCATTCCGGCAGCAGCACAAGCGAGTGAAGGACAGGGTAGTGCCAGGAGCAACAATGACACACTCGTGGGTGCTTGACTTGCTCCGATTATCAACAAAAGAGAGAGGAACACACGGTGGAGCAATGTTGGGTTTTATTTTTGGGTTTGTTGTGTTGTTTGAGAGAGAGAGAGAGAGAGAGAGAGAGAGAGAGAGAGAGAGAGAGAGAGAGTACGGTGAGGGTAGGTGTAGGGGTGAAAAATTCCTTTTTTTCTTTTTTTTTAAATTAAAATAACATTAAAATACTTATAGAAAAAAAAAATCAAAATGACATAACCGTCTTTTTAATTTTTTTGGACCAAAAATCCAGAAAAACTTTGATTTTGGACTTTCTATGCAAGTTAAAAACTTTTTGAACCATATCCAAAAGTTTTTAAATACCACAAAGACCAAATTTGCAGTTTTGTCAAATCTGGGATAAGAATAACGTCACCCTATTCAAAATAGCAAAATTACAAAACATAGTATCGAAAATAATGATTAACTAATAAAATTATATAACCATTAATTTCTAAAGTCGGTGTAATCATGTAATCGTGTAAGACATAAATTTCATTTGGGTTTTTATTTTCGGAACTAAAATTGTTAAAAGCAGATCAAGTTATAACTTTTAAAACACTTAATACAGGATGCAAAAATAAGCATCTTTTTGGAAATTACCATTTTCTATTTGGTCATAGCAGATTTTTCATATTAAAATTACCTTTCTCTTTGGTCATAATAGATTTTTCATATTAAAATATTGCCCTTTAAGTAATTTTGATCTAAAAAATTTTCTTTTAGGGCATCTCCGACCCATGTTCAAATGTCATTTTTTTTTTCCAATCTTATCCAATTTCTTTCTTTATATTTGAAGATATGAATAATATTCATTTCTCAGGGATGAAATTTCAGTTATCGGATTTAATCGTTCGTTTTATATATTTATCATTTCTAGTATATTTTAGCAATTAGTTTTAATTTAAATATAATATTTAATATTTATAATATTTTGTTATATAATAAGTTATATTAATTAATCATAAATATAAAATTTATTTTTATTTATTGAATTAATATAAAATTTAAATACATATTAAAATCATAAAACACGATAACGTATTTACAAAATCGTATATACTATATATTTTTATAAATACATTTATAATATTTATTTATAAATATATTATAAATATAATCTTATTTATTTAATATTATTATAATAAAATATATAGATTATATATTTGTTAAAATTAAATTAATAAAAGATGTCTTTTGTTGGTATTTTGGTAAAATAAATGCAAAAAAGAAAAATGTTACAGTAGAATACCAAATGCACCCTTCAACTGCGTAGCTTCCCTCGCTATCGACCTTATTGATAGCTTTTTTATTTAGTCAAATTATATTTTCATTAACTTCATCTAACAAAATGTTATTAACTTAAATATTTTCTATTATTAACAATTACTTTTTTTTATAACTAACTAATTTACCTTATCTTTGTGAAATATTATATAAAGCATCATCTAATTTGTTTTTTAAGGCATGTAATATTTTGCCAGATTAAAAAATACCTAGCCAATAACATAATAAAATCAAGACAAAATTACACAAATGGTTTTTGTGGTTGGCATTTGATGAGTTTTTATAATGATTGTTCATTTTCAGGTTTAAAACGCATATAATGGGTCCTTTTTTGCCAACCACAATGACTCATAGTGTGCGTTTTAAATCTGAAAAAGATAATCATGTTAGGCAAAAGGACACATCGTATGCATTTTAAATCTAAAAATGATCAATCGTGTTAAATTTTTATCAAAAAGACTTGTAGTAGTATTTTCTGTCTACCATAAGGACTAGTTAAGTAATTTTGTCTAAAATTAATATATTACGATAAACCACCCATACAGCTTCTACCTTTCCCAGAGTGCATATAACCACCCATACATTGAACCATAAATTCTCAACCGCCGAAACTATCCTTACGAGCCACCCACAATTACAACCTCGAAGGATTCCTAACCACCACAAGGTCTCCGACCAACGGCCACCTGCCATGGAGACACTCATCCTTTCCTGAACACGTACAACATGCATTATCTCGCTTTACACCTCGCCTCGACCACCAATAACCCTGGTCTCATGTATCTGTAATGTAGGTCACTATATCCAGTCCTCTAATCGCTCTTGAACAATTCTCCAATACTCTCAATAAATTACCCGGTTCTCCCCCACTCAGGGCTCGAAACATCACCATCTGGCACACCAACAATCTATTTCACAGACTGTTCCACCAGGTACATCACACTTACTCTTGGAAAGTACCAAATAACACTCAATGATCCTCCCGATAGAGACCAAGCAGCTCCCAATATCCCGAATCTCAAATAAAATCCTCGAAAAACTTCCCAACGTGTCATCCAAAATCTCACACTGACACATTACTAGACACCTCAACTGTCCCGTAGTAGCCATGACTCTCAGTCTGAAGATAATGAATTATCACACTTCTTGTCTTCAACTCCCCAACCAACGTCTCATCACGAGAATTATCATGAAAGCAGAGACCTCACCCCCGCACTCGATATTCTTCATAGAAAATGAGAGCCACCTATCACAGGACAACTCAATCACCGTGTGCCACTTAGTGTAACTTCGACTAAGTCAGGCTACAACACTTTATTTGGATGTATAAACGACTAAGTAAGAAAGAGAATAAAGCTTTGAAGTTTCTACAAATGAAAGAGAACTTCTATTAAAGAGCTCGAGAGAATACAAGAGAACTTCCAATGGTTTGGAGCAAATGAGCCCCTCCCTATTTATACTTCTCCTTCCCCTTCTGGGGAAGTTTGTAGATATTGCTACATTTGTCCTATATTCTTGACTAATCTAGATTATTCTACAAAGCTTCATGTATTTACAAGTGTTCATGAAATGTGCTAAATTGTTCTTCGATGTCCTAGAGGAATCTAGGACATTCCAGGGTCTTTTCTTGCAAGTTCTCCCACTTTCTTGAGTACTCTGGAAGAATCTAGAATCTCGTTCATGACACCCTCCCCCACTTAAGTTCTTGACGTCCTCGTCAAGTCTTCGATTTGTACTCCTCGATTTTGCTTCGGAATTGCCACAAATCTTGTTCATGTTCCCAGCTAGATTCACTGTCGGGTACTCCTTTCCATCGCACATAATACTCTGTCTAGTTGGGTGATCCTCTTTTTCGTATTACTCTTTCGGCTAAGATTTCATCCACCTCCTTATCATATGAGACAACATTGGCGACCGGGGCGCGTTGTGATTCACTTCTAGAGGGGTCTTCCTTGTCTCGATTGTATTGTTTGAGGAGACTTACATGGAATACAAGGTGGATCTTCAATTTAGATGGTAAGTCTAGTCTGTATGACCGTGTTCCGATCTTTTCAACAATCTTATAAGGCCCCTCGTATCTTCGGGTCAAGCCTTTATGTACTTGTCGGGTAGATTTGAACATTCTTTGGGGAAGCTTTACCATTACTTCGTCCCCAACAATGAACTCTCGTGGCTGCCTTTTTCATCTGCCAATTTCTTCATTCATTTGGCGTCCTTATTCAAGTAAGACTTCGCTATGTCGAGTTCTTCATTCCAACCTTTTGCGAACTTATATGCGGGAGGGCTGGATCCTTTGTAGCTTTTAATTAGTTCGTTTGGTGTTAACGGTTACTGACCCGTAGCGAGTTCAAAAGGACTCCTTCCTATAGCCTCGCTTAGTTGTAAGTTATAAGAAAATTGAGCCACATCTATTAACTTGGCCCAATCTCGCTGGTTGGCGCTCACAAAGTGCCTTAGATAAATTTCGAGCAAGTGACTCACCCTCTCAGTCTGGCCATAGGTTTGGGGGTGAAAACTAGTTGAAAAGTGGAGATCCGATCCCATTAGTTTAAATAGCTCTCTCCAAAACTTTCCCGTAAAGCGAGGATCTCTGTCACTTATAATGCTTCGCGACAGTCCCCAATACTTCACGACGTTTTTGAAGAATAGTCGTCCAGATTCTTCGACCGTGCAATCTCGTGGGGCAGGAATAAATGTTCCATATTTTGAAAACCGATCTACAACTACCATTATGGAGCTGCATCCTTCATACATAGGTAGTGCTGAGATGAAGTCCATTGATATACTTTCCCATGGTCGTTCGGCAAGCGGTAGTGGTTCTAGTAGGCCTGCCGGTTTTGCTTGCTCCACCTTGTCTTGTTGACATATAAGACAAGTCTTCACATATGCATCCACATGGCTTCTCATATTTGGCCAATAATATGATCGTTCAATAAGTGCCCTGGTACGGTGGGTGTCCGGATGTCCAGCCCACTTAGAGTTGTGACATTCCTTCAGGACTTCACGCCTTAAGTTCTCCTATTTTGGAACATACATACGGTTGCCAACTGTGAGTAGGAATCCTTCTTCGACTCAAAATTTTCTCGTTTTGCCCTCTCTAACCAGTTCCATCAAGTTCTTGGCTAGTGGGTCGTGGCTCAACCCTTCTTTTATTCGATCAACAAGGTTACACGTCACCAAGGTGAGAGCTGCCAGTTTTGCCTTGCGACTTAAAGTGTCGGCAATAACATTGGCTTTCCCGGGTTTGTACTCCATGATGTAATCGAACTCAGCTAGGAAGTCCTGCCAACATGTTTGTTTGGGACTGAGTTTCTTCTGATTTTGAAAGTAACTCGTGGCCACATTATCAGTTTGAATTATGAACCGGATTCCAAGCAAATAATGTCTCTATATCCGAAGGCAATGGATGATGGCTGTTATCTCCTTGTCATGCACTGGATACCTTCGTTCTGTCTCGTTTAGTTTTCGATTTTCATACGCCACAGGGTGATCGTCCTGTATTAATACTCCTCCAATAGTAAAGTCAGAACCATCAGTTTGTACCTGGAATTGTCTGGAATAATCTGGTAGTTTCAAGATTGGTTCTTCCATGACAACTTTCTTCAGGTCATCAAAGGTCTTTTGGCACTTTTCCG
Organism: Lactuca serriola; assembly: GCF_051521515.1. Taxonomy (NCBI): domain Eukaryota; kingdom Viridiplantae; phylum Streptophyta; class Magnoliopsida; order Asterales; family Asteraceae; genus Lactuca; species Lactuca serriola. The sequence continues at coordinate 63,676,367 of NC_136412.1, read as the reverse complement.
TCCATTGCCAAGTCGTTTTTTTCTTTAGGAGCTCTGTCAGCGGTATTGCTCTAGCCGAGTAGTTGGGTATGAACCTTCGATAATAATTAATTAAGCCTAGGAACGAGCGTAGTTCCGACACTTCTTTGGTGCCTCCCATTCTTTGATAGCACACACTTTGTCTTTGTCCATATGAATCTTTCCACCTGTAATTTTATGCCCTAGAAACAATACTTCAGGTTAGGCGAAGGAACACTTCTCTGCTTTCACATATAGTTAGTTTTCTTTAAGTACTTTGAAAACCGATCGTAGGTGTTCGACGTGCTCTTCGAGTGACTCTGAGTACACTACGATATCGTCCAAGTATACCACCACAAATTTGTCCAAGAACGGGTGGAATATCTTATTCATCAAGGTGCAAAATGTGGCAGGTGCGTTGGTTAAACCAAAGGGCGTTACTAAAAACTCGAATGAGCCGTACCTTGTTACGCACGTCGTCTTTGGTTCGTCTCATGCTGCTATACACACTTGCCAATATCCCGATCGCAAATCCAACTTTGAAAACCATCGTGCCTTTACTAGTCGATCAAACAGATCAGCGACCAAGGGTATCGGGTACTTGTTTTTCACAGTCACTTCATTTAGTGCTCGATGGTCGATGCACATTCTCAAGCTACCATCATGTTTCTTTTGGAATAGTACCGGTGCACCAAACGGGGCTTTGGAAGGTCTAATGAACCCAACGTTTAGTAACTCTTTTAACTGTCGCCTTAGTTCTTCCAACTCTGATGGAGCCATTCTATACGGACACATTGCTGGTGGCTTGGCTCCGGGTTCAAGTTCTATTTCGTGATCTACCTCCCTTCTTGTTGGTAACTTCTTTGGCAACTCTGGTGGCATTATGTCTTTGAATTCTTCTAGTACCTTTTTTATTTCTTTTGGAACTTCTTACTTGGAGAGTTTAGTTTCTTCTTTTAATGTAGCTAAGTATGTTACCTCTCCCTTCTTTAGTCCCTTTTTGAGTTGTATGGCTGATAAGATCCGAGACTCTGTTTTGCTTCTTTCCACGAGTAGGATGTGTATCGTTGAATCCTTGGTGATACGCATGGTTTGATCTTCGAACGAGAAAGGGCGTACCTGGTCGAAGAACTCCATCCCTAAGACCATGTGATAATCATCCATGGGTAGTACGGTTAGATCAATAGGACCCTTCCATCCTCCGATCTCGACAATTACTCCATAAGCGACTCCAAGGATAGGCTCGGAAGGAGAGTTGACAGCTTTCAACCAGCCTATTTCTTTTGTGTATTGAACGTTCATCTTTTCAACTTCGTTTTTAGAAAGGAAATTATGTGACGCACCTGTGTCTATTAGGGCTTTAGTGACTTTATTGTTTATGTCAACTTTCACAAACATGAGTCCTTTTTCTTTCATCGTGCGGCCCTCTTCTTTTGTCACCGAATTAAGGCGTCGCATGGAGCCTATTTGTGCCTCATCTCTTTCTTCCTTTTCTTCTTCGAAAACCATCGCGTTGAGACTTTTCTTTTGGGACAATCTCTGATTCGACGAGGGCCTTCACATAAATAGCACTTGACTTCCTTTCGAGGACCAACTTCAATCTCCTTCCCTTTGAAAGTTGCCGATCTTGCAGCGGGTTTATTGTCCTTTTGTAACGACCTTGTTGTTGGTCTCTCTCCCCCACATGGTTTCCTAACCGGGGTATCTCTTCGGAAGTCCATAAGGTCTTCCACTACTGCTATAGCTTCGTCCACGTCTTGGACGTTTCTCCTCTTGAGCTCGTTATAAACCCAAGATTGTAGTCTGTCTTGGAAATAAAACAACTTATCTTTTTCTTGTAAATCGGGCAACTCCAGCATCAAGGCGGTAAATTCTGCCATGTAATCTTTAATAGACCCGACATGTTTCAATCCTCATAGTTTCTTCATGGCTACGTCTTTAGCATTATAGGGACATAATTGTTTCTTGAGTTGTCTCTTAAACTCGTCCCAAGTGTCTATGACATATAAGCCCTTTTCAATGTCACCATGCTTCCGCCTCCACCATAGTGTCGCGTTTTCACTCAAGTATAGAACTGTTGTGTCTATCTTGTACTTGTCTTCCTTTACTCCGATGGCATTGAAATAACATTCTAGGGTCCAAAAAAAATTTCGAGTAGTTTAGGATCACGCTTACCTCCATATTTCGAGGGCTTAGGTGCTTCTGAGTGTAACGTCATCTTTGTGACAGATCCTCCGGCTATCGCTGCTTTGCATAGCTTCACCTAGTCTTCTAGAGCGCTTATCTTCTCACAGAACTCATTCCGCAAGGTGTTGACAAGTCCAAGGACTTCTTCTTTGATGACATCGATGGTGTCCTTCAATCCATCGCTCGTGTCACTTATTTCTGCAACAAATTGATCGACGGTATCCTTCCATTCAAGGATCTCACCGACATTGATCTCTGTCCTTGTAAGCTTATTTTCCAAGCTTGCCAAGGCATATATCGATTGGTCCCTCTTCTTGGACTTCCTTCCTTTCTCCTCGATGACAGGGGGAACGTTTTCCACTTCACTATTTCCTCCTTCCATAGACATGATCTCTTGCTTGTACGAATTCTGGCTCTGATACCACGTGTCATGGGACAACTCAATCACCGTGTGCCACTTAGTGTAACTTTGACTAAGTTAGGATACAACACTTCCTTTGGATGTATAAACGACTAAGTAAGCAAGCGAATAAAGCTTTGAAGTTTCTACAAATGAAAGAGAACTTCTATTAAAGAGATCGAGAGAACACAAGAGAACTTCCAATGGTTTGGAGCAAATGAGCTCCTCCCTATTTATACTTGTCCTTCCCCCTCTGGGGAAGTTTGTAGATATTGCTACATTAGTGCTATATTCTTGACTAATCTAGATTATTCTACAAAGCTTCATGTATTTACAAGTTTTCATGAAATGTGCTAAATTGTTCTTCGATGTCCTAGAGAAATCTAGGACGTTCCAGGGTCTTTTCTTGTAAGTTCTCCCACTTTCTTGAGTACTCTGGAAGAATCTAGAATCTCGTTCGTGACACCCCGCCCCAAAATACTCCTTTTGATCACCTGACACTGCTGCTAACATATGCCCTACTATACTCAAATAGGGTATATCCTTGTCCTTAACCAACCCAGTCCCCAATGATGCCCCTATCATGCTATAATATTACCTTAGGACAAACATACCGCCCAGATACTCTAGTGAAAGATTGCAGAATGCTACACCAAAGGGTTTACATTCAAGCTCAGAAACCGGAAGCTCATTATCTCTTCTGCTTCTCCCAGGAAATGGAAATAGCACAAATCTGGTCACAAAAGTGACATCTCCACTATCGGCCGATTGCTCAACTCAGACCGTAATCCTCCGTAAAGCACCATTTCTACTCATCCCTGAGTCTTGCGACCCCAACTGGTATCTCACCAAAAATCTCTCGGGAACTAACTCGATTTCCCTCTCAAGGTATGCTCCATTGAAACTCGTCCAACATGGCCCTCTGGCCCCACACTCTATTACATCTGATCTCAGTCTAATCAATCACAACGGGATAACTGGTAAAACTAGAAACACTAACCGCCACGAGTCATGGTACTTGAACCATGTTATCTCTGCTCAACCTGATATAAATCATGGTACCTAAACCATGTTATCTCCTTTTAATCTGCTACTTAGAACCTCTGGAACTCTCCCTGTTTCGAGTACGGGTCCTCTGCTTTCAGTAGTATGGGCCCATACTACCTGCCACATCTACCCATACTTTCCAGACAGATCATCCCAGATTTCCTAAGTGGCTGCTCAACCTTCTAGACCCCCAATCCTGATAAACCTGGTCGCTCCCCAGCGAATACTCTAATCTATCAGCGTACTCATCTGAGTAAGGTCACTCCCTAGGTTCTCACACTTCTCTGCCATCAGCTGCTGAAGAAATCCTTATGATGCCAACCATCTACCTCCTGAATATCATCATATTCACTTAGTAGTTGACTCCCATCATCGAGAGTTCCACAGAGCACGAAGCAAGCAGCATTCGGGCATCGAATAATCTCCACCAACACGTACAACCACTCTAGGTTACTACTCCAATTTCTCTACTCACACTCAAAAAGTATCACCAAACTCAAGCAACTCTACCCCTCACCGGTATCTAACTACTCTCTCAGTAGGCTCCTCTAATGCTCATCTAGTTACCTCTCCTAGATTACTCCTTTACTCAAAGCTCTCTCTCTCTCTCTCTCTCTCTCTCTCTCTCTCTCTCTCTCTTTCTCTCTAAAGATTCTTGTTGTATACTCTTACTCTCGCATATATTCCAAGCACATCACAGATAACAACAACTCCTAGGCTAAGGCATCACAAATCTAGCAACTCTAGCCTTTGTATATGAAATACCTAGCCTAACTTCTAGCATGCATCACTACTATCTCAATAATAACTCATAACACATATAAGTAAGGGTAATTTGGGAAATCACCGTTCGAACTCTGGTTGATTGTACACATTCTCCTTCTCATTTTTCTCTTAGATACTCTTACTCATTTTAGAAAAATCTTTTCTTTTTGAAAACATTTCTCAAATCCTCAGTTTGAGTCCAGACTTACCCGAAGGAGCATCCGAATCCCTCAAACCAAGGCTCTAATACCAACTATAACGACGTAAATTCTCAAAACAAAATTTTCATTTAAAATCACATAATTATCATAATGTATTTCACAAAAATCTCATTTATTAAGTTTACAATTCAAAACTCCATAACTGCTCGGTTAAAATCCAGGATCCTCAAAAAAACATAACTCTTTCACTGGTGTGTAAAATCAAGTCGGCGCCTTCTCGCGATCCTGAGAACAACCTGAAACACATAATACATAACACAGTAAGCACGAAGCTTAGTGAGTTCCCCAAAATACCACATACAACATCTTATCCACTCAAGGCTATAACTCTAAAAGACCCTTCGGTCAATGTGTCTCAGTGGGACCCTCCAGTCCCACAACTCTGATGGACCCTCCGTGTGGCACCTGGTTCTTGGTACGTACTCTGTTATTAAATCTTCATTTATTTTTGCATTTTTTGCCTTGGACTCGGCGAGTCGAAGGGCTGACTCGCCGAGTAGAAGCGGGATGAGGCGCGGGGTTTGAGCTGCGGACTCGACGAGTCGGGTCTCGGACTCGGCGAGTAGCCGCTGTTTGGACAAAAACCCTAATCCAGGGGTTTGCACCCTATTTAAATGACCTTATGCAGCCTCCTTTCCCCCTTAATGCTTCCAAATGCTCCTCATAGCAATCCCTAGCCGTTTTGTGAAGATCTAAGACTTTTTGAGTGATTCTTGTGAGTTTTGATCTCGAGGAAGAAGGAAGAGCATAGAAGGATCAAGAGGCGATTGAAGGATTCGAGTTTGGTTCATCATTTGCAATCTTTGGAAGGTATAAAGTCTAAACCTTGCTCATTCATTTGTTAGATCCCTCTTTGAGGTGATTTAGGGATTTTTAAGCCATTTTTGGTGGCCAACCATGTTTGCAAACATGGTTGGGGGTTTGGGCTTCTGTATCACGTCATTTTATGAGCCACAAGTCAGATCTAGGTTGCTTTTTGCACCAAGGAAGGTCCCATGCAACAAAAGAACCATTTTAGAGCCTTTCAAGCTCTTATGTCCCATGCATGCATGTAAAGTTTGTAACTTTACGTGCTAGATCGAGTTTAGGGGCCTGGATCTATCATTTGGTTAAGTGTTGTACATCAGAAATCGAAGTTCTTGGTAAGGAATGAGATAGGCTCGGCGAGTCCAGGGGTTTTCGTCCCATATCAGTAAGGTTCATAAGGACCAGTTGAGTGTGGAAGGGTTTTTAGGAGTCCCGAGGAGTGACCCAACGTTCTGGACTAAGCAAAGTGTGTTGGGAATTCATAGTACTCGGCGAGTGCATGAATGGACTCGGCGAGTCCAAGGCAATCTTCATGGTACTCGACGAGTTGTTCATACAACTCAGCGAGTCGGATGTGGATTCAGTCGGTGTTCTTTTAGAAGGAAAACTCGTCGAGTCATCGCCTAACTCGACGAGTAAAGACGAGTTTGAGGTCTAATGGAAGGATAGGGACTCGGCGAGTCAGGTCAACTAGAAGCTGACTTTGACTTTGACTTGGTCGGGGGTAAAATGGTCATTTTACCCTAAGAATAGATGTCGGTTTCTGACTGAGTGTTTTGTGGGAATTATAGCCGGAGGATTTCTGGAGCAGCAGCAGCGACATCAGTCAGAGGATTCCCGCACAGTTCAGCAGCTACTACGAGGTGAGTTACCTTCCAGTGGCAGTGGGTCTAAGGCCACAATGCCGGCCCACTAGTAGGAGTGTATGTTTAGATGATTGTCTCTGTGATATTCATCTAGGGCTGCTACGTTATGTTTATGTGCTAGTATGATATACATGTTGTGTGGTAGTGGTAGGGGTGAAATAGTCCCCAGTGTCCGGTCGAGAGGACCGAAGGGGAGACCAGCACCCAGGTATGCTAGTCAGTATCCAGTCGAGAGGACTGAAAGGGAGACCAGCACCCAGATATGCTAGTCAGCATCCGGTCGATAGGACCGAAGGGGTAGGTCGGGCACCCAGATATGCCTGACAATATATGTATGTTATGTGGTTGTTTGGTATGTGGTACGGTGGGGGAACTCACTAAGCTTCGTGCTTACGGTTTTCAGTTGTTGTTTCATGTGCCTCTTCAGCAAAGGGGAAGGAGCTGGCGCAGTAGCTGCATATCACACACACGCTCTTTGTTTTCCGCACTACGAGATATTCTGGGATTTGTACTATGACATTATGGGTGTTTTATGTTTTGGTTCGGACATGAAATATGTTTATGAAATGATGATGCTTATTTCCCAAATGTTTTCCAAAGTGTTGATTTGAAAATGAATTTTTTGGCTGTGAAAATTGGGTCGTTACAAGTTGGTATCAGAGCCCTGGTTTGAGGGATTCGGACACACCTTCGGGAGTGTCTGAACTCAAACCGAGGGATTAAAGGATTTTGAAAATGAAAATGTTTTCTAAAAGATTAAGTAAATAGTTTTAAGAAAGAACGAAGTGTGTGATGTGGGCGACCGGCCGAGCTCAAGTAAGTATTCCCCAAAGTACCCATGCAATGTTATACTATGTTTATCAGTTTCAGTAGAATAACATGCTAGAATAGGACTAAGGATCTAGGAGGATGCCTTACGTGCCTGATTTTGTGTTCCAGCCTTATGTGAATTGCATGCTAGATATTGAGTAGACAGCAGTAGGATAGCATGTTTAGGTTATGCCTGATAGTATGAGTTCAGCATTGAATGCTAGTGCAGTTTTTCGTTATGAGAATAGAATTCCTTAAGTAGTTCCTGTATCCGAATGCTTCTTGCTTTATGCTTGTGGGACTCCAAGTAATGGGAGTTAGTCATTAGGTGAATACGTTACATCACATGGGATCAGGATTGGATAATCTCAGAGTGTTGGATTTGGCCCGGCTGCGCAGCTCTCATTTGAGTCCAACCGTGCTAGGGGCGAGTCTTTTACTCAAAGGATTATCCGAGCCTCGTCACATGTGATGGTATTCTGGTGATGGCTAATTGGCATTACAAGAGGCCTTCAGCAGCTGAGGATTGGTTTAAGTGGAGTCAGAGATTTTCCTAAGAGTAAGCCTAGGATAAAGATAGCAGTGATCAACAGTGGTAAAAAGGGATCTGGTGGAGTCAAGGCAATCCTTGAAGAAGGTACGGATAGATGTGGAAGGTAGTATGGGCCCGTACTACTGAAAGCAGAGGATCCATACCCGAACCAAGGAAGGTCGAGATAAGACCAGGGAACTTGTAGTGAATGTGGTTCCTCAAGAGGTATCAGTATCGCTAACGCTCGTTGTTTATATATTGCAGAATGGTGGTACTACGATCGAGGCCAGCAGTTGGCAGTTCAGGTTCGGGATCAGGTTCCGAGCTAGGGGATGAGAGGCGACGCGAGTTCATCATGTCAGAGATCACCAGGGGCATCCTTGAGTCGACTCCCATTATCTCCGGGTCGATCAAGGAAGGGATAGTTGAGTTGATGGAGGATCGCCTCAAGGCATTCAGGAGCGACATGGCATCTGGCCAGCCGGGATCTCGCACGCTGTCCTTTAAGGACTTCAGGGGCAGTGGTGCGCCAGAATTTCACGGGGCGAAGGACCCCATAACTGCCAGGCGGTGGATTGCAGACATCGAGTCTGCACAGTTGACTAGCTTCTGCCCCGAGGGGTCGAAGGTGAGATACGCAGCAGGGTGTTTGAGAGACAGAGCTAGAAACTGGTGGGAGTCTTTTGGTGACTCATTGGGAGCCTCGGCTGTCGAGGCTATGACCTGGTCGGACTTTGTGACCAGGTTTAGGGCAGAGTTTGCACCGGCTGTCGAGCATCAGCAGCTGGCCAGGGAGTTTTTAGATATAAGGCAGAAGACGGAGACCGTGGCGGAGATCACCGCCAAGTTCCGGGAGAGGGCGTTGTTAGTGCCCCAGTATGCAGGTGATGAGGATATGAGGCGGACCCGCTACCATGACATGCCACGGGATGACATCCGGGAGCATGTTAGTTTTTGAGCTTGCCCTACCCTAGATTCCATGATTGCCAGGGCTAGGGAAAGGGAGATTGATCTGTAGCATATCCGGAAGAGGAAGGCAGAGGAGGGAAAAGTTACAAGGGCTTCGGGGAAGAAGCCCAAGGGATTAGATGTTGGGCCAAAAGGCCAACAGGGGCGAGGCTGCTGTAGGAAATGCGGCAAGACGCACGAGGGAGCGTGCAAGTTGGGATCATCAGGCTGCTATAAGTGCGGCAAGTTAGGGCATTTTAGTAGGGATTGTACCGCCTCTGCACCTGTCATCTCGACGTTTGAGTTGTTGTGCTTCCACTGCAACCAGAGGGGCCACAAGAAAGGTCAATTGCCCCCAGTTGACAGCAGCTTCAGCGCCAGTGAAGGCGTCAGCTCTAGCGACCCTGCGGATCACTGATGGCCGGCAGAGCAAGGTAGAGGCTCCAGTGATGAGGAGCCCGACATTCTAGTTAACTACCGAGGAGGCACGCGCCGCACCCTATGTGGTGACTAATATGATTCTTTATTTATGCTTTTATGTTATGGTGTTGTAATGTTGATATGTTATATGTATGTGCTCTGCTTAGGATCGTTCCATGTGAACGGTATCCTAGTTCAAGTGTTGTTTGATTCGGGGGCTACCCGATCATTTGTTTCCCTTGCGCTTAGCAAGAAGTTTCCCTAGTCTTCGGGCATGTTGGAATGCCCTTTAGAGGTGGAGATTGCCGACGATCGATCGGTGCGAGCATCAGAGGTTTTTTGGGATTGTGTATTGAGATTGTTTGAGGAGCGTTATCTGGTGGATCTGGTTCCCATACCTTTGTAGGGGAACAAGGTTATTATCGGTATGGATTGGTTAAGCCCCAATGGGGTAGTGATAGACTACGTGCAGCAGCTAGTGCAAGTCAGAGCCCCAAGTGGGGAGAGTTGGTGATTCAGGGCGAGAGACCACAACGAGGGCAAGGCGCTACCTCCAGCAAGGGAGTGCAGGTTATTTCACGTATGTTATGGATACCCGGGAGGCGGGTAGAGCGACGATGGATGAGGTGCCCGTAGTACGAGAGTTCGCAGATGTATTCCCCGAGGAGCTGTCTGGGATACCTCCGGAGCGCCAGGTGGAGTTCAGGATTGACCTAGTCCCAGGTGCGGCTCCAATAGCCAAGGCATCCTATCAGATGGCTCCTCCCGAGATGTAGGAGTTGTCTACGCAGCTACAGGAGCTGCTAGACAAGGGATTTATCAGGCCAAGCAGTTCACCCTGGGGAGCCCCGATTCTGTTTGTGAAGAAGAAGGACGGGTCGCATCGGATGTGTATAGAATATCGGGAGCTGAGCAAGGTAACAATGAAGAACCGTTACCCACTCCTGAGGATTGATGATCTCTTTGACCAGTTCCAAGGAGCATCTTGGTTCTCCAAGATCGATTTGCGTTTAGGTTATCATCAGATGAGGGTCAGAGAGGGGGATATGCAGAAGACCGTGTTTCGGACGCGCTATGGTCATTATGAGTTCGTGGTGATACCGTTTGGGCTCACCAATGCTCCTGTTGCGTTCATGGACCTCATGAACCGCGTGTGCAGACCGATGCTGGATCGGTCTGTGATAGTTTTCATTGATGCCATCTTGGTTTATTCCAAGGCGCAGGAGGGGCACGAGGGGCATCTCTGAGAGGTGTTGGAGACCCTGAGGAGAGAGAGCTTATATGCTAAGTTCTCCAAGTGCGAGTTCTGTTTGCGCAAGGTGCAGTTTCTTGGGCACCTTGTCAACCAGGACGGGATTTCAGTAGACCCAGCCAAGGTAGAGGCACTGATGAGATGGGAGGTTCCGAAGTCTCCATCTGAGATTCGGAGTTTCCTGGGTTTAGCGGGCTATTATCGGAGATTCATCCAGGATTTCTCCAAGATAGTCGTACCATTGACCAGGCTAACAAGGAAGGTCGTGGTCTTTCATTGGGGGCCTGAGCAGTAGGCAGCGTTCGAGACACTGAGACAGAGATTGTGCGAGGCGCCAATCTTAGCCCTGCCAGAGGGCATAGAGGATTTTGTTGTGTACTGCGATGCGTCCATATCAAGTTTAGGTGTGGTATTGATGCAGAGAGGGCATGTCATCACCTACAGGGGCTTCGGGGAAGAAGCCCAAGGGATCAGATGTTGGGCCAAAAGGCCAACAGGGGTGAGGCTGCTGCAGGAAATGCGGCAAGACGCACGAGAGAGCGTGCAAGTTGGGATCATCAGGTTGCTATAAGTGCGGCAAGTTAGGGCATTTTAGCAGGGATTGTACAGCCCCTGCACCTGTCATCTCGACGTCTGAGTTGTTGTGCTTCCACTGCAACCAGAGGGGCCACAAGAAGGCCAATTGCCCCCAGTTGACAACAGCTTCAGCGCCAGTGAAGGCGCCAGCTCCAGCGACCCTGCAGATCACTGATGGCTGGTAGGGCAAGGCAGAGGCTCCAGTGGTGAGGAGACGGGCATTCCAGTTAACTACCGAGGAGGCACGCGCCGCACCCGATGTGGTGACTAATATGATTCTTTATTTATGCTTTTATGTTATGCTGCTGTAATGTTGACATGTTATATGTATGTGCTCTGCTTAGGATCGTTCCATGTGAACGGTATCCCAGTTCAGGTGTTGTTCGATTCGGGAGCTACCCGATCATTTGTTTCCCTTGCGCTTAGCAAGAAGTTTCCTGAGTCTTCAGGCAGGTTGGAATGCCCTTTAGAGGTGGAGATTGCCGACGATCGATCGGTGCGAGCATTAGAGGTTTTTCGGGATTGTGTATTGAGATTGTTTGAGGAGCGTTATCTGGTGGATCTGGTTCCCATACCTTTGCGGGGGAACAAGGTTATTATCGGTATGGATTGGTTAAGCCCCAACGGGGCAGTGATAGACTGCGCGGAGCAGCTAGTGCGAGTCAGAGCCCCAAGTGGGGGAGAGTTGGTGATTCAGGGCGAGAGACCACAGCAAGGGCAAGGCGCTACCTCCAGCAAGGGTGCACAGGTTATGTCGCATATGTTATGGATACCCGGGAGGCGGGAAGAGCGAGTAGCCGCTGTTTGGACAAAAACCCTAATCCAGGGGTTTGCACCCTATTTAAACGACCATATGCAGCCTCCTTTCCCCCCTTAATGCTTTCAAACGCTCCTCATAGCAAAACCTAGCTGTTTTGTGAAGATCTAAGGCTTTTTGAGTGATTCTTGTGAGTTTTGATCTCAAAGAAGAAGGAGGAGCATAGAAGGATCAAGAGGGGATTGAAGGATTCGGTTTGGTTCATCATTTGCAATCTTTGGAAGGTATAAAGTCTAAACCTTGCTTATTTATTTGTTAGATCCATCTTTGAGGTGATTTAGGGCTTTTTAACCCATTTTTGGTGGCCAACCATGTTTGCAAACATGGTTGGGGGTTTGGGCTTCTGTATCACGTCATTTTATGAGCCACAAGTCAGATCTACGTTGCTTTATACACCAAGGAAGGCCCCATGCAACAAAGAACCATTTTAGAGCCTTTCAAGCTCTTATGTCCCATGCATGCATGTAAAGTTTGTAATTTTACGTGCTAGATCGAGTTTAGGGGCCTGGATCTATCATTTGGTTAAGTGTTGTACATCAGAAATCGAAGTTCTTGGTAAGGAATAAGATAGGCTCGGCGAGTCCATTCCTGGACTCGGCGAGTCCAGGGGTTTTGGTCCCATATCAGTAAGGGTCATAAGGATTAGTTGAGTGTGGAAGGTTTTTTAGGAGTCCCGGGGAGTGACCCAACGTTCTGGACTAAGCAAAGTGTTCTGGGAATTCATAGTACTCGGCGAGTGCATGAATGGACTCGGCGAGTCCAAGGCAATCTTCATGGTACTCAACGAGTTATTCATACAACTCAGCGAGTCGGATGTGGATTCAGTCGGTGTTCTTTTAGAAGGAAAACTCATCGAGTCATCGCCTAACTCGACGAGTAAAGACGGGTTTGAGGTCTAATTGAAGGATAGGGACTCGGAGAGTTGGCGAGTGATGTGTGCAAACTCACTTGGTTTTAAATCTATTTTTAATTACAAGTAACACACAAAAGGCAGTGAACCTATCAATTGTGATATAGTTGAATAAGTAGGGTATCGAACACAGGGAACGGAAAATTAAAACTAAAAACTAATTTTATCTAAATTAATTAATAAGTAGGGGTTTTCTCTAGTTTTACAAGACTAGAAACTTACTAATTATTACTTACTTAAAAACTAGAAAGCAAAGGACTAACTAAATTCTATAGCGGGAAGGAACTTCTATTTAGTTCAACTCAATTGATCCTATGGTTGATTACAAGGTAATGGTGGAATGGATTAATTCTTTTGTCGGTTACCGATTCAAGTGATTAGTTTCGCATTCACTACACTAATCCTTAGCAAACAAACTAACTTAAACAGTGGCCAGTTGTCTAATTTAATTAAATTTACTAGATTAATTATTCGGGTTAAGTTAGACTTGCAATAGTTAACTAATTTATTCTTTTAATTAACTTCTTGTTTGATGGTCATCTCACAAGATTGCACATGAATTTACTCAATTTTCTTATTAACTCTAGTTTCATATTCATTAATACTAGACATATGACAATAGTGATCACAAAGCATATGAGATTGATAATCAATAGATGTTCATGCTAATCAATTATCTCCCTATTAACAGAAAATTAATTATTATTCACACACAAGGTTCTTTAGCAAACTAAAATAACAAAATTCACCAACTTAGAATTAATCCTACCAACAATCAAACCATATTATCAATTTTGTATCCCCAAACAGAAGTCTAAAGGTTTTAGCTCATAATTGAAGTAAATAACAACAAACAAACAGAGTTTAATTGTTTAACCATAATGACAAAACAAAAGATTAAGTGGAATGATGAAATTTGCCTCAATTCTCCTTTGGGATTGAATTCTAGCTTATGACTTCGTCTTCTAGGGTTTTTCTGACTTCTTAATCGCAGCAAAACTCTTCTGAATTGTCCCAGAATTCCCCCATATCATTCTTTGGAGTTATCTTTATATATATATGAATCGACTCGTCGAGTCCATCTCACATTCCCCGTATTGTGATAACTCTCTGGGATCTCGAGTCTTTATCTTCTCGATTCTTCGATCGGACTCGCCGAGTAGTCGCCCCTACTCGCCGAGTAAGTGCTTTTTCAATGTTTTTCTTCTTTGTTCCATTCTCGAACTTCTAACTGTTTCTCCCGCTTCCTTTCGCTTCCGAGCTTCATTTTTGGACTGAAAACATAACTCAAATACTTTTAAGTACCTTTTGTCCATAAAATGCAATAATTTAGCTAATAAATGAATAAAAATGTATACTTAATATGAACTAATTATGCACATATCAAAATACCCCACACTTGTCTTTTGCTTGCCCCCAAGCAAAACTGAACTTTAAACATATTAGAATTACATATGATAATTCCAATCTAACCCAGCCATTATGTCAAGACCGCAACGCATGCATTTGTGTCTAAAATTGTCCTAAGTACCCCCCCCCCCCCACCATATCCAAATACTCACAATCCTCATAAACATTCGCCCACTCACCCCGAACTATGCTCATTTTACGCAACCCTCCGAATCCATCCGCAGAAAACCTCTTACCCTCAAGGTATTTTTAATTGAGCAACCCAAGCATACATAATCTAGAATTACAACTTTTCGATACCACTATGGAGCTCTCTTGAATTCTTTACTTCCTTGATAATTTGATCTTTGATTTCTTTGAATTCACCACCTTTATTGTTCGATTTCTGGTATCTTCAACTTTTTGAATTTCTTGGAATTTTGATCTTTTGATCTTCACTTTATTTGCTCCAAAATTCTTCAACTTTTCTTGCAATTTTCTTTTTTTTACATGTACCTCACTTTTTTTCACTCAAAACCCTACATGCTTAAGCAGGGGCGCTCAATCTCAACCTTTATTGGCTAACAATAATAATTTTCCTGGATACATTTCAGGTTTAGACTGCTAAACATATTGCATCCCTCAGGCTGAGCGGGGTCGTGTTTTTGTCTCGTGATTTCACTGGAATAAGGAAGCCACAAATGCACTAGAACGTATATAGGCTCAACTAAACATTTGAGTTTTCATGCAATCATCAACACAATTCTAATATGGAATCCTAATTTACTTTTACCAAAATTTTCTAATTTAAATCCCTAAGTAATATTTTTGGTATGCAACAATTTTTTTAAAATTAGCCTAAATTAAGATTCTAAATTTTCGAATATGTGACCAACCCCCTACCCCACACTTATTTTATGCAATGCCCTCATTGCATATTATGCATGATAAAAACATAAAAAGAGAATAAAGAGGGAATTGGAACAAACTCCCCTGGGATAGCAGTCGATAGGTTGATCACTTTCATTTTAGCTCCAACTTCAATTGACTTTAGACATGGGAACAGCTCATGCATATCTTGGGTGTCAAATCTCGTGTGGGTCACTCCAAATACGCGGGAAAACAGTGTAAGATCTTCAAGAAGCAATATGGAAAGAATAAATGGTCAAGTGGTACTCTTATCAGCATCAAATCAGCAGCCCTTTTGGTATCAAACTGAACGAATCGTCGAGTATATACGAGACTCGTCGAGTAGCATCGCAGAAATCTTCGAATTAATGAGAATTCAAGGCGACTCGTCGAGTCAGCTTAGTGCACTCGACGAGTAGGTCACTGGATGAAAAATAATGATACTCTGCATTCGTTCCAGCCTCTAATAAATCCTCAAAACTTTCTACTCACTTCTAGACTCCCTCGCTAATGTCTCTAAGGACTGGACTCAACACTTTAACTCTAACGCTTCCCTTTCTTGACTCTCTCTTTCACTTTTTTAACTTCCTTGATTCTACAATTCTAAACCCTTCGACGCAAGCATTCCTAATTCAATTCTGAAAAATTATCAAAGCATCAAACATCAAGTAAACAGTAAAAGTCTTAACACATTCAAACAAACCAATTAAAAACAAAAAACTTAAAAAATAAAAATTGAAAATTGTTCAATAAAAACGCAAAGAAATTAATCCTCCTCATCGTCATGATCCGGCGCTGCTCCACTTCCTCCCGCACCACTCCTTCTTGTACTAATCACCTCTTCCCACGATGGAATATACGGAAAGTTACCACCATCGATATGCGGAATGTTGAAGTGGTCGAAAAGTCGGATATGTGATTGATTGCTAAAATTGATGCCCCGCGCCATTTGATCTTGTAACCGCCTCATCTCCACATTGTACCAATCCATTGGTACTTCTTCATTATCAACCGGAATCACCGGCGGCTCTTCCTCCACATCCCGCTCCCTCCTCGATCGGACCCTCCTTCCCGGTGCTTTGGGACCAACTACCGGATCATCATGCGGGATAGCATAATGACCACCACCATAGTCTTCAATAATCCTGGCCCGCTGGAAAAGAATTGGATTGAATGGAGGTGTAGGAATCATCGTCATAAAGTTCCATGCACCACGGGTCATCAACCCAAACGAGTTGGCTAGCCGGGTGACAAACATACCACCATTAATTTGAGAAGTTTTGCGATCCTTGACAGCACCCTCCGATAGATATGAAGCCAAACACCAAGGAATATTGCAAAAAATGTCGGGTGTGATAATGCTCCATAAGTAGAAGACATCAAGGTTGGAAACCTTGTCATCATCCTTCCTTTGGTTAATAGTGGATGAAATGAGACGATGAATAAGGCGGTGTGTAGGCGATCGAATGCTCCCCTCTTGTGCCGATTTCGGAATATAAACTTTGTTGCCAATCGTGTTCCACCAACCCGTGCTCGTCACTCCATTGGGAAACACCATGTGGGATTGCTTCAAAAAGGCCCGAAAGATAGCTGTTGAGACCAAGGGCTGGTCATAAATTCCCAATCAACAGGCAAGGTCGAGCACAAAACATTGATGAAATTCACCCCCAAGGCAGAAACTAAAACTTGCTGGGTGATAACAATCCACTCCCCCCGTGAAAGATATCGTGGAGAAGAACTCTAGGCATAGCTCCAAATACACCGGCTCTTGAATTCGAAAGACCCGACTCCACCCCTCACAAATCATCGTTTCTCCTTCGTGGGTAAACTCCTTTAAAAGATAAGGAGCTAACTCCTCTTCATAGCGTACACTTTGCAACCAATCCCAATATATCCTATTGGGCACGTAAATTTCTTTCTTCCTTATGTCGGCCAACTTCTTCTTCCACTTCCGCATCGTTGAAGCGGACTCGATTTGTGGGAAATTCAACCAAGGAAAGTCCCCTTGGCGTCCACTAGAACTTTGCCCCCTGTTGAACATTATTTCTGCAAAACAAAGATACACAACCCAGAAACATAGATTATAATTAAAAGAAGTCATGCACGTGTTCCCCGACTCGACTCGTCGAGTCCATGGACTGCACGAGTCAGTCGGCGGGTCGGTCTAAATTGGACCATGAAATCTCAAAATTACTTCAATGGTTTTGTCTAGGCACATGTTTATAAGGTATTAGGCAAGAATAAGCATGCAAAACTGATGGGTTTTAGGCATAAGAACAATCCTATGTGCTCATACAAACCCTAATGTTTGGATCTAGGTTTCTCTATTGTACATGCTTTGAATCCAAGACTAATAAACTTAGATCTAACATATTATAAACTGAATTAGGGTTTATATAATTACCTTTGATTGTTATATAGCAATAACAATCAATTCATTGCTTGGATTGGCCTTAGAAAGCTTAGTGTCTCAAGTGCTGCACCTCTAATGGAGTCACAAACACTATATACAACTTGGATGAAGAGGAGAAGAAGAGATGCTGCCCAAAAATGACTAGAAACCCTAGAGAATCAGTTGTCAACGTTTTTGGGGCCTAAGGGGTCCTTTATATACTGGTGTGGGCTGCTAGGGTTTCAGTCAAAACCCTAATGGACAGGTTAAACTCTAAGCAGCCCATGGAACCTTCTGGATAAGGCTATGGACGAAAATATGATGGGCTTCCATCATAATTTCGTTCACCCCTTGTTCCTTTAGCATTCCTTAGCCCAATAACTCAATTATCCAATAATTGCAGTCCAGTCCCCTAAATTTAATTAATCTCTTTTAGCCACAAAATTAATTCTTAATTAATTCTTGACTAATATTAATCAAACAATATGATTTCTCCTTTAATATATTATTCTCATAATATATTAATAAATCATATTTAAACCTTTCTCTCCTTAAATCATACATATTGCTATGGTGAAGGCAACCCAAAAGGACCATGCTCATAATCGGGTCAAGTACATACCAAAATAGTTATGGACTTAGACACTAATCCAACAGTAATCATAATTCATGAAGAATCGAAACCCTAGAAATTTACTATTTTTCAAAATCGGGTTTTTCTATGCAATTTCCATCATAGATAATCTTAGAATCATGCTTTTAAATGCTTTTAACAAAAAATAGGAAGAAATTAGTTACCTTTTGCGATGGAACTTGAAAAATTTGAAGAACAATGAAGAGGAAGATGAATGCTTGAGAGAGAATTGAGAGAGAGGCGCACGGCGAGTGGGTTTAAAAAAAACTGATTCTTTTAGGGTTAAAACCCTAGTTACCAGTTGTAAAAGTAATTCTTATTATTTTTTTTTTTCTGTGAATAATACCGACTCGTAGAGTCAAGGTCAGACTCGGCGAGTCTGGTCGTGATGCCATTTTTTTCTGAAATCTATATGGACTCGTCGAGTCATGGTTAGACTCGGCGAGTCTCTTGCAAACAATTCAAAATTTTTAAAATTTTGTCATTTATTTAGAAAAGAAAATTCATTTCACCCCACACTTAGTCCATGCACACTCTCAAGCAGACATGATCGATGATTCGGAAAAAAAAAATCAAGCAAAACTAAAATCTAAAAAGTAAAAGAAAGCAAACTCTAAACAACGGGTTGCCTCCCGCTAAGCACTTCTTTTTAAGGATTCATTAGTTGGACTCCTTCCCATCTACGTTTCGTCATCTTCCAGTATCGGGAATGCACGCCTAATCTTTTGTGGTTTGTACTTTGTCTTGTAAGCGTGAATCTTCTTTTTATAAGCCCTTTTTTAATTCATCTCTCTTCTTTTTCACAGCATCATCCTCAGCTGCTTGGGCTTCCCTTTTTCTCTTCTTCTTCACCCCATTCTTTTTCACCTTCTCTTGCACCTCCTTTTCTTTAAACTTAATTACTTCGTATTTTGTGAAAGTTTGTGCTCTAGGTTTGGTAATGAATGGTTGATCAGCTTCCACACTCCTTTCCTTTGCCTCCTCCTCTTATTCTGTGCTCACCCCATCTTCAAGCGGGATTGCATCAAGACATGCTACATCGGCGTGTTGAACTTCCGTTTCCATTTCTCCTCCTGCTGTTTGTTCTTCTAAAGAATCATGAAAAATATCCAAATCCAGAATATGCAGAGAACTAGCAACAAGCAGATCTAAATTGTCCAAGTTGTTATCAAATTCGACGGGACTCGTCGAGTCCAGTAAAGTGACTCGGCGAGTCTGATCGTATTCCATCATTTCTTGGGTGTTTTCTGAGTCGGCTCCTTCCAGTAGCTTTTCTAACTCCTCCAAGTCCTTGTTAACATCTCCATCCTCTCCAGAATGTAGCAGAAACTTTCTTGGATCTTCTTTTTGCAAAAGTGCAAGTTCTTTTTGTAATATCTCATCATCCAAATGGATAAATGAGATCTTTTCTTTTCTTTCCTCTTCTTGCTTGGCTTCTGGTATAGCTTTAAATATTACGGACTCGTCACCCACCCTCAACGTTAATGTAGACTCACATACATCAATTAAAGCACAAGCGGTGTTTAAAAATGACCTCCCCAAAATAATTTGAATTTCGGGGTCTTCTTCCATATCAACAACCACGAAGTCTACCGGAAATATAAACTTGTCGACTTTAATAAGGAGATCCTCACAAACGCCTTGTGGATGAATTATTGTCTTGTCTGCCAAATGGATCTTCATATTTACCGGTCTTGGCTCCGGTAAATTCAACCTCTTAAAGAAAGAGAAAGGCATCAGATTGATGCTTGCACCCGAGTCGGTCAATGCTTGGGTGACAACTTCATTACCAAACTGGCACGAAATTATAATAATCCCCGGATCGCCCTTCTTTTCGGGTAGCTCACTCAATAGTATCTCCGCGACTTCAGCCAAATCTTTCCTAGCAGCAAAAAGATCTTGTAGCAAGTTGAAGTATTTGGGTGTCTGGAGCATCGTTTCCACAAATGGCACATTAACTTGTAGGGCTTTAACATGCTTCATGAAGGTTCTATATGCTTCAACTTTTTCAGCAGGCATGGCTTTGATTGGGTATGGCAAAGGAGGATTATATGGCTTTAAAGGACTGACAGTTTTGTCATTTACGCATAGACTCGTCGAGTCCAATGGAGTGACTCGGCGAGTTGGATCGGGTTATGCTGGAGCCGCTTCTTCTACCTTTTCTGCCTTCCTCTTGGAGATTCTCAGTGCATCTGTGCATATTTCTTCCTTGCTGGAGGTTATTGCACTAACATTCTCCATTCTTGGATTGGGTTCAGTGTTACTTGGAAGTTGACCCGGTCTTCTCTCATTCACTTGATGCGCAAGCTGTCCCAGCTGTTTCTCAATGTTGAGAATGGTTGTTTGCTGATTCCTTAGCATATTTCTGGTCTCGTGTATTGCAGCATCGTGATCACTGTGTCTCTTTTCGGATGCGGCTATGAATCTAGTGAATAATTCTTCTAAATCGGTTTTCTTTTCTACCAGTTCTTCCTTTTGATATAGCCCCCTCTCCTTCTGCTTGTATTTTTCCTCCTTAGCCTTCTTATACTCTTCGTATGGGAGCCATTCCTTCTTAGGTTTTCGCCAATTTTTGTCATATCGATCGCCACTTGAATAGAAGACTTGAGCTTTCTTATTTCCATTCTCATCTAAATCACAATCCTTTGTGAGATGGGGCCCTCTACAATTTTCACATCCCACCCTAATAGCATGGATTGTTTGATCCATTTTTGTCATTCTTCTATCAAGACTATCAAGCTTAGCTATCACCGCCGCCATGCTATCATTTGCCGAGTTCACTACTCCCCGACTTATTTCGTTTCTTGGATTGTGGTATTCTCTAGAGTTCTTAGAGAATTCTTCGATTAACTCCTTAATTACGGGGGGCGCCTTCTTCGTGAGCGGGCCTTGGGAATCGAGCAATTGCCTTGTAGTGACATTGACTCCATCATAGAAAATGGAGACCTCTTGTTGGCTATTAAGGTCATGGTGTGGGCAATTTCTAAGCAAGATCTTGTACCTTTCCCAAGATTCATAAAGAGATTCTTCGGGTTGTTGCTCGAAGTTGGCAATGGCTTTCTTTAGCTTGGCTATTTTGGAGGGCGGGCAAAAATGGTCTATGAATTCTTCTTTCATCTTGGCCCATGTGGTGACCGATCCGGGAGGAAGTGACTTTAGCCAATCTTTTGCAGCCCCTTTAAACGTGACTGGAAGCATGCGAAGAAGCTGGGTCTCGCGTGGAACATTTGGTACATTAAAGTAGTCGGCCACATCATTCACTTCATCCAAGTGCTTGTAGGCGTCTTCGTGATCCTTCCCGTAAAAAGGAATCTTATTGAGTTGAGCGAGAATATGGCCTTTTAGTTCGAAAGTAGCGGTCGCGGGAATTGCGGGTTGCACAAGTCCCGGCCCGGTGTCATCGCGCATCCTCTTCTTCCATTCCCCCATGGGGACTTCATCGATATTAGCCATAGTGATAGTTAAATCGTCTTCCAATCCGGAGTCGTGCTCGTATGTGGGTTCTTCTTCTTCCTCGGTCTCGTACTCGATATCTTCTTGAATTGGGTCTTCAATTGTCAACGAGGCACTGGATGCTTCTGTTTTGCTGCTCCTCTTCTTGCTGAAAAAGGACTTTAAGTTTTTGAGTGGTGAGTTCTTTGAAGAAGTGGATTCTCCAACGGTTTTGCCTTTGCTCCTTCTTAGTGCGGATTCCAGGTCTTCAAAAGGAGGGACCAGAGGTGTATCAGATCCTCGGGTCATGAAACAACTGTAAACAAAACAAAAAAACGTGTAAAAAGAACAAAAACGAAATAAAAAAAATTAAAGCTGAAACAGCGATGTACTCGTCGAGTCTGCACGAATGCACTCGGCGAGTTCAAGGCAAAAACTAAAAAATTTTCTAGTTATTCTAAACACGGAATTTTATTGAAACTAATTCTACTTACTGAATTATTTTTTTAAATAACTTTGTGCAAGATACATCCCACACAAAGGATCGATTAAACTAGAATTTAATGCTAATTTTAGAACCGTTCCCCGGCAACGGCGCCAAAAACTTGATGTGTGCAAACTCACTTAGTGTTAAATCTACTTTTAATTATCAAATAACACACAAAAGGCAGTGAACCTATCAATTGTGATATAGTTGAATAAGTAGGGTATCGAACACAGGGAACGACAAATTAAAACTAAAAACTAATTTTATCTAAATTAATTAATAAGTAGGGGTTTTCTCTAGTTTTACAAGACTAGAAACTTACTAATTATTACTTACTTAAAAACTAGAAAGCAAAGGACTAACTAAATTCAATAGCGGGAAGGAACTTCTATTTAGTTCAACTCAATTGATCCTATGGTTGATTACAAGGTAATGGTGCAATAGATTAATTCTTTTGTCGGTTACCAATTCAAGTGATTAGTTTCGCATTCACTACACTAATCATTAGCAAACAAACTAACTTAAACAGTGGCCAGTTGTCTAATTTAATTAAATTTACTAGATTAATTATTCGGGTTAAGTTAGACTTGCAATAGTTAACTAATTTATTCTTTTAATTAACTTCTTGTTTGATGGTCATCTCACAAGCTTGCACATGAATTTACTCAATTTTCTTATTAACTCTAGTTTCATATTCATTAATACTAGACATATGACAATAGTGATCACAAAGCATATGAGATTGATAATCAATAGATGTTCATGCTAATCAATTATCTCCCTATTAACAGAAAATTAATTATTATTCACACACAAGGTTCTTTAGCAAGCTAAAATAACAAAATTCACCAACTTAGAATTAATCCTACCAACAATCAAACCATATTATCAATTTTGTATCCCCAAACAGAAGTCTAAAGGTTTTAGCTCATAATTGAAGTAAATAACACCAAACAAACAGAGTCTAATTGTTTAACCATGATGACAAAACAAAAGATTAAGTGGAATGATGAAATTTGCCTCAATTCTCCTTCGGGATTGAATTCTAGCTTATGACTTCGTCTTCTAGGGTTTTTCTGACTTCTTAATCGCAGCAAAACTCTTCTGAATCGTCCCAGAATTCCCCCATATCGTTCTGTGGAGTTATATATATATATATATATATATATATATATATATATATATATATATATATATATGAATCGACTCGTCGAGTCCATCTCACATTCTCCGTATTGTGATAACTCTCTGGGATCTCGAGTCTTTATCTTCTTGATTCTTCGACCGGACTCGCCGAGTAGTCGCCCCTACTCGCCGGGTAAGTGCTTTTTCAATGTTTTTCTTCTTTGTTCCATTCTCGAACTTCTAATTGTTTCTCCCGCTTCCTTTCGCTTCCGAGCTTCATTTTTGGACTGAAAACATAATTCAAACACTTTTAAGTACCTTTTGTCCATAAAATGCAATAATTTAGCTAATAAATGAATAAAAATGTATACTTAATATGAACTAATTATGCACATATCAGCGAGCCAACTCGACGAGTCAGGTCAACTAGAAGCTGACTTTGACTTTGACTTGGTCGGGGGTAAAATGGTCATTTTACCCTAAGAATAGATTTCAGTTTCTGACTGAGTGTTTTGTGTGAATTATAGCCGGAGGATTTCCAGAGCAGCAGCAGCGGCATCAGTCAGAGGATTCGCGCACAGTTCAGTAGCCACTACGAGGTGAGTTACCTTCTAGTGGTAGTGGGTCTAAGGCCACAATGTCGGCCCACTAGTAGGAGTGTATGTTTAGATGATTGTCTTTGTGATATTCATCTAGGGCTGCTACTACCTGTGTTATGTTTATGTGCTAGTATGATATACATGTTATGTGGTAGTAGTAGGGGTGAAATAGTCCCCATTGTTCGGTCGTGAGGACCGAAAGGGAGACCTGCACCCAGGTATGCTAGTCAGTATCTGGTCGAGAGGACCGAAGGAGAGACCAGCACCCAGAAATGCTAGTCAGCATCCGGTCGAGATGACCGAAGGGGTAGGTCGGGCACCCAGATATGGCTGACAATATATGTATGTTATGTGGTTGTTTGGTATGTGGTACGGTGGGGGAACTCACTAAGCTTCGTGCTTACGGTTTTCAGTTGTTGTTTCAGGTGCCTCTTCAGCGAAGGGGAAGGAGCTGGCGCGGTAGCTGCATATCACACACACACTCTTTGTTTTCCGCACTACGAGATATTCTGGGATTTGTACTATGAAATTATGGTTGTTTTTATGTTTTGGTTCGGACATGAAATATGTTTATGAAATGATGATGTTTATTTCCCAAATGTTTTCCAAAGTGTTGATTTGAAAATAAAAATTTTGGCTGTGAAAATTGGGTCGTTACACTCCGGTCCTAACTATGTGGACCCTCTGGTCCTAACTCTGAATAACACATAACATAGCATATATATTACACAGATAAATGCATAACTCAAGTAAGCATATAAGACCCTATGGTCATACATAAATACCACTCAAGGTAAAGTATAGTGAGAAGACTCACCTGGAAAGCAACAAGTAAATAACCTCGCACTTGAATCTCGAACTAGCCTCCGCCTAACATAAAGGACGAATATCTCTAATTAATATTCTTTTCACAACTCAAATAACCGAAGGCTATTCTTTCTCTCTCTAACTCTTTGAAGTGGATAAAACACCATTTTACCCCTCCATTGTCTCTATTACTCCTGTTGACCAAAACCCCAAAGTCAACAGAAGTCAAACTCGAGTCAACAGTCCATGTCTGACCCAACTCGTCGAGTGCACTCTTGCGACTTTTCGAGTCCCCTCGTATCCTCAGAAGTCCCAAAAAGTCCAGCTCAACTCGTCGAGTTGACCCCCAACTCGCCGAGTTATCACTCAATCAACCTATCAGGACAAACCCTCACCGACTCGTCAAGTCAGGCCATGGAGTCGGTGAGTCCCTTCGAACAAAATTCCTCATTCAAACGATTTAAGGCAGATCTTGTTGGATAAGGTGTCTAAGTCCATAACTATATTTGGTATGTACTTGACCCGACCGTCATGGTCCATTTGGGTTGCATGGCATCATGCATTTGAATAGACTAAATGAGAGAAATAACATTTGTGGTTTATTAATATATTATAAGTTCTAATATGTTAATAGTATTATTTAATTAGTATTAATCAAGAATTAATTTGGAATTAATTAAGTGATCAAAAGATGACTAATTAAATATATGGGTTGACTATGTAAATTATCCATAACTTGTATAGTGGGCTAAAAGGCTCCATGATTATCAAGTTAGGTTAAACCCATAGGATGCTTCATGGATGCTCCATGAGAGTTACAAACCCATGGGTCATGGAAATGAAGAGTCATGTCACATTAGGGTTTACATGGTGTAACCCTAGATGTGACACACTATATAAGGAACATGATACTCACCAAAATCGGCTACACTAAGAACAAGAGAGGGCAAGCCGATTTTTACAAGTGTTATACATACTCTAAAGTTATTCCAAAGCATTTGGTGTTGTGTGAAGCATTTTAGGCATCACACTTGGGTTGCTAGGCTCTCAAGGTTTTCAAGGAATCAAATCAACTACAAGGTATGTAATTCTAGCCATCTTTTAGATTAAAAGTTCCCTATGTATGCTAGATAGGATTATGAACCTTGGAAATCATATTTTGCATGTATTTTAGACAAACATAGATCCAAGGTTATCTAAGGTTGCATATACACTTAGGGGTGTTAGAATGCTCAAAACCCATCAGATCCATCACCCTAAACATTAGATCTACCATCCTAAGGGTCGATTGTCATGTAAAGCTGCAAGCTTTACGTTTAAACATGGAATATAAGGCTCATAATGCCAAAATAACTCTAACAAGGATGATTAACCACAATACCTATTATGTGGATAAATAAAGCTATAACCTTTGGACTCTCTGGACCTCACATATTTGAAGTCTAGGCCTCAAAAGGGACCTTATGCACTCAAAGTCCCAACAATGGTGGAAGAAACCCTAATCTTCCATATTTACAAGATTTAAGCAAAATAACAAAAAAGGTTCAAGCTTTTACCTCTTACTCAAGCCCTTGCACGAAGTTACACCAGATCCACTGATTCTCTAGCTCCCTTGTTGGATGATCTCCTATTCTCCTCAAGAGATACACTAGTCTACTCCAAGTTTTAACCTCTAAGACTCTCATGGCTCTCTATACACGTTTAGGGTTTGCTCTCAAGGAAGGGTAGCCACAAATGAGGTTATAAGTTCCTTTAAATAGATCCCGGAAATTAGGGTTTCTCTGCCCAGCACCTACTCGGCGAGTTAGTTCTCTGACTCGTCGAGTCCACTCATTAACGACACGCGGACAACTCGACTCTATTCGACGAGTTGGACTTACAACTCGCCGAGTCACTCCATGAATCTCAAGGTTAAACCCATATTAATTCACCTGAAAGTTTGGATGTTACAGTAGGCAACTATAAACCAACATAAATGAAGAGTAAATTGCTATAAAATAACAAAAAGAGAATATTTATACCAAATTGTTTTTTCTTTAATGTAACAATTGCTACACGATGACATAAATAAAAAAGTAGGATGGTATAAAACAACGGTAATACAAAGTAGGTTGCTTAAAATGATGTTAATGAAAAGAACAATGCTATAAAACTCATCACTTATCGCATGTTGTCATGTCTACCACAACGTAACATGTAATTTATTCTTGCATTCATATCCTTTTCTAAAAGAATGTAACATTATTTCAATGTTGAAATAATTTTTTTTGTCTATTTCATTCCTAATTATGATTTAAATTAGGTATATTTTTCTCTGATCAAAACTATATACTATAATAGTGTGGGAATTTTGTGGTTGGTTATCAAACAAGACATAGAACATGAGTTCGAACGGAATGCAACACAAAATATCTTCATTATTGAAGATCTTTTTGTTGCTGCTAACTTTCAACTGTAATTTCTTGTAGATGTAGACATAAGTTGTTGCCTTAAGGATGAATTTCAAATGTTTATTTTTTAGGATATAAAGACAAAAAGGAAGGAGCAGACACCCTTAGTTATAGAATAAAATGTCGTTTAAGTGTTTTGTAATTGTGTTTATTGGTTTGGTGCATGGGCTAACAATTCTTTGGGCTTGCTGATTAAATAAAGGTTAGTTCTTTAAATAGTATCAAAGGATATTTGGCCTAAATGTAAGGATAAATCTTTTTAATTGAGAGACTGCCAAAAAAAAATGTTTGTTAAGTAGTATAAAGTATACATATATGTAGAATATAGGGCTTAATTAGATGATTTATTCTTTCATAATAAGTCATATGCTCATAGTTCCATCATTAAGAGAACGGCCATCACTTTTGATGTATTCTTTTGAGTTTTGAACGATCATTATAATGTAAAGTAACTTTATTCTTATTAATAGAATATTTACACGATAACTAATTATTGTTTCGGTTAGTTGATTGTTCTAATTATGGATTGAATTGTATTTAATTTTTTTTTTATTTTGAAGATTGTGTTTGCATAGATAGTTAATTGCGCAAAGATTTACAAAACTTCACAATTTACATTATGGATCTGGATGAAATTCACATAAGCAAATGAAATCGATGGAAACTTTTCGATAAAAAATACAAAGGTACTGTGAAAAATTTAAAGAATGTTGTTATTTTATTACAGATTAGTTTTAGGCCCTAGTTGACAAATTAGATTTTAAGCTAACTTATCAATAACTTTTATAAGTTTGCTTATAAGCTACTTTATAACTTTTATAAGTTTGCTTATAAGCTACTTTATAACGTACAATAAACTATTTTTTATGGTTTTACCAAACTTTAAATTATAATAAACTAACTTAAAAGCTAATTTATTTTTGCCAAATAGAGCCTTAGCTGTAGTTAAGACACTAAAATTGTGAAGAATACAAGTGTAAGTCGTAGTTAGACTATTATCTTAATTCATTCAAATTTCAATCTAAACTATTTATTCTTCTAACTCGTAAAGTTGATCCGTAAAAAAGATTCACCCCATATTTATTTACAAGAGCTATGTAATATAATTGTTGGGGTGCAAATTCAATCCCACGTCGGTAAAAGGGAGAAATCATATGCTAGCATATAAGACAATGGTTAATCATTTCTTTTGTCAATTGACTCTAGAAAATGAAATCTCGTTGTTCTTCTATGTTGAGCTTGGTTAGACCAGTAGCGTTTCTAACAAGTGGTATCGGAGCTATGGTCGTAGCCCGGATGATGTGGTTATCGTAGGTGACGCAATCTCTTGTAATTTTCAGTCTAACGAAGTTGATTCTGAAGTT
The DNA here is from genome assembly GCF_051521515.1 of Lactuca serriola. Classification (NCBI taxonomy): domain Eukaryota; kingdom Viridiplantae; phylum Streptophyta; class Magnoliopsida; order Asterales; family Asteraceae; genus Lactuca; species Lactuca serriola. The sequence goes on along the minus strand of NC_136412.1, from coordinate 63,648,224 downwards.
TTGTATCGAATATGTTCCCGGTGGCCTAGGTCAGGTGAGCGTGTCCTGAGAGTACCGAAGGTATGCAAAATGATTGTATCGAAAATCTTCCCGATGGCCTAGGTCAGGTGAACGTGTCCTGAGAGTACCGGAGGTATGAAAAATGATTGGATCAAATGAACAGTCGTTGAAAGGGAGGTCGAGGCCAGTATGGGTGGAACTTGAGTTTTAACGGAGGATTGTTGGGTGCAAACCCAATCCCACATCGGTAAAAAGAGAAATCTTCTAACATGACAATGGATAATCTTTTCTATTGTCGGTTGGGTTTAAAAAATAAAACCTCATTGTTCTTCTATGTTGAGTTTGATCAGGCCAACAACGAACCTAGAGATAATAAAAACAAATAGTATATAATCAATTTGTTATAACAACATATTTTTCTCATGTAATACCCGCACTATTTGATGTTTCCCAAAATCCAAAAAAGTGTTTGATGTACATTTTCAAAAAAATTTTACAGTGTTAAAGAATTAAAAAACAAGTAACACACATTTAATTAGAATGAACAAGTGATATTACATCAATACATGTATGTTTATTGTAATTTTTTTTTTTTTGCAAAATAAAAAACACCCGACTTGTAGGGTTTGCGGATCTTTGATTGTTCAATTCTCGGCCCCGATCCGAAACACAAACACATAGTAAACCAGGGTTAACCCTTCCCTTAGCACAGTCGAAGCACTGATCAAATCTTTTGATCTTCGTCGCCATGGGAACCCTAGGAAGAGCCGCATACACAGTTGGATTTTGGATCCGCGAAACTGGACAAGCCATGGATCGTCTCGGTTCACGCCTGCAGGGCAACAACTACTTCAAAGAACAGCGTATGTATTAACCCTAATTTTCCATTTCTTAATTTCGATCCCCTCAACACCTCGTGTATATCGTTATTAGATTTCAGTTTTGGTTCATACATCCATCCACAACTTTATTTTCTACCAATGTGATCCTCAACGTTTTCCAATTTAGCTGGATCATTTGTCACAACATAATCTTCTGATTACATGTAATAAATAGCGTTTTATGTCATTTCAAATGAATATCTTTTCAATTACTGGAGAATCGAACCTTCGGCATTTGCAGGAGGGTTGATTATCATTTTTCAAAGGATCAATTTTCGTTTACCCATTTCATCCCCAAATTGGTTTTTTCTCGTAAACCATTGAAGACTTCTTATTCTTAACATTTTTACACAGTGTCCAGGCATCGGTCTCTTATGAATGTATACGACAAAGCTCCTACAGTCGATAAAGATGCATTTGTAGCCCCAAGTGCTTCCATCATCGGGGATGTTCAAGTGGGAGCAGGATCATCTATTTGGTATGGTTGTGTTCTGAGAGGTAATACTGTTGTAACTATTATACAATATGCCATTTTTATTGTAATTCTAGATAATAATCTCTGAAGTTTGCTTACAATCTTTTGTGCATAGGTGATGTTAACTCCATCAGTATTGGATCTGGGACTAATATTCAAGATCACTCACTTGTGCATGTTGCAAAATCTAACTTACCTGGAAAGGTGCTTCCTACTGTCATTGGAGACAATGTTACTGTTGGTGAGTTAACAAATAGCAATCTACTTTCATTTATTTTTTATATTATTCATTTATTTATTTTTTTTCGTATTAGAACATTGCATTTTTAAATGAAAGTAAATTGCTTTTTATTGTTTATAGGTCATAGTGCTGTTTTACATGGATGCACTGTTGAAGATGAAGCATTTATTGGTATGAAAGCTACTCTCCTTGATGGTGTAGTTGTTGAAAAACATGGCATGGTTGCTGCGGGTGCCCTAGTAAGACAGGGTACTAGGATTCCAGCTGGCGAGGTTTTTTTCTCTCTCTTCATTTACACCAAACACAGTACAACCTGTTTTGTTTTTGTTTTGTTTGTACTGATCTGTTATGTCATGTCATGTCAGGTATGGGGAGGTAATCCTGCTAAGTTTCTGAGGAAGCTTAAAGATGAAGAGATAGCGTTTATCTCCCAATCGGCGTCTAATTATGCCAGCCTGGCACAAGTTCATGCTGAGGAAAATGCGAAGACGTTGGACAAATTTGAGTTTTTGAAAGTGTTTCAAAAGAAGGCGAATGTAGACCCGAGTGTGATCCAATGATGATTTTGATTTGAGGTTGTTGTTGGATTCTTGATGTTCATGGTTTTTTGCTTGTATTGAGCAAATCTTTTGAAATAATTACAAACTTGTTGTAATGGAGTTGTAAAATTTATATTTTGGATTGTGTCTTATGTATCTGATTTTTGTTTAGAATGGGAATTTGACAAGATTGTAATCTGTCATTTATGTTGGGTATTTTTTTCTTAGAAATAAAAACAAGTTTCTGACACTTAAGTTATGGTAAATGTTGTTAAATTGAAAAAGATTGTGTTTCACAATGTGCTAGAATTCACACAAAATAGATGAAAATGGAACATGTAACTATGTAAGATACATTACTGATGTAAATTGTATGAAAAAAAGAAATATGGGTTAAAATTGTAATTTCCCTCCACATTCATAAACAAAAATAATGTACAACTTAAAAAAAAAGGTTAGTACTAATAAAACAAACATGTCGAGACAAGATTTCTTTTAGACTAAATTATAGAAATGACACCTATAGATTGATCGAATTCGTAGTTTTGGTGGTTAAGTTTAAAATTTGATAGGTTACATCCATGCGGTTTGTGAATATTGTACTGTAGGTCCTTGTTCCATATAAAAGACCAAATTACCCTCTCTTTCTTTTTTCTTTTAACTATATATATATATATATATATATATATATATATATATATATATATATATATATATATATATATATATATATATATATATATATATAATTGTCATTTTATCTTTATTTTAATAGCATTAATATAGATTATTCGTAAAATTATTATTATTTTTTTAAAATCAATTATCTAAATTTTATTAAATCATATTATTATTATTATTATTATTATTATTTATTTTTCGTTTTATTTATTTATCTTTGTTTTTGTGGTTTAAAAATCTTTTAATATTTTTGATGTTTATTTGAATATATTATTAAATTTTTTTTGACGTTTTGTTCATTACGAATAAAAGATCAAACACTAACATATAAATGAATGATGTAAATAAAAAACACATAAAAATAACATTAAATAATTGTATTTGATGATTTATAGTTATCCGATTTATTATTTTAATTTGTTTATTCAAACAAAACATAAAAAACATCATTATATAATGTAAATGAACAAAACGTTAAAAAAACAACATCAAATAATATATTCAAATAAAACGTTAAAAATATCCGGGTTATTATTTTAATGTGTTTATTCGAACAAAATGTAAAAAAATAATTATATAATGTAAACAAACAAAATGTTAAAAAAACAATATCAAATAATATATTCAATAAAACGTTAAAAATATTAAAAGATTTTTATATCATCAAAAGAAAGATAAATAAATAATAATGTGATTTTATATAACTTAGATAATTGATTTAAAAAAATAAAATAATTTTATAAATAAAATCTATAATATATATATATATATATATATATATATATATATATATATATTATATAATAAATTGTTAAAAGCAAAAGATTAAAGAAAAAAAAAAGATAATTTGGTTTTTTTATATGGAGCTGCAGACAATATTCAAAAACTATAAGATGTAAACTATCAAATTTTAAACTTAAAAATCAAAACTAAAATTTGATCAAACCACAAGGAGAATTTCTATAATTTAGTCTTACTTTTATTAAAGCATGTTCTAATATATCAAATAAATATTACATTATTATGTATATGGTGTATGTATTATTATGCACAATGGACCAATGGTCAATGAACTCACTAGTCACTACCATCTCCATTATTGGTTTTGCCTATGGAATCTTCAAAAGCTGTGATATGATTGACTACAAGATTTGAATACTGAAGTATGTGATTTCCCCGATTGAGAATTTCTTAAATATTTATAAGAAAATCATATAAATTTTATAGAAGTTTTATAGAAACTTTAAATGTTGTAGTGTTGGAAAATAAGAAAATATTTGTTTATTATTATGATTACAAGATTAAGGGGATGTTTTTCTTCCAATTTATATGGAAAAAATGGTTAATATATAATGGTGTCTATCTAGTAAAAATGTTGTATACAAAAGTTATGTTTCCTTTTTAAATTAAATAAATCGTTCTGAATGACAATTATATATCCTTACCTTCCATAGAACAATTTTCATAATGTAACTAATTTGAAAATACTCATCAATTAAAATGAGATGACAGAGAGATATAAAAATGATAAATAGATAAACATATTAGTGTAATAGTGTCTATCATGGTTTTAGAACTCATTATTCGATATCTGTTGGCCGGCTACCGAGTAGCGAACATTCGGGGAGTACTTGAATTCGTAAATTCATATAGAAATATTTTAAGGAAATTATATAGGTCAAAATCATAAGTTAAAACCATAAGTTGATTGAAATATATAACAAAACTATATGCATTTGAATACACAAAAACTAAAAAAACACACACACAATGGTCTCATTTCGTGAATACTTACTGAAAATGTAAGATATATATGTAGTAATAATCACATGTGTGTGTATTAAATAATAAATCATTAAATATATTATACATATTAATCATCGAGTTGGCCGAGTTATACAATACTTCTTGCTTCAGTAAGGGGCCGATCGAGGGAGTACTCAGATTTGTAACCCGTCTCGGTAAAGAACCGAATACTCGAATAGGAAGTACTCGGCCGATTATTCGACCAACTCGGCGAGTTTTACAACACTACTTAATATATCAAGGTTGACCTATTAAGTTATTATGAAAAGAATCAAACATACGTAATCATCATATTAAATACTTAATTTATTAAATTCATTAAGTATATATTACATTAAGTATATATAGTGATATAGAGAAATACATGTAACTTTACAAGTTTATTGAAAGTTGTAATATATGACAAAAAGGTATATATATATATATATATATATATATATATATATATATATATATATATATATATATATATATATAGTTTATTGAAAGTTGTAATATATGACAAAAAGGTATATATATATATATATATATATATATATATATATATATATATATATATATATATATATATATATATATATATATATATATATATATTATATCTTTTATGTAAAATCAATAAAAGGTTAGATTGTAGGTTTTAACATAATTTTTTGTAGTTACCGATAGTCATAGTTCATAACAACTCAATGAACACTGAAAAACACATCATTTCATCTTATATACATAAAAAAAACAATTACGTTTCTTTTATAAAAGGTTTAACTATATATATAACTTTTCACCGATTGCCATTAAATTAAATGTCCAACCTAATGATTCATATACAAATTTCGAAACATTTTATTAATAGTTTAATACATATGATATGGTACCCAAAATGTATATTAAAACAGTAGGGATCCGTGATTTAAGGTAGGTTCGTAATTGGACAAATGAAGGTGGCCCTTCATATCATGTTTGGATCTTCTTACACGCTCACCTTTTAAATCATTCTATTTTTACTTTTACATATTTATCATAATAAAAACAAATGTAAATATACCATCATATTATTTCTCTACAAATAGATATCATTAAAAGGTGAGTAAACTTATAAAACTAATTTGAGATCAAGTAAACAAATATATATGATTTTTAAGGGTCCTTTTGAGATCAAGTATAAGGACTCTAGGTCAGATTCTTCCATTTTTAAGGGTTTTTTTCATGGACACCGATGAGGTGATGGTCCTCAAAGGATGATGATGTTAGTTAAAAGAGATACAAAGAGAATGAGAGTGGTGGTTTGCTTTGTTGAGTTTAGAAGTGTGACAACCCAAAGTTTATTCCGTTATATTACCCTGTTTCCGTTACCGGAATATTCCATTTTATAAAAGTTCCGTTAATTTGGGGTCGTCAAATAAATAAATAGTTATTTATTTATTTATATTTCATGTGATTATTATCATAGCAAAATAAATATAACTCGTAAATTTCATTCCATTTAATGGAATAAAGTTATATTAATACGACCATTTAACCCAGGTAAAAAGTTTAAACCTCGTTAAGCTTTAGCATCGGGTAGTCGTATACCGGGTGCAACACCTGAGACCTATATAAGGAAGGTGGAACACTTCCTAGAACTCTTTTACCACTCAAGCTCCACTCTCTCTCTCTACTCTTTCTCTAACTCGTCTTCGACTCCAAAACCGCAAATTTCTGCCTCCAAAACGTAAGTCCTCTTATCCTAACTTGTTCTAGACATCATTGAATTGTGTTTTAACCCAAAAATCACTCATGAAAGTTGGAAAAAGGGAGTTTACGGCCTAAGAACCTCCTTAGGCCGTAAACACCTAACATGGTGCCAAATGTCCTGATTTTCCTTCTTTCGAGCTTAGATGCTATTTGTGGAATTTACCTAGGAGTGTTTAAGCCTCAAAACAATAATTTTTAGGGTATAAAAGAGGGTTTACGGCCCAAGCACATGCTTAGGCCGTAAACACCCTCTAACCATGCAAAAATGCCCAAAAACACTTCCAAATCATGTTTAAGCTTGAGGTATGACTTAGGGGATTTCCATTTCGAGTTTGGAACAATTAAACATCATCATTTGAGGGGCAAACTAGAGTTTACGGCCCAAGCATATGCTTAGACCGTAAACTCCCCCAAACCATGTCAAATGAGAGTTTAAGTCCCCTAAATGGCCCTATACCTTCACTAGAAATTGTTGAGGTTGAAACAAGGACCTTAAAATCAAAGATTGGAGGGTGCACAAGAGTTCACGGCCTAAGCCATGGGGCTTACGGCCGTAAACTCCCAAGGAGTGGCCTTTGGGCCGTGAACTCCAAGGGAGTAGGCTCTTGGACCCTTAGACACCCCTTTGGCCTTGTAAAATTCCCTAGAACCACTTCTAAATCCATATGAGACTTGAAAGATATCAAAAACACTCCTCCATGAGTTTACGGCCGTAAACTCATGGGGGATGTGGCCTCCCAACCGTGAACTCACATAAAGTGAGTTTTAGGAGAGTAAACTCCTTATCCGAGCCATACACACCCTTAAATGTTACCCGGGACACCCCTAGCACTTAACCAAAGTGTTTTCCGCACTTTAGGATGTGTGTACTTGTTTAATTAGTAATATATTTACTAATTGTATGTAAACATATGTTATCATATGTTAATAGGTCACTAAGTGTGTTCAAGTCTTTACTTGACACCAAGCACCCAACCGACACCTTCGTTAGATCCACTTACATCAGGTGAGTTCATACCCCTGAATTAACCTTTTTAAATGTTTTTACATGTTTTATGGGGGGGATACAAGTTAAACATGTCAGTTATCATATCAATCACATATGATTGATAACCCGCATGCACAAAGATTTATTACACTGTTAACTGTTTTACAAAATCTGATACTGTAAATGTTTTTCTAAAATGTCTTTACTTGTTCAAATCTTTACTTATACTGTTTATCAAAGTTTCATTTATAACTTGTTTATGAAAGGTTCCCAAAGGATTTCTAAAGGTTTTCAAACTTATTTTACAAAAGAATACCAAGTTGTGATTTTATTAAGTATAAAAGTTTTCCAAAGTTTTCATCAAGGTTTTCTTCCATGTTTTTATACTCCTACTTGTTAGATACTACTGCTTCGTTATACTTCTACATATTTAATACTCATACTTAGTTAAATGCTTCTACTTTGTTAATGCTTTTACTTCATGATACGCTTATACTTGTTAAACGCTTCTACTTCGAGAAATACTACTACTTCATAAACGTTCCTACTTTATTACCGCTTCCACTTCACGAACCGCTCCTACTTGATTAATGCTACTACTTCATAAACGCTTATACTTTATTGACACTTTTACTTCGAGAAACCCTTCTACTTCACGATATGCTTATACTTCACGATACGCTTCTACTTCACGATACGCTTATACTTCACGATACGCTCCTACTTGTTAACACTTATACTTTGTGAAACACTTCTACTTCGTTAAACACTTAAACTTCGTTAAATGTTCCTATTTGTTAAATGTATGTCTGTGCTTGTATAGATATACATAAATAATGTTTAAAGGACTTAGGAAGGCTTGTTCGCCCTATTTCCTTTTCTTCGTTGAGATGTGGTCTGGTGGGATCGGATGTCCGTTTGAAGGTCGTTTGATCATTAGTTATATATTATGTATACAAGCATAGACATATAGGTTTAAATTAGTCAGTTCAGTTGTGAGTCTCTATCATTAGTCCAGTATTTTACATCAGATCTCACTACACGAGACACATCTTCAGTACACGGCCTTCTCCGTTGTCAAGTTGGTAACCAGAGTCTCTTGTAGGGAGAGCGGACATTGTGTGTATAGATCTATACGGGATTGACACCCCCACACCCTGACTGCTAGCTACAGTCCACGGCCTACCAAGCCAAGGGGTGACAAATTTCACACTTACACAGACGCTTGCAGGGCGTCTAGTTCTCTAGTGTCTATCAGTATGGTTACGAGTATCTCGGGGTTACCTTATAATTCATGGCCTTAAGGTAACGGGTTTTAACACTGTATTCACTGTTTTTGACCTTGCTAGACATATCATTCATTTGATACTGTCTGGGGTCTGTATTCACTGTTTTTAGACCTTGCTAGACATATCATTCATTTGATATTGTCTGGGGTCTGTATTTCACTGTTTTTAGACCTTGCTAGACGTATCATTCAGTTGATACTGTCTGGGGTCTGTGTTTCACTGTTTTTAGACCTTGCTAGACGTATCATTCAGTTGATACTGTCTGGGGTCTGTGTTCACTGTTTTTGGACCTTACTAGACGTATCTTTCATTTGATATCGTCTGGGGTCTGTGTCTTCTTTTGTTAGACTGAGTCAGGCGTACCGTTCATTCGATACTCTCCTGGAGTCTATGATTCCTTTCTGCCTTAGTCAGCAGTCTTCACTATTGAGGCATATGTTATTTTCCTGATATTCTCCTACTTTCTTTAAAATCAAACACCGTATTTTGGTAATGATAGTGTTAAGGGAAAATTACTTTTTACAACATAACTCTGTCGGGTCTTGGTAGAAGACTACTTTTATTTAAGAAAATATAGGATTTTCTAGAAAGGACTCTAATTCACTGTATACTTTAAAACTACTACTTATATAAAGTTATTTGGATAAAATGACACTAAATACTTATGAACTCACCAGCATTTGTAAAAATGTTGATACTCGCTTTCAAATAACTTGTATTCTTAAGTCAGCATTAGACAGGTACATTCCAGGAGCTTCTGTTGAAGACGGTTCTGTGCCAAGCTGCATCTATACTAGTTTCTGTTATACTTTAATGTTTTTATGTAATGTAAATTATGTAAAACTATTACTATTAATGCAATGGTTGTTGTACTTTGATTACTATACTGCATATGTTGTGATACTTGACATGACGTCATCCACCCCAGAACGTTTCCGTCGTTCCGGTTTTGGGGTGTGACAAGAAGTGAATAGGACGGGGTGAGGTTAGACTTTAGAGGGTGAGGGGTGGTGAGAGTGGGAGTGTGTATATTTACATTATGGGAAAATGATATAAATGCTCTACGAACTTTCTAGGGTTTACTCGTTGAGTCTCTAAAGTTTTTGTTGGGCTTTATGAGTCCTTAAACTAGGATATGACCTGCTCTTTTAGTCCATGTCAACCTGTAATAGCCGGTTCAATGACCTTTTAGATCAAAAAAACTCACATTGTGCCCCTATAAAGCAAAAAAAAAATAAGTTTGGGGATCAATTCATACAAAAAAAAACTCTCCTTTTCTTCTAAAGCCGATTCACACTCAATATGTATTTGATCCCCGAACTTATTATTTTTTTTTTTTTTTGGCATTATAAGGACATAATGTGAGTTTTTCTGGTCTAAAAGGTCACTGAACCGACTATTACAGGTTGACAGTGACTAAAAGAGCAAATTATATCTTAGTTTAGGGACCCATAAACTCCGACAAAAACTTTAGGGACTCAAAGGATAAACTCTAGAAAATTCATAGGATATTTGTGTCATTTTCCATTACCTTATTAAACTGTAACAAATAATAAATATATAATTACACAATGATATTATGGTCATTTCAAATATAACAATGACAAAACCGTAGAAAAAACATATTATAGGGACTAATCGTGTAAATTTTAAACATATAAGAAATTGTCCGAATTATCTTAAAAAATAAATATTAAACATACAATTTCCCACTAACAACAGGGAATCATTTCATTTACTCTTTCTTAAATTTAGTCCAATTATTTTTTTCACTTTATACATCTTCTGAATGGAGCCTTGCGGCGGATAATAGATTTTCGTCTTTCCGTCTTTTGGATAAAATATCTGAAAGCAAGTTGTTTATAAGCGACAATTATGGGCATCTTCGACACCCCAATCAGTACACTTTCCTTTAAAATATTCCTATATATTTTTTAGTAAATCGTATAACAAAATAAAATTTTGATCATAACTATAAATAATGTGGAGATATAATATTTTTCATTCAATAACTTGTTACTTCAGTCTTCAAAACATTAAGAAACTAATTATTTTGACTTCGAAACGCAATTATGTGTTTTGTAGCACATGCAAACACCCCCTAAGCTATTATGCAGTTACTACTTAATTGTAATTTTCAATATACTTCTTATTATTTTAGCAATTCATGTAAACTACTCTTCGAAATCACTTTTTCCCAAGTTATACTTGGTTTGGTTGAGAAAAACAATGACCGTATGCTTATGGACAGATAAACATGGGTAAATTCCGGGACACCAGTGGAATTGAGATTGGTCTCGACAGTTAAGAAATGAAAGGGAGATGCTCGAGTTTATATGTAACGTCCCTAAAATTACAAAATATAATTTTCATTTAAAATAGGTTAACCAATAAACACCTTTTTATTTAAAATCATTAAGTGACATTCATTTGTTTGAAACCATAAGATTCACAGAGTTGAATTGTACAACAACAGAAACCAATATCTTCAATGCGTGTGTACAGTTTCGTCGAACTCTCCTCATGAATAACCTGCAAAAAATTTAACCAACAACTATAAACATAAAGTTTAGTAAGTTCCACAGTATGTCACATACTTCACCATACATACAACACATACAAACAAAGACCTCGACTCTAGTGTCGATCTGCTAACTCTCCTTTCAACATGCAAATAATACACATACTAATCATGTTTATCATCCACTGACACTCTTGCCACTTAACATATTGCTAGAGGCTAAATCCTGGTCTTTTATATAATTGCTAAGGGTTGCATCCTGTCCTTCATACAATTGCTAAGGGCTACATCAGGGTCTTTCAACAAATGATGTCTATATATAAGTCAGGGCTAGTGCTAATACTGACAACCGCCTAATGAATACATAGTCATATGTAGTTGGGAATCAGATAGACACTTGATCAGATGACCCTACCTGAAAGCAATAAATCAAACAAAAATCATGTAATAAGGCTTTAGACCAAGAGTTGTCAAACTATTTAACTTAAACTACATACAAATCCTAGGAACGATCAACCAATGTTATCATTACCCAAACCAATCATGACACCTAACAATATCATATATATATATATATATATATATATATATATATATATATATATATATATATATATATATATATATATATATATATGAAAAAGTGAATATACCCTTAAAGGTATATAAGCTTAGGTACCCAAACTCACCATACTACGTCGTTTTGTATCATATAATACATTCTAATTGCTCAATGTTCTTATAATTTAACTTCAAACTTGATTTATTTCCAAGATTTTTATAAACTACACATTTATCTTCATCTTATATAATTTTCATTTTTAACTACAATATATATAACTTAGTAGGTGTTCGTCAAAAAGATGTGATGTTGGAGAAAGATAATAGTGAAATTTCGAAAATCTTGAAAGTAAATCAAGTTAGGAGTTGAACTTTAAGAATTTTATAATAAATATATCAAACAAAACGACGTCTTATGGTGTGTTTGAGTACCTAAGTATATATATATATATATATATATATATATATATATATATATATATATATATATATATATGTGTGTGTGTGTGTGTGTGTGTGTGGATCTACGTGTTTTGCCATTTTGTTGCCTCAAAAGAAAGATCACCTAATGTATTATGCTTTGACACGTCCCTTTCAAAAAATCAATGATCATAAAATAGATTGTTGATGAATTATATTGAAAATGCCAAAATTTTGTAGATTTTGAATTGGTTACAAGAAAAAACATAAACACTTATATCTCAACTTTTACTTGAGATTTGAATTTGTTTTGAGTTTATAGTTTATGTTCTTTATTATTCTTTGATGGATTAAATTTACTTTGTAGTTTCCCTTTGCAAGTTGCTGGTTTTCGAGATGGTATCTCATTGGGGACAAGATTGTTGTCTCAAAAGTCAAAACTAAAATTGTTTTTACATCCATAATTGTGTTAAGAAAACATGGTCCAAAGTTGATACTTGACATGTTAGTTGTCTGATCTACATGTTTGTTTGATTATCAAATATAACTTATTTTCGTTAATGATTATGTTTTTTTTTTAATTGTATATGTTAGTTCGTTTTGGTATGTTAAAACATGAAATCTAAAGGCACCTTGTATGCACCATTATCGCCTATCACGAAGTATGAGAAACACCCTAGTTGAAATTGAAAGCTATATGGATCAAATTTGTAGTTATTGAAATTAAATAGTACAGGAGCCAAAATTGTAATTAATACAAAATTAAAACTAAAATGGCTAAAACTATCATTATTTTAAATTAACTATTATTGCACCAAAACTGCAACTAATACAGATTATAAATTATATGAACCAAAACTGGTAAAAAATATATAAGAATAAATTTGTAGTTATTGAAATTAAAGGACTACAGGGATTAAAACTATAATTAATATGTATTGCAAACTATAGGGTTTAGAAAGATAATTATTTTATATTAAAAACTATAAGGACTAAATATGTAATTATTCGTTAATCTAAGGATCATATCTTTAAATTTTATCAATATGACGCCGTTAGCATATATCCGGCCAAATCGGCGGCAATTATATAATATGCAGTAATGTAGTTAGTATGCCTATCTATTATTGATTAATTTTAACAAGCAAACATGTTTAATATTGTGTGCGGATTCATGCCGTGAGAAAGCCTATTGCATGTGATGTGGTATTACCGTATTAGCATGGGAATATTTTTTGTTTCATTGAGATATAATGATATATATGTGACTTTATTAATTTTTAATAAGCATGTTACAATGTTTTATGACTAAACTATATAAATGGTCCCTGTGGTTTGCTCAAAATTGTCACTTTGATCCAAAAAAGTTTGGACTAACACCACAGGTCCAAAGTTTTCATTTTGTTGCGAGTTTGGTCCAAAGCATTTTAAAAATTCTTCAAATGACGGATTTGTCCTTTCTATTTGTTTTTTCCTTTTCCTTTTTTTAATTTAATATTATTTTATTATTTAATCTCTCTCTCTCTCTCTCTCTCTCTCTCTCTCTCTCTCTCTCTCTCTCTCTCTCTCTCTCTCTCTCTCTCTCTCTCTCTCAACGAATTTCACCGTTTTACCCTCTTCCTTGAAATGGGTATAACCAAAAAAGGAACTAAGTTCATCCGTTTCATCACCGGAGAAGCATTCGACAAATGCCAAAGGGAGAAGAGAAACAATCAAAGATGACCACTTGTGAGAAATGACGACTTTAAGGTAAGGAGAACCACATCATTGACCAACGTTTTTTATGAATCGATTTCATGTGAGAATCAATTGGTTCTTGAAAATCGATTGGTTTGAATATGGGAGGGAATAGCTTATGAGTCATTGCCGATTCCAAGATTTAGAAGGATGTAGAGAGCAGCGATTTGAGAATCGAGATCGTCGGAATCAAGCATGGCGACCAATGACGGGATTGCTTCGAGCAACGCTAAAGTCGATTTGGCATCAAAATCTTCTTTCGCTAACTTTCTGTGACCCCTAATAAAAAAACCCTAGACACACAAAGGTAGAGTGCCAATTTCTGCAAATTGGGTCTCCGATTTACCAAATTTGCATCCCAACAAGTGGTGGTAGCAACAGGTAGAGTGACGATGCGATTTACCTGAAGAACCTTCTTCATCTTACCTGCAATTCATCATTCTTCATCTTACCAACAAACCATGAACAAAGAAACCCATATGCACTCTACCATACTTTGGTGAGGTTGATTTATAGGCAAGTTTAGATCAGATTAAGCTTCAGCAAGTAGCCTCGGCTAAAAGATTGAATCTTATCTGAGATTACTTCAACTATTCAACATCCAGACACACTCGATTCAGTAAGAAAAGATTCATGTGAGGCGTAATCATGCCGACGTTGGAGTGGCGGCGAATCAAGATGGGACAACGACGTTGGTGGTTTAGTGGCAAGGAAGGGAGGATATTGGGTTTTCCGATGGGTCTCCGTGACTAGAGACATGAACGGAAATGAGTGTTTTCTTCGATGAAAAAGGGATACGACATCATGAGGGAGAGAGAGAAGGTGAGACCCTTTGTAATTAAATAATATAATAATAGTAAAGGAAAAAACAAATAGAAAGGGGCAAATCCGTCATTTGAAGAATTTTTAAATTGTTTTGGACCGAAATCGCAACAAAATGAAAACTTTGGATCAGTGGTGCTAACCCAAACTTTTTTGGACCAAAGTGACAATTTTGAGTAAACCACAGGAACCATTTGTACAGTTTAGTCATGTTTTATCGTTAAGGTTTCCCCTACAACTGATTTGTATTCATTTTTTCGTAATATTTCACTGAAGTTGCATAAAAATACTCAATTTTAAATGTATTGATCCACATCTTCTCTTTCAACTTCGTGACCCTGTGTTCAATATGGAATTCAACTCAAACCTAGTCTCGCCTATCAGGACAATATCGTTGACAAAGAACATATGAAGAACATACACTCTATAACTCTCCCTTAATAGTGCAAAACATCTTGTCCAAGATCAATACAAAGAGATATGTACTAAAGGTCAAAACATGATGTAACCCAATCTTTACTAGGATACACGTTATGATCCTATATATCACAAACAGACTTCACATATCTTTCTGGAATACTTTTGCTTTCAAGGTCCTATCCAAGTCGACTTCTAAGGTATATATGCTACCATACACATTCTTTTGATGAACACCATATGAAGACCCATGTTTATTTCACCATATTTCTCCATAAGACATGATTCGGCAGATCATTATGTGTCATGAAGCTAAAATTTCTGTCATGGTTGTAACATATTACATACCAACTACGAGTGAAATTACCCTGGCATGAAGGACAAAACAAAGGCCATGCATTCTTGAGACATTTTTGGAAGGTAGCACATTTTGGTCTTAGATAATGTTTATACTCTACAGTTGTTTGTGTTTGTATTTTTTTTTTTTTTTTTTTTTTTTTTTGTTTTTGTTTTGTAGAGAAAGTCACATTTTGGGTGGACTAGATTGATGTAGTAACTTATTTGAATTATTAGTTGTTAGTTGGATCCCACTATGATGGAATTAGATATTTTAACAATCATTTGATGATAATAGTTAGTCGTGTCATCAAAATTATGTAAGTTATTTTCATAAACTTTGAGATGTGAAACTATAAATAAATCAATATATTATTAACATTTATTGGATTTTAGATGTGACATTATAAACTCGTATATATAGTTAACACTACTTCAAGTTATTTGGAAGTTGCACATTATTTTATTTCAAATGTGATCACTCAAACCGGCATTCCACAATCTTTTACCAACATTAGAAGGTACAAGAATGATCTAACTTTGAAATTGTATAAAAGAAGAAAATATTAATCCATCAATCACGCTTGTAGCTATTTATAGTTTCTTTACAATCAACGTCATCATGTGTAACCAATTATTAAAAACTTGTCACATCATACTTGTATGCCTCTTTTCTATGACCATGATAAAGAAATGACAAAAACACAAAGTTTATGACATGCCCTTGACAATCGAGTGAAATTTAACGAACATATAGATATTGAAGTTCCAACAAAAATTTATAATTGTAAGTATCACAACCAAACAGCTAAATTAGTTATAAATTTTACCCTTTACATCATTTCAATTTTCACATGATTTAACTAATGGGCCTTGCTAACATCGTTGGATGTCAAAACCAACAACTACAAAAAAAAGCCGATGTAAGACCAAAAAAGCAAGAAAATATCAAAAGTATCTAAACATATAGTTTGAGTAATAGTGTAGGGACTAAACCTGTAACTTACTGAAAATACAATTATAATCACAGTGTGGATCCAAAGATCTAATGGCTATATAAACAAGTTGAAAGCTTCGTCAAGAAGAGGCAGAGAGAGATAACGGAGCATCCTTTCTCCACAACAACCCCAAAAGCCCCAATTATGGGCGCCGAATTTCTCCCAAAACCCAGTGAGAATGATCTATCCGGCGATTATCAGGCTGCTCCGGTGATACTCGGCCTCCTCCCCGCTGCCCTTGTTGACCACATAGCAAGGGTTGACTTATCAATTCTCTCTCGAATTCCCGGCGAACCTGGTGGTTCCTTCCCTGTACACTCCCTCCCCTTAATTTTTCTTAATTTCTTGCTATCTTAATGTCTTCAACCTATAATTGTTCGTTTACCTCTGTAATTGAATCAAAACCCATGCAATCAATTGCTTAAACTTCATTCGTGAATGAGGGAATCGAGGACAGATGAAGGCTTTATTTGATCGATCATAGCACAGGGTTTCCAATTTCCATACGAAATTGCATTAATTTGAATTTGAGGATCAGTTTTCATGTTTAATTTTCATTCTTAGGAAGCATTAACTACTTTTAAATCACCCATACGCCATTTCCATGTGATTTTGCATTCTGATATAAATTGGAGCATATCTTTATTGGTAGGTTGCAGCTGAAGAGCTGAAAGATCTACTAAAAGAGGTGAACACCCATATTTCGTCTTCTCCAAATGATCTGTCTCCTGTAAAGACTATAGCCGGGGGTAGTGTGACCAACACCATTAGAGGCCTTGCAGCAGGTTTTGGGATCTCATGTGGGGTTATTGGAGCTTGTGGGGACGATGAACAAGGTGCTCTCTTCTTGAAAAACATGAGCTTTTATGGTGTAAATATATCAAGATTGAGGGTGAAAGATGAACATACTGGTCAGGTGAGTTTACCCTTTTGTAAAAAAGATGGTTTTCTTCTTTCATGTTTTTTGTAATTCATTTTGGAGTTAAAATTAAAATTGTATTAGCTGATGACGTGGCACAGTGTGTTTGCTTGGTTGATCCATTGGGTAATCGTACTATGCGTCCCTGCATTGCCACTGCTGCTAAAATACAGGTGCACTTTAGTTTCGTACATTTATTACACAGTACAATACATGAAATACATGACAGAATAGTACAATGCAAATTACATAAATGCCCTTATTGAAATTAGTTTGTTCAGTATTATGAAATCACTCCTGTGTTTATTGAAGAAAAAATCAGATTGCATGTGTTTCTGACATTGTTTTTGTAATTCAGGCAGGTGAACTAAAAAGGGAGGATTTTAAAGGCTCCAAGGTAATAAAGTTTCTATATCTATTTGAACTAGTTTTTATTTGCTACATATTTCTTAATGAGTTAATGTCAATGGTTTTTATTTGGTACTATTGTTATCTATAAGTTAATTTGCTAATTTTCTTTGTATATATTTATGTTGTAGTGGTTAGTGGTGAGATATAGTATATACAATATAGAAGTTATCAATGCAGCTATCCAAATAGCCAAACAAGAAGGTCTTCTTATATCCCTAGATTTGGCCAGTTTTGAGGTAAAAACTAAAAAGAAATCCACCATTTTTCTTTGCTGTGAGTATAAACAGATTATGTACTTTTTTATGTTCATGGATTATATAACAACATTTTTTTTTTTACATTTTATTATTAAATTGACAGATGGTTAGAAAATTTAGAACACCTTTACTAGAACTATTGGAGTCGGGTAACATAGATCTTTGTTTTGCTAATGAAGATGAAGCCGCCGAACTTTTAAGGTAACATTTTATCCCGTGATACAAAAATTACACGTAATTTTATTTCCAATTTTGTGTACTTTTGTGTGTTTAATGTTTGTTATATATATATATATATATATATATATATATATATATATATATATATATATATATACCGTTTTAGTGGCGAGCAAGTTGCGGGACCTGAGGCTGCAGTTGATGTCTTGGGCAAATACTGTCAATGGGCCGTGGTGACGTTAGGTCCACATGGATGCATTGCAAGGCATAAAAAAGAGGTTAGCCAGGTGTATGTGCTATAAAGCACATCGTCTGTGTCAGGCAGTCAAACTTTGACTGCCTCATGTATCAGGCACCGATACATGTATGAGACATGTATCGGGCAGTCAGAGTGTCTGATACATGTATTAGGCAGCAGTCAGGCTGTCTGATACATGGTCTATATCAGTGCCTGATAAGTATCAGGCAGCAAATGCCTTGCTGCCTGATACTGATACATATATGTGTATATGTATTAAGTGAATTTGTGAACAACTTCAGGTTGTGAAGGTTCCTGCGATCGGGCAGACAAAGACAATTGATGCAACTGGGGCGGGGGATCTTTTTGCGGGAGGGTTTTTGTATGGTTTAGTGAAAGGAATGTCTCTTGAGGAATGTTGCATAATTGGGTCATGCAGTGGTGGATCGGTGATTCGGTCATTGGGTGGTGAGGTGTCGCCGGAAAATTGGCAGTGGATGTATAAGCAATTCAAAACCAAAGGTCTCCCTGCGCCCATTGTTTCATTGTAAAATCATCTTTTAAGACTTCTTCAATTGAATCCAAGCTAACGTTAGCCCGGATGAATGTTTAAGAAAAGACTATGATTAATTATGTGAAGAATCACCTTGTCTTTTTAGTCTTAATATTTTGGTATGAATTATCTGGCCTTTTTTTTTTCCATTAAGTGATGTCTGGAGAAAGTGAATGTGCAAGTTCTAGACACTTAACTATAATCTGATAGAACTTGGATGTAAAAAAAAATTAAAAAGAGCAAATAGGTAAAGGGTTAATGTTTTAGTATAATTGTCTAAATTAAGTATTTAAAGAATCTTGTAAAAGCCTTCATTTCTCAAATATAATGGCACTTTCAAGAAGGTTAGAACAACCAAAGATATTAAGTTGGAAGTACAAAGCCAATTCATATGTACTATACAAATGTAGTATGCATGAAGTAGCATTTAAGATGATATATCTACATGTTTTCTTTGTGAAAAATGATGCTTGAAAGTTTGTTGCATATTATTTATGTACAAGTATGGTATATTGCGGAGAGATTTCAAAAGATATTTCATGCATGGTATTGATAAAGGGTTTATCAAACTATATGTATTACGAAAATTGTTTGTTAATGAAACCGTCGATAGCAATTTAATTTGTTGTATTATAAGTAATCAAGATAAAATGGCTATATGTTTCAGGCCTACACACACACACACACACACACACACACATATATATATATATATATATATATATATATATATATATATATATATATATATATATATATATATATATATATATATATAATAATTGATACCCAAGGAGATATACATAGATCTCAAAGTCATCCCACTTCGAGGGGCTTTAGAGTACCAATACCATTTTCTAGGACTCGTTCAGCAACAACTTAAAACCATGTGGAAGTTATCTTGCTTCATATCCATGTGGGACGACTTGTTGCACATAAAACAAAGAAACAACTGATCTTAAAACAGGCAACCCCGACGCACAAAGTATCTCCCGAACTTGATGACATTCACAACACATTCCATGTATGTTATTTGAGAAAGTTCCTTGAAGCGTAAGTCAATATGATGGCGTTTATGGAAATAAAAATTGATGAAGAGAAAAGATTGATTGGGGAGCCCGATGAAATTACGAGTCGGAAGACCATGAAATTGAGAAAGAAGTTAATAGACTTAGGTGGTGATTGTTTTGAAAGAGGTAAAATGTCTTGTATCTTTTTCTATGTCTACATATAAGATAAGATGTGAACCAAAAGTCTTTTTTATGTCTTTAGTCTTCATAAAAAAATTATATGTTTCCAAAAGTCTTTTAGAGGACACGGTATGGGCCACAACGAGGTTCGACGCGGGTGATGTGGCATCTCTCGACGCCGTCGTAACGGGGGGAACACCACCCCCATCTCGTTGCATCTCGTCAGTTACGTCTCGTTGCCATGGAAACGAAATGAAACGGGAGAAAAATGGACCGTTGCACATTTAGACCGTTTGCAAACGGTCAATTTCAAACCAAATTTTTTTCCCTTTATATATATATACTCATTTTATTTCAAATTTTACAACTTTTTTAACATTCTATCTACACTTTTATAAACTTTCTTTACTAAAAAAATGGAGCAAAATCCAAACACCTCCCCATCATCAAACCCAAACACAACATCGCCTCTCAGATTTGCGGGTTATGAAGGGTATTTCAACCTTTTATCGACTCAAGGCTCACCACAAATCCCATACCAAGGCGCAACTTTCAATCCCGCTTCACCGCCACTACAGTTTCCCAACTCACCTTACCTTCAACAAAATCAATTTGGTCAAATCCCAAATTTACAACAAAATCTTTTCACTTCTTTTGCTTCGATGCAACAACCAACCTATCAACCATCGCCTACGACACAACAATCGGATGAAGTGGAAGCGGGAGGTAGTAGGAGAGGGAAAGGGAAAGGGAAAGGAAAATCAAAAGGGAAATCAATAGCGGCAGAAACAGAAAATGCAGACGTTCCACAATGGTGGACACCGGAGGAAGAATACTCTTTGACAGCGGCTTGGTGTGCTACTTCAAAGGACGAACTTCGCGGAAATGGAATGAAAAAATGAGCTTATTGGGGGGCGGTGCTCGATAATTTTCACGCTATTTTAAAGTAAAATCTGTATCGCAACAATGACATGTTGAGCAGCAAATAGGGTATGATAACTAAGCGGTGCAACAAATTTCACGGTATTTACAACCGGCTTGAGACGCAACGACAAAGCGGAACCAACGACTTCGATTTGTTCAAATCGGCTAAGGAACAATATCGGGTCGAAATGGGTCATGTTTTCGACTTTGAAAAATCATGGGAATTGTTGCGAGCGGATCCAAAGTGGAATAAAACGCCTACATCGTCAGAGGTTCAATCCAAACGGTCTCGCAATTCTAGCTCGGTCGACGTGTCGTACGTACGGACTAACATCGACCTAAACACCGATGACGACGAGATCCCGGATGATATCCAAGAGATATCCCCACCACGACGACCGCCCGGACGCGACAAAGTGAGGCGCGCTGCAAGACATGCGGAGGAGGTGGAGACGAGAGCAAAAGATGTGGCGGAAATGAGAGCCAAATTCGATAAGTACAATTTATTAATAAAAGAAAAAAAATGAGTTGAAACGTCGTCATTTAGAGTTCCTGGAAAGGCAGACACGAGAGAAGCATGAACAAAAAGAGAGAGAACTAATGACACACCAGTTGTCAATTCTCCGGACAAGCGAGGAGGGTTTAGCGCTTGCTGATCTAGCGGTGCTACAAGCGATTAAGGAACAAATTAGGAAAAAATATTTGGGTTAATTAGGATTGGTGTGGTTTTAGTAGTAATTTCAATGGTATTTTAGTTATTAATTTAGGTTTAAAATTATGTTTTTTTAATTGTAATCGGAATTTTAGATTTTAAATATTATGTCTTTTTTTTTTTTTTTTTTTAAATATATGTTTTATAAAAAATATATTAGTTATTAAAAAAACACAAAAAGAAAAAAAAACAAAAGCCAAAAAAGAAAGTAAAAAAAAAATACAAAAAAAATATTTATTTTTAAAAAGTTGGTGTTGCATCTTGTTGTATCTTATTGCCCATTTCTTCACTTGATGTCATAACACCATTTGCTTAGGTGGCACAACTTGGTGTTGTACCTTGTTGCCCACACCCAATGCTCTTATAAAAAAGAATAATGATATTGATGTTGGTGTTGATGGTAGTGGAGGGGTGGTGGTAGAGGTGTAGTGGGGGTGGGTGGTGGAGGTGGGGGCGGAAGTGGTGGCGGTGGCAGTGGCGGTGATGGTAGTGGCAACAATGGTGGCAAAGACGGTGGTGGTGGAAAAAATAATATCACATTAGGATTAGAACTTATAAAATGTCTTCCAAAGTTAGATGTTATTCTTTTGACTTCCGAAAAGATGTCAAAAAGATTTTTTTTGTCTTTTGTCTTCTGAAAAACAAACAGTTTTTTCTTCAAATCTTTTTCCTCTTGCATAAATAAGAGATCAAAAAGATTTTTTTAGCAAAAAGCGAACACCATCTTAGTCCTTGTGTAATGAAATTATCACAAGAGGGAGAAATTACACTTTAGAGGTTAGATATTTCTGACATTTTGTTAAGAATATGTTATTGATGATTTACTTACTAATATTAATGTACATGGTGGGTGTCGTATGTCGTATGATAATAAAAAAATAACGAGAAATGGAGGAAGTTTAATATGTTTCCACATTAAGGCACGTTGAAACATAATCCTATGTTGCTATTGTTAGTCTATAGCTTTAACCGTAGTATATGGGAATTTTAAGTAACTAAGTATAAATTACATTATTTATGAGGATTCAATTGTCATTTGGAAAAACCATTATCAAATTTAAATTGTTAACTAAGTAAAAGAGAAACCCTGGAGAAACGGTATGAACACTCAATGTATTCTAACTATGGAAGAAGAGATTTGTTTTTAGTTGATTATAGTAGCCACCTTTTAGAGGAAATAGTTTTTGGAATGCATAGGGGCCAAAACAATCAAGAAGAAAAATATAACATCAAGAAATAGACTTATAACAACTTTGGTACGACTTGTGTGAAGCTGATACAAGCAATACAAACTAAAAATTCAGAAAAAAAAAATATATGAAGAGATCGACCAAAACCCTAAAAAGAGATGTTGAAAAAACATACATTCAAAACAAGATTGGAAACATCTTAAATGTAATACAACACAAAATGTACGGCCTTGAAAACAAAGCATACAACTTAACATTTCTATAAATCAACATATGGGTGTGATCTTCATCATGAAATGTATAACCTTGAGAATTAAAATGTAAGGTCCTACATTTCATTTTCAAAAAAGATAGCATATATAAAATATATGGTCTTGAGAATTAAATGTAAGGTTGTACAAAACTTTTTGATTCTCCAAATTAAGTATGTCTTATGTATTTTTCTTGGGTTTTTGCTCCATATGTACTAGGTTCGCCGTTAATTAAAGGCATGTAAAGCAAATATAAATGAATTATGTACCAAAATAAATGTTGCTAAAAACGTGATTGTGATTGTAGAATCTTAAGTTCCTATGATTATATCATCCAAAAACCACATTGATCCTAACAAGATCGATTTAGGGGTAAGATCGGTATAAGATAATAATATTATAAGATCATGATAATAATATTATAAGATCATGAGTAGGATGATTAATAATTTTAATATGTTAAAAAGATAAAAAAATCATCAATAAAATGATATTTGGCTTTTATCTTTTTATTGACGTCATATTTAAACTAAAAAACATATTAAATTTATTTATATCTTTAAAAAAAGAATCTAATATAAATAATGTTTAGAATTTATCATTTCCATTGAGATTTGAGGCTTTTTTATTTTAATTAAATACTCATACTTAATTTATTTTGGATTAAAAAATGATATCCATGTATCATTTGTCATCCCATATTAAATAGGGAGGTTTATAGTTTAGGTTCTGAACTTATTACTTGTGTATTAATTTTGTTTTATGTCTGTATACAGATTGATATAGATTATGAGATAAGAATTTTATATTGTATGTTTTCATTCTTTAATGTTGGAAACTTGGACCATGATCCTTTAAAAGTCACAATCCTAGTTGTGGCAATTTTGTTAGTTGTCTCGTTTTCGTATTTAATATGTTGGGTCCAAGGTTAGCCTGCTTCTTATAATTAATATGAGGCCCATTACATAAATATGCAAAGCTGTAAAACTGTAAATCATAAATTGATATTAACCTTTAATTCATTTTGTTCTTATAAAAAAGAATAAGAATGATGAAAAATGTTTTTTTTTATGTATTGGTCATTTATGACGTTTTTTTTTGTTTTTTTTTTCTTTGACTTGTAATTGTGACTTAAATTTCCAATATTCATTATAAAAAACTAAATGACAAAAACTACTTTTCAAGAACCACACAATGAAACTACAAAAAGAATATTACAACACCTTCATTTGACTGGTTTCCTTGTAGATGCATTTTGCATCGACTTTAAGTGATCGTTATAACGTTACAAATTATACATAAAATTTAAACGTTTTTAAATGCTACAATTGTTCGTTAAATAAATGTGTTTGAAATCTTTTTTTTTTTTTTTTTTTTTTTTTTTTTTCATTTTTCAGTAAGATGATTTTCTAAAAAAAGATTATATATAAATATATATCTATATCTATATTAAATAATATACTCCAACTCATCTGTTTATCTTTTTTAAAGTCATTGAAATAAAAAGTAACTTCTTTCATAGCATACCCTACCACTAAAATCTATGTAAGGTGAAAAACAATGCAAACGTTTTTTTAGATAGCCGTGATAATTATTAATTTATTATAGCACTTTCAATTAATTTAGAGATTCGTATAAAGGGTTTTAAATTATTTTAAGTTTTTTTTTTGAACCAGTTTAAATTATTTTAAGTAAACCAACAACATCCTTCTAAGTTAACAACAAAAGTAAATACATAGTTATTATCCATTATCGATAAAACATATTTTGGACTATATTTTTTTTTTCTTTTTCCGGGCAAATTGTAAATTTTATGAATGAAACTACACTTACATAAATTTTTGACTTTGATATTTTGTATTATTTTTTTCCTCATTTAAGTTATTAAATTTACAATTTGGTTGCAAATTTAACCAATCAATTGGTTTGTTTAGGTTTTAATTGGTTTATATTCTTTATTTGTTGATTAGGTAAAAATTTGATACTTTTTTCAGATATGATTCTAGTTGTCAAATATTTTGGTTAAAATAAATTTGTACGTAATTCTGTACTTATTTTTCCTAAATTACTTTTCTCTTAAAGAATCACAATATTTTGTAATGGTTTCCAAAGCTAATGGTTTCCAAAGCTCTTCAAGTGGTTCATCATTCCATAATGATGTAAAC
Organism: Lactuca serriola; assembly: GCF_051521515.1. Classification (NCBI taxonomy): domain Eukaryota; kingdom Viridiplantae; phylum Streptophyta; class Magnoliopsida; order Asterales; family Asteraceae; genus Lactuca; species Lactuca serriola. The sequence continues at coordinate 63,622,788 of NC_136412.1, read as the reverse complement.
AAACAAGTAAGATTGCATTTAAAAAATGTTAGTGTGGAGAACCTTCCATGTCTTGTATACATGACTTTGAGATGAAGCCTCTCGAGCAACCTTGGAAAGTAATCGTACAAAATTGTGATGCTCTTAAAGAAAAAAAGAAAACGAAACAAAGAAATGTAAGTATAAATCTACATAATATTCAATTTAATCAAAATATTTATCAATTAAGATAATATGTGGAAGACACAGTTTTTAGTCACCAAATGATAAACACAAAACAACTAAAACAAACTAGATGATTGGTTAAATTTACAACAAAATTGTAAATTTGTTGGACCACTTAATTGAAAAAAGAAACAGAATCTCAAATCATCATTTATGTAAATTTAATATCTTATACAATTCGTCGTTCTTTATAAATGTAAACATTGTTTGAGGTTTTTAATCTATTGTGTCACGTTAATATTTTGCATATAATTAAAATATTATTATTATTATATTATATAATATGTTTATTAGGTACTTCAAAATCCAAGTCATTGTCAAGTTGTTCATTCCCGCTATGATTAAATAACTTAATTCTTCAATAATTATCTCAAAATCACATTATAAAGATTTTTATAAACATTTATTTCCAAATATCATATAATAATTAGTTGTTTTGTGGGCCTTTTCATAAATATTCTGCCAATTCATCGTATATCAATTTATTATTATTATTATTATTATTATTATTATTATTATTATTATTATTATGCCATCATTGCATAACTTGTTTCTCAATTATTAATTTTATCTTCCTTTTGCTTTCTCTTTTTTCATTTTGCACAACAGGAATTTCATATATTCTATATTCTATATATAAATCCCTCTAAAATTATACTATTCTTAATACATCACAAAAATGTTTTAAAATTACACGTTTGAATAACTATGCATTTTATATATATATATATATATATATATATATATATATATATATATATATATATATATATATATATATATATATATATATATATATATATATATATATATATATATATATGACGGTTCACTTGAGATTAAAAAAAAAATTAGAGATCTTGAGATTCAACATCAACCACATATTTTTCATGTGTCGCTCTAACATTCTAACGTACCGTCAGCAGCAAGGTATGACTAATCATAAATGATTATAAAACGCATATGCCTAATCATAAATAATTATACATATATGTATGTTCACAGATTAAGTAATAATATATGATTATGACAATTGGTGGCATGAGAGTTGGTGGTGGCAGAGGCGACGATGCTATAAGTGGCGGGGGTAGCAGTGGTGTGGTCGGCTGGTGGCGGTGGCGGTTGTGGTGGTGGGGATGGTGGCGGAGGAGAAAGGAACAAACAACGCTATATAATAATTTATGATTATAACTGAACCGCCGTGCTGGTAGGCCGGAGGGCTAGGGTGGTAGATGTGAAATGTGTGGTTAAAGTTGAATCTCAATATCTATTATTTTATTTTAAATCTCAATGGAACTTATATATAGGTATGTTCAAATGTTTCTCACATCTATTGTGTTTTAGAATGCACCAATAAAAATTTAGTAAAGATTAAATTATTATTTAATCAAATAAAGGTAGATATTAAATGATTTTCATAATTATATGTATATTAAATGATAGCTATAATTATAATTCTTTTTTTATGGAAACTAATTAAATTCGTCATTAATGTCAGAAAAAATATTCTTTTAGAATGAATTCGTATCAAGAAGAATGAGATTGTATACCCATAAGGGTATATAAGCTTAGGTACCCAAACTCATCATACTATGTCGTTTTTGTATTATATATACATTGTAATTGTCTAATGTTCTTATAATTCAACTTCTAACTTGATTTACTTCCAATATTTTTATAAATTTCAAATTTATCTGCCTCTTACATAAGTTTCATTTTCAACTATAATATATATGACAAAAAGATGTGATGTATGAAGAAGATAGTAGTGAAATTTTCAAAATCTTGAAATTAAATCAAGTTAGGGGGTTGAAGTTTAAGAACATTATAATGAGCATATTAAACAAAACAACGTATTCTGGTGAGTTTGGGTACTTAATCTTATATACCCTTAAGGGTATATTCACTTTTCCCATATATATATATATATATATATATATATATATATATATATATATATATACACACACACACACACACACACACACACGAAAAGTGAATATGTGGCTGTCATGTATGCAATATTAGGTATAGAATCATCTAAATTGACTTCATTTTGATTAAAAACACAAATCTTCTTTTACTGACAGCTTCTTCCAATTGCTTTTGAGCATATTTTGTGTAACACTTGTTTCCTAGTATGTATTTAATTCAAGTAATTCTTATATTTTCTCTGGGACTCGACGAGTTGGGGGCCCAACTCGTCGAGTAAACTCGTGATCCGCTGGAAGTTTAAGTGACCTACTCGACGAGTCGGGAGACCGACTCGACGAGTAGATGTTGTTCGAGTTAAACCATAAATTTGAGGGTTTGCACCCTATTTAAACAACTTATCTTAGCCTCCATCGTCCCTTATACTTCCGAAAGACATTAGCCTAAAACCCTAGCCTTGTTTGAGTGTTTTAAGGCCATTTTTGTACATTTTGGTGGATTGTGAAGCTTGAGAAGAGGAAAGGAGTTTGGGGGTTCAAGTTGAAACTAGAAGATCCAGAGATTGTGCCCCATTTTCAGCCCATTTAAGGTAAAAAGCTTCTATCTTGACTTTCCATCTGTTTAATCATCTTTAGTGCTTGGTTTTTGGTATATTTAGGGCATTCTAAGCCATTTTCGGGTTGTGGGCTGTAATATAAAGTTATGGCTTCAGATCTTGGACCTTGGAGGGTTCTCACGGCATAAAGGTGCCAACTTTATGGCCATAAGAGACCCATGCATCTTGTAGACCTCTTTTTATGACTTTTTGAGCCAAAGGCCCCATGCATGTACACCAAGTTTGAAGCTTTACATATAAAATGGACCCTAGGAGGCCATATATATGGTTATGACGCATTAAAACCCTTTATAATCGACTGTATAGTTTTGGACATAGAGGGACTCGGCGAGTCGGGGTGTATTTTCCACCAAATCCTTTCTGTTTTGGACCAGTTGTTAAGAACGAAGGTTCTGCCAGTTGTTTAGGTTCACTAAGGACCTAGAAATCATAGGACTCAGCGAGTGGATGAACAGGCTCGACGAGTTCAAGGCAATGTCCCAGCCACATGAAGACGGACTCGGCGAGTCATAGACTGAACATCCTCTTATGGATGAAGATGAACTCGGCGAGTTCAAGGACGAACTCGGCGAGTCAGTTGAAGATTGTCCGATGTGTTGTTGAAGGAGAACTCGTCGAGCTCTTGCTAGACTCGACGAGTAGGGACGGGATTATGGCATTTTGTGGATATGGGGTGTTAGGTGAATTTCATGCATCCATTTTGTAGTTTTACTCCATAAAATCGCATTGCATTTAGGTTTAAACTCATGCATGTTGCATTTTTTCGGGATTTTTCATGATGTAATTCCATTTACACACTTTTGTAATATTTCAGGGACTTTTGAAGGTAGGATCTTAATTGAGGTGATGAATAAGAGATATGGATGAAGTTTTAGGACTATTGGAGCATCGAGGAGAGAGATTTCAAGAAAATGGAGATTTTAGCTTGATAGAAGTTTACACGGCCGTGTAAATGCAAGCCTTGAGTTTACATGGGCCGTGTAAACGCATACTCATAAGCAGTGTACTTCGAAGACCTGGCCGAATTGAGCAACATACTTTTTTTGTGTTTACACGGCCGTGTAAATTGATAGTGTTAGTTTACACGGGTCGTGTAAACTTGGTCGTCAGTTTAAATCAGTTTTTCTCCTTTCCAAAAGGAGGCGACCGGTTCTAGAAGAAGAGAGTCGTTTTTGTGAGTTCTAGGAGGCGATTTTGGGAGCAATTTGGAGACATTTGATGCTTGAAAACATTTGGATTTCACTTGGATTTTAATTTGTAAGACTTTAACTTCAGTTTCTAGGTGTGTGCTTGTTCTTGTCATGAGTGGCTAGAAACTGAATTCTCCAACTTCATGTATTGACAATTATGTGTGTGAATTCAATCATTTGAGTTGGTGTTTGTTTTAAATGTTATCTAGTGAATTTGATTTTGTTTTAATTGAAGGTTTGATTTCAATGCTAGTTCTTTTTGGCCAAATTGAGTTAAGGTTAAATCACTCATGTTATCTATTATACAAAATCCGTAATTGTTTTGTAAAATAGAACAAGTAACAAGTATTAAATTATACTACTTGCAATGATTCTAGTACAAATCAAATTCACACATTCTAACATTCCCAAGCTTATGAGGAGTATTGAATGTTGTTGGTTAAATTCACAATGAGGCATAATGTAATCTTTCACCTATTTTAAGAACTTATTTAGATTAGGTTAGTTAGATTAGAATTAATTAAAGAACTCATTTTAATTAATTAAAAAATGGTGAATGTGAAGTGCTAGAGCTTATTAGTATTTCTAATACCAACTTAGATGTAATTAAACAAATATCATTTCATATTTTGGATTACATTACTAATTAGTCTTGCATAGAGTTAGAGTGTTTACAAATCTTGAGTTTATTTTACTTATTCAATTGCTTACTTATTACTTCAATTCTTTATTTAAATCATTACATCTAACCCCCCCCCCCCCCTCTTTTGTGATCTCATTTGTACATTGTGCAAAAGGGTATAAACATTTATCTTGTGTCTCTGTGGATCGATCCTACTTACCTTGTATTACATTTCTAATACAAAGTAGTAGTGTTTGAGGAGTTATTTTACCCATTTATTTTTTGGGTCTGACACACTTAACAAATTGGCGCCGTTGTCGAGGACACGGTAGTACTAATTGTTTATGTCAAGATCTTTTCGTACAGGTACACCTTTACCAGTTGATTTGGAGATAGAGAAATCTGCAAAACAAAGAAGGAAGCAAGCCAGACTTTTAAAGAAACAACAACAATCCGGAGCTTCTTCATCAAACCCATCAACCACATCCTCACCAACATCCAAAAGTACCCACCATCTTCACCTACTCCTACCATGGCAGACAACTAGGGGTGGCAAATTGTGCCATCGTGTCATGTTTTTGTCTGACACGACACGACACGACAAGTTTTATGTAGCACGAACACGACACGACATGATCTCGGGTTTTTTTTGAACTAACACGAAAACGAACCAATTAAAAAACGACAAACACGACATGACACGACAAAGATAACATGAAATAACAATTAATGTATTTAATTAATATTTATTCATACATAACACGAAAAACACGACAAAAAATGTTAAATCGTATCAATTTCGTGTCAAATTTTGAACACGAACACGACACGACACGGCGTCGTGTTTTTTTACACCTGACACGAACACGAATTTTAATTTCAATTTCGTCTCAATTTCGTTTCGTGTCGTGTATTTTTGTCGTGTCGTGTCATCAATTGCCACACCTACAGACAACCATGGAGGAAACCGAAATCCTCCAAACCCACCACCTGAACAAACCTTTAGACAATGGGCCACTCAAGATGTCACCCAACAACCTTTGTGCATTAATTACCCTGCAACAATAAACTTTGAACTCAAGTCTGGACTCATCCATTTGTTACCTTCATTACGTGGTCTTGAGAATGAAGACCTACATAAATTCCTTAAGGAATTTCATGTTTTCTATGTAGGTATGAAGCCATATGAAGTTACAGAAGATCAAATCAAGTTAAGGGCATTCCCCTTTGCTTTACAAGATTCAGCCAAGGAGTGGTTATATGACTTACCACCAGGGTGAGTCACAACATGGAATGAACTTGCAAGGATGTTTTTGGACAAATATTTTCCAGAAATGAGAGCTTCAGCTTTATGTAGAGAAATTATTGGTATAAAGCAACAAAAGAGAGAAGCCTTGCATACTTATTGGGAACGGTTCAAGAAATTGTGTTCAAGATGTCCAAAACATGGGATTTCAGAGTAACAATTGTTGCAATATTTTTGTGAAGGAATGTCATATTGGGATAGGAGATTACTCAATGCATCAAGTGGTGGATCAATAGCTGATAAGACTCCAATAGAAACCTGAGCTCTTATCAAGAACATGGCAGAAGAGTCCAGGCATACAATTCAAGAAGAAGAATGGTACAATGATGCACCAAGAGGAGTGAAAGAAATTTCTACCCCAAAAATTGAGAGTCAACTTTCTGAGTTGACTAAAGTAGTGATGATGCTTGTAAAGGACAAGGTATGCAACCACCAACAGTTAGACCTTGTGGTATTTGTACACAAGTTGGACACCCCACTGATATGTGCCTAATGTTACAAGAAGATGTAGAGCCGGTTCAAGCTATGAGATTTTCTAGTCAATAGTAAGGAAACTTTCAGCCAAGATACAATCCAAATTGGAATCAACCCAATGCCAATTTTCAGCCAAGGCCACCATATTTTCAAGCACGACCTCCATTTCAAAATCAAATGCATCATCAACAAAATTATCAACCACATTTCCAGCCAAATCAACCTCCTCATCAATCTCAATTCCAACCTCAAAACATGCAACAAGGAAGCAGTTCAAGCGGATCGGGAATGTCTTTGGAAGAAAAGAATTATGCTAAATTCCTTAAGGAATTATGCACATCCAAGAAAAGATTAAAAGGGAATAAAACTGTCAAAGTAGGTGAAAATGTGTCTGCAGTGTTACAGAAAAGACTACCTCAAAAATGTAAGGATCCGGGTCTTTTCACGGTTCCTTGCAAGTTAGGTAATCTTCATGTTCCACGAGCTATGCTAGACCTTGGAGCTTCTATCAATGTTTTGCCATATTCTATTTTTAAACCCTTAAATATTGGCACATTGAAGAAGACCGGGGTAATCATTCAATTGGCTGATAGATCTTTAGTACACCCAAAAGGTGTGCTAGAAGATGTGTTAGTCCAAGTGAATAAGTTAGTATTTCCAGCAGATTTTTATGTCCTTGATATGAATGATGATGACTCACCGAATTTGAGTTCAATTCTTCTAGGAAGACCCTTTTTGAAAACAGCCAGGACAAAAATTGATGTTTATGATGATACATTGTCCATGGAATTTGATGGGGAAGTGATAAATTTTAACATCTATGATGCTATGAGATATCCAAGTGATATTTCATCCTTGAATTTTGTGGATGTTATTGAACCATTAACTGAAGAGTGTTTTGATTTGTCTAATCTCAATGTGTTAGCTCTTATTTTAGACAGGAATCTTCAAAAGCATGAAGTGGAAAAACTTTCCAACCAATTCAAAATTAATGAAGAGATTTTGGAAGTTGTATCTTGCATGGACCAAAAGAAGAAAATGAGGTTTGATGTTCCAAAGCTAAAATTACCAATGCCTAATGAGAAACTTGTTCCATCTATTGTGCAGGCACCTGAATTGGAACTCAAGACTTTACCAGAGCATCTCAAATATACGTATCTTGGAGAGAAAGAGACCTTGCCAGTGATCATCTCCACAAAGTTATCAACAAAAGAAGAAGAAGAGCTTATCACCACCTTGAAAGAGTATAAGGAAGCTATTGGGTGGACTATAGTCGACATCAAAGGGCTAAGTCCTTCACTTTGCATGCACAAGATCCTTATGGAAGAAGATTACAAGCCTTCTCGAGAAGCTCAAAGGCGTTTGAACCCTCCAATGATGGAGATCGTGAAAAAAGAGATTTTGAAGTTATTGAATGCGGGGATGATCTATCTTATATCAGATAACAAGTGGGTAAGTCCAATCCAAGTTGTACCCAATAAGACAAGTATTACTGTTACAAAGAATGACCAAGGTGAATTAGTCCCCACCCGTGTGCAAAACGGGTGGAGAGTTTGCATTGATTATAGAAGACTCAATTCCTCAACCCGAAAAGACCATTTCCCACTTCCCTTCATTGACCAAATGTTGGAAAGGTTAGCGGGAAAAACTCACTATTGTTGTTTGGATGGGTATTCCGGTTTTCATCAAATACCCGTTGCACCCGGGGATCAGGAAAAAACTACTTTCACATGTCCCTTCGGAACATTTGCATATAGGTGGATGCCTTTTGGACTTTGCAATGCTCCCGCCACTTTTCAAAGGTGCATGGTAAGTATTTTTTCGGAGTATGTTGAGGAGATCATTGAAGTTTTTATGGATGATTTCACAGTTTATGGTAATTCTTTTCATTAGTGTTTGAGCAATTTGAAATTTTTTTGCAAAGATGTATTGAGACCAACCTTGTTTTGAATTATGAAAAGTGTCATTTTATGGTTGATAAAGGTCTCATACTTGGTCATGTTGTGTCTTCTAAGGGGTTAGAGGTAGACAAAGCAAAAATTGATGTCATTAAGTCTTTACCTTATCCCACTTGTGTTCGTGAGGTACGCTCGTTTCTTGGTCATGCAGGTTTTTATAGAAGGTTCATCAAAGATTTATGCAAGATATCCCGTCCCATGTGTGAGCTTCTACAAAAAGATGTAGAATCTGAATTTTCCAAGGAGTGCAAGCAAGTTTTTGATCAGTTGAAGGAGTTGTTGATCTCAACACCAATACTTCAATCACCGGATTGGAGTTTACCGTTTGAAATCATGTGTGATGCTAGCAATCATGCAGTTGGTGCAGTGTTGGGGAAAATAAAAGATCGAGTTCCTAATGTCATTTATAATGCCTCAAAAACACTTGACAGTGCACAAGCCAATTACTCGACAACTGAAAAATAATTGCTATCTATTGTCTTTGCTCTAGATAAATTTCGTCAATATTTGCTAGGCTCTAAAGTCATTGTTTATTCTGATCATGCAGCTATTAGGTATCTACTTGCAAAGAAGGATTCGAAGCCTATACTCATTGATGGGTATTACTCTTACAAGAGTTTGATATTGAAATCAAGGACAAGAACGGAAAGTCAAACCTTGTAGCTGATCATCTTAGCAGGATTGTTTCTCCCGATGACTCGACTCCCATTCATGATGCATTTCCCGATGAGAACCTATTTTCAGCAAAAGTTGCCCCATGGTATGCCGATATTGTAAACTACATCGTCAAAAATCAATTTCCATCAGATTTGACTCGATGGAAAAAAGATAAGATCAAGAAAAAAGCCAAGAGGTACGTTTGAGATGAACCATATTTGTGGAAATATTGTGCTGACCAAATGATTAGACGATGTGTGGATCAACATGAGGTACCTTCTATCTTAACATTTTGTCACTCTTATGCTTGTGGAGGACATTTTGGTCCTCAAAGAACTGCAAGAAAAGTATTAGAGAGTGGATTTTACTGGCCAAGTATTTTCCACGACTCTTATGTCTTTTGTGCAAGCTGTGATAAATGTCAATGGATGGGTTCTTTAAACTCAAAGAATCAAATGCCCCTTAATCCCATTTTAGTTTGTGAGATTTTCGATGTTTGGGGCATTGATTTCATGGGACCTTTTCCATCATCTTCGGGTTTTACTTATATTCTTTTGGCTATGGATTATGTCACCAAGTGGGTAGAAGCAAAAGCTACCCGTACTAATGATTCAAAAGTTGTGATAGATTTTTTTGAAGGTTAACATCTTTTCCAGATTTGGTGTTCCAAAAGCCTTAATCAGTGATCGTGGTACACATTTTTGCAATCGTATGCTTGGAAGTGTGTTGAAGAAGTATGGTGTTACTCATAAAGTCTCCACAGCATACCACCCACAAACCGATGGACAAGCCAAAGTGAGCAATCGACAAATCAATGGTATTTTGGAGAAAACTGTGAATACAACAAGGAAAGATTGGAGTACAAGTCTTGATGATGCTTTATGGGCGTACCACACTACATACAAAATTCCAATTGGGATGACTCCATATCGCATTGTTTTCGGAAAGCCATGTTGATTACCCGTTGAGTTGGAACATAGAGCATATTGGGCAGTCAAGCAGTTCAATATGGATATAAGTGAATCGGGAAAAAAGAGGAAGCTTGACATACAAGAACTTGAGGAGATCCGAAATGAGGCATATGAGAATGAAGTTCTTTACAAAGAAAGAACAAAAGCATACCATGACAAGATGATTTCACGCAAGGTATTTGAAAAAGGTCAAAAGGTATTACTCTACCATTCTCATTTTAAATTGATTCCTGGTAAATTAAGGTCCCGTTGGGTGGGACCATTTGTTGTCACTATTGTTTTTGAGCATAATACAATAGAAATCACAAGTGAGAAAACCGGGAAGATTTTTAAGGTAAATGGTCATCGTTTGAAGCCTTATTATGAAGGATTTCAAGTAAAAAATGAAAAAGTCGAGGAAGTAACGGGTCCAAAGTACCAAGATTGACAAATAGATGGGGTCCAAGTCGAGCCAATGACATTAAAAAGGGGCGGCTAACCGAGAGGCAACCCGGGGGTATTTTTGTCATTTCTTAATTTTTCATCGTATTTTCTTTGTTTTCAAGTTTTCAAGTTGTTTCTCATGTTTAAAGAGAGTAAAAAATCATTTTCCGGGCAGTAGTAGATTAGCGGGTTGCAATTTCAAAAAGTGAAAAAATAAAAAAAATTGGCCTTTATAGAGATTTACACGGTCGTGTAAACTTATGCTTATGGTTTACACAGGCCGTGTAAACGACCAGACCAGCACAGATCAGACATATAGTTTACACAGCTGTGTAAATTTTACCCTTGAGTTTACACGGGCCGTGTAAACGTAAAAACAAAGTTGGCTAAATTTAAAGGCTAAAATCGATTTTTCTTGCTCATTCTTTTCTCATAACTTGCGCAACCCCTTCTCCCCACTGTTCCCTTAGAAAAAAACTCAAAACCATTCAATATTCCTCAATTTTGCTTCAAAAATCAAGCTCCAAGGTATGAAATTCTTCTCTTTTCTTCATCTTCTTTGTCTTGCATCTTACTTTCACCTTCTAATGGCCGAATTGGGGGGTTTTTGAGAAACCCCTAGAATTTTCGGGTCTCTAAATTTCGATCTAATGCTTATAATTTATTGTAGGATAAGCTTGGGGAAAGCTTGGGGAAGCATTGGACATCACCATATCACCATTTTCAAGCACAAATTGGTATAATTGTTCCAAACTCTTTACTTTGTGCATATAGTTAGAACCACATTCTTTTGGGGTGATTTTTGGTGATATTGCTAGTTCTTGTGCATACCTTAGAGTTCAAAATTATCCAACATTATGTGCATAACTTTGTTGAATTCGTTAGGGCAATGGCTTCCCGTGGAAAAAGGGCTAGAATTGGGACCTCACATACGGGTGGTCAAGAAACCAATGATGAATAAGACCAACCTCCCATGTAAAATCCGTATGAATTTGGTCTTACTTTTGAGTCCAATCAACAAGAGATTTTGTATGCAAGCCTTATTCAAAGGGTAAAAAGGGTACAAAAATTTGTGGACATCCAAGCCCTTAAGGACCTTCATATCTATAAAGGTGTCCACAAGCTCTTGAAGAACATTGGTTGGGAAGGTTTATTGAACCTACATGCAGTAAGCTATCAAACACCCATGTTAGAACTCTTATCATCTATCACCTATGATTACCAAACACATATCCTCACCTTCCGTTTGCTCAATCAATCCCATAAGATCGATGCTAACACCCTTTGTGATATTATTGGTGCTCCAAAGGCAAAAAGGGACGTGTATATAGCAAAGGTGTAACGCCCCGATTCCCAGGTATTAAATTAATTAAGAATTTCTTTAGTTTTTAAGCCCTACTCGACGAGTAAATGATGCCCTACTAGTCAAGTAGCGTCGACGCGGGATCACAAAATTAGTGACCTACTCGCTGAGTCCATAAAGGGACTCGACGAGTAGGAGCTGTGTAACGTCGCAAAATACGGGATGAAAAATTCATTTTTAACTAAACACTTTGCAAAACATTTGTATATAAAACATTGTCTGATCAAATCATTTCGCATCCATACATCGTATTTGAAAACCAAAATACGAAATCAACTAAAAGTCAGAGTACATATCCCAGAACAATCTCGGAAGGCGGAAAAACAGTGTGTGTGTGTGTGTATGATGTGCCGCTACCGCGCCAGCTCCTTCCCCTTCGAAGAAGAGGTAACTGAAACGAAAACTGAAAACTGTAAGCATGAAGCTTAGTGAGTTCCCCCAATGTACCACATACCATATAACCACATAACATACATATATTATCAGGCATATATGGGTGCCCGGCCTACCCCTTCGGTCCTCTCGACCGGATACTGACTAGCATAACTGGGTGCTGGTCTCCCCTTCGGTCCTCTCGACCAGATACTGACTAGCATAACTGGGTGCTGGTCTCCCCTTCGGTCCTCTCGACCGGATACTGACTAGCATAGCTGGGTGTTGGTCTCCCCTTCGGTCCTCTCGACCGGATACTGGGAACTATTTCACCCACTACTACTACCACATACACATATCACATAATCTATCTAGCATAACAGGGCATGACTGCCCCTTCGGCCCTATCGACCGGTAATCTGGGGACTATCTCCCCTACTGTCACTAGCACATAGCATCATATCATACTAACACATAAACATATCACATGTAGTAGCAACCCTAGGTGAATATCACATAGACAATCATCTAATCATACAACTCCTACTGGTAGGCCGACATTGTGGCCGTAGACCCACTGCTACTGGAAGGTAACTCACCTCGAAAAGTAGCTCCTGAAAGTCTGCTTGCTAAGCGCCTGACTGCTGAACCGGTAATCCTCCGGTTATAAATCATAAACATAGATTAGCCACTCATAAATAACCTTAGGTCAGATGACTGACCCACCCCTGGTCCAAGGTCAACTCCTTGATCAAAGTCAACTTCCAGTTGACTGGACTCGCCGAGTCATGGCACAGACTCGCCGAGTCCTTTTCCCACTAACCCGGTCCTACTCGATAGTCCCTCTTCTCACTCACTGAGTCACCCTCAACTCACTACTTGGGACGAAAGAACCGACTCGCGATCCCACTCGTCGAGTCCCCACGAGCAGATCTCCTACTCACTTCCAAATCCTCACCAGATCATCCTTTATGAGGATTTGGGTTTCTGGGACTATTGCTACACGTTAAATTGCTAATTCCGCATGCAGATACGAACGTTTGGACCTCCAACACCTAAACCCCTCTTACTCAGTAACAATTCATATGACTCGCTGAGTTTGAAGAACAACTCGTCGAGTTCCAGGCAATCTTCATAGGAATCGCCGAGTTGTTCATCCAACTCGTCGAGTCTAAGACCATCTTCATAGAACTCGCCGAGTTCCACTTTGGGACTCGCTGAGTCCCTTCGACCCACTTACCGTACAGACCAAATCTGAGACATGCAACGCTTCCAAACCATAGATCTATGTTCCTAGGGCATGCTTATCACGTAAAGTTGCAAACTTTACGTGCATGCATGGCCCTATGAGCTCCAAAAGGCAAATCCAAGCTCTTTATGAGGTCATACACTCAATAGGGACCTCAATCACTTCAACCACAGAGACTTTATACTTCTAATATGTCCATAAGGTCTAGACCTGAAGTCCTTTCGGATCATAGAGCACAAACTCATGGAGTTTGGTGTTTTAGGGCTTGAAAACCACCAATTAGGGACACAAGGGGATCTAATGAACTAGTGATCAAGGTAGGGACTTTTCTACCTGAATGGAAGCCTCTTGCAGGGTAGATGTCGGATCTACTTCCCCTCCTTGCACTCATCCACCTCCTTCTTCTTCTCTTAAGCTTCAAACTTCCTTCACAAGGCCAAAAATCACTCACAAGGACAAAAGGGGGCTAGGGTTTCACTCTACAACTCTTCTGGAAGTGCTAGGGACAAGGGAGGCCAAGTTAGAGTGTTTAAATAGGGTGCAAACACCCGGGTTAGGGTTTTTTCCCAAACAAGGCCTACTCGCCGAGTCCAAAGCTTAGACCCCGCGTCTCATCCCGATCCTACTCGGCGAGTTGGTCTTTCAACTCGCCGAGTCCAAGGAAAAATGCATAACTTAAGAAATATTAATTACAAGGAATACGTACCAGGAACCAGGTGCTACAAATCTCCCCCACTTATTTTAGACTTCGTCCTCGAAGTCTGCTGCTCGGTCTTGAAACAGCTCGGGGTAGTGCTCCATCATCTCTTCCATCGGCTCCCAAGTCCACTCCGATCCCTTTCGGTGTTGCCATTACACCTTCACGATTTCCACCCTCTTGTTCCTCAGATCCTTCGACTTCCTGTCGAGGATTGCCACAGGCCGCTTGATGTAATTCAGGCTGTCATCGACCTGAATATCCTCCAAAGGCACCACTGACGAGTCGTCCACCAAACACTTCCACAACTAAGAGACGTGGAAAGTGTTGTGGATCTGGCTGAGTTCGGCTGGCAGATCCAACCTATACGCTACCTTGCCCACCTGGGCTACAACCATGAATGACCCGATATACCTTGGGCCTAACTTGCCTCACTTTCTGAATCAGATGACGCCTTTCCATGGCGACACCTTCAGAAGAACCATATCCCCGACTTGGAATTCCAAGTCTGAACGGCGCTTGTCGGCATAACTTTTCTGCCGACTCTGTGCAGTCTGAAGCCTGCTCCGAACCTACTGAATCTTATCGGTCGTCTTGAGCACCACTTCGGTGCTCCCCATGACCCTTTGGCCAAATTCACCCCAACATATCGGGGTCCTGTACCTCCTCCTGTACAACATCTCGAAGGGAGGACGGTCAATGCTCGCATGATAGCTATTATTATACGAGAACTCCGCCAATGGAAGGTAGGTATCCAAACTACCTCCGAAATCTAGAAAACATGCCCGGAACATATCCTCCAACGTTTGGATGGTCCACTCGCTCTGACCATCCGTCTGCGGGTGAAAAGCGGTGTTGAAATGCAAACGAGTAGCCAACTTGTCATGAAACTTCTTCCAAAACCTGGAAGTAAAACGCACATCCCAATCTGAAATCACTGATACTGGCACCCCGTGTCGTGCCACTATCTCCCTGATATAGATGTCGGCCAACTTCTCGGCCGAGATGCTCTCCTGAATCGGAATAAAATGGACGCTCTTGGTCAATCGGTCCACGATGACCCATATCGAATCCACTCCTCGCGAGGTCCTAGGAAGCTTCGTGATAAAATCCATCGTAATATCTTCCCATTTCCACAACGGGATATCCAATGGCTGCATCTTACCGTGTGGCCTTTGGTGCTCGGCCTTGACCTTCCTGCAGGTCAAGCAATGCTCCACGTACCAGGCTACATCCCGTTTCATGCAGGGCCACCAATAATCCAGACGAAGATCCCTATACATCTTTGTCGCCCCGGGATGAATGGAGAATCTAGATTTGTGCGCCTCTCCCATCAGGACCTGGTGCATGCCTCCATGGTACGGCACCTACACCCTACGGTGTAGTGTCAACAATCCTCGACTGTCATAGTCGAAAGAGGAAATCTGACCCACAAGCCTCTCACTCTTCCGATGTTCCTCCTTCATCGCCTCCTACTGAGCCTCCCGAATCTGCTCCAGCAGCGGAGTCACCACTGTCATCCTCAAACAGACATCCCTGATCGGTGCTGCCTTGCGGCTAAGCGCATCGGCCACCACATTGGCCTTACCCGGGTGATAAAGGATCTCGCAATCATAATCCTTCACCACATCCAACCACCGACTCTGTCTCATGTTCAAATTTGGCTTATCCATAAGGTACCTCAAACTATTGTGGTCCGTGTATATGGTACACCGAACCCCCAAAAGGTAATGATGCCAAATCTTGAGGGCGAAGACCACCGCCCCCAAATCTAAATCGTGCGTCGGGTAGTTTGCCTCGTGAGGCTTCAGCTGCCTCGAAGCGTAGGCAATGACATACCCTCTCTGTATCAGTACCGCGCCCAACCCTGAAATGGACGCGTCACAATAAACCAAAAAATCGTCTACGCCCTCTGGCAGGGCTAAGATTGGCGCCTTGCACAATCTTTGTCTCAGAACCTCAAACGCTGCCTGCTCCTCATGCCCCCATCGAAAGACCACGGCTTTCTTACTCAGTCGTGTCAGGGGTACAACTATCTTGGAGAAGTCCTGAATAAATCTTCGATAGTAGCCCGCTAATCCCAGGAAACTCCGAATCTTAGATTGAGACTTCGGAACCTCCCACCTCATCACGGCCTCTACCTTGGCCGGATCCACCGAAATCCCATCCTGGTTGACAAGGTGCCCAAGAAACTACACCTCGCGCAACCAGAACTCACACTTGGAGAACTTAGCATATAAGCTCTCCCTCCTTAGGGTCTCCAACACCTCTCGAAGATGCCCCTCGTGTTCCTCCTGCGTGTTGGAACAAACCAAGATGTCATCAATGAAAACTATCACAGACCGGTCTAGCATCAGTCTGCACACGCAGTTCATTAGGTCCATGAATGCGGCAGGAGCATTGGTGAGCCAAAACAGCATCACCACGAACTCATAATGGCCATAGCGCGTCCGAAACACGGTCTTCTGCACATCCTCCTCTCTGACCCTCATCTGATGATAACCTGAACGCAAATCGATCTTGGAGAACCAAGATGCTCCCTGTAACTGGTAAAAGAGATCATCAATCCTCGGGAGTGGGTAACGGTTCTTCACTGTTACCTTGTTCAGCTCCCGATAATCTATACACATCCGATGTGACCCGTCCTTCTTCTTCACAAATAGAATCAGGGATCCCCAGGGTGAACTGCTCGGTCTAATGAATCCCTTGTCTAACAGCTCCTGCAGCTGTGTAGACAACTCCTTCATCTCGGGAGGAGCCAACCGGTATGGTGCCTTGGCTATCGGAGCCACACCAGGGACTAGGTTGATCATGAACTCTACCTGTCGCTCCGGTGGTATTCCAGGAAGCTCCTCTGGGAACACATTAGCGTAGTCTCATACCACCAGAACCTCTCTCACTGTTGCCTTACCCGCCTCCCGGGTATCCACAAAATACACGACATATCCCGCGCAACCTTGCTGAAGGTAGTGCCTAACTCTCGCTGCTGAACATACTGTGGGTCCACGTTGTGGCCTCTCGCCGTGGATCACCAACTCTCCCCCACTTAGGGTCCTGATTCGCACTAGCTGCTGTGCGCAATCTATCACCGCCCCATTAGGGCTCAACCAATCCATGCCTATAATCACCTTGTTCCTATTGGATTAATGTCTACTTCCATAACTATAATTGGTAAGACTTGACCCGACCCGACATGGTCCATTTAGGTTGCATGGCATCATGCACTTGGATAGACTATAATCAGAGAAATAACACTTAAGGTTGATTAATATATTATAAGTTCTAATATATTAATAGTATTATTTAATTAGTATTGATCAAGAATTAATATAGAATTAATTATGTGATCAAAAGAAGACTGATTAAATATATGGGTTGATTGTGTAAATCATCCATACTTGTATAGTGGGATAATGCTCCATGGATAATCAAGTTGGGCTAAGCCCCATAGGATGGTCCATGGATGCTCCATGGTGTATTTGAACCCATGGATCCAAGGAAATGGAAGGCCATGACAATTAGGGTTTATCCTAATTGTAACAACTATATAAGATCATATTCTTTGGGAAAATCGACCAATATGAATAATAAGAAAGGGCTAGCCGATTTTAGGAGTGTTCAAGTTTCTCTCAAGTTATTCCAAGTGTATTTGGTGTTGTGTGAACCATTTGAGGTGTCACACTTGAGGCACTAGGCACTCAACCTTCATGAAGACATTATACATCAAAGAGGTATGTATTTTATCTTGTTATATTCATTATTTTGTATGCTAGATTAGGATATTACCTTGGATGTTCATAATTGCATGTATAATAGAGAAAACATAGATCCAAGGTATTTAGGGTTGCATGTACACTTAGGAGTGTTAGAATGCTCATAACCCAACAGTGGTATCAGAGCCTAGGCTTGCTTTCACTTATACTTGATGCAAATTGCTGAAAAAATCGATTTTATGGCTTTCTGGGCACTGGACTCGCCGATTCCATTGATGAACTCGCCGAGTCCATGAGTAAAATCATCCTACTCGTCGAGTAGGTTCATGCACTCGACGAGTAGGAGCCCCAGACAACATAAATTCGACTTTTTTGGTTGGAATTGGACTAGGAACATTACCCTAAGATGTTTTTGGACTTATAAACTTGTTTTTTGATGTGGTAATGTTCATGCTAATCCAATTTCAAAGATAATTGTCAATAGATTCATGTTTTGTATTAGTTTAAGGTTTAGACTAATTACATGAAAAAGTTTGATTTGAATTATCTTGTTCTTATGAGTTGCTTAGATTAATAGGAAGTTATGTGAAATTGTTGTTTTCAATCCATTTTAATCTAAGAGTTAATTCTAAAATGTGTTTTTGTAACTTGTCGTCAAGTTATATGAAAAGTCACATTTAAGTTTCATAAAACTCATAAAAGTTGGCAATGGTTACAAAAAATGAAGTGTCTTGTCCTCAAGTTATGGAGGTTCAAGAGTCACTTCATTAAGTAATAAAATATGTAACCTTAATTAATTCCATAAGTTACAAAATAAAGAAAAAGTTACATTCTTTAATAGTTTAAAGTCTTCCATAACTTGTCCTCAAGTTATGGAACTTGAAGAGTTTTTGGATTAAAACTACTTTAAACTCATAAGTTATGGAATTAGTTAGTTTTGAATAGTTTCAAAACTTGCCCTCAAGTTTTGGAATTTGTAAAGTTTTCTCTTATGAATACTTTAATTCCAAGTTAGCCCTTAGAATTTTTAAAAGTTAAAATTCAATCCTTATACTTTATAATATTATAAGTTAATAATATATATATATATATATATATATATATATATATATATATATATATATATATATATATGTATAAGAGTAAAGTCAGTCTTACCGTTAGTAGGCCTCATTCACGAAGCCGGTCTATAAGGGGGGGGGGGGTATAAGGTTACTGTCTATAAAATGACAATTTAATGGGTGTCCACTCTCACCCACCGCTTCCTTGACCGGTGGAGGGTCATTAGCCGAATGGGTTTGACAGGACTATAATTCTCCCTTCATTAAAAGTATTAATGATAAATACTAAGTAACTAAACTCTTAATAATACCCAATCTTAGTTACTTAGGAAAACGTGAATAAGGTGCTAATCCATGAAATTACACTTTGCACTTTGTTTAAGTTGGTTAGTGGAGCGTGTGTGGTTAACCGGCACACTAACTCGTATTTAACAAGGTAGGCAAAGGGTAACTTAATGCTTATCATAGTATCGATGGAGCGTGTGTGGTTAACCGGCACATCGTTTGAGGGGTAACTTAATGTTTATCATAGTATCGATGGAGCGTGTGTGGTTAACCGGCACATCGTTTGAGGGGTAAACACTTTAGGGTACCAAGTAATTTGCATGGTTACTTCACACCTTGTTTTGTGATCCTCGGCATCCCAGTCACAAAACCTGAAGGGCACACTCGAGATTGAAACATACCATTGAACAGTTCAATGAATCTCAAAAGATCTAGGAGTTTCAAATACAATTAAAACCTAATAATACATTTCGTTTATCTTGGTGGAAATTGGTGAATCGTCATTCACCTACCTTCAAATATTTTATAGCTTGGATTACGTCATCCCTCTTCTAAGTTATAAAATAGTTTGTTGGGTCCTAGCCTTAATATTTCATATTGGGTGTCATATTAAGGAATGTAGTTCAACTATCTTGAATATCTCCCAAAAGATGTCTGGTTTAGACATCTATGATCTTCCCAAATCTCTTGAAACAAGCTTTCCTAAATGAAGATGATGTCCCATGGAAATCATACTTCTTTCACATCCTCCAATTATTCTCCCTAACCCACAAGTTCTTGAAAAGTTTAAGGTCACTCAAGCCGTATTGGCAAGCAAAGGTCTATGTGTGATCACATCTTGGAAATGTAGTCACATATTGACAAGCCGGGAGAGTTGGGTGTCAAAGTCTTGAGAAAGTTGGTGGCTCAATAACTTTCTAAGTCACATCGTGAGTTCCTTTGGGACCCCTATCAAAGAGACTATGACAAGACCCTTAATGATCTTATCTATTTGCTAAGATCAACTTCCTAAAACTTTATGGACATTGACAATGATGACATTGGATATCCAGTAAAGCTCTCTCTTCCCAATGGAAAGGGATCGGCCATAGTCAACTCGGTTGACCAAATAGTAAAGAGAAAAGCTAAGTCTGAGATAGTCTCATTATCAAGGATCCATTGCCAAAGGAAGGGGCATTAGTTGCGAAGCTGCCTAATTTTACCTAAGGATGTTTGACTCTACTTCAGGTAAAATCCACTATCTAACTTTGCTAAGTTTCTATTCTGAGATTCTTGATACATGATGTGACTGGGTCACATGTTGATGTTTTAAGAATCAAAGAAAATTAAAGAAACTTAAAGAAAGAATATGCTGAATCGGATCGCGTAGATGGATTTCTATCGCATAGTTTGAAAATCGGATTCTTGAGCTACTTCTTAGGAGTTATGATATATTGCTTAGAAATAGATAACAACAAAGTTTTCATGTGCTTTTGCACTGTAAGGATAGTTTTTCCGCAAAGTTTTAAAATAAAAGGAAAATTTTTGAGTTTATTTATTTTAAAATATCCTTACAATGGCATTTGTGAAAATTTTTGTTGCTTATAAGATTTTATTAATAGCAAGAGTGGAAATATGAAATTGATTCTTTCATTTGTGGTAATGTCTAAATTTACCAAATCAGGAAAGATTCTCATCACCCAAGTTTCAGTTGGACCAGAACTTGGAATCATGCAAGTTGTATAGCATGATGAATGAGAACTTTCAAGTATTGGAAAATTAAGACTAACTACTTGTTCACATGGATGTGTGAGTCAAGTAACGGACTAAGGGATTGAGTACACATTCTTGTGCACTGATTAAGTCAACCACAAAAGATCGAAAAGACTATTCGTCATAGTTTACTAAAGCTCAGTAAATATGATTATACTTACAAGCTTAAGTGTAACTCTGAGACATTGGAAAAGGTTCCAAAGTATGGCAGAGCGAATAAGAAGAATCAAATTAGGCAGAAGGATAAAAGTTTCTCAAATCTGAAAAGATGGGAGAGTACTTTAGTATCATGTTATTGTTGGGTTTTGAGCAATCTAACACTTCCTAAGTGTGCATGCAACCCTAATAAACCTTGGATCTATGTTTGTCTAAATACATGCAAAATAATAATTTTCCAAGGTTCATAACCTATCTAACATGGCATGGGGTACTTTTAAACATAAAAGAATTAGATGAGATTACATACCTTTTGATGAGTTTGATTCCTTTGGAGTTTGAGAGTCAAGCACCAATAGTGTGAATGCCTCAAATGGAAATCACAAATCACCACAAACACTTGGAAAACTTTAGAGAGTGTACACACGCTTGTAATTTTCGGCCACACACAAGCACACACACTAGTGTCACTCGTGGCTATTTCATGCAACATAAGCATGTTTATATAATGTACATGATTAGGGTGAAACCCTAATAACCCATGACCTTTCCTTTTCCAAGGATCCATGGGTTAAAAGCTCCATGGATCATCCATGGACTTCCACATAAGCCTAGCCCATTAACAAATGAGTGTTAGCCCACACCATATAAAACAATAGCCCACAATTTAATTAGTCTTCCTTTTAATCTCTAAATTAATTCATAATTAATTTAAGACTAACACTAATTAAATAACTTCATATTAATATATTATAACTTACAATATATTAATAAACATATGTGTATAACTCTCATAAAATTATCCATAAATAGTTTGGATGAAATGCAACCCAAATGGACCATGCCGGGTCGGGTCAAGTATGTACCAAATAAGTTATGGACTTAGACACCTTATCCAACAGACTCCCACTTGGATAAGTCTAATAACTATATTTGCGTATGTTACTTCAGGAACCAACCAGCAATCGTAGCTCTCGAAAACTCTGTTGAACTATGAAGCGCCATTTTATATAACTGATCATATAATCCTCTGTTCTCATGATATCAGCCGGACAAATACATGGAACAACGTCGTACTTATTGTCCAGCAGTTTGTTTCCCGATTTTCGATTTGTTTGACAAAGAACTTAATCGAACACATCAATTTAGTTCTGACCGGCCGGTACATAGGTCACAACAAAATCATCGAGGGGCGCAGATATCGCTTCTATTTCTAGAAGGAACAGATAAACTTTGACTCATATGCTTGTTCTACTACTTGTTGAATTGTACACAAAGGCACGTTTTATAACATCAAGTTACTGATGCGTTTACGTGCAATCAATGCACAACCAACTCATAGGTAACAACTCATATCTCTAGGTTTGAAGATTTATATGATATTACCGTCTCACGATCACTCGAGATAAATTCCATGAAGTGATACAAGTGAGCGTGGGTTTATTCCAATACTCATAACTTATGAGCACTCATGAATGTTGTAGCAACCATTGCTATGACTAAACCCATATAACCATCTACAAACTCGATTCATGACAGTCTTGATTCATACCTACTTCCAACATATGAACGACTGTGGAGTGTTTAAATAACTTAGTCATTTGGAAAGAATAACCTAGTTATTTTGGAAGTCAAAATATGCAAAGTGAAACACAATAATAATCGAATCCAATATGGTCTCAGAACCCTTTTGAATATAAATAGAACCACCTTTTATTTATCACCATATTGAATACACATTATTCATTGTATAATGTTTCAAACAGTCAACTTAAGACTTGAATAAAAACAACAGTCGTCCCATGCTCCTAGCATGTACACTTTGTTTTTCTAAACAATAGTTATGCCATACTCCAAGTATGCACACTATGTTTGTCTATGATCCTTACATTGTGATGTAGATCAATTGAACATGATTCCATTGATACTTATTTCACAATCCCAAATCCTTATTGTAAATGTGAGAATCCCCGATTCCTATCATTTACCAAAAAATTTGTTAGATTTTAAACTTTTATGCAATGTTCCTCTTGTAACGATTATGCACAAAGTCACCAAAACCTTGTCACCAGTCATTACAGAGTATTCCAAAGAAGGTCAACCTCTATGGAACGGATGTCTCATATTCAAAGTACATTGCTTTGAACATCCTTCTTGCATTAAGGTTTTCTAATCTTACATAGATTGAATGACTTCCACATATGGAGACATTTTCATAGTCCCATTTTGACTATCACTTCCGAACAAGAGTTACTTCTTTTCAGAATATGTCAATATGGTCCTTTTCGACAACTTACATCATACTTCCAACTGTCCCTGAGCAACCAATCTTTGGCGAACCTCAGATTTGTCCTCGATAATTGCTTAATCACTTTAGTCATATCCAGTTCTATACTTTTCCCTTCTCAATGCCTTAAGCATTTGGAAAATTTAGAAAAGATGAATATTATAGCACATGCAATCAATCCTATATCCGAAGCATATGGGACACGATTCATGATGTTTGACATAAATACATGATACTAGACAAGTCTTTTGCTACAATATTTTTTATTTGCCATATTTTCAAAATTTAACTATGAAGAGGGATGTCGTAATCATAATCGAATTTTGAAAACGCAATATATATAGAATTTCTTCAAGTTGAACCATTCCAACATAAAATTCATATATATATTCTTGACTAAAGATGATTAAAATCTCAATCTAAGCTTTAGAATTGAAATGAAGTATAATTTCCTCTCCCTTAATTATAGCAAAACAACTTTTCAACCCCTGCAACTTCACGAATTGAAACTTTGTTTTCTATAATTAACATTGCCAACTTGCAACACTAAACATAATAATCATGCTCCCACTAACATGATGATTATCATCATAACACTTATGCTCCCACTAGCTCTGACATATTTCCAGAAATATGTTGGACTTCTGAAATTTAGATTCATACACCCTTTCTTAGATAGCTCACATGTGTGTCTAAACAATTTTCAGAACTATGAAAAAGGATGCCATAATCATAGTCTCAATTGCTTAGGCATTTTCCATTTCTCACAAGTCCATGTTAGTGTGCCGGTTAACCACACACGCTCCACTAACGACTTTTGAAAATGCAAATAACACAATTGATATCTTCGTAGAATCTACTTAGTGAAAGCGTTTCCTCACCATCATTTTCATGAATCGGAGAGAAACCTTATGACACTTAGATTTTATAGTGTATGAGTTCCTATCCATGTGAATTTTTCAAAACCATAATCACAAGATAAGGTTAGTGACAAATTCAGCCTTACATGGATTAAACTTGTTCAATCTTAGTTTCTTGTCACCTTGGTAGCACAAGGCCCACCATTGCTTCCAAGTTGAACTCTGATAACTTACATGCAAATTCAACTTATTTGAAGTAGGTACAGAAATAAGAATTATGTCAACACGATAGGTTGCAAACCTTAAGCCGTGTGCTAGTGATAAATTACAGGTTTTACTCTTGATTAAATCTTGAAACTCTTTCAGGATCTTTAAGGCTCCCACTGTCCCCTTGACATATAAGTTTCCCCAGTCAAGAACCATTCCTTGACAAAACAAATATTCAAGGGATAGTACGGATTCTTATCAAGACTAACACTTCAAACAATTGGTCTCAGTTGGTCTTTGTTTCATCCAAGACATCACAACTTACCAATCTCAAATGTACAAGAGTAGAAAACATTTTACTCTTACATTTGACTAGTGTTAATAAATCTTCCTTTATGTCACTCAACGTTACAATCTTGGAGTATGACTCTAAGAATTGTTTTGGAACGAAGTATGACTCATCTTCTTGATTAAAACCAATCCAACAATTCATGACCTCTCTTCTTAGCCATAACAATGCACTAAGACGTCCTTAGAGTATGAATTTGTGATATGGTTTCATAATCATTAAGATGATCATGAAATACGATACTAAAGTACTCTCCCATCCTTTCAGATTTGAGAAACTTTTATCTTTCTGCCTAATTTGATTCTTCTCATTTGTTTTGTCATACATTGTAACCTTTCCAATGTTACAAAATTATACTTAACCTTATAAGTATAATCATATTTACTAATCTTCAGTAAATCATGACAAATCAATCTTTGTGGTGGACCTTGACCAGCGCACACCCAGTGTACCTAATTCCTTAGTCCTTCAATTGACTTACATATACATGTGATCAAAGAATTAGTCTTAATTTTCAAAGATGAAAATTCTCATTCATCATACAATACAACTTGTATGATTCCAAGTTTCTGTCCAATTGAAACTTGGGTGATGAAAAACTTTCTTCATTTGGTAAATTCAGACACTACCACAAATGAAAGAATCAAATCCACTTTCCAATATTGCTATTACTGGAAACATATAAGCAACAATTTTCCACAGATGCCATTGTAAGGATATTTTTAAAATAAATAAAATTAAACCCCCCCCCCCCTTTTTTTTTTTAAAAAAAACTTTGCGGAAAAACTCATCCTTACAATCCACATGAAAACCTTGTTGTTATCTATTCATAAGCAATATATTTAAGCAACAGCTCAAAATTCTGATTACCGAAACATGCGATCGAAACCCACCTTCGCAATCAGAATCAACATATACTTATTTTAAGCTTCCTATCTTTTCTTTGATTTTTAAAACATCAACATGTGACCCATTCACATTACATAATAAGAATCTCCAAATAGGAACTTAATAGAGTTAGACAGTGGGCTTTACCCGAAGTAGAGTCAAACCTCTTGACTTGATCAACCTTATGACCTTTCAGGTGAATAGGGCAGCTTCGCAACCAATGCCCCTTCCTTTGGCAACAAAACACATGGACCCTTTGGTAATGGCACATGAGACTATCTCAGACTTAGCCTTTCTCTTTACCATTTGGTCAACTGAGTTGACTATGGCCGATCCCTTTCCATTAGGAAGAGAAATCTTTTTCTAGATATCCAATGCTACCATTGTCAATGTCCATTTAAGACTTGGGAAGTTGTTCTTTTAATCAAATTTGCTTTACTAGTGTTCCAAATCATTGCTGATTCCACAACACCAAGCAAATAGATAACATCATTAAGGGTCATGTCATAGTCTGTCTCATAGTAGTCCCAAAGAGACTCACTATGTTACTAAGAAAGTGATTGAACATCCAACTTTCACGAGACTTTGACACCCAACTCTCCCGGCTTGTCAATATGTGACTTTATCTCCAAGATGTGAGCACACATAGACTATGCTTTCCAATAAGGATTGAGTGACTTTAAACTTTTCAAGAACTTGTGGGTGAGGGAGAATAATTGGAGGAGGTGGAGGAAGTGAAGCATGATGTTGAAGGACACCATCTTCAAGAGATTTGGGAAGATCATAGTTGTCTGAACCAGACATCCATAATGGGAGAAAATCAAGTTAGTTGATTCAAAATCCTTAATATAACACCCAATATGAAATATTAAGTCTAGGACCCAACACAATATTTTATAATTTGGAAAAGGGGTGTCGTAATCCAAGCTATAAAATATTTGAAGGTAGGCGAATGACGATTCACCAATTTCCACCATGAAAAACGAAATAATTTATTAGGTTTTAATTGGATTTGAAATTCCTAGATCTTTTGAGATTCATTGAACTTTTCAATGGCATGTTTCAATCTCGAGTGTGCCCTCTCAAATTTTGTGACTGGGATGCCGAGGATCACAAAACAAGGTGTGAATAACCATACCAATTCACTTGGTACCCTTAATATTATCACCTAATCAATGTGACGGTTAACCACACACGCTCCATTGATCTATGACAAACATTAAGTCACCCTTCGTGATCCTTACTAGTCCAAGTTAGTGTGCCGGTTAACCACACACGCTCCACCAACGACTTGGTAAGGTACAAAGTGTGAATTCCATGGGCTAGCACCAAATTCACATTTTTCCTAAAGTAACTAAGATTGGGAATTAAATAAAAATATTTAGTTACTTTATAATATTCATTATACTTTTAATGAGAATTTAAAGTCATTGTCCTACCCGTTCGGCTAACGACCCTCCACCGATCAAGCAAGCGGTGGGTGAGAGTGGACACCCATTAAGTCTCCATTTTATAGGCAACAACCTTATACCCACCTTATAGACCGGCTTCGTGAATGAGGCCTACTAACGGTAAAATGACTTGTTCTTATACATATATATATACTAATTAACCATTAATGTTATAAATAGTATAAGTGTTGAATTTTAATTTTTAAAACTCTAAGGGTTGGAATTAAAGTTTATTAAAGTGTGTGAAACTTTACAAATTCCAAAACTCGAGGGCAAGTTTTGTAACTATCCAAAACTTTTCATTTCATAACTTATGAATTAAAGGTTCATAAAAATGAAGACTCTTCATTTTCATGTAACTTATGTGTTTAAATGTGTGTGTTAAAGAAAAGTGACCTTTGGATATCCATAACTTGAGGACAAATTATGGACTCCATTAAAACACATAAATGATCAAGAATTAATTCTAAACAATTCAGCAAATAATTCCTATCATCTTCTAAATTCATAAGAACATGAACATGATCATCAAAATTTCAAGAATTTTATGAACACATACAAAGCATGAAATTTTGATATATGCTATTGTAAATGGATTAGAACAACCATTACACCAACTAAAATAAGTTTTAAAACATCAAAACAGTTTAGGGTAAAGTTTCTAGTCCATTTCCAGCAGCAAAAGTCGAAAATCTGCATTCTGAACCTTCTACTCGTCGAGTGCATGAACCTACTCGGCGAGTAGGTTGAAGATACACATGAACTCGGCGAGTCCCCCCATGGACTCGGCGAGTTCATCAGGCAGACAGCAAGTTTTTCGACTTTTTCAACTATTTTGCATCAAGTATCAAACAAGCAAGCCTAGGCTCTGATACCACTGTTGGGTTTTGAGCAATCTAACACTTCCTAAGTGTGCATGCAACCCTAATAAACCTTGGATCTATGTTTGTCTAAATACATGCAAAATAATAATTTTCCAAGGTTCATAACCTATCTAACATGGCATGGGGTACTTTTAAACATAAAAGAATTAGATGAGATTACATACCTTTTGATGAGTTTGATTCCTTTGGAGTTTGAGAGCCAAGCACCAATAGTGTGAATGCCTCAAATGGAAATCACAAATCACCACAAACACTTGGAAAACTTTAGAGAGTGTACACACACTTGTAATTTTCGGCCACACACAAGCACACACACTAGTGTCACTCGTGGCTATTTCATGCAACATAAGCATGTTTATATAGTGTACATGATTAGGGTGAAACCCTAATAACCCATGACCTTTCCTTTTCCAAGGATCCATGGGTTAAAAGCTCCATGGATCATCCATGGACTTCCACATAAGCCTAGCCCATTAACAAATGAGTGTTAGCCCACACCATATAAAACAATAGCCCACAATTTAATTAGTCTTCCTTTTAATCTCTAAATTAATTCATAATTAATTTAAGACTAACACTAATTAAATAGCTTCATATTAATATATTATAACTTACAATATATTAATAAACATATGTGTATAACTCTCATAAAATTATCCATAAATAGTTTGGATGAAATGCAACCCAAATGGACCATGCCGGGTCGGGTCAAGTATGTACCAAATAAGTTATGGACTTAGACACCTTATCCAATAGTTATATGATCATCTTAATGATTTAGAGACCTTATCACAATTCATCCTCTAAGTGCATTCTGATAGTTAAGAAGAGGGGTTATGAATTGTTGAAGTGGTTAAATCATGAAGATGATTCATACTTCATTGAAAAAACAATTCTTAGAGTTATACTCTAAGATTGTAACTTGAGTGACATGTCTTAAAGAAGGTTTAAAACATTTTTCAAATGTAAGAGTAAAAGTTTTCTACTCTTGTACATTTGAAATTGGTAAGTTGTGATGTTTTGGATAAAACAAAGACCAACTAAGGCCAATTGTGTGAAGTGTTTGTCTTGATTAGAATCCACACTATCTTTTGGATGTTTGACAAGGGAGTCTTATAGGTCAAGAGGATAGTGTGAGTCTTAAAGGAGTTGAAAGTCTCAAGAACTAATCAAGAATAAAACCTGAAGTTCTTCACTAGCACACGACTTGAGGTTTATAACCTAACATGTTGACATATTCTATGCCCATTCCAGTTAAAGTTTGCTTTGCATATAAGCTCTTAGAGTTCTCAATTGGTTGCACAACAACTTGGAAGCAATGGCAGGCCCTTGAGCTGCCAGGTGGCAAGAAATTATGATTGAGTTCAGTCCATATGAGCTTGTATTTGTCATTATCCTTGTCACATGACTATGGTTTTGACAATTCACATGGATAAGAACACATACACCATTAAATCTAAGGGTCATAAGGTTTCTCTCCGATTCATGAAAATGACGGTGAGGAAACACTTCCACCAAGTAGATTTGAAGTAGATAGCAATTGTGATATTTGCATTCTCAAAGTCGTTAGTGAAGCTGTGTGGTTATGTGACAACCGTCAATCTTCGGTCAAGTCAAAGTCAACAAAAGTCAACAAGTCAAACCGGTCAACTCAATTTGCCGTGAGTACTAGAGTTTACGTTGCGTAACTTCTAAACAACTCTCTATTCTAATGAGAGATCATAAATCGAAAAGTGCGTTCACCTAAATCTCCTTAACCTAAAACGGTGGTACGTAGAAAGCTAAACCGATACAACAATGTTACATACTCATCGGGAGTATGCAAGATCCCTAATCAAGGCTTAACGGGGTTTACGGACCTTGCAGTGCGTAGCCGGACACTCAAAAAGGTCACCAATGAAACCTCTCTCAATCGTTTTCACTCTATCTCTTCTTATGTCAAATCTCTCCCAAATCTCTCTAAGTATGTGAAATCTCTCCCACATATCTCTTTGTATGAGAAATCTCTCCAAGTATGTCAAATCTCTCCCAAATCTCTCTCAGTATGTGAAATCTCTCCCACATATCTCTTTGTATGAG
This sequence comes from Lactuca serriola, assembly GCF_051521515.1. Taxonomy (NCBI): domain Eukaryota; kingdom Viridiplantae; phylum Streptophyta; class Magnoliopsida; order Asterales; family Asteraceae; genus Lactuca; species Lactuca serriola. The sequence continues at coordinate 63,592,782 of NC_136412.1, read as the reverse complement.
AAATCTCTCCAGGTATGTCAAATCTCTCCCAAATCTCTCTAAGTATGAGAAATCTCTCCCACATATCTCTCTGTATGTGAAATCTCTCCAAGAATGTCAAATCTCTCCCAAATCTCTCTAAGAATGTGAAATCCCTTCCAAATATCTCTTTGTATGTGAAATCTCCCCAAGTATGTCAAATCACTCCCACATATCTCTCTGTATGTGAAATCTCTCCAGGTATGTCAAATCTCTCCCAAATCTCTCTAAGTATGAGAAATCTCTCCCACATATCTCTCTGTATGTGAAATCTCTCCAAGAATGTCAAATCTCTCCCAAATCTCTCTAAGAATGTGAAATCCCTTCCAAATATCTCTTTGTATGTGAAATCTCCCCAAGTATGTCAAATCTCTCCCAAATCTCTCTGAGTATGTGGAATCTCTCTCAAATCTCTCTCGAAATCTCTCCCAATATTCTATAATCACTCGGGGCATCCCGACCCTCGAATTTGGCGAAAACGACCCAAAAACGGAAGTCTACGCGAAAAACGGACCTTAGGAACCGAAACCCCTCTTAGGAACCGAAACCCCTCTTAAGGAACCGAAAGTACTATTCATGAAGGTCCGAACCGAGAGTACTGTTCATGAGCCGAACCGAAGCTGCTGACCCATGAACCGAACCGAAGCCACTGTTCATCCGAGCCGAACCGCGCATAGAAGGAAGGTCCGAACCGATCATCGCATAAGAGGAAGAACCGAACCCGAAGGTACTGTTCATTACTGTTCACAACAGTTCCTTCGGTTCTGGCCTCACTACGGACCGAACCCTCGCCTTCGCTTCGGACTGCTTCTCATCGGGCCGAGCCTCCGCTTCGCTTCTTCCTTCTGGCTCGCGCCTTCACCTCCGAACCGTGCACCACCTGACCGAACTTCGGCCCAGAGACCGAGCCTCGGCCGAGATCCGAGGAGTCTCGCTGGGAAAGTTCATTTTTCACCCGTTTTTGCGTATTTTTGCGTTTTAAACCCATTTTTAATTATTTTAACATAGGATTTTCATCCAAAACTTTATTTTTAATTAAAAGACCCCTAAATTAATGATTTAATCATATTTTAAGGATAAAATCTTATCCAAATAAGAGTTGGTAAAGTACAAAAGAAGAGTGTTGACCTTACCTTAGTTTATGACGCAAGCAACCCCCACACCCACTCCATGACAACCCACACTCCTCCCCACCATACCTTGTACCTTTTACTCTCTTTCACAAGTCATCCCCACGTTCTAAGGGCTGATCATACAACCTCTCTCCTCATTCTCTTCAAACACTCTCATTACACCAAAGATTGAACTCCAACTTTTTCTCTCCAACTTCTCTCTCTAACTCACGATCTCAAGGCTGATCATCAAGTGTCCTTCCACTCTTGGTAAGTGTAATCCACCCTCCTTGTGATTCTTACACTTCATTCTACTCAAATCATTGATAGCTTATACAAACTCCATAACTATCATGCTAGAATTCTCGAAAATCTTCAAGACATTTCCAAGTGTCCTTGAGTTAAACACCTCCATTCTTCAACAATCATCTACTGAAAACACTTAAGGTGAGTCCATACCCCTACTTTTTCATGATTTCTTAAGTTTTTAGGGGGGAATACAAGTTAAAACACCAAGAACATAACTAAAATTTTCTAACAGCTTTCATCAGAAAAGTTGGACTCCATTCACGGACTGTTTTGGACACCTTAAACATTTTAGTTTTCAAAACTGTTTTAGGTGCATGTAGTTCCACTTCTTAGCTTTAAAATGACTACTTGCACATCTCCATACGATTTTTCTACAATTTATGGTGATTTTTACAAAACTGCCTATCATTTCAAACACCAATCCGGACCAGTCTGTGATTATGGACTTTTTCACCTAAGTTGCAGGTCATTAAAAATCATGATAAAAATTATGAGTAAACTAGACACATTTTGGGAACTCCCAGAATTTTACGGATTTAGTTTTCGACTTCGTATGATTTTTCTATGAATTTTCAAAAACAGTGTAGAAAGGCTGAAAATTTGTTAACAGCTTCTAATTTTTATAACACTTTGTATTATGTTGAGCAAAGTGTATAATGTCAAGTTCTAAGTATTGAATGTGATACGTAGTAAATTTTATCATCATAAACTGAAAATAAGTCATTCATGATAAAATTATTCATTCATTTAGAACACGCATATATATATATATATATATATATATATATATATATATATAAACTATAATAAGCATAGTTTAATGGATTTCATAATCCTAACGTTTTTTTTTTATAAAAGAGTTCTTATATATTACAAACGTTTTGGATAAATTATAATAGGTATAATTTATGTATCATTTACTTCTCAAACTTATTTACCAAAGGTTTTCCGTTTAGTTCACGTAAATCTGTTAATGAATAAATTTGTGAGTCATTCCCTTCGGGTTACTTCCAAAGTAACCAATTTATAAGTCATGTATTGTAACCAGAGTCTCCAGGAGGGAGAGCGTGATAGTTGTATATAGATCTATATTGGGTTTGACACCCCACACCTTGCTGCTAGCTACAGTTGGACCTGCAGGTCTACGGGTGACAAGTGTCATTTCAGTTCTACGACGCCTGAAGAACGTCGTTTTCAGGCCATCTAGGTCATAGTATGGTTATGATAGCTCACATGTGGTATTAACAATCATAAGATTTACGAGTTCTAACCTTAAATTAGCGAGTTAGATCTAATTAGCTCACTGAAATTACTTTAAGTATGGAAAAATACTCGTACGCTTTCATATCAAACAAAAAGGGTTTTATGTCGATTTAGAATCACATTTTATATCAACAATTACATACTATATTGTATACTTTTGGTTTTGGTATTTAGGACTACCTAACTTTTGTAAGGAAAATATTGGATTTTTCTTGGTATCATACATCTCTTTACAAAGATCGATTTTCAAACTCTTACTGTCAAAAGCTTATGAACTCACCAACCTTTGTGTTGACACTTTTCAAAACGACTTGTATTCTCAGGAATTCAGTGAAACAGGAAATCGACCACGTTTTGAGGATGGGACGATAAATCGTCGAACAGTTCACTTTGTATCATAATGTAATTGATTTGAATCATGTAAACATATACTTTGGTGAAACTTTTTCAATTATATTTATGATGGTTGTACTTACTTTGAGCACTATTATACTCGTTGTTGTGATACTTTACATGAAGTCCTCCACCCCCGGACGTTTCCGCCATCCTTGGTTTGGGGGTGTGACAGGTTAACCGACACACTAACATGGACTTGTGAGAAGTGGCAAAGGTCTAAAAAATTGAGACTATGATTACGACATCCCTTTTCATAGTTCTAAAATTGTTTAGACACACCTGTGAGCTATCTAAAAGAGGTGTATGATTTTGATAAAGTTTTATCAAAACAATCCAGTATCAGAAATTTGAACTTTGGTAAGAAAGTCAACTAATTTATGAGTACATGTCAAAGCTAGTGGGAGCATAAGTGTTATGCTAATAATCATCATGTTAGTGGGAGCATGATAACTATGATATAGTATTGCAAGTTAGCAATGTTAATTATAGAAAACAAAAAGTTTCAATTGGGAAAAAGTTGTTTTTCTATAATTAAGGGAGAGGAAATTATACTTCATCTCAAATCTATAAGCTTAGATCGTGAGGTTTTAATCATTTAGTCAAGGATATATATATATATATATATATATATATATATATATATATATATGTATGTATATGTATATATATATATATATATATATATATATATATATATATATGAATTTCATGTTGGAATGGCTCAACATAAGGAAATTCTGTATATGGGTCCATTATTTGCGTTCTAAAATTCGATTATGATTACGACATCCCTTTTCATAATCTAAATGATGAGAACTTGGCAAATATAAATGGAAATGTTATAGCAAAAGACTGGTTTAGTCTTTATGTGAGACATCATGAATCGTGTCCCATATCCTTCGGATATAGGATCGATTACATGTGCTATATTCGTCCGTTCTAAAATTTTCCAAATGCCCGGGGCATTAAGAAGGGAAAAGGTCTAGAATTGGATATGACTAAAATGATTAAACAATTGTCGAGGACAATCTAAGGTTTACCAAAGATTGGTTGCTCAAGGACAGTTGGCAGTATAGTGATAATTCTGGAAGGACCATATTGACATAATCTGTAAGGAGGCAACTCTTGCTCAGAAGTGATAGTCAAAATGGAATCTGGAAATGTTTCAAAGTTAGAAATTATTCAATCTGTGTAAGATTACGAAACTTAATGCAAGAAGGATGTTTCCAAGGAGCTGATCTCCTTTGGAATGCTCTGTAATGATTGTTGTCAAGTCTTTCTGACTTTGTGCATAATCATTACAAGAGGATCAATGCATATAAGTTTAGAATCTAACAAATTTCAGTAAATGGCATGAATTTGGAATTCTTGCATTTGCAGTAAGGATTTGGGACTATGAAAGAGGATCATTGGAGGTATATTCAATTGATCTAATTCACAAAGTAAAGATCATAGACAAACATAGTATGCATACTTGGTGTATGGCATGACTAGTGTTTAGAAAAACATAGTGTACATGCTTGGAGCATGGGACAACTATTGTTTTAATACAAGAATAAAGTTGATAGCTGAAACAGTATACAATGAATAATGTGTAATCATATGGTGATAAATAAAAGGTGTTTTATTTATATTCATAAGTTCTGAGACCATATTGGATTCGATTATTATTGTGTTTCACTTTGCATGTTTTGACTTGCAGAATAACTAGGTCATTGTTTTGATTGACTAAGTTATTCAAACCATCCACAGTCGGTCATATGTTAGAAGTAGATATGAATCAAGACTGTCATGGGTTGGCTTGTAGAGGTCTAAGATGTTGGACAAAGGGCTACAACACTCATGAGTGCTCATAAGTTCTGAGTATTGGATTCAACCCGCGGTCATTGGAATCACTTCATGGTTTTATCACGAGTGATCATGAGACGGTAATATCTTATATTCTTCAAACCTAGAGATATGAGTTGTTACTATGAGTTGGTCATACATTGATTGCACGAAAACGCATTGGTAACTCGATGTTATAAAATGTGCCTTTGTGTATATCGAACCACATAAGATATACAAACTATAAATGCATTGGGACTAGAGTCTCTGATTTTATGTTTTCAAAACAACTATACTTTTAGAAATAAGTAGTTTCTTATTAAAAGTATACATGCATGCATACATACTAGGGTCAACATCGTTCTAAAACAAAACAAAAGTAATGATTGTTGGATATCACAGGCAAGCTCAGGGATGTATGGTCAGTCTTGGGAATGGCATAGCCTGATCAACTATGCCCGTCCGAGGAGTGATTAGCACATGCCCAAGAATGGTTGTGATATGGCAACAAGTCTAAAAACTTACCAACACTACCACAATGAAATACCATATGGGTATTTGGTGTTATTATAATTACTTATCTGAGAACTAAATAGATTTTTATCAATAGGTCAATAATTGCTTAGTGGATTCACTAAAATTATATGTATCCAGGACGTCATAGACTTAGAATCTGTGGATCTTTGCTTTACTTCCTGTTCTCGTTGGATTGGGGATTTAGAGTTAGGGTCGCTTATTCGAAGGTCTATCCTGTCCCAAATACATATGACTAGTATGCACTAAACAATGTATTGAAGTACCTGATAAAGATCATCTTATAATTATCTAATTAGTACATCTACTTAGTTATTTCTTATATCCCCATTTCTCGCGAAGATATCATGGCTGGATTTCATCCCCACGACGACCCGTACCACCCTAACCCCAACAATACTGAATGGCTCGGAGAGGAGCCAGTGAATGATCACCCAATCCCTGTGGATGGTCACCAAGTTGAAGGCCTTGCTGACGGTTTCGACTCCGAACCTGAAATGGTGAACCTATCCTCGATGACCCGTGTTCCCAATCCCAATCCTCGACCGGCTTTTCAAGGCCCGATGCCTCCTTGGGTAGAGTGCTTGGAAATCTGGAGCGAAGAGCAAGACCAACCTATGTCAGTCGATGGAGATCGAAACTTCTGCAACATAAACGAAGGAACCCCAGCAGATAGAATTTTTCCAATCCTGGTCTGTAGAGTTGCCTGAGACGAGAATTCGGGGTAGAACAACTCTCCATAGTATCGCAGAGGTTGATGCAAATGCAAGAATACATACAATCCGCACCAATTGCCTTGAGCACACTCGTGAAAAGTCCGCGAAAGACTATGAAACCCTGCTGCAAACACTGGCTGAATCACAAACCGATGTCATGAAACTCCGAGTACGCCAAAGGGTGTACGTAAGGCACATGCCTGATATGGAGCGGCAGCTAGCTGAACTGAGAGATCACAAGAAAAATGACCGCCGCCAGTAGTAAACGCCTTACTTCATTTCATGTTAAAAAGGAATCGTTATCTCTATCTATGCCCTATGTGGTATTTCCTATGAAACTATCTTGTACTGTAGGTACCTTTAGTGAGGCCTCTAGGCGGCCAAGACACCCCTGCTTCGATATGATATAAGACCCTCTACAAGGTCAATTTCCCCTAATTTGTTACATCTTAAACATCAATGACGTATCAATCAGTCGAGTTCTGTGTCACCTTTTTGTTCAAACACTCCCATCATGCTGCCATAGGAGCCTGCCTAAAACCCACTCTATTCAAGTTGTAAGACTAGAGTAATCTAGCTCCGGAATCGTCCCTGATCTTCTCTCCAAGGTTGGATCATGTTATTCACCAACCAATGGAACCCGGTTTCAAACAACCAACATCAAAAGATCACTACCTGAACTTACTTCTACTCTGCATTAGGACTGCATCATAGGGATGCAGGTCAAATCTTCAAGAACATGCTCCAATCAGTCGTAATAAGGACCTAGCCTGGGTCAACTATAAGGCTCCACTTGGATGCTGAACTACTAAAAATTCATGGGTTACCATATAAAGACTCCCGTTATGAATTGTTTTCAGAACGCCCTTAACGACTAAATTACGTTACAAATCGATATAAGATAAAACTTAGTTAGAAACTCACGACGTATAGCCATTCTAAAAACTCATTATCATCTCACCCTTAAGCATTTTGTTGAGAAGTTCCTTCATCATAGACTTATGAGTGCGATCATGCCAACACTAATGCATTGGGTCCCATCAAAACTCCCCAGCCAAGCGTGTTTGGACACACATGATCCTAAGGTGGGTAAAGCTTGACGCCCGTATGAAACCTACCCCTACCCACTGCTGTAACCCTATTTCAAGAATGTTAGCGGAAACACTAGGAGTAGAACAGTAATGTGCAAAAATTTATATGCGTTAATATAAATTGTAAGGATGCACTTAAGATAATCATTTCCAGTAACGAAGATGTTTTTCATCGTGAAACAGAACTATGTCTTCACCAAGAGGAAACCAACCAACTAGTAAGGAGCCAACTCTGCAAATAGACGCTGCTACTTTTCAGGCTGCAGTCACGGCAGCCGTGGCAGCCGTCATGGCACAGTTCAATGCTAACAACGCCAGCAGAAATGGAAGCGGTACTGACAATACAGATTATGGTAACAATCAGGAGCGCCAACAGGTGCCTGCTAGCGAAAATACCTCGGGCCACAAACCTACGAGCAAGAAGAGAAAGTTTTGGAACATGAAAGAGCGCCACCAATCTCAAAGATCCACTAAAAGACAACAACCTATGGCCACTCCCACCATCGCAACAACAGTCACGACACATGCCCCGATACTAGCCACAGGATCTACCACCCAAACGTCGGCCAGACCATATGAGGGATCTCTCCCGAAGTGTGTTAAGTGCAGCTTCCATCACACAGGAGCTTGCCGAATCTTAAAAATGTGATAACTGCAACAGGAAAGGACATACCACCCGTTTCTGTAAGGTCCCGACCCAGTATCTCCCTTCAATCACCAGCACCAGGGCGGACCCAATATGCTACTCATGCGGTGAAATGGGACACTTCAAGAGAGAGTGCCCAACCAAGAAGAATGACGGAGGAGCCGGAGGAATGTAACAAACGAACCGGCAGGATCAGTAGGAAACCATATTAGGACTTTTGTAATATTTCCCAACGACAAAAACGTTTAAGTATCATATGTTTGTAATGAATTGTTATATGCTTACTAAAATCCATGACTCTCTAAAAGTAGTTAAAATACTCTCCCGTTTAAATCGAACCAAATACATTCATATATGATCTAAAGATCATTACCTCTAAGATGTGATGACCTTGTACATACATCGGGGTTAATTATAATCGAAATACTGAAGTTTTGAAACAAATAATTTCATCCCGACTCCTAATCCGTGTCTAATAGTAAGAGTTGAGTGGGGCCACCCACTCGACGATTCCCCAACATCAGATCACATACGACGTTGATATACCATTCGATCATAGGGAGACCTGTCAGGGGTCATGATGTCAAATATCATTACTAATTCTCGAAACACACCTGCCGCCAGTACTAGACACTGTGGTATAAATCATCTACGATAATGATAACATCAAACAAAGTTTATCACCCTAAAAAGAAACACCAGATACTCTATCACTCTAGTGAATCTCTTCTTGCGAATACAGCTTAGCTAGTTTTATCTAAAAAGATATTGCTGTCGTCATTCAATCTTCATTGATATAGCCCTCATCTTCCCAATTTAACATCTACAAAAGGACCTTTCACCTAACCCCTCCAAACATCGAAACCTTCGTCTCTCATAAACATCCAGCTCGAACCTACGGATTATCTTTTACTATGGAACCCCAAAACACGCATCAGAGGAGTGTTATGCTTCCGAAACCTCATCACAAGTGCTTACAGGAGACCCTTGGGAATGTCACGCATGTAGCAGACAAGGTCCAAGCACAAAAGTTTGGGAAAGATATGGTATGAGTTCTGCCATGAACTTCGAGCCAAGGTTGCCCAGGAGGGCGAGTAAATGTCCTACCATCTAAGAAGGCCTAATCGTATAAACCAAACCCACATGCTTCCTACCGAGCTACAAGAACTCTTAGGTCAAACCTGTCGAACTACTCAACAATAGAAATTGAAGAACCAAGCTTTTCACCCTGGAAAGCTCTGTTCTTATTCTTCAAATAGAAAGGCAAATTGCTCATAGTTCCATTAACTTCAGAGGCCCTGACAATATCTCCAGTAGAAACCTTTACTATCTGCCTCACTTAAACGAATAGGCCGACCAACCTCAAGGAACGAGGTACCCTTTAGGAATCAGACGTGAGATCTGAATATCACCAGTCGCGAGCATTGGATAAGGATGCCCGAGGACAACCCTCCAAATTCGATGCGGACGCTGCAAGTCCGTAGTGATACCCCTCGGATAGGACCAACCCGTTCGCAGTGTTCATAGGATGTGCCATTCTTACTAGGATCAGTTCATCGTTGTCGTTGTAAGTGACTTGCTTATCTACCCTCATAGTAAGAAGGATTACTAAGTTATTTGTTATGATTTCCTCGCTTATACATTCCCCAGTTATATATAACGAATACCTGGTAGATAATAGCATGTGAGAATTCTAACTAAGTTTCTTTTCCTCGTTGGGATGTGAAACTGAAGTAGAATCACACATCTTACTATCCGCCCAGTATTGGTTATATCATAATGTGTATGAGCTAAGATTTCGTGTATAATAACTCATCTCTTAGCCATAATCAAAATAATGTAGAGCCGACCTTAGTCATTTTCAAACTCCTTGCCTGATTTCAAATTTCGGGACGAAATTCCCTCTAACGGGGGGATGATGTGACAACCGTCAATCTTCGGTCAAGTCAAAGTCAACAAAAGTCAACAAGTCAAACCGGTCAACTCAATTTGCCGTGAGTACTAGAGTTTACGTTGCGTAACTTCTAAACAACTCTCTATTCTAATGAGAGATCATAAATCGAAAAGTGCGTTCACCTAAATCTCCTTAACCTAAAACGGTGGTACGTAGAAAGCTAAACCGATACAACAATGTTACATACTCATCGGGAGTATGCAAGATCCCTAATCAAGGCTTAACGGGGTTTACGGACCTTGCAGTGCGTAGCCGGACACTCAAAAAGGTCACCAATGAAACCTCTCTCAATCGTTTTCACTCTATCTCTTCTTATGTCAAATCTCTCCCAAATCTCTCTAAGTATGTGAAATCTCTCCCACATATCTCTTTGTATGAGAAATCTCTCCAAGTATGTCAAATCTCTCCCAAATCTCTCTCAGTATGTGAAATCTCTCCCACATATCTCTTTGTATGAGAAATCTCTCCAGGTATGTCAAATCTCTCCCAAATCTCTCTAAGTATGAGAAATCTCTCCCACATATCTCTCTGTATGTGAAATCTCTCCAAGAATGTCAAATCTCTCCCAAATCTCTCTAAGAATGTGAAATCCCTTCCAAATATCTCTTTGTATGTGAAATCTCCCCAAGTATGTCAAATCACTCCCACATATCTCTCTGTATGTGAAATCTCTCCAGGTATGTCAAATCTCTCCCAAATCTCTCTAAGTATGAGAAATCTCTCCCACATATCTCTCTGTATGTGAAATCTCTCCAAGAATGTCAAATCTCTCCCAAATCTCTCTAAGAATGTGAAATCCCTTCCAAATATCTCTTTGTATGTGAAATCTCCCCAAGTATGTCAAATCTCTCCCAAATCTCTCTGAGTATGTGGAATCTCTCTCAAATCTCTCTCGAAATCTCTCCCAATATTCTATAATCACTCGGGGCATCCCGACCCTCGAATTTGGCGAAAACGACCCAAAAACGGAAGTCTACGCGAAAAACGGACCTTAGGAACCGAAACCCCTCTTAGGAACCGAAACCCCTCTTAAGGAACCGAAAGTACTATTCATGAAGGTCCGAACCGAGAGTACTGTTCATGAGCCGAACCGAAGCTGCTGACCCATGAACCGAACCGAAGCCACTGTTCATCCGAGCCGAACCGCGCATAGAAGGAAGGTCCGAACCGATCATCGCATAAGAGGAAGAACCGAACCCGAAGGTACTGTTCATTACTGTTCACAACAGTTCCTTCGGTTCTGGCCTCACTACGGACCGAACCCTCGCCTTCGCTTCGGACTGCTTCTCATCGGGCCGAGCCTCCGCTTCGCTTCTTCCTTCTGGCTCGCGCCTTCACCTCCGAACCGTGCACCACCTGACCGAACTTCGGCCCAGAGACCGAGCCTCGGCCGAGATCCGAGGAGTCTCGCTGGGAAAGTTCATTTTTCACCCGTTTTTGCGTATTTTTGCGTTTTAAACCCATTTTTAATTATTTTAACATAGGATTTTCATCCAAAACTTTATTTTTAATTAAAAGACCCCTAAATTAATGATTTAATCATATTTTAAGGATAAAATCTTATCCAAATAAGAGTTGGTAAAGTACAAAAGAAGAGTGTTGACCTTACCTTAGTTTATGACGCAAGCAACCCCCACACCCACTCCATGACAACCCACACTCCTCCCCACCATACCTTGTACCTTTTACTCTCTTTCACAAGTCATCCCCACGTTCTAAGGGCTGATCATACAACCTCTCTCCTCATTCTCTTCAAACACTCTCATTACACCAAAGATTGAACTCCAACTTTTTCTCTCCAACTTCTCTCTCTAACTCACGATCTCAAGGCTGATCATCAAGTGTCCTTCCACTCTTGGTAAGTGTAATCCACCCTCCTTGTGATTCTTACACTTCATTCTACTCAAATCATTGATAGCTTATACAAACTCCATAACTATCATGCTAGAATTCTCGAAAATCTTCAAGACATTTCCAAGTGTCCTTGAGTTAAACACCTCCATTCTTCAACAATCATCTACTGAAAACACTTAAGGTGAGTCCATACCCCTACTTTTTCATGATTTCTTAAGTTTTTAGGGGGGAATACAAGTTAAAACACCAAGAACATAACTAAAATTTTCTAACAGCTTTCATCAGAAAAGTTGGACTCCATTCACGGACTGTTTTGGACACCTTAAACATTTTAGTTTTCAAAACTGTTTTAGGTGCATGTAGTTCCACTTCTTAGCTTTAAAATGACTACTTGCACATCTCCATACGATTTTTCTACAATTTATGGTGATTTTTACAAAACTGCCTATCATTTCAAACACCAATCCGGACCAGTCTGTGATTATGGACTTTTTCACCTAAGTTGCAGGTCATTAAAAATCATGATAAAAATTATGAGTAAACTAGACACATTTTGGGAACTCCCAGAATTTTACGGATTTAGTTTTCGACTTCGTATGATTTTTCTATGAATTTTCAAAAACAGTGTAGAAAGGCTGAAAATTTGTTAACAGCTTCTAATTTTTATAACACTTTGTATTATGTTGAGCAAAGTGTATAATGTCAAGTTCTAAGTATTGAATGTGATACGTAGTAAATTTTATCATCATAAACTGAAAATAAGTCATTCATGATAAAATTATTCATTCATTTAGAACACGCATATATATATATATATATATATATATATATATATATATATATATATATATAAACTATAATAAGCATAGTTTAATGGATTTCATAATCCTAACGTTTTTTTTTTATAAAAGAGTTCTTATATATTACAAACGTTTTGGATAAATTATAATAGGTATAATTTATGTATCATTTACTTCTCAAACTTATTTACCAAAGGTTTTCCGTTTAGTTCACGTAAATCTGTTAATGAATAAATTTGTGAGTCATTCCCTTCGGGTTACTTCCAAAGTAACCAATTTATAAGTCATGTATTGTAACCAGAGTCTCCAGGAGGGAGAGCGTGATAGTTGTATATAGATCTATATTGGGTTTGACACCCCACACCTTGCTGCTAGCTACAGTTGGACCTGCAGGTCTACGGGTGACAAGTGTCATTTCAGTTCTACGACGCCTGAAGAACGTCGTTTTCAGGCCATCTAGGTCATAGTATGGTTATGATAGCTCACATGTGGTATTAACAATCATAAGATTTACGAGTTCTAACCTTAAATTAGCGAGTTAGATCTAATTAGCTCACTGAAATTACTTTAAGTATGGAAAAATACTCGTACGCTTTCATATCAAACAAAAAGGGTTTTATGTCGATTTAGAATCACATTTTATATCAACAATTACATACTATATTGTATACTTTTGGTTTTGGTATTTAGGACTACCTAACTTTTGTAAGGAAAATATTGGATTTTTCTTGGTATCATACATCTCTTTACAAAGATCGATTTTCAAACTCTTACTGTCAAAAGCTTATGAACTCACCAACCTTTGTGTTGACACTTTTCAAAACGACTTGTATTCTCAGGAATTCAGTGAAACAGGAAATCGACCACGTTTTGAGGATGGGACGATAAATCGTCGAACAGTTCACTTTGTATCATAATGTAATTGATTTGAATCATGTAAACATATACTTTGGTGAAACTTTTTCAATTATATTTATGATGGTTGTACTTACTTTGAGCACTATTATACTCGTTGTTGTGATACTTTACATGAAGTCCTCCACCCCCGGACGTTTCCGCCATCCTTGGTTTGGGGGTGTGACAGGTTAACCGACACACTAACATGGACTTGTGAGAAGTGGCAAAGGTCTAAAAAATTGAGACTATGATTACGACATCCCTTTTCATAGTTCTAAAATTGTTTAGACACACCTGTGAGCTATCTAAAAGAGGTGTATGATTTTGATAAAGTTTTATCAAAACAATCCAGTATCAGAAATTTGAACTTTGGTAAGAAAGTCAACTAATTTATGAGTACATGTCAAAGCTAGTGGGAGCATAAGTGTTATGCTAATAATCATCATGTTAGTGGGAGCATGATAACTATGATATAGTATTGCAAGTTAGCAATGTTAATTATAGAAAACAAAAAGTTTCAATTGGGAAAAAGTTGTTTTTCTATAATTAAGGGAGAGGAAATTATACTTCATCTCAAATCTATAAGCTTAGATCGTGAGGTTTTAATCATTTAGTCAAGGATATATATATATATATATATATATATATATATATATATATATATATATGTATGTATATGTATATATATATATATATATATATATATATATATATATATATATATATGAATTTCATGTTGGAATGGCTCAACATAAGGAAATTCTGTATATGGGTCCATTATTTGCGTTCTAAAATTCGATTATGATTACGACATCCCTTTTCATAATCTAAATGATGAGAACTTGGCAAATATAAATGGAAATGTTATAGCAAAAGACTGGTTTAGTCTTTATGTGAGACATCATGAATCGTGTCCCATATCCTTCGGATATAGGATCGATTACATGTGCTATATTCGTCCGTTCTAAAATTTTCCAAATGCCCGGGGCATTAAGAAGGGAAAAGGTCTAGAATTGGATATGACTAAAATGATTAAACAATTGTCGAGGACAATCTAAGGTTTACCAAAGATTGGTTGCTCAAGGACAGTTGGCAGTATAGTGATAATTCTGGAAGGACCATATTGACATAATCTGTAAGGAGGCAACTCTTGCTCAGAAGTGATAGTCAAAATGGAATCTGGAAATGTTTCAAAGTTAGAAATTATTCAATCTGTGTAAGATTACGAAACTTAATGCAAGAAGGATGTTTCCAAGGAGCTGATCTCCTTTGGAATGCTCTGTAATGATTGTTGTCAAGTCTTTCTGACTTTGTGCATAATCATTACAAGAGGATCAATGCATATAAGTTTAGAATCTAACAAATTTCAGTAAATGGCATGAATTTGGAATTCTTGCATTTGCAGTAAGGATTTGGGACTATGAAAGAGGATCATTGGAGGTATATTCAATTGATCTAATTCACAAAGTAAAGATCATAGACAAACATAGTATGCATACTTGGTGTATGGCATGACTAGTGTTTAGAAAAACATAGTGTACATGCTTGGAGCATGGGACAACTATTGTTTTAATACAAGAATAAAGTTGATAGCTGAAACAGTATACAATGAATAATGTGTAATCATATGGTGATAAATAAAAGGTGTTTTATTTATATTCATAAGTTCTGAGACCATATTGGATTCGATTATTATTGTGTTTCACTTTGCATGTTTTGACTTGCAGAATAACTAGGTCATTGTTTTGATTGACTAAGTTATTCAAACCATCCACAGTCGGTCATATGTTAGAAGTAGATATGAATCAAGACTGTCATGGGTTGGCTTGTAGAGGTCTAAGATGTTGGACAAAGGGCTACAACACTCATGAGTGCTCATAAGTTCTGAGTATTGGATTCAACCCGCGGTCATTGGAATCACTTCATGGTTTTATCACGAGTGATCATGAGACGGTAATATCTTATATTCTTCAAACCTAGAGATATGAGTTGTTACTATGAGTTGGTCATACATTGATTGCACGAAAACGCATTGGTAACTCGATGTTATAAAATGTGCCTTTGTGTATGATTTAACAAGTAGTAGAACAAGCCATATGAGTCGAAGTTTATCCATTCTTTTTACCTTTGGAATAAAAGAGATATCTATGGGCCCCTCAATGATTTGATGATGACAAATGGAAGTGCTCGGCCGGGCCAGGACTGATTTGATTTGTTCAATTAGTCAGTCGTCATAAATCGGAAATCGGGAAACAACAAATGGACAGAGAGAATGATTATAATCCATGTCTCAGTCCATATGGTATCTAGAATGGAGGAATATATGATTAATATATTATAATCATGCGCTTGGATAGACTATAATGAGAGAAATAACACTTAAGGTTGATTAATATATTATAAATTCTAATATATTAATAGGATTATTTAATTAGTATTGATCAAGAATTAATATAGAATTAATTAAGTGATCAAAAGAAGACTAATTAAATATATGGGTTGATTGTGTAAATCATCCATACTTGTATAGTGGGCTAATGCTCCATGGATAATCAAGTTGGGCTAAACCCCATAGGATGGTCCATGGATGCTCCATGGTGTATTTGAACCCATGGATCCAAGGAAATGGAAGGCCATGACAATTAGGGTTTATCCTAATTGTAACAACTATATAAGATCATATTCTTTGGGAAAATCGACCAATATGAATAATAAGAAAGGGCTAGCCGATTTTAGGAGTGTTCAAGTTTCTCTCAAGTTATTCCAAGTGTATTTAGTGTTGTGTGAACCATTTGAGGTGTCACACTTGAGGCACTAGGCACTCAAGCTTCATGAAGACATTATACATCAAAGAGGTATGTATTCTATCTTGTTATATTCATTATTTTTTATGCTAGATTAGGATAATACCTTGGATGTTCATAATTGCATGTATAATAGAGAAAACATAGATCCAAGGTATTTAGGGTTGCATGTACACTTAGGAGTGTTAGAATGCTCATAACCCAATAGTTCCCACGCAACAGAATGGGAACCAAATCCACCAAGTAGCGCTCCTCAAACAACCTTAGAACACAATCTCTGAACACTGTTGATGCTCGCACCGATCGATCATCAACAATCTCTACCTCTAAAGGGCAATCCAACATGCCCGAAGACTTAGTAAACCTCTTGCTAAGCGCAAGAGAAACAAACGATCGGGTTGCACCCGAGTCAAACAACACCTGAACTGGGATACCGTTCAAACATGGAACGATCCTAATGCATATACACCGAGCACATATCAATATCATAACATCATAAAAATAAAATAGAGAAAAAATCATACCCATCACCACATCGGGTGCGGCGCGTGCCTCCTCGGTAGTCAGTTGAAATGCCCGGCTCCTCACCACTGGAGCCTCTGCCTTGCCCTACCGGCCATCAGTAATCCGCAGGGTCGCTGGAGCTGGCGCCTTCACTAGCGCTATTGCTGTCAACTGGGGGCAATTGGCCTTCTTGTGGCCCTTCTAGTTGCAGTGGATACACAGCAACTCAGACATCGAAAATACAGGAGTAGGGGCGGTACAATCCCTGTTGAAATGCCCCAACTTGCCGCACTTATAGTAGCCTGACGATCCCAGCTTGCACGCTCCCTCGTGCGTCTTGCTGCATTTCTTGTAGCGGCCTCGCCCCTGTTGGCCTTTCGGCCCAGTATCTGATCCCTTGGGCTTCTTCCCTAAATCCCCTGCAACCTGTCCCTCCTCTGCCTTCCTTTTCCGGATATGCTCCAGATCAACCTCCCTCTCCCTAGCCCTGGCAATCATGGAATCCAGGGTAGGGCAAGCTGAAAAACTAACATGCTCCCGAATGTCAGCTCGTAGCATGTCATGATAGTGGGTCCTCCTCATATCCTCATCACCCGCGTACTGGGGCACCAACAACACCCTCTCCCGGAACTTGGCGGTGATCTCCGCCACAGTCTCCGTAGTCTGTCTCATGTCCAAAAACTCCCTAGCCAGCTGCTGAAGCTCTACCGCTGGCGCAAACTCTGCTCGGAACCGAGTCACAAAATCTGACCATGTCATAGCCTCAACAGCCGAGGCTCCCAATGAGTCACCAACAGACTCTTACCAGTCTCTAGCTCTGTCTCTCAAACACCCTGTTGCGTATCTCACCTTCGACCCCTCGGGGCAGAAGCTGGTCAGCTGTGCGGACTCAATGTCATCAATCCATCGTCTGGCAGCAATGGGTTCCTTCGCCCCATGGAAATCCGGCACACCACTGCCCCTGAAATCCTTGAAGGACAGTGTGCGAGATCCTGACTGGCCAGAATTCATGTCACTCCTGAACACCCTGAGGTGGTCCTCCATCAGCTCAACTATCCCTTCCTTGATCAAACCGAAAATGATGGGGGTCGACTCAAGGATGCCTCTAGTGATCTCTGACGCGATGAAATTGCATAGCCTCTTATCTACTGGCTCGGAACTAGATCTCGAACCCGATCCCTCTCCAGAACTGCCACCTGCTGGCCTCTGACGTAGTACAACCATTCTGCAATACACATAGGCAACCATTAGTGATACTGATACCTCTAAAGGGATCACATCTATTACAAGTTCCTTGGTCTTGCCTCAGTCTTCCTTAATTCGGGTACGGATCCTCTGCTTTCAGTAGTACGGGACCATACTACCTTCCACATCTATCCGTACCTTCCTCAAGGACAGCCTTGACTCCACCAGATCCCTTTTTCCACTACTGACCCTCTGCTATTCCTATTCTAGGCTTGCCCTAGGGAAAAATCTCTGACTCTACCCAAACTGGTCCTCAGCCACTGAAGGCGTCCTTGTAATGCCAATCAGCCATTACCTAAATACCATCACATGTGATGAGGCCCAGATGATCCTTCGAGTAACATACTCGTCCCTACAACGGTTAGACTCAAACAAGAGTTGCGCAATAGGGCCAAATCCAGTATCTGAGATTATTCAACCCTGATCACATGTAATGTGACGTATTCACTTAATGACTAACTTCCATCACGCAGAGTCCCATGTAGCACAAAGCAAGCAACATTCGGATAGAGGAAAACTACTCAAGCAAATCTATCCTTAACATGAGAAGCTGAACTAGCACATAATGCTAAGCCCATACTACCAGGCATAACCTAATTAGGCTATCCTACCACTGTCTACCCAATACTCGTATGTAATTCTCATAGGCTGAAGCACATAAAGCAGGAACATAAGGCATCATTCCTATAACCTTAGTCCTATTCTAGCATGCTGTTCTACTGAAACTGTTAAACATAACATAAACTTGTATGGGTACTTTGGGGAATACTTACTTGAGCTTGGCCGATCGCGCACATCACACACTTCGTTCTTTCTTAAAACTCTTTACTTAATCCTTTAGAAAACCTTTTCTTTTGTGAAATTCCTTAATCCCTTGATTTGAGTTCAGACACCCCTGAAGGTGTGTCCGAATCCCTCAAACCAGGGCTCTGATACCAACTTATAACGTCCCAAAATACGGGCCGAAAATTTCATTTTTAACTAAACACTTTGCAAAACATTTGTAAATAAAACATTGTCTGATCAAATCATTTCGCATCCATACATCGTGTTTGAAAACCAAAATACGAAATCAACCAAAAGTCAGAGTACAAATCCCAGAACAATCTCTGAAGGCGGAAAAACAGTGTGTGTGTATGATGTGCTGCTACTGCGCCAGCTCCTTCCCCTTCGAAGAAGAGGTACCTGAAACCAAAACTGAAAATTGTAAGCACGAAGCTTAGTGATTTCCCCCAATGTACCACATAACATACATATATTGTCAGGCATATTTGGGTGCCCGAGCTACCCCTTCGATACTCTCGACCGGATACTGACTAGCATAACTGGGTGTTGGTCTCCCCTTCGGTCCTCTCGACCGGATACTGACTAGCATAACTGGGTGTTGGTCTCCCCTTCGGTCCTCTCGACCGGATACTGACTAGCATAGTTGGGTGTTGGTCTCCCCTTCGGTCCTCTCGATGGGATATCGGGGACTATTTCGCCCCCTACTACTACCACATACACATATCACATAATCTATCTAGCATAACAGGGAATGACTGCCCCTTCGGCCCTATCGACCGGTAATCTGGGGACTATCTCCCCTACTGTCACTAGCACATAGCATCATATCATACTAACACATAAACATATCACAGGTAGTAGCAACCCTAGATGAATATCACAGAGACAATCATCTAATCATACAACTCCTACTGGTGGGTCGACATTGTGGCCGTAGACCCACTGCTACTGGAAGGTAACTCACCTCGAAAAGTAGCTCCTGAAAGTCTACTTGCTAAGCGCCTGACTGCTGAACCGGTAATCCTCCGCCTATAAATCATAAACATAGATTAGCCACTCATAAATAACCTTAGGTCAGATGACTGACCCACCCCTGGTCCAAGGTCAACTCCTTGGTCAAAGTCAACTTCCAGTTGACTGGACACGCCGAGTCATGGCACAGACTCGCCGAGTCCTTTTCCCACTAACCCGGTCCTACTCGACAGTCCCTGTTCTCACTCACTGAGTCACCCTCAACTCACTACTTGGGAAGAAAGAGCCGACTCGCGATCCGACTCGCTGAGTCCAAGAACAACTCACCGAGTCCCCAAGAGCAGATCTCCTACTCGCTTCCAAATCCTCACCAGATTTAGGGCTTGAAAACCACCAATTAGGGACACAAGGGGATCTAATGAACTAGTAATCAAGGTAGGGACTTTTCTACCTGAATGGAAGCCTCTTGTAGGGTAGATGTCAGATCTACTTCCCCTCCTTGCACGCTTCCACCTCCTTCCTCTTCTCTTAAGCTTCAAACTTCCTTCACAAGGCCAAAAATCACTCACAAGGACAAAAGGTGCTAGGGTTTCACTCTACAGCTCTTCTGGAAGTGTTAGGGACAAGGGAGGCCGAGTTAGAGTGTTTAAATAGGGTGCAAACACCCGAGTTTGGGTTTTTGCCCAAATAGGGCCTACTCGCCGAGTCCGGGAACCGACTCGCCGAGTCCAAAGCTTAGACTTTGCGTCTCATCCCGCTCCTAGTCGGCGAGTTGGTCCTTCAACTCGCCGAGTCCAAGTCAAAATGCATAACTTAAGAAATATTAATTACAAGGAAACGTACCAGGAACCAGGTGCTACAAGCTGGCAGAAGAAACCCTAAGTCCCGGGTTCTGTACTCTATTTAAAGAGGCATAAGCCTCATTTGGCCTCCTTGCAGTTAGTAAGAGCTCATAGAAAACCCTAATCGTGTATTGTGTCACTCTTGTGCATTGTAAGCTTGGAAGGAGGGCTTTGTGGGAGGAAGAACTTGGAGAACAAGGGGATAGGAGCAAGGAAGGAGTGGAAATCCGAAATCCACCTAAGTTAGCACCCATTGAAGGTATCAAGTCGATATCTTTATCTCTTTTCCCTTCTAGATCTCATATGGTGGAAATCTAGGGTTTTTATGGTTTGAGTAAGGTAATATTGCAAGACATGGTCTAGATCTGAAGTTGTAACTTCAGATCTGGACCTTTCTCGAGTTCTAGATTCATAAAGTTCCTGTCTCGGTCGTGAATGAGGTGCCCATTGTGCGTGAAACCCATTAAGGGCTTAGTTTTGGCATTAAGAACCTTTCTAGCCATGCATGCACGTAAAGTTTGCAACTTTACGTGAAAGGCATGCTCTGGGAGCTTGGCTCTGTAATTTGGAGCCATTGCATGGCTTAAAATAGGTCTGTATGGCTTAAGGACTGAAGGAACTCGGCGATTCGCAAGGGAGACTCGGCGAGTCATATGAGGATAGCCGTGAAATCGACGAGTTGGATGAACAACTCGGCAAGTCCGATGAAGATTGCCATAGACTCGACGAGTTGCATGAACAACTCGGCGAGCTGGATGAGTTTTCCCCAAGTTAGGAATGTGTTTGTATCGACATGTCACTAGGAGGAAACTCGACGGGTCGCCTTAGGGCCTCAATCGAGAATCGTGGGAACTCAACGAGTCACCCCGGTGACTCGGAGATGGTTAAGGATTTCAAGGAACTCGGCGAGTAGCCGAGGGTACTCAACGAGTTAAGGCCAACATGGACTGTTGACCTTGACTAAGGACTTTGATTCTAACCAGGGTTAACTAGTTGGGTTATGAAGTACTCTGTGAGGATGAAGAACTACGAGCATGTTCGTATTATGGTAATAGGTGGTGGAGTCTTTGACGAGTGATCGGAGAGCTATGATTTATTTACCGAGATGACATCTACGAGCTGAGTTATCCTGACTATACTAGGGGGTCTAAGGCACCAAAGCTGGCCCATTGGATATGTTATCCTAGTAGTGTTAGATGTTGAGTATGAGTTAGTGTTGCATGATAGTGGTTATGCTAGTTAGGTAGACCTATAGGACTATCTGTGATGCTATATGATTATTGCATGCTCAGTGGTTATGTTATGTGTTTGTTATATGGGATGGGTTGAGGTTGTACTGCTTCGTGCGGTAGCCAACAAACCCTAGGAGCATTCCAGTTACGGGCTAAGGGAGACTCGTACTATGGGCTCGTGGGTATTACAGTCTGTAGGGTTGTGGACCCGTTATGTGCTATTATGTTCAGTTGTGATGATATGTTATTGTTGACATGATTCTATGGACTGTATGTGTATCGGTATTTTGGGGGCAACTCACTAAGCTTTCGGGCTTCCAGTTTCAGTTTATTGTTTCAGGTACACAAGGGGATTGCAGAAAGGCAAAGGCGTGATCACACAGCTCCTTCTGTTATGTTATGTTATGTTTCTGGGAAATACTCTGATAATTAATATTTTGAAAACAAAGTTGTAATGTTTTGATGAACTGGACATGTTTTAAAAAGTTTAAGTTGGTTTGAAATTTTGGATGTTACAAGTTGGTATCAGATCCTTGGTTTGAGTGAACTGGAGGAACATTCATGTGAATCCAGTCTCAAATCAAAGAGAGATTTCAAAATAACTTTAAATGGTTTTCAAAATAAGTAACGGAGGATGCAGGGTGTACGATCAGCCGGAGCCAGTAAGTAGACCCCAAAATACCATACAGTTGTTTGAATATGTGATATGTTAAGAACAACATGCTAGTACTAGGCTAGGGATCTTCGGGAATTGCATGATAGGATTTCCTAATACATGATGCCTGCTAGCCTAGGGTTTCCTTTATATGAAATTGACATCATTACTGTAGTTATCTAGTGTAGGCATCACGGTTATACATAATTAAGATCTTATAGCCTAAGAATGTTTGATTTAGCCTTATGTTATGTTCTTGTTTGATTGGGAGCTTAGGGTAGGATTGAATATTCGAAAGTCTATAGGGTCCGGAGTTATGTATGGCTAGCATACTCTAGTTCTGCAGGGTTGGTGGAAGTTTCGTGGGTGGATAGGTTGTTTGGGAGGAGTCCGCCGACTTCGAGGAATTTAGCCTTCCTTTAGGAGTGAGGCTTGAGTGCTCGATATGATTAGGTGTATTGTTAGGGCCTTGTGATGATACTTGGGACAAATATGGGTAGGTGTGGAAGGTAGTATGGGCCTGTACTACTGAAAGCACATGACCCATACACGTAACAAGGAAGTCACAGCCCCTAGGGTTTTGTTGGGGTTGGTCCCTAGTTATTTGTATGAGTTATCTGATACCTTGGGTTATGTTTTAGAATGGTGATGACCAGGCGCTTTGTGACTGGATCCGGTTCAGGATCAGGATCAGGATCAGGAGAGGGCGGACAAGGGGAGCTGACAGCACCCGAGACGATCGGCCAGATGAGATGGATGACAGGATCCGAGCGATCCTGCACGATGAGGTTGCTGCGTTGTTCTGGGCCGAGTTTTCGGAGATGTTCGGGCCGATTAAGACCGCCATGGTGGAGTATTTTGATGAGCGCTACGCAGCCCTTGCAGAGACAGCCGCCGCATCAGCTGTATCTGCGGCAGGGGGAAGAGTTGGTAGGGGTTTTCAGTACCGGGACTTCGATAACACGAAGCCCCTTAATTTTGATGGGACACAGGATCCCATCAAGGCTATGAGATGGATTTCAGATGTGGAGGGGTGTTTCTTCACCTGCTCGTGTCCTGCTGACCAGAAGGTTAGGTGTGCTCTGAACCTGCTTAGGTCCGGGGCCAAGGACTGGTGGAGACTTGCAACTGGGGCATACATTGATGATCAGAGAGCTGTCGTTACTTGGGAGCAGTTCAAGGATATGTTCCGCGCTCGTTACATTCTGCAGGTTGAGCGTAAGCGTATGACACAAGAGTTTCTGAGTTTGAGACAGGATGGAGAGTCGGTGACGGAGATCACCCGTATGTTCACTGAGCGAGCGATGTTCTGCCCAAAGTTTGCTTCCGAGCAGTCTCATATGACCCGTTATCTGAGTACGCTCAAGATTGATATCCGACAGTTTGTATCTACCCATCGATGTGATACTCTACTAGAGTTGCAGGAGGCCGCCAGACGGCGTGAGTTAGAGATTGAGCTGCAGTTGAGGGAGCAGTGGTCGGCCCCGACACAGTCACAGCCGGCGCCGAAGCGGCCTTAGACTGCTAACTTGAGGACTGGGAGTCAGCAGAGCCGCCCGTGTGGGAAGTGCGGCAGGGTTCATTCCGGGATATGTCGAGCCAGTAGTGGGTGCCACAGATGTGGCAAGGAGGGGCACTATGTGAAGGATTGTCTCCAGGCCGCTCTGATACTGAGTATGAAGCTATGTTACCATTGTGATCAGGTTGGCCATTTGAATGCCAACTGCCCGTTACTTGTCGCCAAGCCGGTGCAGGCTGCAGTGCCGGCTACTTTGAGGATCATAGATGGGAGACCAGTCAGGACAGAGCCTACGAAGGCTCAGGGCCGTGCTTTCCAGCTTACGGCGGAGGAGGCCAGAGCAACACCAGATGTGGTTGCTGGTATGTTCTATCCTTATCTCGTTCTCTTTGAATTGTTGAATGCTTATCTGTTATGCCTATAATTAGGTATGTTTTTGGTGAAATCTTTGCCTGATTTGGTTTTATTTGACTCGGGGGCGAGTCGGTCCTTCATATCTCAGTCTTTTAGCAGAGATTTCAGTACACCAGTGGGCGAGTTAGAGTCTCCATTGCGATTATCTATCGCCAATGAACACCGGGTGTTTGCTTCTTCAGTTTATCGAGGATGTGACTTGGAGATCTTTGGGGTGACTTTTTTGATAGATTTGATTCTGATCCCTATGGGGGAGGTGTGCGTGATTATGGGCATGGATTGGCTCAGTAGGTTCTGTGCTATGATCGATTGCAAGGTCCAGCGAGTGGTAGTTCAAACCTCAAGTGGGGGAGAGCTAGTTGTATATGGTGAGGGCACCCGAGTAGGATTAGGGTTTTGTTCAGCTGCCAAGTCCCGACAGTACATTCAGCATGGGTGCATGGGTTATCTAGCGTTCGTGGTAGATACACGAGCTAGGGACTAGATTTTGGTTTTCCGATATACCAGTGGTCAGGGATTTTGCAGATGTGTTTCCAGAGGAGTTGCCAGGGATATCTCCGGAGAGGCAGGTCGAGTTCAGGATTGACCTAGTACCAGGTGCAGCCCCTATCGCTAAGGCGTCGTACCTATTGGCGCAACCTGAGATGCAGGAATTGTCATCGCAGCTACAGGAACTGTTGGGCAAGCAGTTCATTCGGCCTAGCAGTTCCCCATGGGGAGCGCCGATTCTTTTTGTCCGAAAGAATGATGGTTCGCAACGGAAGTGCATTAATTACCGGGAGTTGAACAAGCTCACAGTGAAGAACCGTTACCCACTCCCGAGGATAGACGACCTTTTCGATCAGTTGTAGGGTGCATCTTGGTTTTCCAAGATAAATTTGAGGTCTGGGTATCATCAGGTCAGGGTCAGAGAGGAGGACGTGGAGAAACCGCGTTCTGAACTCGTTATGGACATTATGAGTTCGTGGTGATGCCGTTTGGGCTCACCAACATGCTAGCAGTATTTATAGACCTGATGAATCAGGTCTTCAGACCGATGCTTTACCGCTCGGTTATAGTATTTATAGATGATATCTTGGTGTATTCCAAGACTCGGGAGCAGCATGAGGAGCATCTGTGAGAGCTGTTGGGAGTCCTGAGACGAGAACGGCTGTACGCAAAGTTCTCAAAGTGTGAGTTTTGGTTATGAGAGATCTAGTTCCTCGGACATCTCGTCAACAAAAAGGGGATTTTGGTCGATCCGGCAAAAATCGAGGCGGTTATGCAGTGGGAGGTCCCGAAATCTCCCTCAGATATTAGGAGCTTCCTGGGACTGGCAGGATACTACCAAAGATTCATACGGGATTTCTCCAAGATTGCAGTACCCCTCACTCGTCTGACGAGGAAAGGGTGGATTTCTGGTGGGGTCCCGAGCAGCAGAGGGCGTTTGAGACCCTCCGTCAGCGTTTGTGTGAGGCGCTAGTCTTGACACTCCCGGAGGGAGTTGAGGATTTTGTGGTGTTCTGTGATGCATCCATCACAGGGTTAGGGGCGGTCCTCATGCAGAGAGGACGAGTAATAGCCTACGCATCGCGACAGCTGAAGCCGCATGAGGCACGATACCCTACGCATGACCTGGAGCTGGGGCGGTGGTGTTCGCTCTCAAGATATGGAGACATTACCTTTATGGGGTCCGTTGTACCATTTACACGGATCACAAGAGCTTGAGACACATCATGGATCAGCCGAACCTGAACATGAGGCAGCGTAGGTGGCTGGATGTAGTCAAGGACTACGATTGCGAGATCCTTTACCACCCTAGTAAAGCAAATGTGGTTGCGGATGCTTTGAACCGCAAGTCAGCTGGGTCTTCCACCCCCACGATATGTATGAGGATAGCAGTGGATTCTCCGCTTGTGAGTTTGATCAGAGATGCCCAGATAGAGGGCATATGACCGGAGAATTTGAAGATGGAGAGGATCAAGGGTAAAAACACCAGGTTCGTGCAGGATAGTCGGGGATTACTGACTCGATGCGGTCGGGTTTGGGTTCTGATGTTTGGCGGGGTTAGGCAGATGGTTATGGAGGAGGCTCATAAGTCTCACTTCTCTATTCACCCGGGGGCCACCAAGATGTACCGGGATTTGAGTTTCAGCTACTGGTGGCCGTGTATGAAGCGCGAGATTGCTTGGTACGTCGAGAGGTGCTTGACCTATAGGATGGTCAAGGCCGAGCATCAGAGGCCGCATGAAAAGTTTCAGCCCCTAGAGATTCTCATGTGGAAATAAGAACATATCACGATGGACTTTATCACAAAGCTACCAAGGACGGCGAAAGGGTTTGATGCCATTTGGTTCATCGTGGACCGATTGACCAAGAGTGCCCATTTCTTGGCCATATGGGAGAGTTCGTCGGCCGAGAAGTTGGCCGAAGTGTACGTTCGCGAGATCGTGTCTGTCTCTCCATGGGATTCCCATTTCCATTGTCTCTGATCGGGATGTCAGGTTTACCTCCCGCTATTGGCGAAAGTTTCACAAGGAGCTAGGCACGCGATTGCACTTCAGCACAACATTCCACCCGCAGACAGACGGTCAGAGCGAGCACACTATTCAGACCCTCAAGGACATGTTGAGGGCATGTGTCATTGACTTTGGTGGGAGTTGGGATTCTCACATACCACTTTCGGAGTTCACCTACAACAACAACTATCATTCTAGTCTCGGCGCCCCGCCGTTCGAGCTGTTATACGGGCGGAGGTGTCGCACCCCGGTTTGTTGGGGTGAGGTGGGTCACAGGGTGATAGGTTGGACGAAGGTGGTCTTGCAGACTACCGAGAAGATTCAGCAGATCAGGAAGAGACTACAGACAACTCAGAGTTGGCAGAAAATTTACGCCGACAAACGTCGATCTAGGTTGGAATTCCAGGTAGGTGACATGGTGCTTCTGAAGGTCTCGCCCTGGAAGTGTGGGATCTG
Organism: Lactuca serriola; assembly: GCF_051521515.1. NCBI lineage: Eukaryota > Viridiplantae > Streptophyta > Magnoliopsida > Asterales > Asteraceae > Lactuca > Lactuca serriola. The sequence goes on along the minus strand of NC_136412.1, from coordinate 63,565,438 downwards.
CTTCAGGAAGAGGGGAAAATTGGACCTCGATATATTAGGCCATTCAGGATCATTGCCGAGGTTGGAAAGGTGGCTTATAGGCTTGAGCTTCCGGAAGAGCTTAGCCGGATTCACAGTACGTTCTATGTTTCACAGTTACGGAAGTGCATCATAGACCAGGAGGCGGTAGTATCGCTGGATGATATACAGGTTGATGAGCGTCTGAACTATGTGGACAGGCCGGTGGCCATCTTAGAAAAGAAGAAGAAGATTTTGCGGAACAAGGAACTACCTTTGGTGAAGGTGCAGTGGGAACACCGAAAGGGATCTGAGTGGATATGGGAACCGGAGGCAGATATGCGCGAGCACTACCCAACGTTGTTTGTTCCAGAGGACTTCGAGGACAAAGTCTAGTTCAAGTGGGGGAGAGTTGTAACGCCCCGATGCCTAGGTATTAAATTAATTAATAATTTCTTTAGTTTTTAAGCCCTACTCGACGAGTAAATGATGCCCTACTCGTCAAGTAGTGTCGACGCGGGATCGCGAAAGTAGTGATCTACTCGCCGAGTCCATAAAGGGACTCGACGAGTAGGAGCTGGAAGAAGAAACCCTAAGTCCCGGGTTCTGTACTCTATTTAAGGAGGCATAAGCCTCATTTGGTCTCCTTGTAGTCAGTAAGAGCTCATAGAAAACGCTAACCGTGTATTGTGTCATTCTTGTGCATTGTATGCTTGGAAGGAGGGCTTTGTGGGAGGAAGAACTTGGAGAACAAGGGGATAGGAGCAAGGAAGGAGTGGAAATCCGAAATCCACCTCAGTTAGCACCCATTGAAGGTATCAAGTCGACATCTTTATCTCTTTTCCCTTCTAGATCTCATATGGTGGAAATCTAGGGTTTTTATGGTTTGAGTAAGGTAATATTGCAAGACATGGGCTAGATCTGAAGTTGTAATTTCAGATCTGGACCTTTCCCGAGTTCTAGATTCATAAAGTTCCTGTCTTGGTCGTGAATGAGGTGCCCCTTGTGCATGAAACCCATTAAGAGCTTAGTTTTGGCATTAAGAACCTTTCTAGCCATGCATGCACGTAAAGTTTGCAACTTTATGTGAAAGGCATGCCCTGGGAGCTTGGATCTGTAATTTGGAGCCATTGCATGGCTTAAAATGGGTATGTATGGCTTAAGGACTGAAGGAACTTGGCGAGTCGCAAGGGCGACTCGGCGAGTCATATGAGGATAGACGTGAACTCGACAAGTTGGATGAACAACTCGGCATGTCCGATGAAGATTGCCATAGACTCGATGAGTTGCATGAACAACTCGGCGAGCCGGATGAGTTTTCCCCAAGTTAGGAATGTGTGTGTATCGACGTGTTACTAGGAGGAAACTCGACGGGTGGCCTTAGGGCCTCAATCGATAATCGTGGGAACTCTACGAGTCACCCCGGTGACTCGGAGATGGTTAAGTATTTCAAGGAACTTGGAGAGTAGCCGATGGTACTCGACGAGTTAAGGTCAACATGGACTGTTGACCTTGACTAAGGACTTTGACTCTGACTAGGGTTAACTAGTTGGGTTATGAAGTACTCTGTGAGGATGAAGACTTATGAGCATGTTCGTATTATGGTAATAGGTGGTAGAGTCTTTGACGAGTGATTAGAGAGCTATGATTTATTTACCGAGATGACATCTACGAGCTGAGTTATCCCGACTATACTAAGGGGTCTAAGGCACCAAGGCCGCCCCATTGGATATGTTATCCTAGTAGTGTTAGATGTTGAGTATGAGTTAGTGTTGCATGATAGTGGTTATGCTAGTTAGGTAGACCTGTAGGACTACCTGTGATGTTATATGATTATTGCATGCTCAGTGGTTATGTTATGTGTTTGTTATATGGGATGGGTTGAGTTTGTACTGCTTCGTGCGGTAGCCAACAAACCCTAGGAGCATTCTAGTTACGGGCTAAGGGAGACTCGTACTGTGGGCTCGGGAGCATTCCAGTTACGGGCTGAGGGAGTCTCGTACTGTGGGCTCGTGGGTATTACAGTCTGTAGGGTTGTGGACCCGTTATGTGTTGTTCTGTTCAGTTGTGATGATATGTTATTGTTGACATGATTTATGTGGACTGTATGTGTATCGGTATTTTGGGGGTAACTCACTAAGCTTTCGGGCTTATAGTTTCAGTTGTTGTTTCAGGTACACCAGGGGATCGCGGAAAGGCAAAGGCGTGATCACACAACTCCTCCTGTTATGTTATGTTATGTTATGTTTCTGGGAAATACTGTGATAATTAATATTTTGAAAACAAAGTTGTAATGTTTTGATGAACTTGACATGTTTTAAAAAGTTTAAGTTGGTTTGAAATTTTGGATGTAACAAAAGGGCATAAAAAATGTTATATTTGAGCAAAACTGCGAAGGGTTTTGGAGAAGCAAAACTACGATGCTTATTTTAAGCTTGGGGAGGGGCACCCATCCATGCATAAATCCCGTTGCATGTAGGTTGCATGTAATTTTGTACATATTTCATTAATTTTCGTTCTCTTTTTCATATTTCTGCATTAGAAATTAAAAAAAAGATTTTCTTTCTATTCTAATTTTTATTATTTTCTTTGCATTTTGCATCTAAAATTTTGCATTGCATTCTTTTGTAAAAAAAAATTGATCCAATCCCAAGCAGCCGAATCTTCTCAAAACAGTTGAGTTGGTAAGTGAGTCGTATGCCTTGAGATTAGACTTGCTATTTTTATTGAAAATCTAAAAGCAAGTTAATTTCACACAAACACACCTCCCAAAGCTACTTGTGCAAAACAGAAAGTGAGAAGATTGTCAACATTGGAGCATAACAACAGGTATGAGTTAATTCTTTGGGACGCATGACTGGCCTTATGATTAGTAAATGCTCAATTGAACTCAAAATGCCAAATTTAAAAATTCATAAAAAGAATATAAAATCTCAATGCCCCGAGCCTTCCAGCGCTCTAAAAAGTCATTTCTACTCATTCCCTTTTATATACCTTGCTTGGGGACATAGCTTCCAACTATACGTACGGGTCTTTGCATGTTAACTTCAGTCCCCCGAAAAATGTCTAGAAGCCCTCACGGTAATAAACCGTGAGATGTCCCACAATAGAAAACTCAAGGACGAAAATATACAGAAATAAGCCAAATAAATAAATTAATAAGAGTGTTATGTGTTATCTTAGTTATATGTATATATATATATATATAAAATAAAAAAATAAAAAAAATTGTTATTAAGTTAATATGTGACCTTTGGGACTCAAACAAGTAAACTCTGAGGGGTGTTTTACACCTAATCGCCTAAGGCAAAATTGTCTGGGACTGATTGAGTTGAAAGTTCGCTACATGGGTTCGATAGAAAGTCATGAACTTAGTAATAGCAAATAAATCTAATATGTGGCCTTTGAGGTTCGGGCAAGTAAACCCGAGAGATCTCTTTAAATCTAGCACACTAAGGTCATTTGATCTGGATGTGTTGCTTGGAAGCCCGTTACATGGATTTCAATGAAAGCCATGAGCTTTATTTGTAGAAAAATGTAATTAGAAAGTTTGTATATATTTGTGTTTATAGTTTAATAGAATAATATGTTTAGGAAAAATGTTTGGCTGCCAAAATATTCCTTTGGACTTGGATTTGAACTTATGACATTGAGACTGAATGTTAATTACTTTGACTGGTGTAAGTGGTTTGAAATTTGTAACAAATCTGGGTAAATATTAGGGAATTTTTAGAAGATATTTTTTAGAAAAAGATTGTTGTTAATCAACAAATAGCTGGAGTCGGTCATTGTTATATTTTTTGAAACAAAGATGATTGAGCATGTTTTGTCACACACAATTTCACGAGTAAGACCATAATTTGTTCCGTGAATTGACTTGATGATATTGCGAGGAAACAAGTGATGTAGTCTTTGATTTTGTTGAGTTGCATTAGGGAGTGGCTAAAGTTTTATTTATATTGTTATATAAATTGAGACTAAAGCCAAGTTGATTCAAGGCACGACAGGTAATTTCTCAACCATGGTACAAAAACAGGGTTAATTGGGCTAAATTCTTTTTCATGTTTGTTTTGATTTTTTGCATTAAGTTTCAAAAACTTTAGTGTTGATTTTCTTTTCTTCTCCTTTATTTTATTTTCTCCAGTTTAAATTTTTCTTGTTCTTTCTTGAGGACAAGAAAGGTTCAAGCTTGGGGAGATTTTTTAGGTGCATTTCATGCATCCATTTTGTAGTTTTACTCCATAAAATTGCATTGCATTTAGGTTTAAACTCATGCATGTTGCATATTTTTCGGGATTTTTCATGATGCAATTCCATTTACACACTTTTGTAATATTTCAGGGACTTTTGAAGGTAGGATCTTAATTGAGGTGATGAATAAGAGATATGGATGAAGTTTTGGGACTATTGGAGCATCGAGGAGAGAGATTTCAAGAAAATGGAGATTTTAGCTTTATAGAAGTTTACACGGCCCTGTAAAACGCATACTCATGAGCAGTGTACTTCGAAGACCTGGACGAATTGAGCAACATATTTTGTGTGTTTACACGGTCGTGTAAATTGATAGTGTTAGTTTACACGGGCCGTGTAAACGTGGTCATCGGTTTAATTTGTAGACATTTGATTGTTGAAAACATTTGGAGACATTTGATGCTTGAAAACATTTGGATTTCACTTGGATTTTAATTTGTAAGACTTTAACTTCAATTTCTAGGTTTGTGCTTGTTCTAGGCATGAGTGGCTAGAAACTTAATTCTCCAACTTCATCTATTGACAATTATGTGTGTAAATTCAATCATTTGAATTGGTGTTTGTTTTAAATGCTATCTAGTGAATTTGATTTTGTTTTAATTGAAGGTTTGATTTCAATTCTAGTTCTTTTTGGCCAAATTGAATTAGGGTTAAATCACTCATGTTATCTATTATACAAAATCCATAATCGTTTTGTAAAATAGAACAAGTAACAAGTATTAAATCATACTACTTGCAATGATTCTAGTACAAATTAAATTCACACATTCTAACATTCCCAAACTTATGAGGAGTATTGAATGTTGTTGGTTAAATTCACAATGAGGCATAATGCAATATTTCACCTATTCTAAGAACTTGTTTAGATTAGGTTAGTTAGATTAGAATTAATTAAAGAACTTATTTTAATTAATTAAAAAATGGTGAATGTGAAGTGCTAGAGCTTATTAGTATTTCTAATACCAACTTAGATGGAATTAAACAAATATCATTTCATATTTTGGATTACATTACTAATTAGTCTTGCATAGAGTTGGAGTGTTTACAAATCTTGAGTTTATTTTACTTATTCAATTGCTTACTTATTACTTCAGTTCTTTATTTAAATCATTGCATCTAAACCCCGCCCCCCTCTTTTATGATCTCATTTGTACCTTGTGCAAAAGGGTATAAGCATTTATCTCGTGTCTTTGTGGATCGATCCTACTTACCTTGCATTACATTTCTAATACAAAGTAGTAGTGTTTAAGGAGTTATTTTACCCCTTTATTTGTTGGGTCTGACATACTTAACATGGGGACTCGACGAGTTGACGGGTTCACTCGGCGAGTCGAATCAACCAGATGTTGACTTTGACCATGGATTTGACTTTGACTTTGAATTGGACTGAGTGACCCTTGTAAGGGTTACAAGTATGAGTTGATAACTTAGAAGAGTTGTCGTGTAGGGATTGAGGAGTTGGGGAGAGTCGATTTACACACCGAGATCAGTGCAGACACCACACGACTTCGAGGTGAGTTTCCTTCTAGTAGGGGTGGGTCTACGACCATAATACTGGCCCACAAGTGAGAGTGTCGGATAGATGATTGTCTTTGTGATAATTATCTAGGATTGATATGTGATATGCTTACTGTGCTTGGTATGATTAATGTGCTTGATATGATTATTGTGCTTAATGTGTGTTAGCAGTAGTAGGGGTGAGATAGTCCCCGGTTACCAGTTGCAAGATACCGAAAGGGAATTTAGCTCCCAGTTACCGACTGAAATATACTGAAGGGGAGGTTAGTTCCCAGTTACCAATTGAAAGATACCGAGGGGGAGTCCAGCTCCCGGCTATGCCTGACGGTTACCGGTTGAAAGATACTGAGGATTATGCATTATTTGGTATGGGTATGACGGGGGAACTCATTAAGCTTTGTGCTTACGATTTTTAGTTTTGGTTTCAGGTACCTCTTCATCTAAAGGGAAGGAGTCAGCGGTGTAGCAGCGCATCACACATTTGCACATGATTTCCGCATTTGAGAAGCCTGAGATTTATACTATGATATTATACTATTCGTTGGAATATTTTTAAAACTTATGACTTATGATTTTGTGGTAAAAGGAATTGTAATGCTGTTTTCGATGAATATTTTTATAAGTAATATATTTTCAAACAAAAATTTTTGGGTCCCGATTTTGGGGTGTTACATTTTGTTTTTTATTTTGTAATTCATCCTCAACATTTATGTATTTCGAATGTGTTTTTTATTAGACATCTAGTAAAAGCTTCATAACTTCCTCTGACACCTACCTGATGTATGCTTGCGCATTGTTTTTAATTATTACTGTATTTTTTTTATGGATTATAGGAAGAGGTTTATTGAGTTTTTAATGAACAATTTCTATCTTTCACTATAGTTTTCTGTATTAAATTTCAACATACCGAAATACATGTAGTTGGTAAAATATTCTTATACACAGTTTGTGGTGTAAAATTAAACTTATAAAACTCCATAAAATATATACAAAGCCTAACATAAGCTCTAATAGAAGATACAAGAAATATGGTAGAGATATTTGATTGAATTTTGTTAAAATTATGTAGTTTTTGATGGTTCTATACTTAATATTAGATACATAACAACCACATATTCCCCATGCCTTATATATATATATATATATATATATATATATATATATATATATATATATATATATATATATATATATATATATATAAGGTTCAAATGAGAACCAAAAAAGGTTAAGAACCGTAAGAACCTCTAATTTAGGGTTTAGGGTGTTTATAAAGGGTTTAGGGTTTAGGGTTTAGGGTTTAGGGTTTAGAGGTTAGGGTTTAGGGTTTAGGGTTTAGGGTTACCCTAAACCCTTTATAAACATCTAAAGTTAGAGGTTCTTACGGTTTTTAACCTTTTTTGGTTCTCATCTGAACCACTCCCTATATATATATATATATATATATATATATATATATATATATATATATATATATTATATATATATATATAGGTAGGTTCAAATGTTTCTCACATCTATTGTGTGCTAGAATGCACCAATAAGAATTTAGTAAACATTAAATGTATATTAAATGATATCCATACTTATAATTCTTTTTATGGAAATTAATTAAATTTGTCATTAATGTCAATACTAATATTCTTTCGGAATGAGTTCATATATAGAATAATAAGAGTGTATTCTAGCATAACGAGAGTAAATTCTACTAGAATACACCCTCATTCTTCATATTCCATACAACTTTATTGTATTTTAAGTGAGTTAGTCCTGAAAGAATGTTATTGCTGACATAAAAACTTAGACACAAATTTATTCTCAAAGAATGTTATTGCTGACATTAATGACGAATTTAATTAGTTTCCATAAAAAGAAATTTATAATTATGGATATCATTTAATATAAATACAATTATGGAAATCATTTAATATCTATCCTTATTTAATTAAATAATAATTAAATTTTACTAAATTCCTATTGGTCTATTCTAGCACACAATAAATATAAGAAACAATTTAACCTAACCTATATATATATATATATATATATATATATATATATATATATATATATATATATATATATAGAGAGAGAGAGAGAGAGAGAGTTAGGTTCAAATGTTTTTAGCAAATAGTGTGTGACTAAATGCACCAATGAGAATTGAAGAATTATAAATCATTAAATAAATTAAAAAAGGGTATAATGGTAAACTTCCTATATCTAATTATGGTAAAAAATAATTCAATGAATATCTCCTTAATTAGTTTAACCCTACAAAGCCCACATCCCTAACCTTAAAGAGTACGGCGACTTCCTTAAATCATCAATATCTCAGTTCCTCCTTTCCACCAGAAATCATCGATACCTCAATTCCTCCTTTCCACCAGAAATCGATTCTTTCACAGCTGCATGTTTTTCGGCCTATTATGATCGGAAAGAGGCTAGAAGTGAAGGTTAGGTGGTGCTGGTGGATCGCTAGCATAGGCGATGGAGGGAGGCCGGCAGCGCAGGGCTGCTCCCCTCGGCTCCATTCTTCTTCTGGTCCGATTGTCTTGAAACATAAGGGTGGTTGCAAATTGGGAGTTGTAAGGCGACAGTAAGTCATATGGGGTGGTGGCAATCAGCAGGTGGGTGGAATCGGCGATGGAGGAAGTTGTTCGACAATGATTCAATCAATAGGTAAAGGCTCCTTCTTTTCTTTTTGTTCTTGTTTGATTTGGCAGAATTACATAGGTGTTCGTTTGATTAAGAATCGATGGATGTTTGTAGAAATGCCTCAAAGAGAATTTGGCAGCTTTGTTGTAGAAATGGCCTGAAAGAAATTTTGATTTCTATGTTGCACACCAGGTGTTTGTAGAAATGCCTCAAAGAGTATTTCTTTTATTTTCTTCATTAAACCTTTTGATATGTTTTTTTGTTGTTTTATTAACTCCTTATTTGTTAATTACCTGAGTAACATCAATCTTTGCTATTGGTATTTGATTTTTTTAATTAATTTAGGGTGAAGATTTGATTAAGGGTTTATAATAGATTTTCACAAATTTGAGACATTTTAGAACTTAAACATTGTATGGATGAGAAAACTCTTCTCAAAAGCATTTGTAATCACCTGATTAAATAAGCAATATGTGGAAAATATGAAAATCTAAACTTCTAATATTTGAAAATTATTAAACTTAACATATTCCACTGTTCACAATTTTATAATCTTGATTTAGTAGCAAATTTTATGTAATCTATCAGAATATATTCTATGTATTCTTCCAAAATATATAAAATGCTAGGAATTGCAAGTAACATTATAGTAATTCTGACAGAATGCATTTATACATTCTATGCTTTAGAATGTTTATATATAGAGAAATATGATTGCAAATGGAAAATCACATGCTTTTAATTCTTTATAGTGACATGTAAAGTTATAACTAGCAGATTTTATTCTATGTATTCTGCAAAATTGTATTCTATGTATTATGCAAAATTATGTTCTGTATATTCTACCGGAATGAATTATATGTATTCTCCCAGAATGTATAAATTAATAGGAATTGCAAGCAACATGTTTTTAACCATTATTAGTTTTTGTTGCATTTGTGATAGGAATGGTCGGAAGAATGACTTGAAGACCTGATAAGAATGACTTGAAGAATGAGCCAAAGATTGATGACACTCACAGTTTAAGAATGTTCTTAATTTTTAAGAATTACACCTGTATTTATTCATTAACTGTATATTCAAGAATACTGATTTTTTATGATATTCTTTTAGAATATGTATAAATATATTACAATGTAGAAGGCTATTAGTATGTAAGAATATGTATGAATTTATATTTAAGTTCGAATGTATATGAAAATATTAAAATGTTGTTATTCTTCAACTAGGAGTTCAAGAATTCTGTTATTCTTCGTTAATATTCTACTAGAATTAAACTCTGAAAGAACATCATTCAAACAAAAATTCATTCTGACGGAATAAAATCGGTTATGTTTACAAATTATGTTTAGAATTAATTAAAATTAATTTAAAAAATTCAGATTTTAAAGATAGAAGTGTTAATGATCCCTTAAAATCCGAAAATTACCTTTTTTAAAATAGGTTAATTGACCAAAATACCATTTTTCTGAAATTTGTGTGATTATATGGTACATACTACTCTATTATAATATCATAGACCCTCAGATCATAATCATTGATTATATTCATCCGATGGTCCAGATCTGTGCATTCTGACATACAATAGTTAGTAAAAACAAAATAACCTAAGCCTATATATATATATATATATATATATATATATATATATATATATATATATATATATATATATATATATATATATATATATATAAAAGAGGTTTCTTTCCGATTTCAGAATTCAGATACATTTGAGTTCTCGATTATTTATGTTTGAACGATTGTCTGGATTAATATTTTGTTCTATAAAATCATAATTTTATATTGCTCATTTTTCTTCATTTATTTGACAATAAAACAAATAATTAGAAGATTCTTCTGGCTTTCCATTAAACAAGACAATGACAGAATCTTGGGTGCCTTTGTTAGATGCCAGCTCTATTCGTGCTTTTATTTATTTATTTATTTTCTTTATTATTAATGTTGAAAAAAATTGTTTTTTTTTTTATTAAAACATACTGTATAACTCATACATTAATAATTTTACTCTTAAATTTATATTTTGTCTACAGTAGTGTTGAGTCTATAGGTTTCTGTGATTAAAAATATTCAATGTCACTTTTACCGTTTCTACCGACTAGTTTTATGATTAATATATGAAGACAAGTCATAATTTTCATAAAATACAAAATATGAAACCAATATTAAAACTATTAAAACTTCATGTCCTCGTGACACTCTGAAAGAAGTTTAGTGGTTTAGGTACAAAAATTCAAATAGAAAATACAAAGTTCAAACACCGGTATGTCCAAAATATTCGGATGATGCAGTCTACAAGCTTATATAATTCTACTTAATACTTAACTTATCGATTCTTATGTGTCTTTTATAATGAAAAAGAAAATACTGGACATAGGAATACCTAAGTACAAAATCTCGTGTTTGTTAACATGATCTTGTTGTAAAGTATTTTGTATTCAAAATGAAGGCAAACTATATGATCAACCATGCACTCAACCATATATGTCCGTGCCTTGACGTATATGTTTAATTGTGAATAAAATACATATGTTTAGAAATGAACATTCATAGTTTTGTGTTTTGATCATATAACTTGATATCTCTCTCAATATCTCTCTCAATTCTAAAATCCAGGACTTGAATTCATGTCCTGTCATTAAATTCCTCCTGATTTATTAGAACTAAAAGAATTCCACTAATCCCTCTAAAGGATAACATGATATATGGATTTCTAGGTTTTCGTTTTATTTTATGTTTCTTTTTGTTGATTTCTAATGAGAGTTGGATTTATGGTTTTATTTAACTATATGTGCTTGGATTCTCTTCTGAAATTAATGGGCATTCCATTTAGGAACTTCACCATTATTTATGTGTGTGGGTATGTGTGTGAGAGAGATAGATAGATAGATAAATAGAGATATAGAGATAGATTTTGGTTAATCAGATTTATGAGTGCAGAGGTATTTTAGAAAAATTATTTTTATTTTAAGTATTTGATTTAGATTAGGAAGTTGTCTACTAGCTTAACAAGTATTATGTATTGGTTTAGGTTGCTGCTTTCATTAGTATAAATAAGGTCATGTATTCGTTAGTTTAGATAGAGATTTAAAGCAATAAAATCATTTGTTTGGCCATGGGCATCAAGGTATTACCAGTTTAATACCTTTCACTTGGTATCAGACCTAGGGCTCGTGAAGGTGTAGGGAGGCTAGTTTGAGAGTTGGTTTCAAGAAAACTATAGCCATTTGTTGTGGGCGAATGCAACAGGAACCAGGTTCGATTTAAGGGGGATGTAGATTGTTTTTTGAGTGTGAGTTGAAACATCTCAACCACAGTCCCGATTTTTTTTGATCGGGCTTGTTCTAAGGTAGAGAGAGACTAACCGGAGGCGCGAAATAAATGGACGAGTAAACGTCAAAGTGGATGACTTTAATTCAGTTTGTTTTGCGGGTGACAGAAGATGGTAAAGGTGGTTGTGACCTTGTCTTTTTGTTCGGTGGAAAAGTGCTCTCGGAACAAGCTTGACTAAAGAGGTTGGGGTGGTGAAAAGAGATAATAGGATGTTGATCAGTTGAAACCAGAAGGTAGAAAAGTCAAAGAGATTACATAGTTCTTGATCGTTTTGTTCGTGATAAGGGGATACCGACGTAGGTGCGTGAAAAGTGGGCAAGAAGGATCCGTCAAAGTACGTAGCTTTAGATTTAGTTCGTTTGGTAGATTGAAAGAAAATGGTGGAGTGGATGGCCTTGTTTTCTTGGTCGGTGGAGATGCCTCTTTGAAGAACGGTAATCCGAATAAAGGAAGAGATTAGATAAACAACACGGTGTGGACATTATGGCGGTGGAAGTTCAAATAGGATGACTTTAGATCTGGCCGGGGAGAGGTCGTGAATCCTGGAAAAGTCTAGATGGTAATGAACATATCCAATAGGATGTCATGTTACATGTTACGTGTTTTGTGAACAATCAAAAGGGTATGGATGAATTTGGACATCATCGAGGTGGAGGTCGGGTGTCCGGGAAAAGTCGGGATGATTCGGGAAGACGATGATTCAACACTGTTGTGAATGAGAGGTATGACCAATCCGATTAAGGGGATGATTTAGGTTAATCAAATTTATGAGTGAATGTGTATTTTGGGAAAACACTTTTATTTTAAGTATTTGATTTAGATTAAGAAGTTTTCTGCTTGCTTAACAAATGTTACGTATTGGTTTAGATTATTGCTTTTATTAGTATAAATAATGACATGTATTCGTTAGTTTAGATAGTGTTTTTTAGCAATAAAATCATTTGTTTGGTCTTGGGCATCAATCTGTTACCGATTTAATACCTTTCAAGAGAGACGGGAGTGGACTCCATATCAAATGTATTTTTTTTTTGGAATGACTAATAATATAAAATATTAGTAAGGGCGTGTTCGACAAAACAAGCGGGTAGTGTGTAGAAGGTAGCTGATAAGATTTTGTTAAAAGCTAAATGAGATAACTTTGGGATTTAAAGTGTTTTGTTTAAACTAAACGCTAAAAATTTGTAATGTCAAATGATGTTTTTTGTTTAAAATGGAACGTTTTTTCAAATGTTAGAAGTTAGATGCTCTCAAGCTTTCCGCGCCAAACACGTCTTAAGACGTTAGAAAAGCAATATTACATTAGGAAGATTTAAATGCTAAAATAGGGTTACATAACCAATTAGACCATAAGACCATGACACCCTATTTTCCCATATTAAAATGTTAATTAATAAATAGATGATAAAAACGAAAATAAAAAATACAAAATGGTTATTTTGTAGACATTTAAAGAAAGATGAGTGACGTTAACTACCAAAAAGACAAAATCTGACGAATTTAAAACCATATAAATTGATCATATGACAATTTTTTGAAAATAAAAGTAAGACAATAACAGTATATCGTGTTTTTATTTGAATTGTGTGCCAGCTCTAAATGATATAGCCGTTTATTCAATATGGTACCGGGGTCCGCAAAAAAATAACCGGGAAGATTCTCCAATAACTCCAAAATTAATAAATTTAAGAAACGAGAAGGAATCTTCAAAATATTGCATCCAAATTGTATTAGTATAAACGACACTTTTTTTAATAAAATAGTTTCAAATATTATACTTCATGTCATGCTGCCTAATTTAGAAATGGAATGTTTTTTTTTTAATACAGGAGAGCATAATTATTAAATAAAGTATTTTTGCAAAATATAAATGCTAATCATTCATGACTCTTTTATAAGCATTCCATAATTAGTAACTGACTGATTTTAGTTTTTAAATTTTTAAATTTGCATAAGGTTTAGTAAAGTATACAAAATTTACTCGAATTTACTGATGCTATTATCTAAAAAGTGATAAGATATATGAGAGTTATAAATTTACAAATTCAATTTATATTTTTTTTAAGAGGTGGATTGGGGTTGTTTATTTAAAACAATTTATCTTTTTTGTCTTTAAAACAAAAATTAAAAAAGAAATATCTTAATTAGTTTATGCCGTAATTTTTTTGACAATATCTTCAGTAATAAATGAATGTTTTTTTTGCAACTTGTCATTTTTATATTAATTTGGATACATGTTATTTTTTGGTATTTTTGAATAATTTTTTTTCCATTTGTCATTTTCTTAGTTTTTTTATCTTTTCTTAATTAACAATCAAATTTACACACCAATTAATAATTGCCTTAATTAAAAATAGCCAATAAATTACAATATTAGTACTTATATATTTTATTTAATATGTTTCCTTTTAAATTCAAATTTTAAATTTTAAATTTCAAATTTAAATAATTTTTTGTTTAAATCTTCATATATATTTTTTGTTTTACCAAACCCGTATAACATTCGGGTCTCACAACTAGTCTGTTAATAAAATTTGATTTGATAAATTTTTTATAAAAATAATGTATCGTCTAAAACTTATTTTTATAGTTTTTTGTAAGATAAAAATAAGATATTATAACGGCAATGCATTTTATTTTAATAAAAACACACTTAGAATTAAGAAAATAGATCCGATATCATTCTTATTATGTCTACATGATTGTAAAGAATTAAAGTAAATGATTTAATTTTTATTCATTTCTAAAATGACCATTAATTCTGAAAACAGGCATTTTGGACTTTTATTTATTTATTATTATTATTTTACCATATCTACACCACCAAACACTTACCAAGTTTCTTTGTATCTTCTTAAATCCAAAATTTTACTATCATAAGTTTTCACCTAAATGAACATTTTTATGGCCTTGTATAGTTTGTTTTATATATATATATATATATATATATATATATATATATATATATATATATATATATATATATATATATATATATATATATATATCATTTTAAGTTTTTTGTTACTTTGGATATATTTTATTTAGCTTTTTCCACAATATTTAATCTGGATTCCAAATTCCGCTTCGGAATCCAAATCTAAAAAGTATTTTTTTGCAAAAATATATTGATTTGATATAAGGTAATCCAAAACAAAATAAATTTAATCCATAATATAATTTTTCCAATATAATGATCACTTGGGTAAATGACAAAAAAAGTAAAGCAATTACAGTATTTTTCTAAAATTAAATGAAATTTTTTTGTGACTATCCTTATATTTTAAGAATTATTTATCAAATTAAAATACTACAATTTATTGCGGTAATAAACCAACCCATTACAGAAAATACACCGACACAACTTGGAGATTTATGCTTCCAAGAAACAATAAAGAACATAGAATCCCTTTTACACCTTCCTCTTCATTTAATATATATATATATATATATATATATATATATATATATATATATATATATATATATATATATATATATATATATATATATATATACTAACTTTTAAGTTAAAAATATTGATTATGATTAGCATGTTGCTAAAACTAAGAAAAGCCCGACCTAAATAATAGATAGGTAAGTGTTAAATTTAATATAATATTACATTATTAGAATTGGTCTCATACTTGCTGCAATGTAGACGATCATCTTATTATTATTTTAAATGATTCTTTAAAGTTTGTCTCCATATAAAAAATTAAAACAAAAGAACATCTAATTTAATTAATAAAAGTTATACAAATCTACAATATATTTATAGATAAGCATTATTATTATTATTATTAACAACGTTTAATATATTTCTATTTTTATTGTTAAGATTAAACAATTAAATGTTAAATTTGTTTTAACTTATAACCCTAATGTCTCCAATCAAATATAACAATAAAAAATACAAAATTATTATTGCTAAATAAAAAATATATTATTTTATTTTATATAAAATGATAAAGAAAACATACATGGTACTGTAATTTCCGGTTATGTCCCTCTGGTCTTCTTCCTTCTTCCTCCGATTTGTATTTTGTCTTGTCTCTGCAGCACTGCCTCTACAAACAACCACAAAACCTTACACTAATTCCAAAATAAAACAATCATACAAAAAACACTCGTTTTTAAAACCCTAGAGAAATGGAGTCTCTCTCACGTCCTTTTCTCCCCAGAAAACTTTCCAATGCAACTACCTTCTCACCCAGAAACTCCTACGACGGCGTTTTTTCCGGCCACCGCCACAACTACGCCGGAGCTTCACCTATTGACGTTCAAGACTACCGTGAGATTTTCGCTAACTCCTCAGCTGCTTCATCGATTCCTGTGCTTGATCTTTCGACTTTAAGAGAACCCTCTTCTGATGCTTTGAACTTGAATTTGCACTTGAACTTGAACTTCCGGAGTTCGGAGCCGGATTACTCTAAGATTTTCGGTGGCATTCGTGACGAAGATGTCGCTGTTTCTTATGAAGAACTATTTGCTCGCGACAAAGCCAGGTGATTTTTTATTCTTTGAAACGCGTTTGGTAAAATTTGTCTTTCTCGTTGTTCGATTGAAACCGAGGCGTCCTGATATTATTCTGAACGGCAGTTTTGGCGATGACAATGGTGCTTGATTTCTATAATGTTTGTAGTTTATGAAAAATTGAGACGTTTTTGGCTCTTATGTTTCGAATATACCGAAAAGAAAGTTAGAACTTGGGGCTTCTGTCGTTTCTCGGGTTCAAATTCTCCCTCTTTTGCAGCTGATAAATCCTGTTTCAGTAGTCGGTTTTATACTACTCAATACTCTTGAAATTGAGAATTTCGAAATCAAGTCATAACCTTTTTCTCCTTTAATGTTGGTTTTAGGGCTCCTTCATCAAAAACATCATCTTCACCAGATTCAGATAATTTGTCTCATCACTCTGCTGATGCCTTGAAGCAATTTAACATGTCATATAATAAGATCAGCCGAAAAAATAAAGATGGGTTAGATCATGGGACAAGACATGTCACACAATTACATGCCATACCTGGATTTACCCGTTTCATTGATGAAGCAATTCCTCCATTAATGGAAGCCAAGAAGCAGGATTCCGCAGCAGTTCATGTTAGTTTAGATTCCATTAAAAGAAGTAAACATCATCCCTCTACAGTATCATCACCTTCGTCTTCACCAAATAACATAGTTGATCATAAAGATTATCCAAAAAAATCAACAGCTATGAATTCCGAGTCATGTGAAAGTGATGCTTCTGAAAGTTATTTTGATGCAGAAGGTGATGCGAATTCAGCTGCTTCTGCTTCTGCAGCTGCTCTGAAGAAAGCAATAGAGAAGGCTCAAGAAAGTATACGGATTGCAAAAGAATCAGTTGGAAGAAAGAAGAAAGGGCTTCGAAGCTTTTCAAGTAAAAGCTTCAAAGATAGCTTGAAAGTTGAAGAACCAAAATGCAAAGATGAAGTGAGAGGGGTATTTGAAAGAAGCACTGCTTCTGTTACATCACATGTTGTGGGTAGAAACCGTAAATATGGTGATACAGTAGTTTTTCCAGATTTCATGGACAGTGAGAAACTTTCTGTTGCAAAAAGGGTTATTGATGAAATACATGGAAAATTTTCAGAATCAACTAAAGAATCTTCGATATTGAAAGATAACACCATTGTTTCAATTTCTACACAAGTTACACACGAAACAGTAGAAATTGATATTTCCAGAGAATCGAACGACTTAACTGTGTCTTTAAAGGTTGAAGAAGATGAGAAGAAAGTACCCCTAGAATCAGTTTTATCAGATAATGAGAAACAAGAAGAGGTTCTTGAACAAGAACACCTCAAGAATGCAGAGAAAAGTGATGATGAAGCAAGTGATAACATACAAGAAAGTAAAGAGAGTGAAGGAATCTGTCATAACAAGTTACAAAAAGACGATTTCGAGAAGAAACATGAAGATAACCACATAGGTGATCAAAAGGTGGAAACTTTGGAACTTGATCATAACGTTATCGAAGAAATGGAAACACACAAGTATTCCAAAGTTGATATGAACGATAACAATGAGGAAACAACTCAAGAGGTTGATGATGATGATACAGAAGCAATGAAGGAAACAGCAGATGAAGTTATTGAAAAGACTTCAATAGATCAAACTTCCTCTGATGACTATGAAGATGAATACGAAGTGAAATCCGACGAAACTAATGGATCCGAAGAGAACGATGTTGAATCCGAATCATCATCTTCAAGAGAAGAAGAAGAAGAAGAAGAAGAAAGTCAAACTAACATCCAACTTCCCCACAATGAAAACCCTAAAATCGAAACCACAAAGGAGACGATTGATGAGGTGGCAGCTAGAGAAAGGGAGAGGGAGAAAGACAGATTAGCTGTCGACAGAGCAATTCGCGAAGCGCGTGAGCGGGCTCGTGAAAGAGCCGAACGAGCTGCTGTTGAAAAAGCCACCGAAGAAATAAGACAACGAATGAGGGCTGACGCCCAACAAAAAGCTGCAAAAGCTTCTGCGCAGTCGAAGCTGAGAGCTGAGCGAGCCGCAGTCGAGAGAGCCACGTCAGAGGCTCGACAACGAGCTTTAGAGAAGGCAATGACTAAAAAGCCCTTGCAGGATTCTTCTAATGGAACAACAACTTCTGAATCGGCTTTAAGAAATAAAGCCAAATTGGAAAAGGACAATCGAATCATGGAAAGAGCGGTATGTGTAATGTGTGTTGATTTAATTTCTTCCATGATTGAATCTAACGATTTTAATGGTGGGTTTGTGTTTTTTAGGCTAAAGCGCTTGCAGAAAAAGAGAAACGGGATTTGCTTGCTCAAAAGGAAGAAGCAGAGAGAAATGTAATTATCCTGATTTAAAAATAAGGAAAATGACACAAATGCCCTACGAACTTTCTAAGGTTTACCCGTTGAGTATCTAAAGTTTTTGTCGGGCTTTATGAGTCCCTAAATTAGGATATGACCTGTTCTTTTAGTCCATGTCAACCTGTAATAACCGGTTCAGTGACCTTTTAGACAAAAAAAACTCATTTTGTGCCTCTGTAAAGCAAAAAAAAAAAAAAATTCGGTGATCAATTCGTAAAAAAAAACTCTCTTTTTCTTCTAAAGTTGATTCATACTCAATTCATATTGATCCCCGAACTTATTTTTTTTGGCTTTATAGAGGCACAAAGTGAGTTTTTTGGTTTAAAAGGTCACTGAACCGGCTATTACAGGTTGACAGGGACTAAAAGAGCAGGTCATATCCTTGTTTAGGGACCCATAAAGTCCGAGAAAAACTTTAGGGACTCAATGGGTAAACCCTAAAAAGTTCGTAGGGCATTTATGTTAAAACGATTTGTTTTAATTTCTATAACAAATTAACAAAACATGTTGTATTTCAGAGATTAGCGGAGAATCTTGATGCTGATATCAAGAGGTGGTCAAATGGGAAAGAAGGGAACTTGCGTGCATTGCTTTCAACACTACAATATGTACGTAAAAAAAAAGTATTAAATGAGAAATAGCTAGAAAGTATTTTAAATATATAAATATATTTTTTTTGTTAAACTAATTAAATTGTTGGAGTTGTCACAGATTCTTGGAGGTGAAAGTGGTTGGCAACCGATTCCATTGACAGAGATTATAGGGAGGAGCGCTGTAAAGAAAGCTTACAGAAAAGCAACTCTTTGTGTTCATCCTGACAAGTTGCAACAACGAGGGGCAAGCATTCAACATAAGTATATATGCGAAAAGGTTTTTGATCTTTTAAAGGTATTCAATTTCTTCACTTGTTATATCAATGTACTATATTGAGTGAGCTTCTGTTCTTCGGATGATTTATAATAATTTTTGTGTATGTTGAAAGGCGGCTTGGAATAAATTCAACTCCGAAGAAAGATAGCAGCTTCTTATCGTTTGGAAGAAAGTCATGGTGTTTGGTTTTGGGGGTGATTATTTATTTATTCAAGAGATGTATTATTTTCTTTATTGATGTTGTGATTTACAAAATGGAAAAGAGAAAAGAGTTTAGTGGTTTCGGGTATATGATTTCTCATATGTCAGAGCACATGTGAGAAGTCATTATACCTGGAATTTGACATTGAATGGTGTATTATGTGTCTTCGTTTGAGGTAAGTTAACAAAGTTCACATGTCTTTTCCATACCTAAGAAACTAAAAATGTCAAAGAACAGATTCTAATTCTAATTCCTTTTACTACACGATGGTTCCATCTTTAATGGTTGCATTCTTGAGGATGACAGTTATCCCCGATCTTATGTAAAAACCTTCATCCGATCTGTCTGCTTCGTCCACATTATCTTTGTTTGCAATCACCACATCTTTTCCAATCTTGGCGTTCTTATCGATTATGCAATTCCTATTTAACCAATATTACAAAAAAAACAAAGCAAGATGATCACAATCTAAAAACAAACATGTTTAAACATGTTTATATTTGTGGGAAAGGACAAGACTCACGTGATTTTCGTGTTCTGTCCCACACCGATTGGAACTCTCCCACTTGCTATAAAAGCCGCAACTTCTGCATCCGTTTGGTAATAGTCCGCACCCATCATCATCGTATCCTAACAAGGGCAAATATGTCATTTAACTATGTCAAAAAGCCAACAAGATTCACATTTTCATGTCTCAACAGTAACGGGTGATAGTCTCAGTCTAATGCATGACAAACACAGTACAAGACTTGTACTGTTTGTTATGTTAATGTTCACCTTAAGCTCGACGCCTTGGTCTAGACGTGACCGCACCCCAACAACCGAATGTTGAACGCTACAATCGCGCAAAAAACACCCGTGGGAGATTATCGCATCAACAATCTATAAAAAAAGAACCAAGATTTTTTTTAAAGAAACGGAATAATATATTAAACATGAGACATTATAAAGTGAGCATATATACCCTGCATCTTTCGACTTTAGTAGGAGGCAAGAATCTTGGTGATGTGAAGAAAGGAGTCTTGGGATCATTGAAATCAAACTTTGGAGGCTGCCCACATTGGAAAAAACAAATTTTTAGTCCATAAAAAGAATTACAAAACCTTTTGTGTTGTGTAAATATGGTTGGTAGGACACCTGTTCGGTTAGGGCTAGGTTTGCATCGAAAAAAGACTTTATAGTACCGATGTCCTCCCAATAATCTTTGAATAGATACGCCTAAAAATGCAACAAAGATACTAAATTAGCGTTCAAGATTTAAACATGATATGAATCAGACTTTGTTTAACAAGACCGAGACTGATATCAATGAGACAAAAAAATTGCAGACAGCGAGTCATACTTGGACATTGTGCTCTGCAACCGCACTAGGAATAATTTCGGACCCAAAGTCATTGCATGAAGGGTACTTCCATCTCAAAAGTTTTAGAAGGACATCGGTTCGAAAGACATAAACGCCCATTGATGCAATGTAAGGGTTTTTCAAGGCCTCGTGCTCGGATAACCCTAGAAGAGTGGTGTCCACTTGCTGAAAAAAATGAAACACAACATGTTAATTGTATTACACAAAACATAATTTATATATAACCTTAACAAAATTAAAAAAAAAATGTACACTTATTCACCATTGATTTTAGCAAGTTGCCCTTCGGCTTCTCAGCAAAATGGACTATTCGTCCTGTCTTGTCAATCTTCATTAATCCATAGTCAGATGCTCGGCTACAAAGCAAAACAAGAGAACTAAGACATGATAAATGACCTAAAATGGAAAAGCATTATTTTACAGACTTTCTTTGTTAAGTCGTTCTTTTTGTATTAAGTAACAAAAACTTGTAAGTTTTCGTCACCACATACCTATGGTCCATGGGAATGCAAGAAACAGTTATATCAGCATTTGTGTCAACATGTTTCTACAAAAACATTTTCCAACAATCAATATTTGATAATCAAAAAGTAAATATAAAATATATATATCGACAAGAAACACCTGAACAAAGTCCATATAGTCCATTCGGTATAAATGGTCACCCGATAATATCAATATGTTCTCAACATTCTTGTTTTTAGCATCCTACAATAAACCATATGAAATGAAACCCAATTAACTAAACAATTTCCATAAACTTATCATAAAAAAACTTCAAAAAAAAAAAATCATGATTAAGTTGTCACCTCAAACACCCATATAAATTGGCGAACAGCATCTGCTGTTCCTTGAAACCATTTCTTTCCTGCTTCCCCTGGTGTTTGAGTAGCAGCAAGAACCTAAAACCAAGAAAAAAAAAAAGGATCGAAATTATTAGTGTTTTCATTTCTCAAGAAAATTATAAAGAACAAGAGTTTAATAACTCGAAATTTGCAAAATAAAAACGTCATACTTCCACAAATCCATCTCCAAAACTCATTCCATTTCCAAAGTTATAAGTTCGAGCTAAATGACGATTGAGTGAAAACGAATTAAACTGTGTCAAGATGAAGATCTTTCGTATCCCACTATTAATGCAATTACTCATTGGAACATCGATAAGTCTGTAACATCCACCAATTGGAACCTGTATAATTAAATAATCAGAGTTGATTAACAGAATTAACAGGTTAATTATAACAATAATCAGTTTCCAAATATGAATTTAGCAGGATTCGAACTTACAGCTGGTTTAGCTCTTTTGCTAGTAAGAGGAAAGAGTCGAGTTCCAGCACCACCACCCAAGATAATGGAGGCCACTGATTTAGGGTCTACTTTTCGTTCATCAAAGAATGGTGTCTCGAATTTCTGAAAAAATTAAAAATTTACGAACACCCAACTCGAAAAACTTAACGAAGATCAATAAAATTCATGTAAACTTACCAGCATCTCCTCATCAACTGGTGATTCAAGAACAGATTGAGTGACCCCAAGTTTCTTGATTTTTCGGGTTTGAGTTCTTGAACTTTTACAGAAATGAGTTGCAAAAGGTTTGATCTTGTTTCCCCAGAACCCATTTTCGATTCCATCGAGACCTTTTCGAACATGCAGATTAGGCTTGAAATTAGCACAACAAGAATCCATCTTTTTATCACTCTTTTTTATAAAAGATCAAAAAATGGCTAAAACCCAAGATTCGAAATCAAGATTTTGGATTTTATGGCCAGATAAAGAGTTATTTCACAGCACAGAAAGCTACTTTTTCTGTTGAAGATCTCAATGTAGTAAGGAACTAAAGAAATGGCATTTGACTGAAATCGTAAGCAAAGTCTACACATTAATTGAATATTCTATATTTCTGTGTTCAAATGACTGATACATGAAAACCCCTGATGAGGAAACGTGTTCATAACGAAGATTAATCAAATTATGTTATTATTTTCTAAACAAACCCTCTGTTTTCCGAGGTATAAGAGGAAGAAAGAACAAAGTCTTGAGAAAAATTCGATCTTCAGAGAATTCTTGATGCAATTAAAAAAGGGTTTGGATCTGATTAAGAAGAAAAGAGCAGAATGAATAGTAAGAAAATGTGAAGGTTGGCCAAGGTGCGTGTGGAGGGAGGGTTTGAAAGAGTAAGAGTGAGAACGGAAAATCCTCTCGTGAAAGGTTTCAGACTTTCTACCATTCCACGTGTAGAAATCTGTGATTCATGTCCAGATTAATTGGATGTATTACAAAGGTGGTCCCTCTACTATGCGTTTATAGTCACCTACCCCCTTTTAAGATGGTTATTTATGTTCAAATAAGTCGAATTCACTAAACGGGTGATGAGTCAAAATGACAAAATATAACAAAGAGAGATGGAATTGCGGGTATGACTTTGAGAAATGATTGATTAGAGTTGTTACATTGGTTAACATTAATGATTAGAATAGAGAAAAAAAGAGTGAGTTGTTTTAATAAAAGTCAATTCTGTTTTTGATTGTAAAAAAATTAATCTATATCGATATTCATATGTGGACAACAAATGATGTCGTACACAACCGACACATGAATAATGTAATATGTTGAAAAATGTGTTAGCTATTATAATGGTAAAGGGTACAAAATATTTATGGGACGACAACCCCATTATGTTAGGTTTAATTGTTATTATTATTAGATTATTGTCACGGTAGTCTAACAATGTTTAGTATATTGGTTTAAATGGCCCATCATGATTTTTTTTTTCAATATTACGAACTTATATTTTTAGGTTTTAAAAGGTCATTATAGGAAATTTACAAGGTCACCGGGTGACCCCCATCCTAATCATCAATCCATTATATCTTCTTCTCTCAGTCGATGATGCCATCGACGTTCAAGCACCCACCTCCGGTCAAGATTTCTATAAATCGAAGCTTTCAAAACCCATGTTTGTTCATCGAAACCCATACCACCGAGTCCACCATCGCTATTATCCACCAGCTCTAGTCTTTAATCACCGATCATCCTTCACCAATCATCACCATGTCGATGTTGTTGTTAGGGTAAAATCCCCCCCCCCCCCCTTTCCTTCGCTAACCATCACCATCTTCGTCTTCAAGGGTTCACCAACCATCATGATGAGTAACTTTGTCTGTTAGAACTGAACTCATTTATAAAATCGAAATGTTTACTTGAAATTGGTATCTAAAATCAATTTTCTAAGTCGAAATGTTTCTTGAAATCGGTTTCTAGAATCAACATGTTTGTTTGAAATTAGCATATGAAATTGATTTTCTAAATCGAAATGTTTGCTTGAAATCAGTTTCTAAAATCGTTTTTCTAAGATCTTTTCTTGAAATCAATTTGAAAATCAAATTGTTTTCTTGAAATCGGTTTCTAAAATCCTAAAGTACTTTTTTCTTCCGGAGGAACCGGATGTCGGTGAAGGCGATGAAGATGACCAAGGTACCACCTGATTAACATCTCTAATCTCCTTATCGTCAAAATATGTTTCATGTTCGTCTTCGTCGTAATCATTGTCAAAACACATATCTCGTGAAGTTGAAGATGATTGACAAAAATCCATCGATTTATGTGTTCCCAAATAAGGGGTAATGATGTTTTGATTTTTGGAGGTTGTGAATCAATGGTGGTTTTTTCTGCTATCAGATACCACACCAATACACACCTGGTAACCCATACAAACACACACCACCAACTTCATCATATTTCCTGCCACCATCACACCGGAAAATCCAGTCACCACCACCACCCCTTCTCTCTGTTTACACCAACCACCATAATAGGAAATCTCACCTACACTTTCCAGGATTTTGGTTTTGGAATTACAACATAGGAGAAGTACATGGTGTTAATGACGAAGAAGAAGCTACATTGTTACTATTCGCAAGCCCTCACGTCCCGATGTAAACTGAAGGATTAGTTCTATCTTTGTGGCAATTAGGTTTTGGCTTACGTGGCAACGATGAGTCGACTCATCACTGAGTCATTGTTGACTCACCTGCCTAGTTGACAGTTGACAAGGCAGTGTAATCTTCAAAAATGGGTAAAGGTACCAAATTAAGCGGTAAAACACAAGTTCGTACCCTTCAAAGGCAATATATATATATATATATATATATATATATATATATATATATATATATATATATATATATATATATATATGAGAGACCATTTAAACCAACGTACTAAACATTGTTAGGTTATAGTGACAATAACCCTTATTATAATCATCTTAAAGAGATTGAATGTATGTTATGTATTTATTATCAATAAAACTCAAAATATATTAATAACATGTTATTTTTTTAATTAATTTATATTTCAATATAATTATAACACCCGACTTCTTGGGTAAGTTAAAATGTTATTTAAATAGAAAATAAATTAAAATTTTATTAGTTAATACTAATTTCATAACCTTAACTAATTATATGTGATTATTTAGTCAAAACCAAGAGAACAAGGAGTTGACTTACCTTGTTGAAGGAAACTAAGATATGACTTTGATTTAACTTTAACTATTTAACTAATGTCATAATATAATCAATTTAGGGTAATGACAATGTCATGATAATGTGGGTTTACATGCATATTAGATTGACTACCTGTCATGTGGTTTATATGTAATGGGCATATGTTTCGAGCATGATGAGTCCATATATGAGACCGACTAAGATGAATTTGGTTGGGAACTAGAAGTATTGCATCGTTATAATTATTCATTAACCTTAAAGTTTTGATGATATTTGTAATGCCTTTCTTTAAATGTTTTTCGCCAAATGAGTATTATTTAATGTATTTGTGAGATTGTACACCCTTTAGGGATTTGACCATGGGGGTTTAGAGGGAGGGCAAAGTGGGCAGCTGTATATGACCCAATTTTTTTCATTATATATTTTTATTTAAAAATAAAAAATTATAATAAAGATAAGGGCCATTTTTTTTTGTTCGTCCTGGGCCTTTAAGAATATTTTATTTTTCAGGACCGGCCCTGAATTTTACTTTGGGTTTTAATTGTCGACTTACCTAATTCCCTTAAGAAGTTGACCTTATTAATGTTTACTAAACTTTTCAAGCCTAATATTTATATTTTGACATACATTCAAATTAGATGACTAAAATAATAGAATGTTAGAAAATGATGGACTTTAAGAAGATATTTTGAATTTGTAATAGTAGCTTACTTATCTTATGCTCTTAGAAAGATTGTTATAAGTTTGCATTTTGATTAACTACTTGAACTACCAAGCCCTTTATTTTGCTCTTTACATTTGCTCAATGTTTAAAAAAATAATTCATTTAAAATTACTACTGAACATTTCTATATTTTTTAAATTAAAACTATAACCAAAATAAACATAAATGTTTTTCTGTTTCTTTATATCCATAAAATAATAAAAATAAAAGAGTAAATTACACAAATGGTCCCTATGGTTTGGGTAATTTGCATGTTTGGTGTCTAACTTATTTTTTAACTCGAAAGGTCCCTATTATTTGCATTTGTTACACGCTTGGTCCCTATAATTTGTTTTTGTTACGTGCTTGGTCCCTGTTTTACATAAAAAGATTATTATTTAAATAAGAAAAATGGGTGGAGCAGGTAAGGTAAGGTGAGGGAGGTAGCATTGGGGGTGTGTTTATTTGAATAAATTAACAAATCAAAGGCAAAATAGTCTTTTTAGTTAAGACATGGACCAAATACGTAACAAAACAAACAATAGGGACATTTCGAGTTAAAAAAATAAGTTAGAGACCAAACATGCAAATTACACTAAACCATAGGGATCATTCGCATAATTTACTCAAAATAAAAGATTTTCATACTTTAAAAAGAGTTGTTGGGTTGAGTTTGATGCTAACTCGATAATTAGTTTTCACCTTAGATAGCTTATAAAAAAACTAGTTTTTAGTTTATAAGATAGCTTATCGCTATCTAAAATAGATGATCAAAAATCTAGTGTATAGTTATGATAAATTACTTGTATGGTCTTACACAACATTAAGGTCTGATTTGGCAGTATTAAATTGTCTTATTATAATATAACGTTTGGTAAGACTACAAAAGAACTTATAAGCTAGCATGAAATATATTATTAATAAACTAAGCGGATAAGCTAAGAAAAATAGAACCTAAATTGCAATAAAGTAAAAGAAAAAAAGTTATATATACACATCAAACAAGTTTTAATACTATATTTACACACTTATAAGATTATAAAGATTCACACTTATATATATATATATATATATATATATATATATATATATATATATATATATATATATATATATATATATATATATAGGGCTATGTTATTTTGTTTTTTACATTTATTGTATGTTAGAATGCACCAATAGAAATTTAGTAAATTAAATAATTATTTAATTAAATAAATATAGATATTAAATGATTTCCATAATTATATGTATATTAAATGATATCCATAATTATAATTCTCTTTTTATGGAAACTAATTAAATCCGTCATTAATGTCAGAAATAACATTCTTTCGGAATGAATTTGCATCTAGGTTTTTATATATGAGTTCGTATTTTGTTTCATGACTCACTCACTTAAAATACAATAAAGTTGCATAGAATAGACAAAACTGCACAAATGGTCCTTGTGGTTAGCTCAAAATTGCCACTTTGGTCCAAAAAAGTTTGGACTAGCACCACAGGTCCAAACTTTTTATTTTATTGTGAGTTTGGTCCAGTTTCCTTTGAATTTTTTTTATAATGACGATTTTACCCTCTGTATTTTATATTTTTAATTTTTATTTTACTTTAACACTTTTTTAATTTAAGAAAAAAAACAAATAGAAACCAGACCCCACCCTCACTCCCTTTCCTACCCTCACTCCCTTTCCTACACTCCTTTCCTCTCTCTCTCTCTCTCTCTCATCTCTCATCTCTCATCTCTCTCTCTCTCTCTCTCTCTCACGTAACATAACCACCAGAAATCTGAACACAATCGTCGAAAAAATTAAACGTCGTCACCACCACGGGAAAAGATGAAAGCTGCTACCACCACCGGAAAAGATGGATGCCACCACCAAAAAGCATCGATTTCCGTCGAAGACAAATGAACTCTCAATTTTCTGGTGATCTATAAACACTCCCCTGCTTCAGATCTAGATCGTCATCGTTGTCTTCGGTTTTTAGAAAACGATCTAGAATGTTTTTGTCGATCTGGAACGTTGCTGCCACCATTCATCTTCTCCGGTCGTCATCAGATATGTTCGAGAAAGAGCTTGGTTGTTCTTCAGTGGATGAATGTACTTTTCAAACTTTGTATTCAACCTCCAAATTCATCATGTTCTACTACGGGTGACCTAAAAAACCCTAATGAGAAATTGGTCTATCAGGAAGTACAGATTCGACAAAAGATTGAGATTAAGGGTGTTGTAGATTTGGGAATTGATGACGAAGATGATTTTGTTTGAGTAAAACATGGTGGAAATCGGAGGTAAAGGAAGGTGGTTTTTTTTCCTTTCACTTCTAAAATTCATTTTGCTTAATTGGAGAATGGTGGTGATTCCCGACGGTGACCCTAGGGTTTGATGTGGTTCCGGCAACCTCGAGCTTCACGACGGCTAGGGTGCCTTCTTCAGATCAAATTTCACTTATTCATATCAGATTCCACTTCAAGAAATATGTGTTTCATTATTTCCACCAAAAATTCAAAAATCATACTTTTAGTGAGAGAAAGCTTCAAAAAATATGAGAGAAAACAAAGAAGTAGATGGCACACAAGGAAATATATGTGAGTTTTTTTGTTTATTTTTTAGTTGCAGGTGTATAAGGAAAGTATGTGTGATTTTTTTTGAGCTGTAGGTACACAAAGGAAGAAGATGATGCGGGGGGGGGGGGGGGGTGGAAGAGAGAGAGAGAGAGAGAGAGAGAGAGAGAGAGAGAAGGGTAATTTGTTTTTCTTTTAAGCATATAAAAATATTTATATAAATAAATAAAAATGAAAAATAAAAAAATAAGGGCAAAATCATCATTGTAAAAAAGTTTAAAAGAAATTGGACCAAATTCGCAACAAAATGAAAAGTTTGGACCTGTGGTGCTAGTCCAAACTTTTTTGGACCAAAGTGACAATTTTGAGCTAACCACATGGACCATTTGTGCAGTTTTGTCCATAGAATATGAAGAACGAGAGTGTATTCTACTAGAATACACTCTCATTCTGCTGGGTTACACTTTCATTCTTCTAGATATGAATTCATTCTGAAAGAATATTATTGTTGACATTAATAACGAATTTAATTAGTTTCCATAAAAACGAGTTATAAGTATGGATAACATTTAATATACATATAATTAATACTAAATTCCTATTGGTGCATTCTAGCACACAATATATATGGAAAACATTTGAACTTACCTCTCTCTCTCTCTCTCTCTATATATATATATATATATATATATATGTGTGTGTGTGTGTGTGTGTGTGTGTGTGTGTGTGTGTGTGTGATGGATTTTGATACAATAAGCTAATTTTTCATAAAACAACAATGGAAACTTTAAAAATAACAAGTTTATTTTTGAGTTTATAACAAAACCAAACCATCTAAGATCCATTTATAGAGTTTAGAATGATATTAAAAACAACCATAGAGTGTTTTAAAATGAATATATATATATATATATATATATATATATATATATATATATATATATATATATATATATAAAGTACAGGTTGTACCAATCTCGAAAATATAAATTTTGTAATGTGTGACGTTAAAAGTTATGAATAAAATGGTTGACTTTTAGCTAAAATCACCAAAAGGAAAATCGTAGTACTCTTTAATAAAAGAATTTTGAGAAAAAGAATATCAAAAACGAAGTCCGTACGAGAGAGTTATGATTTTTGCAAAATTATTTAATCTTATAAACATAGGTACGAAAAATAAAGTCAGAAATAGCTGATAGAGTCTAAATTAAAGTTGTAGATATCGTTGAGGGCTTTCCAGAGATATAAAGAACGTAGAAAACAGAGTCCGTATGAAGATGTTATGGAATTTACAAAATCTGCAATTTGCACCCCGCGTAGTGCGCGATGCGTGATTCTAAAAGGTGAAAACGCAGACCACAGAGAGGCCGACACATGACACAAAGTGGTTGGGAAGACATAGCCTTAAAATGTGTGACGTGCACCCCTTTTGCATGCCGTGCACCCAAAAAACGACTATAAATTGGAGGCCAAGCCTCATTCCTTTCCCACACCTCCCAAGATCTTCTTTCTCGAGTTGCTTTTGATTTTAACTCGTTTTCCATTAGTTTTAGTCTTCGAAGAAGCCCTACGACCCCTGAAGTAGTAGTAGTAGCTAGCGAGTAGAAGCTCTGCCAGTGCAATTTCTTACCTTTTGTCAGCAAGAACTTCTGTAAGTTAAGATACACTCTAGTCTTTTCAATGTAACTTATATTTATAGTCATAAGTCGCTATTCTGAACCTATAAATAAGATTTATTAGTAATACCATGTCATTATACTGATCGATCCACTTACGGGAGAGGTGTCTAGAATGGTCACGTTAGCTTGGTTGTTGGATTTCAGAAAATTTATTATGCTGAAATGGTCCTGCCTCCCAACTATCATGTCGAACAGATCCTTACTTGATAGATCTTGATGTAGACATTGGAATTAGTGAGGAATCTAGACTATAATTATTATGGTCATTAGGATTACGAAACTTGACTAAGGCTTAGAACTCTATGTGTCTAGGTCTTTCCAAAGTACGAAGCGAGGCTCTGTCGAAATCGTTAGTTAACGACTTTATCAAGTGAGTGCATAGTTACTTTCAAACTTACACATAGATACAAGTATTCTAATTTCTTAAATGCTATGTGCGCTATTTTTGCTGTGTTTAAATATATTTGTACAATATGATATGATTGTTACTTGATCTAATCATATACTTAATAATATAATTGGGTAGTAAAGGGTTGTGCATAATAATAAATGAGAGGTTGCACTAGGGTTGTGTAAGTTAGAGGTTATGATAGGTTAAGTGAGAGTTGTGCAAATTAGTAAGCTTTGACCTTTCGTGCCTATCCAAAGTATTATTACACTACCGTGTCTAGCCAAATACTATTGTACTGCCGTGCATGGCTAAGTACTATTGTATTGTCGTGTTGCCTATCCAAGTACTTTTGTACTGTTGTTCTTATCCAAGTACTATTGTATTGTCATGCTTATCCAAGTACTTTTGTACTGTCATGCTTACCCAAAATGTTATCATACTACCAATAGAGATCCTTTAGGAAAGATCTCTCGAGATCACCATACTAGGATTAGAAAGTGAGGATAACAGGAATGGGGTAATGGGGTTATTTGAATGCTGAAGAATATATAATTAAAGATTATAATATTTTGGGTTGAAAACCCTATGTATCTCACCAGGCTTGAATGAATCACTTACCCAGCCAAGGAGGATGTAAATTGGATGCTTGTCACTGTCAAGCTAGCTGTACGAGTCATTTCCTCGACTAACCAACATCTCTGCTTGCTCAAGAGCGAAACAATCTAGTAGAAAGCTGGGCAGGTAGTGGTCAATGGGCAAGTAATCGGGGGCAGTGAAGTCTAGGCCGACGACTTGACCTATGATGGTAATAAGCCCCCGATATGGATTTCTCCGATGGTGCGCTGACGAACGACCTTGCATTTATCGAGGAAAAATGTGGAGAAATCAAGTTTTTCCCCATGTCTAATGCAGGATAGGAAGAAGAGCTTGCATCTATTTATTTGATCGGGTTCAAGGCGACCAAAAATGCTGGTGGTGAGGACGCGGTGTGCAATGCGCCAACAAGGATGAACTATTTGTTTGGCCCTCTGGCGGCTCGGATTGAACATGTCGAGACCAGTTATTTGCGCCCAAAACTTCACGTTGGGGCAACGCAGGAAGCTGACATACTCTTAAGAATGGATGGTTATGGCATTTGTGCGATTTGTTCCCATGATAGAGTTCAGTTGTCCGTACGAGAGTCGATGACTTTGACCCTGTAGTTGGAAGGTAAGGATTTCAGCTTCATCATTAGTGGCGAAAGTTGGAAGGTAAGGATTTAGCTTTATTATCCCCGACAATGGCGCCAAAATTTGGTGGTTGTCGAGGCCAACAAAATTAATAACCCTAAATCTTTTACACTAAAATAGTGTATAGTGATAAAGGGGTCGAATTTGTGGAGATTGGTTCGGTTTAATAACTTTATGAAAAATCTCTTTGCAAAAGTACTTGTAAAATGACAATAAAAATAAAAATGGGGTTTTAGTCTTTTTAAATACTTGAAATAAAAGTAGGATTAAACGAAGATTTAAATGGACAATTCAACAAAAATAAGAGTTTGATGTAAAATCAATGAGGGAAGGATGGTTGACTTAAGGTTTCCTCACTTTGACTTTTGATGAACATATCATTAGAATCCAATGGTGCAACACTTGTTTTAAATCCTTAATTTGGGTATAGTAATCCAAGAAGCTTGAGATTACCTAGACTTTTCTTAGTTATTAAAATGGTTAGAGAAGCTCATAACAATTTCCTTAGTCAAAGTCATAATTTCCATTAAGCATGTAATTAGTGAAAGTCAACTAGCATTAAAAACCAAAAAGTCACCAAATCTAAGAGGAGTCAAATGCTTTCACTACCATGTTGGAGAAAATGTTTTTATGATTTTGTGAAGCAAAACTAACACAAAAATCATTTGTTTCTTGCTAATTTGAAGATCCTTTACTTAATCAAGAAATTAGCCAGCTAATCACCACAAACACATTTAAAGTCATGAATAAAAATATACAAGTAGTGATAATATATTAAAACACAAAACATTCCCATAAAGATTCAAGAACAAGTTCATGAAGTCTTCAACATTCAACAACTAGTCAAAGGATTTCACCAAAGTCAACCAAATTTGGTTTAGCCTAACATGGCTAAACACAAGAAAACAAAGCTAGGATAGATTGTACCAAACATTAGCAAGAATCAAGAGCAAAAATATGAAGTTCTAGAGGTGTTCGTGGTCTTCAAAGTGCTCTAAATTCTCCAGAGAAATGTTGTATTTTAGGATGTGCAAGAGTGTACAAAATATGCATTCCCCATATAGCCTTCTAACTGAAATTCCGAAATTGCCCCTGTTGTGTTGTGCGCGGCTGCGCAGCCTTGCGCGGGTGGTATCAGATAGTGGGCTCTTTGAGTATTGGGCCTCCACAGCTTAGTCCACTTGGCCCATTTCGAGTCCAAACAGCTTCTAGCTCATTTTTATTTAAGTTCACTTCATTTTAAGCCCAATTTGTCTTCTCCAAATGATCCATAGCTTCCGTATTCGCCCAATCATCAATCTCTGCACGCTCGAATATTCTACCGCATCTTGCAATTTTAAACTTTATTTCTTCCAAGCCTTCAATTAATAAGCAAGCCCACTCCAAGTATCAACTGCATTATCACCAAGCCCGAAATTCTTATTTTCCTCCAAGTCCAATTGCTTCCGAAAGATCCCGCTCCGCTAGTCTCCATAAAATCAGCAATTATGCTCACGGAACTAGAAAGTACCCAAAATAGTCATAAAATAACAAAAAGGAAAATATGCATGGAAATTAACTAAATTATGAATGAAATATGCTAAAATAAACTATAAAAAGAAGTAAATAAAATGAAACTATCAAATCACCCCAAGCTTAAACCTTACTTGTCCTCAAGTAAGACAATACTAAAATGAACTTGGGATGAACTATCCTAAAGAAAATAAAAAGAATGGATAGAACCATATAACCTGATCACCGTTAGTCATCAATGTCAGAATTGATCTTGCTATTATCTCACGATTTTTTTCATCCGATGACAATGGAACCATAAACCACAACTAGAACAATCCTCTAGGTGAGTAAGGAGGGATGGTCAGTCGCACCCCCAATGGAACATGCATACAATGAAGAACATCTGTAGTATGGAGAAAGCTGCTGGATGGGCTCATGTAGAGCTCTTCTTTAACTGTACACTCTTATCACGAAAGTTGCATGAACTCACGTCTGTCGGCCACTATCAAGTGTGATTGGGTTTCATCGCTCGGGCACCGTTGTAGGAACCATTTCACTTAGTGTGGCCCAAACCTCCTGTAATATCCGACTCGACAGTCTCCCTAACATCACCAATTTGCGAAAAAAACAACTCGATTTATATACAATAAAACAAACCTATATAAGTGAATATCAAACGCTGAGTGACCAAAATGTAGGAAATTTTGTTCAATAATTGAACCGGTCACCCATCTAATATAATCGCTGCTTGGATTTTTTTTAAGGTAATGCACTAACATATTGAAATTTTTCTTTTTAATCAAGAAAACTATAACGCCGTGTTTACAATAAATTTAAACTTTTCAAAAACAACCGTATTTATTAAGTTATTACAAAAAGGTTTTCAATTCAATTATTATCAGAGTATCCCAGAAACATCACATAAAACTGAGGAGCGGTACGATCACGCCTTCGCCTTGCCACGATCTCCGGAAGTACCTGAAACACTACACTGAAACTGTAAGCTCGAGAGCTTAGTGAGTTACCCCCAAAATACTACATACAACACATACGTCCTTCCAGGCCATAACAGCACATACGCCCTTCCAGGCCATAACACCATAGGATCTTCCGATCCATATGTCTCAAGGGATTTCCATCCCATAACTCTATTGACCTTCCGGTCCATACTCTGTTGACCTTCCGGTCCATATCAACTTGACCTTCCGGTCCTTACCATACATAACATACATAGCACATACATATCATATAACCGCACATAACGTGATGACCTTTCGGTCCATAACATACTGCTCATAACGTAACAAAACACATACAACTCTCATAACATCTAACGACATATATCTCATACTCTCCCATGTGACTCGCCGAGTACCTCTAGTTCTTAATCCATACAGTGGCTTTCTAAGCCATACAGGGACTCCCAACCATAGATCTACTCTCCTACAACCCATACATCACATAAATTGGAAAACTTTACGTGAATCCAAATAGATCTAAGCATAAAACTCTTGGGCTAGGGTTTGGGACAAGAAGGCTTCACTAACAACTCAAGGACAGGGGCTTTATGCACTTCTGAATCATCTCAATCCCAGATCTGAGGTAGCAACCTCAGATCCATCCTCCAAACCCAACATAACACTAGATATGCCCCCAAAACTTCCACAAATGATAGATCTAGATGCACAAAAGCTCAAGCAACGAATTATTACCTCAAAAGAAAGCTCCAAGTGAAGAATAATCCCAATTTCTGCAAAGCCCCTTGCTCGAATCCTCTAAATCTTCAAAATCTCTTCACTAATCACTTCTCAAAGCTCCAATTTGCTCTCCAATGCTCTCACCAACGGATCTAGGGTTTTCTGGACTTCAAAGGGGGCTAAGTGGATTGAAGGGAGGACATTAAGTCCTTTAAATAGGGTGCAATCCCGAAGATTAGGGTTTTTCTCTCTTCAGCACTAACTCGCCGAGTCCAGCCGCCGACTCGCCGAGTTGGCCACTTAACACGTGACCAGAATCGCGACTCAACTCACCGAGTCTACCCATGGACTCGTCGAGTTGACCATCCTTATTTACACTTTGAACCCTGAACTTGCACTTCTGAACTTGGGATGTTACAATTCTCCCCCACTTAGATTAGGCTTCGAACTCGAAGCCTGCGGCAACACAATTCCAAAACTACTCCCGCAAGCATCTCCTGGCATTAACTGACCCAGGTTCCTCAAAACATCACCTCAAAAACCCAAAACCCAACTCTTCCCTCTGCGGTGTCCTGACAACCACCTCAAGCCGGCCACCGGCTCCTTCCTCTGACAACCACACTTATCAACCAAATACCACCCAATGACACTTCAATCATTCCGAACCACAACGATCACTTGCCTCTTACCAGCTAGATATCGCCACGAACCACCAGGTCTCGACCCGATATCCCACTGCTATCCCTTTCTTGTCTGACATTCCTTCCAAATCCACTGCTGAGACTTATCCCGCTCCCTTTCTGAATCCAACACTTTTTCCTTCCGTGCTGACGGGATGACACTTCCTTCAGCTCCTGAGCAACTCCCATGAGTTTTCTTCCGCAATCACATACACATGCTGAACTTGCTCCAACACCCTCGGGTTGGGAAGACCCGACACACTGAAGACACCCTCAGACATCCCCCAAGATGAATTACCACTACATACATAAGCTCCTGATCACAACCACCCTGAGAATCCAAGATTCTATCCTTACATCCCTTCCGTACTCCTCTGGTTCTACATTACCAGAAATCCTTCCAGTAATTGTGTCTTAGCGGGACCCTCCGGTTACCTAACTCTGGTAAACCTTCCGGCCTTACCATGACTTGCCTTCCGGCCTTAGTAGACATCCAACTCAAATGTACTTCCATACCACTGGCACAATCACAATGCCTAAACACCATATTGACATACTTCCAATCCTTCATTCTCGCTACTGTTTTCACTTCCGTGATCCAACACTCCCCCCCCCTCGGAGCTCCATACCTTTCCTTTTCCTTATCTAAGGTAGTCCACCAGTCAATTTCGTGACTTCAACCAAGTGCCACAACACTCCTATCCCACTCTACACCATCACTCGCAAATTAATAACTACTCCATTCATCACACATGCTCTGAATCTGATTGCAAGGACTCTCAGGCCCATGCACTGCCTTCCACTAATACAATCAATACCCGGGGCCAGACGTACTGATTTCTATAGCATCGCAGCATACACGATCCATCTCCTCGTATAGATCTAACAACATATTCAGAATTTTCAGTATGACTGAACCGCCTTTCCAGGCCGGCAGCCACCCTGAAACATTCTCAGAACTTTCGGTATGGCTGAACTACCCTCCAGGGCCTTCAGCCTGACTGATACGCCTTCCGGCCTTCGGTCTAACTGATACGCCTTCCGACCTTCAGTCTATTCGGACCGCTCAAACTAGCATACATCATCACAAACTATCCTCCCTGGGAGTCTCTCCCGCATATATTGTTCTAGCCCTCTTGGGGTTCCGAACGCTAACTCCGTCCCATATTCTCAGATTCCAGCCTAACCTTAGACCTCACACCATCCGATCGTCTTCCTCCGAAAACCTTGGTCTGCACCCCGCCCACCTATCTGACACTTACATATACTAGCCCACACTCTTGGCTGACTGAAACACTGCTGAATCGCAAACAGCTAATCAACCTCAAACGCTCGCCGATTCTTCTGAGAATTTTCCAATTCTCCCCACTTAGAGCACTGGCTTCCACTTACTGGCAACCCAACCAGCATCATATAATCAACCCTAATCAAAATATTTCCTTTTTATCCATGCATTAATTCCTTCAACACGAGCAACCTTCACGAGTTCACATCCCGACATTGCACATCTCGATCTCTAAAAGAGTTTGACCCTCAGCTAAACATTCCTCATATTGCCAATGCTATTTCCGACATCCAGACAGAGAAACCTAGTTCCCCACCAGCAATCCTCCTGGATGTTAACCAACTACAACTCCCAATACCAAAATCCTCAATCATACGATAAACCAGGCGAAAACACGATCAAGTACAATACCATGAATCATGCGAACAAGATTAGCAGATATACACTACTCCTCAATAATCACAAGATGACAAGATGAAAACATACCCGCAGCTGCATCTGGCTCTACTCTGACCTCTGCTGCAGTAAGCTGAAAAGCTCGACCCTGAGCCCTCGGAGGCTCCGCTCCACCCTGACCCTCGCCAGAAATCCTCAAAGTGGCAGGCGCTGGAGCCTACACCGGTCTAGCAACAAGCTGTGGACAGTTGACCCTCATGTGACCACCCTGATGGCAAAGATAACAATTCCTCACATCCTGTATCGGGGCTGACTGTCGACAATCCCTCGCATAGTTCCCCTCTCTCCCACACTTGCGGAACGCACCACCGGACCTATAAACTCCGGTATGACCCTTCCTGCACCTCTCACAAGTGCGGCCGCTCTGACTGTCCAACCTGGAATCAACGGTCTTGGACCGTTTCAGTGCCGATTGCGACTGCATCGAGGCCTGCTTCTACTTTCGCAACTGCAACTCAATCTCCAACTCACGCTGCCGGGTGGCCTCCTGCAACTCCAACAAGGTCTCGCACCTCTGCATAGACACAAACTGCCTGATATCCCTCCTAAGCATACTCAGATATCGGAGCATCTGACCCTGCTCCAAAACAAACTCAGGGAAAAACATCGCCCTCTCAGTGAACATCCTGGTGATCTCCGTCACCGTCACCGACTCTAAATCCTGCTCCAGTTCCAAGAACTCCTGAGCCAACCTCTCCCTCAAAACTCGTGGAACATAGCGGGCACTGAACATCTTCCGGAACTGATCCCATGTAACTGCAGCCCGCTGCGCATCAAAATACGATCCCGTAGTCAACCTCTACTAATCCCTTGCCCCGAGCCTTAAAAGGTTTAGAGTACACCTCACCCTCTGACCCGCAGGGCATGAACATGTGAAGAAACAATCCTCCATGTCCGACAACCACCTCATAGCAATGATCGGATCCTGAACTCCATGAAAAATAGGGGGCTTCGTATCATCGAAGTCCCATTACTGGAAATCCCGACCGGCTCCTCCACCTGTCGCTGCTATAGCCGCTACAGCTGTCGCGGCAGCCGTCTCTGCAAGAGCCGCATAGCGCTCATCAAAATACTCAACCATGTCGGTCTTGATCGACCCAAACATCTCCGGCAACTCAGCTCGAAACATAACAACAACCTCATCATGCAGGATCTCATGAATCCTGGCATCCAACTCATCCGTACTCATCTGACCAATGACCTCGGGTGGCGCTGATCCACCCTGAACACCCTCTCCTGATCCCGATCCTGATCCGGACCCATCCCCGGCATGCCTCGAAGCCACCATACTGGAAATACACTACCAGAAAATCAGATGCTTTCCACTAATCCGGGAACTAACTCTCAACCCAATCCTAGAGGCTGTGACTTCCTTGACACGCGTATGAGTCCTGTGCTTTCAGTAGTACGGGCCCATACTACCTTCCACACCTACCCATATTTATGTCAAGTATCACCACAACACCCTAACGATAAACATATACATGGCAACCTCTCAATCCTCACATCTAGAGGAACTGCTAACTACCTCATATAACAAAAATCCCTAGGCTAAAAGGCATCATATAATCAGGCAATTCTATCATGCAATTCCTGAAGATCCCTAGCCCGGTACTAGCATGTTGTTCTAACATATCACATAATCAAATAACTTGTATGGTATTTTGGGGTCTACTTACTGACTTTGGTTGATCGTACCTATGCATCCTCCTTTACTTATTTTGAAAACCATTTTAAATTCACTTGAAAACTTCCCTTGATTTGAGACTGGATTCACACGAATTTTCCTCCAATTTACTCAAACCATGGCTCTAATACCAACTTGTAACGCCGTGGAAATTTACAATAAATTTAAACTTTTCAAAAACAACCGTATTCATTAAGTTATTACAAAAAGGTTTTCAATTCAATTATTATCAGAGTATCCCAGAAACATCACATAAAACTGAGGAGCGGTACGATCATGCCTTCGCCTTGCCACGATCTCCAGAAGGACCTGAAACAATACACTGAAACTGTAAGCTCGAGAGCTT
Source organism: Lactuca serriola (assembly GCF_051521515.1). Lineage (NCBI taxonomy): Eukaryota > Viridiplantae > Streptophyta > Magnoliopsida > Asterales > Asteraceae > Lactuca > Lactuca serriola. The sequence continues at coordinate 63,525,647 of NC_136412.1, read as the reverse complement.
AGTGAGTTACCCCCAAAATACTACATACAATACATACGCCCTTCCAGGCCATAACATCATAGGATCTTCCGATCCATATGTCTCAGGGGATTTCCATCCCATAACTCTGTTGACCTTCCAGTCCATACTTTGTTGACCTTCCGGTCCATATCAACTTGACCTTCCGGTCCTTACCATACATAGCATACATAGCACATACATATCATATAACTGCACATTACGTAATGGCCTTTCAGTCCATAACATACTGCTCATAACGTAACATAATGCATACAACTCTCATAAGATCTAACGACATATATCTCATACTCTTCATAGCACCTAAGACCTTCCGGTCACACATATACCATCCTAACTATCAGGATACTGACCTTAACCAGGTCCCTAACGTATACCATCCTAACTACCAGGATACCGACCTTAACCAGGTCCCTAACGTATACCATCCTAACTACCAGGATGCAAACATAGCAAGGCAATAACATAACAACAGTACCCGAATTTCCATCCGATAGAGGGCCGACCTTGGTGCCGTAGACCCTGTCAGTATAGTGAGGATAACTCACCTGCAACTGCCGACTGAAGAATAAGATCACGCTGCTCCGACCACCGACACAAACTCCTCCACTGAACATTACCAAATAACCAAATCCAACAAATACCAATAATTACCAAAATACCCCTGGAAGTCAACTGTTCAACCCTTGGTCAAAGTCAAAGTCATCCTTCCTGGTTGACCCTACTCGCCGAGTCAACCCGTTGACTCGTCGAGTTCCCATACTCAAACCCGTTGACTCGTCGAGTTCCCATACTCAAAACTCCCATATCACGACTCAACTCGCCGAGTCGCCCCAAGACTCGTCGAGTTCAACAATCTCTGAGTCCCATCCTGCTCAACTCACCGAGTCGTCCCTCGACTCACCGATTCACGGCTTAACCAGAAAAGGTTATGGTTCCACGACCAGACTTGCCGAGTCAAAGAACAGACTCGCCGAGTCCAAGGCAATCTTCAACCGACTCGCCGAGTTGTTCTTCCAACTCGTCGAGTTCCTGCCTGTCTTCGTCCAACTCGCCGAGTACACCCATGTGACTCGCCGAGTACCTCTAGTTCTTAATCCATACAGTGGCTTTCTAAGCCATGCAGGGACTCCCAACCATAGATCTACTCTCCTACAACCCATCCATCACATAAATTGGAAAACTTTACGTGAATCCAAAGAGATCTAAGCATAAAACACTCTTGGGCTAGGGTTTGGGACAAGAAGGCTTCACTAACAACTCAAGGACAGGGGCTTTATGCACTTTTGAATCATCTCAATCCCAGATCTGAGGTAGCAACCTCAGATCCATCCTCCAAACCCAACATAACACTAGATATGCTCCCAAAACTTCCACAAATGATAGATCTAGATGCACAAAAGCTCAAGCAACAAATTATTACCTTAGAAGAAAGCTCCAATTGAAGAATAATCCCAATCTCTACAAAGCCCCTTGCTCCAATCCTCTAAATCTTCAAAATCTCTTCACCAATCACTTCTCAAAGCTCCAATTTGCTCTCCAATGCTCTCACCAACGGATCTAGGGTTTTCTGGACTTCAAAGGGGGCTAAGGGGACTGAAGGGAGGACATTAAGTCCTTTAAATAGGGTGCAATCCCGAAGATTAGGGTTTTTCTTTCTTCAACACTAACTCGCCGAGTCCAGCCGCCGACTCGCCGAGTTGGCCACTTAACACACGACCAGAATCGCGACTCAACTCGCCAAGTCTACCCATGGACTCGCCGAGTTGACCATCCTTATTTACACTTTGAACCCTGAACTTGCACTTCTGAACTTAGGATGTTACAAAAACTTTTTTACTCAAAATTTGGTTACTAAAAGTATGTAAGTGGAACCGAAAGGTTAATAGTAATAATCTGAATGGTCTAAGTTATGAGAATGACCATGTGTGGTGCATGAAGATGTAAGCTCCTTTTCAAACTTCTGTTTTTCCAAATATGATGAAAATGTTGGGTTATGGGTATAACATCAATCCTATGGTGTTCATGCAACCCTAATTGCTTTGATCTAGGTTTTTCTAAGTAAACATAAAACATTGAATACCAAAGTAATAAACCCTAATTGACTAGCATACAAATTTGAAACTAACATATGATTAGGGTTAGAATCATTACCTTGATTGTTATGTAGCAATAGAAATCACAAACCTCCTTGATCTTGACTTCTGAAAGCTTAGTGCCTCAAGTGTTGCAACTCTAATGGAGTCACAAACACTCTATGCAAAGGATGAAGTAGGAGAGAAGGATTTTCGGCCACCTTAGGGTTTCTTAAAAGCATTGGACGAAAATCCCTTAGTCATGGGGTCTATTTATACTTTTGGCTGCTAGGGTTTTGGTGGAAACCCTAATATGGCTGCTTAATCCTTAAGCAATCCATGGACCCTTTCAAGAATACCCTTGGACGAATTCTTTATGGGCTTTCCATAGAATTCCTCCAACCTTATTCCAAGGTAATCCATCAGCCCAATTGCAATTATCAAATAATTACAATATCAATCCCCTTATTTAATCAGTCTTTTTTGATCACCAAATTAATTCCAAATTAATTTTTGATCAATACTAATTAAATAATATGATTTCCAAATAATATATTAAACTTGTAATATATTAATAAAACCATTTTTGAGTACCAATTTATTATTCCATATAATAAATTCTACTCTCTCTCCTATTGTCATCCTATCAAGTTGCATGACTGAAGGCAACCCAAAAGGACCATGCTCTATCGGGTCAAGTACATACCAAAATAGTTATGGGCTTAGACACCTAATCCAACAGAAAATGCCCAAATGTGGGCTAAAAGACTCTATAAAAATCCTAAGGAAATCTCAAAAAAATATGGTGATGTAAAGAGACCGAATATGGATTCTACTCGGGTACAAGCACCAGTGCTTCATCCTAACGGTTCAAACATGATCAGGTGTGATCCTCTCGGCGGCATGGACTGCAGGGATAAAAACATCCATTGATATAGTATATCCTACAGTTGTTAGTATTGCATGCATAATTCTTCATGAAAAGTACCTGACCATGATCACTTACCCCTTTAAGCTCCAGTAGTTGATCCCACGTATGAAGTCCCAAACTGCAACTTAATGGTCCCAGTTCGTTGGGTGAGATAACAACAAGATCCAGGACCAATAGTGATACAATAACTATGAACATGTTCCATGGCATCCAGGGGGTGAGAATAAACATACAACAAAAATGCATGAATGCTAATGCCCTAAGCTAAATGGTATGCAAAAATAAAAAGTAGAAAAGAAGAAAATAAAATATTTTTGGAATTTTATAAAATAAAAAACTGAATGCAGATTAGCTTAAAACTAAAATGTTATGCAATCTAATTAAAAAATGCATGAGAGAAAAAGTAAAAGGAAATACCCCACCCCAAGCTTAAGAACAAACATTGTCCTCAATGCTTAAGGTAAGGGCAGAAATGACCTAAATCGGAGGATCGTGCGGCGGAAAGTGTCCATGGCGGTAGTGGTAATCCCACATGTCCTGGACCTAATGGGAAGTGGATGAGAATAACTAGTCCAGCCTATCAACTCGGGTTGCCACATCCTGAATGGTATGGGTGTTCTGAGTTTGAGTGTCGATGCACTGAACGGTGGAGAACATTGTACTAACATTTCAGGCAAGTCCAAGATCTTGGATTTATTCACTATCTTGGCCTACCATCGCATTTCTTGTAATATCTCCTGCAGGAACTTGAGGCTTAATATAAAAAGGAATAGACCAAGTTAACCACATGTGGTCAATGCCTTATGAACGTTGAAGACTCTCAAGAAAGTCAGGTTAAGCAAAGATCAAGGAGAATCCCAAGAATGTCATAATTTTAGTTATTATTGTTATGTATATAAGGAATAGTTGATCGTATTTCTTGTAATATCTCGTGTAGGAACTTGAGGCTTAGTAAAAAAAGGAATAGACAAAGTCAACTACATGTGGTCAATGCCTTATGAACGTTGAAGACTCTCGAGAAAGTCAGGTCAAGCAAAGATCAAGGAGAATCCCAAAAATGTCAGAATTTTAGTTATTCTTGTTATGTATATAAGGGCTAGTTGATTAATGAACACACATGGACACTTCTAATACATTTTCTTCTCTGATTCTTTCGACACTTGAGCATATTCACATTATTTCTAAGATCAGTTAGTACCTGTAATTTAATTTCAATTTAATACAAGTTCTAAGGCATGTGCTTTCATCACCTCCTGAGGTTTTATGTCGAAGATCCAAAATGATTAAGGGATTTCCTCGTACATTAGTGTGTTCTTACGTTGATTTTTACCTATTTATTATTGTTTGATCGATTACAACATTTTTTGCATACTTATTTGATTGTTAATACATTATCAAGATACTATGTGGTATCTTAATACCATTTTGAGTATCTTAAAACTCTTTTACGCAAAATCACTCAATAATCACGTTAACACTACGTTTTGTTAGATAATATATTGCTTTATCGACCATTAAAAAGTCAATTACATAATATATAGAGAATACTCAAACCCTAATTACTAAACCCTAAAGGGCTTAGGTCTAAACCTTAATCACTAGCATTCCCCTGCAGTTTGATCAAGAGGAGGCGATTAAATAGAAAAAATAAACAAAAGAACGAAACATAAAAATTAGATGAATACAGCGGCAACGGCGGAATCAAAACTCTAACGATGGTGGTTAACAACTACTGCTTGTCGGAGAAGAAGAGAAAAGAAGTGGCATCCAAAGGTGGTTATGTTGTAGAAAAAGAGAAGAGCGGAGACAACGACGATCATGGAACTGACGACAGAGGAGTGCGGAGAAAGGCAACATGAAATAAAGAGGGCTCAAGTTGCGGCGGACGGGACCAATTCCAGCTAGAATGACGACTACAATGTTAATAGAGAGACCAAAGACGGGTCTTTAATAGGGCCAGGAGGGGTCTTCCCCCCCCCCCCCCTGAATTTTGGGTTAGAAGTAGTCCAATAAGTTCAGTTTTTCGAGATATAGGCCTAGGATTGTGAAAATTGGGATGTGGCCCCTGCTTCCCAATCAGAAAGATATGAACGAGAATGACTAAATGGTGAATCGAACACCCCAATCTGTTCTTCATTGCTCGCTGGTAGTCGTCGGACGCCTCAGAGCCTCACGCCACAATCACCACCATCCACTGTCAGCATCGCCACCACAGGTCACCCTTGACCCTTTGGCCTCATGCTTCCACCATCAGACGTAGCACAGCAGGGCGCAGGCGGCAACAAACCGTCAGTCTTCTGTCTTCTCTTCTGTTGTTCTTTCTTGTAAATTGTAATCTTGTTCACAGAAGAAAAATTAGAAAATTAAGTATGTTTCTCACTTTCTTGCCTCAGTTTTTATCTTCTTTCTTTTCTAAATTCTAATTATGTATTTCTTAATTCCTTTTTTCTCCATTTGCTTAATTGCTTGTTGTGGGAATTTCACACAGTTAAATGATTTCACACACTGTTGACTGTTCACTGTTGTTCCCCAAACTGCTTGTTGTTTGTCTAAATGAGCTGAGATTATTGATTAATATGAATTGTTCCTCCATTTTCTTGTTGTTGAAATTTGAGAATCAAGTAATTAGGATTTCACACAATGTTATATGTTTTCTTTTGTAGAAATTTAATTTAGTTGGCTGATTGTGAATGAATTGTTCATACATTTTGATTTTTTTAATAGATACAATTATGGGCAAGATGAAAACCATTCATTCTTTTTTCAAAAGAATGGGTGATGATGAAGAAACACTTAATGAAAATCATGAGAGTAAACATCAAAAAGCGTCAACAAGTGAGCCACAACTACAACAACATGGAAATCAACAAGAGAATGACATTTCTGAAGCCACACAATCAAATCCTAATGAGGTGGATCTTAAGCAACTAGAAAGAGATCCTACTAAATGAAAACAAATGTGGGATTATCCGGTTAATTTAAGAGAAGAAGTAAGACGAGCTTATATGACTTTAGGACCTTTCCAAATAGGTCTTAAAGAGTATCATGCTAAAGGTTCAAAGAAACACCCTCGTTGATTCAAATATTTTTGGTTCAACATTTTCCATAATTGGTTATAATATTCTCCAACAACACACTCATCTTATTCTTTTATGTCTTATATATTTAACGATAAACCAAGTGTGTGTCATGGTTATGATGCATTTACTGTTAAAGGATTTGACAATTGGAAAAAAGTTAATGGCGGGAAAAATTGTGCGTTCTTGAAGCATATTGGTTGTTCACAACATAGAAATGCAGTTGCATTCACTGAAAACTTGATGGACCAAGAAGCACACATTGAAAATATCATAGTGAAGCAAAATGAAGCGCAGATATTGAAGAATCTTTTACGATTAAAAAGTTCGATTGACATAGTTCGTTGGTTGACATTCCAAGCTTGTGCTTTACGAGGAAATGATGAAAGTCCTAATTCCAAAAATCCTGGTAATTTTCTCCAACTACTAAAACTTATAGCATCTTATAATGATGAAGTTGCAAATGTTATATTAGAGAAAACTCCTTATAATTTCAAGTATACTTCTAGAGAAATTCAAAAAAAAAAATTCTTAGTATTATTGCAAATAAAGTTCAAAAACATATTTGTAGTGAAGTGGGGAATTCATACTTTTGTTTCATGGTTGATGAGTCACAAGATGAGTCTAAAAAAGAGCAAATGACCATAGTTTTGATATTTGTTGATGCATAAGGGATCATACGGGAAAGATTCTTGGATTTGGTTCATGTCAAGGTTACCTGATCATTAACCTTGAAAACAAATATGTGGAGACAAATTTTACACTATCAGTTTGTTGTTAGTAAAATCTGTGGCCAAGGGTATGATGGTGCTAGTAATATGAGAGGGGAATGGAACTGATTATAGGCACTTGTTCTTAAGGATTTTCCTTATGTGTATTATGTTCACTGCTTTGCTCACAGATTACAACGAGCACTGGTGGCTGCTTCAAGAGAAATTATTCATGTGCACCAATTTTTTTCAAACTTAATTTTTACAATTAATGTGGTTTGTGCTTCTAGTAAGCGTCATGATGAGTTACAAGAGGCAAAGACAATAGAGATTTAGCATTTATTGGAACTTGGTGAAATTGAATCAGGTAAAGGATTGACTCAAGTTGGGACATTAACAAGAGCTGGTGATACACATTAGGGGTTCTCATCTTTGTTCTGTTTTTAGTTTGATTAACATGTTTGATTGTACTCGTGTTGTGCTCCAAGGAAAAATTGATGACTTATCTGCTACTTATTCTCAACGCAAAGATGCTGATGCAACTTATTGTTACCTGAAATAATTTGAGTTTGTGTTTATTCCTCACTTGATGAAGGAACTAATGGGAAAAACTGATATACTTTCTCAAGCTCTACAAATGAAACCCCAAGTTATTCTTAATGCCATGGAGTTAGTTTCAACAACAAAGGAGGGTCTAAATGATTTCGGAAACAACGATGGGATTCTTTACTTACACATGTACAATTTTTTTGTTAGAAACATCAAATAGATATGCCAGATATGAATGCTCCGTATACTTCTACTCGATACCGACCTTGAAAAACAGATAATCATGTTACTTTTGAACATTTTTATCGAGTAGATTTGTTTACATCCACATTGGACAAACAATTACATGAGTTGAATAGTAGATTCAATGATCAGGTGATGGAGTTGTTACGTCTTAGTTCTACTTTAGTTTCAAAAGAACACCCTAAAGTGATTAACATTGATCAGATTTGTCTTCTTGTTGAGAAGTATTATCCTGAAGATTTTAGGGAGCAGGAGAGAATTTAATTACGATATCAATTGAAGATTTTTAATATTGATATGACAAAGAATCCCAAGCTAATTGGTGTAACAACTATTGCTTACCTATGCAAGACACTTGTGGAAACTTAGAAATGTGAGACGTATTATTTGCTTGATAGAGTGGTTTGGTTAATCTTGACACTTCCAGTTTCTACCGCAACAACATAGAGTGGATTTTTTGCAATGAAAATATTCAAGAACCGCCTTCGCAATAAGATGTCAAATGACTTTCTCGCAAACAATTTGGTGGTTTACATAGAAAGGGAAATTACTGAAAACATTGATTCGAAGTCGGTAATTGATGATTTTAAAGACCTTAAAGGTTGTCGGGCTGAGTTGTAATTCTTTTTTTTAGGTATTTTTGGTGTTTAATTGCTAAAAAAAATTGGTTTTTTTTTATGTGTAAGAATGGTAAATTTATGTATTTTGGTGTTTAAATGTTGAAAAAAAATTATTTTTTATATGTAACAACGTTAATTTTAAATTTTTTACTGAGAGAGAGACTACTGCAAATTATATGTTCAAGCTCCAAATTATATGTTCAAGCTTCGTCACTGAGAGAGACGATTGCAAATTATAGGTTGACTTGGAAAAGAGATATTAAGAAGAAGTGGCCAGCCGAGGAGGAGATAGAAGGCTCGGAGGCAGGGGCCATTCGAGGATGAGGCAGTAGAAGAAGCCGATGAAGAAGCTTTGTTTTGGTGCCGGCGGCTCCTTTATTATTTAGGAGAAGAGAAGAAATTAAATAATATGAAACATAATAAAGACACCTCAGACGGCTATTAGAGAAAGGTCAACAAAGGTGGAGGGTGGCGGCTGGGGGTTGTGATCAGCAGAGTTTTAACCTAAAGCTCTAATACCATGTTAGATAATGGATTGCTTTATTGACTATTCAAAAGACAAGTACATAATATATAGAGAATACTCAAACCCTAATTACTAAACTCTAAAGAGCTTTGATATAAACCTTAATCACTAACACTTTTGTCCGAAATATTTCAAATACACTTGCTTACACTTTAAAACGAATCAACTTCATTAAAAAAATCTGAACATTACTGCTTTCTTTCCAGGATCCTTGGACTCTACCAAGATCTACTGTGATTCAATACGATAATGACAGTCTAATAAACTAATCATATAATTTGTATGTAAAGCGTCGTCATTGCAAAGTTTAAAAGTGGAAGGACGAAAATGGAAGACATAGAAGTGGCATGTCTAATGCTCGGACACATGGCTGGTTGGGAGGGTTGAAGGCCAATATTGGAAAGTGGAAACGTAAGTAAGAGAACACTCTACTCGGGATCCAACGCATTCTCTTGTTATGTTAATTTATGATTTAACCTATTTAAATTACTTCAAATCAGTTAAAGAAATAAATATTATTTAATTTAATGGTTTATGGTCATTAAAGTTTTTTTTTAAACGTGTTTTAATATTAAACCTGTTTGTTATTTAAAAAATATCGATTACAATATTTTATTATAGTTTTTTTATATTGATTTAATATCCTATATATGGACGTCTTAAGGACGTATGATCATATAGTGCGTGTTTTAAAAGGGGCCTAATTTTATATATGATTCAAAGGTTAATGACTTAAAAATGTAATATATTTTTTGATTTGTATACATTTAGTTATTAACTTTTTTTTCGTCCATATTTACTCCTTCAACTTGTTAAACTGTACACATTTAGTCCTGATGACCGGCTACTCCAGGTTAGCCGGTAAAAAGGACTTAATAGGATAATATATTTCTCACTTTGTACACATTTAGTCCTTAATATTTTTGTACACATTTAGTCCTTAATATTTTTTTTTGTTGCAAAATAAGTCATTTTTGTTTTTGTACTCATTCAGTACTTATAAATAATTTCTTTAGATTTTTCTCAAATCTTACGTAGATAGTCACGTGGTGGTGGGATAGGTTGAGGTGGGTCTGCTATATGTTGTAGTGCGGGCCAGGTGTAAGCCATAGGCACGGATGCTCGAGAAAAGCGGTTGGGTTAAGACGGCATGCCGACAAACCCTGGGTATTCTAGTCCGATGACTAATTGGACATGTTGCATTTGGCATTCCAGTCCAATGACTGCTTGGGCCAAGGTATTCCAATCTGATGAGTGTGGGGCCTTTATACATGATAATACGTTTATTGTATCACGTATTTTGGGGGAAACTCACTAAACTTTGTGTTTACCCAGTTGTTTATGTTTTCAAATTCTATCGTTGATCGAGGGAAGGTGAAAACATGACAATACACATTCATCAACAATATTGAGGATTCTGCGTTTCTTATATCAGTCTGATTTTCGATAAATGTATTTTGGAATAAACGTTTTTTCTTAATAATGGATTTATAACAAGGGAGTTTTGCCTTATTTAAAAATGAAAATTTTTTGATGTGAAAATGAGACGTTACACATAAACATCAACAACTCTACACACTTCATCAATGATTGTTCCACGTAAGATGTCGTGAGAAAAACCTAAAGAAATCATTCATAAGTACTGAATGAATATAAAAACAAAAATGACTTATTTTGAAACAAAAAAATATTGAGGACTAAATGTGTACAAAAATAGTAAGGACTAAATGTGTACAAAAATATTAAGGACTAAATGTGCACAAAATGAGAAATATATTACCATATTAAGTCATTTTTACCGGCTAACCTGGAGTAACCGGTCATAAGGACTGAATGTGTACAGTTTAACAAGTTGAAGGGGGTAATGTGGACGAAAAAAAAACTTAGTGACCAAATATGTACAAATAAAAAAATATATTACCCTTTTAAGTCATTATCCCATGATTCAATATACAATCCAATAATCTAAGACGAAACTCATGTTTTGTTTAAATTCTAAATGCTTACTCTAAAATTAAAAATTAAAATATCTCACTTTTTTTTTTTGTTTTTTAAATAGTCTTAAAATTAAAAATTAAAAGCTCACGTTTGTTTCGATTCCAAAATTCTAAAGTTACGACTATTATAAAACTCACATGGTGTTTCTCGTTTTCTGGTTTTCTGATTCCACTAGATTTCATCTTTCGTTTTTAATTACACCCATGCATTCATATTTGATTTTTGACTTAAACAGATAAGTGCTCCACTATTCTTAATTAGTGAATCTAATGGTTTCTGATTTTTATATGTTGATTGATATCTAGATACTAACACATTTATCATGAATGAATGGAATTTTGGCTTCACATTAGTGTATTACAAAATTTCATTTTGTTTTGATGGTTTGATTGATTTCTTTGATTGCTAGTTTCGTCTAGTTTTTGTAATTATGTTATTTTAATTTTTTGAAATTATACATCATAAGCATTTATCGAATAGTGAAAAACATTGAAAAGAAAAAGATGAAGAATTAAGAAAGTCTTAAAGTGAGGTTCTTGATAGGCTTATACAAAAAAACCTCGCTTTTTTTTTTTCTCAAAATCAAAACATTGACAATGATGACTATTAAGAACTATATATTAGAGAGTTTAATTATGAAGAATTGATGATCAACTTTGCTACACAATTCATGTAACTATGTAACATTATATATATATATATATATATATATATATATATATATATATATGATATTATCAGTCTTTTGTCCTGCTGTATTTTTAACATTTATCGAATTATCTTTCTTATATATATAAAAAATTTATATTTAATGGCCTATTTTTAATTTTCGTGCAGATCCTTTAAAGTCAAACAAAATTGTCTTATCCTATTTCGCTTGCGAATGACTTGATATGATAATATATTATGTATATTATACATTTATTCACTAAACTAGTTTACCTATACAATTATTGTTAAAACTTTTTTTTTCAATTGTACAAAATTTTAACCTTTTTAGGTTTTTTACAATTTATTTTAATATAACATTCAGTTCAGGTGAGCAATTGTCAATTTAAAAATTCAAAGGTTTTGCCCTACTCACGACGTGAGATAAGTATGTCACGTCGTGAGGAGATTAATGCAATCGCGCATCACCTTTGGGCTCATGATGTGAGAACATAATGGCTCACGATGTGAGAACTGCCTATGAAGAAACCCTAATTTTGGGGGTTTTTATTTCCATATTTAAAGGAAGTAAGGGCTAGGGTTAGCCCACCCTTAACCTTCATCACCTCCTTGTACTCCCCTTTGAAATCCTAACATCCATATTTGATCTTGAGCTTATTTGTGTTGATTTTAGCCAAAGAGAAGGAGAGGAAGAGCATATAATCCATCATTTATGCATTCAAGTCTCACCATTAAGCATTTACACACCTTCTGGACCTTTTGTGAGTATCAAGTTCATTGCTTTATGAGTCTATAAGCTTAGATCTAGGTTTTATGCTTAATCTTTCATATATAAGATGATAGAGTGGTTGAAATCCATAAAGTTGTCAACTTTATGGATCTCTAGTGTTCCTAGAGTAGTATATTTGTAACACTGTGAATTTCAAAATAATTTTTTGCATAATATAAAAACATATTTATTTACTTTTCATAAAACATCAGTGTTTGAAACTCCAATCAATGTCATACAATGAATCCCAAGATCACATATCATAAAAATCCCATGTGTGTGTACTGATCACGCCAGCGCCTTCCCACGGTCATCACTAGTACCTGAAACAAATAACACCAACACTGTAAGCACAAAGCTTAGTGTGTTCCCCAAAATACCACACATAACACATATTAGCCACTCGAGGCTATAACTCTGTGGGCCCGTAGACCCTACTCTGTGAACCCTCTGGTTCTAACTCTGGGAACCTTCCGGTTCCAACTCTATAAACATGCACAGCATAAATCACATAGAAATAATGCAGTACAACACATAACATACATATAGCATACAAATACTCTGTCACATAACTCTGATTACCTACTCAATGTAAACTATAGTGAGAAGACTCACCTCGTGTATCTCGATAACTCGCAAATCCCGGAAATCACTCGCGCTCGATCCTCCGAGCTATAATCCTCCTATAACACCATATATCTCTAATTAACACTTTTACAACTAAGGTTGACTACCCTTATCAAGTCAACACTGGTCAACGGTCAACGGTCAACGGTTAACTTTGACCGGACTCGGCGAGTGCACTAGAGCGACTCGGCGAGTCTATACGTGTTCACTGACTCCCTAGGATCGTCTCTTGACACGTCGAGTACTTCCCTGACTCGACGAGTTCCACCTGGCATGAATCGCGGGGCCACCACGACTCAACTCGCCGAGTCTCAAGAACAACTCGGCGAGTTCCAGCTTGACTCAGTCCACCTGTCAACCCTCTCTGACTCTCCCAGACTCACTGAGTCAACCCTTAACTCGGTAAGACCACTCGCTGAGTGGCTATGGGCAATCTTCATGCTACTCGCCGAGTCTGTTCTTCGGACTCGGCGAGTCTAAGCCATGCATGGACTCAAACTCACTCCTAAGGTCAGATCCATTACAGTAACTCATAGATCCAATCCTTCCAAGCACATTTATCACGTAAAGTTACAATCTTGGCTACCATGCAACGCCTACAAGGCCTCTTTTGGTGAAATGACATCTAAAATGGTAACCTAAGTCCACAACTCAAAAGGAAAGGCATAAAGCAGAGCATTTGGGACTCTCTGGACCTACTAAGGTCCAGATCTAGGTACCAATTCCCCATGGGACCTCTCACACTCCAATTACAAGGCATACAAGGCATGAAGAAACCCCAGATTTGACCATATCAATAAAAACACGAGATTAAGCTCTGAATAATACCTCAAATAGCTTCCTCTGCCGAAATGGAAGTAGATCCAAGCTCCCCAACTCTCCTAGCTTGGCCTTCCTCTTCCCTTCTTGCTAACACACACAAGGATGATGAATAAGGGCCTCTTTTCACTCTCACAAGGACTCTCAGATGCTCTAGTGCTCTGAAGGTGGAAGGTAGCCGCAATGAAGGGTTATATGGTCCTTTAAATAGGGCTTAGGGACGGGAAATTAGGGTTTCATTAAACAGCGTGGACTCGCCGAGTCCGGACGCGAACCGGCGTCCAAATCCGCGATCATACTCGGCGAGTCTAGGCTCCAACTCGCCGAGTCTCCTCACAAATTACCAAAAATAAATAATGAATAATACCTGGGAATCCGGGCTGTTACAATTCTCCCCCACTAGAACTAGACTTCGCCCTCGAAGTCTCGCTCTGCAAATAACTCTGGATGCTGCTCACGCATCTCACGCTCCAGTTCCCAAGTCATCTCGGACCCCTTCCGATGCTGCCACTGAACCAAACCAGGGGTACCTCCTTGTTCCTCAGAACCTTGATTTTCCGATTTCTGATTGCCACTGGTCTCTCAGCATAATTTAGGCTCGCATCCACCTGAATATCCTCTAATGGAACCACTGCCGACTCATCGGCTATACACTTCCTCAGCTGCGATACATGGAAAGTGTCGTGTATCTGCCCCAACTCTGCTGGCAAATCCAAACGATAGGCTACCCGCCCTACCCTCACGACTACCCGGAATGGACCAATATATCGGGGCCCCAACTTGCCCCTCTTCCTGAATCGAATCACTCCTTTCCAAGGAGTGACCTTCAGGAGAACAAGGTCGCCAACCTGAAACTCAAGCTCGGACCGGCATCTGTATGCATAACTCTTCTGACGACTCTGAGCGGTCAACAACCTCTGTCTGACCTGCTGGATCAGCTCTGTCGTCTGAAGCATGATCTCTGTACTGCCCATCACGCACTTTCCAACCTCTCCCCAACAAATGGGGGTCCGACACCTCCTCCCATACAACAGCTCAAAGGGCGGCATACCAATGCTCGAATGATGGCTGTTGTAGGAAAACTCTGCCAAGGGTAAATATGCATCCCAACTACCCCCGAAATCCAACACACATGCCCGGAGCATGTCCTCGAGCGTCTGAATCGTCCGCTCACTCTGACCGTCTGTCTGAGGATGATATGCGGTGCTAAAATGCAGCCTAGTAACCAACTCCTCATGAAACTTCTTCCAGAATCTGGAAGTGAAACGCACGTCTCAGTCTGAAACAATCGAGATCGGCACCCCATGCCGAGATACCACTTCCCTCATGTACACCTCTGCCAATTTCTCTGCTGAAGAACTCTCGCTGATAGCAAGAAAGTGAGCGCTCTTCGTCAACCTGTCCACAATCACCCAAATTGCATCAACTCCTCTGGCAGTCCTTGGCAACTTGGTGATAAAATCCATGGTGATCTGTTCCCACTTCCATTCGGGAACCTCCAACGGCTGCAACGTAGCATGTGGTGCTCGGCCTTAACCCTACGGCAGGTCAAGCACCTCTCAACAAACCACGCAACATCCCTCTTCATACAGGGCCACCAATACTCCTTTCTCAGGTCCAAATACATCTTAGTGGCCCCAGGATGGATCAAAAATTTTGACCGATGAGCCTCTTCCATCAAAATCGCACGCGTTCCTCCCACAAACGGCACCCAGATACGCCCCTAAAATGTCATAAGCCCCCGACCATCGGTAACGAACTCTGAAACCAAACCAACAACCCGCTCTTTCTTCTACATCTCAGGTTGCACAGCCTCGGCCTGTGCCCCATGAATGGCGTCCAACACTGGAGCAACCACGGTCAATGTCAAACATACATCCCGCAGCGGGGTGCTCTCCGCCCTGCGGCTCAGTGCATCGGCTACAACATTAGCCTTGCCTGGATGGTACAGGATCTCACAATCATAATCCTTGACCACGTCCAACCACCTTCTCTGTCGCATATTTAGGTTGGGCTGATCCATCAAATATTTCAAACTCTTATGGTCCGTGTATATCGTACACCGAACCCCATACAGGTAGTGACGCCAAATCTTGAGGGCGAACACCACTGCCCCCCAACTCTAGATAATGGGTGGGATATCTCATCTCATGAGGCTTCAGCTACCTCGATGCATATGCTATCACATGCCCTCTCTGCATCATCACCGCCCCCAACCCCAAAATCGATGCGTCACAGTATACCACAAAGTCCTCCATCCCTTCCGGGAGGGCTAACACCGGGGCTTCGCATAACCTTTGGCGAAGTGTCTCAAAGGAGGCCTGCTGCTCGGGGCCCAATGAAAAAGCAACACCCTTCCGGGTCAACCTGGTGAGTGGCACTGCGATTTTAGAGAAATCCTTGATAAATCTCCGATAATACCCTGCCAACCCTAGGAAACTCCTGATCTCGGAGGGTGACCTCGGCACCTCCCAACTCATCACCGCCTCAACTTTGGCCGGGTTGACCAATATCCCTTCCTGATTAACAAGATGTCCTAAGAACTGGACCTCCCGCAACCAGAAATCACACTTGGAGAATTTGGCATAAAGCCTCTCCGATCTCAGAACTCCGAGAACCTTTCTCAAATGCTCCTCATGTTTCTCTCTAGATCTCGAATATACCAAAATGTCGTCAATAAATACAATCACCGACCGATCCAGCATCGGCCTACACACTCGTTTCATGAGATCCATGAACACTGTCGGGGCATTGGTGAGCCCAAAAGGCATCACCACAAACTTGTAATGCCCATAACGCGTCCTGGACGCTGTCTTCTGGACGTCCTCATCCCGCACCCTCACCTGATGATATCCATACCTCAAATCGATCTTGGAGAACCAAGATGGTGCCTGCAACTGATCGAACAAATCGTCGATCCTCGGCAACGGGTAACGGTTCTTGACCGTCAGCTTGTTCAACTCCCGGTAATCAATGCACATCCGGTGTGAACCATCCTTCTTCTTGACGAACAGGATAGGTGCTCCCCACGGCGAGCTGCTCGGCCGAATAAACCCCTTCCCCAGCAGCTCCTGAAGCTGCGAGGATAACTCTTGCATCTCTGGAGGTGCAAGGCGATAAGGCACCTTAGCGATAGGCGCGGCCCCCGGAACCAAATCGATACTGAACTCCACTTGCGTCACAGGAGGCACACCCGGCAAATCCTCAGGAAATACATCAGGGAACTCACGTACTACCGAAACCTCCTCAACAGACCTCGGTCTCTCGGAATCCACCCGTGTATCCATCACATACACCACAAAACCCTTACAGCCCTGCTGTAGACACTGCCTTGCCCTAGCGGCCGAACAAAACGCTGATCCAGAACGTGTACCCTCGCCGTACACCGTAAGAACTCCCCCACTAGGGTCTCGTATGGTCACCAGCTGTCGCTCGCAGTCGATAACCGCACCGAATCTGCTCAACCAGTCCATGCCCACAATAGCACAGACATCACCCATCGCAATAGGAACCAGATCAATCGGGAAATCAACAACGAAAATCTCGACTACGCACCCTCGGAGAACCTCCATGGCATATATCACCCTCTCGTCAGCTATGGAAACTCTCAGAGGCCGACTCAACGCCTCACGACCAACACTGATATGCTGACTAAAAGCCAAAGATACAAAAGATCGACTCGCACCCTAGTCAAACAACACCAAGGAAGGTACAGAATTCACAAGAAAAGTACCTACGCATAACAGAATATAAGCATAATATCTCAACATCAAAATAAATACACGAAAGAATACATACCAGCCACGACATCGGGTACTGCGTGGACCTCCTCCGCGGTCAACTGAAAAGCTCTCCCTCATGCTCTCGGTGCCTCGGCCTTCACTGGCCGACTCTCGGTAGCTCTGATGGAGGCATGGGCAGATCCCTGAGGTGCTCCCAGAGATGATCCTCGCAATTGCGGACACTCTGCCTTCCGGTGTCCGGTCTGGTTGCAGTGAAAACACACCGCAAACCCCTTGGGGCAGTCCTTGGCCATGTGCCCCTCCTTGCCACACTTGTAGCAAGATCCCGCTCTACAGACTCCATCATGACCCTTGCTGCACTTCCCACAAGTGCGGACCTTCTGGCTCCCTGGTTTAGGATCAGCGGGCTTGGCCCGCTTGGCTGCCGGCTGAGACTGCGCCGGTCGCCGATCCCTCCCCTGAGACTCCGCCTCCTCCCTGGCCTAAGTCTCTAGCTCAATCTCCCTCTTCCGGGCATTTACCTGAAGCTCGGTAAATGTCTGGTACGAGGAGTTCGCCGCGAACTCCCGAATGTCTCGCCTCAAGATACTCAAATATCGGCTCATACGTGCCTGCTCCGTGGACACGTGCTCAGGGCAGAACATCGCCCTCTCATGGAACATCCTGGTAATCACCGTAACAGACTCAGTACCCTGCTTGAGGGTCAGAAATTCTTGGGCCAAACGCTCCCTCTCCACCTGGGGAACGTACTCATCTCGAAACATGGCAGTGAACCTCTCCTAGGTCACTGCCGCAAGCTCAGCAGGCGTAAAGTGCGCCGTCACAAACTTCCACCAGTCCTTCGCTCCCAAGCGAAGCTGGTTCAGCATGAACCGAACCTTCAAATAATCAGGAGTTGAGAGTGAAGAAACACCCCTCTATGTCAGAAATCCACCTCATAGCCGCCACCGGGTCCTGGGTCCCATCAAACTCTGGTGGTTTTGTGTTGCTGAACTCTCGGAACAGCAACGCATCACCACCCTGCGGCCTCGTGGCAGCAATAGTTGCGGTAGCCGCTGCAACAGCAACCTCAGAAAGAGCGGCATAACGCTCGTCGAAGGTCTCAATCAACGTGGTCTTAATAGACACGAACATCTCTGGTATCTCCGCCCTGATGGCTGCGGCCACCTCCTCATGGATGATCCGGCGGATCTCCTCATCACTGATCTCACTGCTCTCAGGCATCAGACGTGTCCTCACCATGATCTACCTCTGAAATACAACATACGATAAATTAGAATCCATTTGAGCATACTCACACTCGACAACTCATCCCTCCTTGATCCTTGGTATTCCAAAGATTCCTACTTGGGCTGTACACCGCTCCGGTGCTTTCAGTAGTACGGGCCCAATACTACTGTCTGCACCGTATCAGAATACACCCCAAGTCCTCCTCTTCGGATCCCAAATTCCAAGTACTCTATCATGTACAATCCACTCTCTAACAAATCTCTCATAAGCCCCTCGCTGCTACCTACTCATTCTCGAGCATCTCATAGCAGCTCACCTCTCCCTAGGCTAAGGCATCACAAATCAGGCCACTCTAGTCCTAATAGGAGTACCTAGCCTACTCTAGCATGAGAATACATCATATCAATATCAATATCACATAACAGGAGGGTATTTTGGGAAATCACCGTTCGGGCGCGGACTGATCGTACACACACTCTGCTCTGCATTCTTCCAAAAATCTTTTACTCTTTTTGAAAATACTTCTCAAATCCTCAGTTTGAGTTCAAATACGCCCGAAGGTGTACTCGAATCCCTCAAACCAAGGCTCTGATACCAACTTGTAATACCGTGAATTTCAAAATAATTTTTCGCAGAATATAAAAACATATTTATTTAATTTTCATAAAACATCAGTGTTTGAGACTCCAATCAATGTCATACAATGAATCCCAAGATCACATATCATAAAAATCCCATGTGTGTGTACTGATCAAACCGGCGCCTTCCCACAGTCATCACTAGTACCTGAAACAAATAACACCAACACTGTAAACACAAAGCTTAGTGAGTTCCCCAAAATACCACACATAACACATATTAGCCACTCGAGGCTATAACTCTGTGGGCCCGTAGACCCTACTCTGTGAACCCTCTGGTTCTAACTCTGGGAACCTTCCGGTTCCAACTCTATAAACATGCACAACATAAATCACATAGAAATAATGCAGTACAACACATAACATACATATAGCATACAAATACCCTGTCACATAACTCTGATTACCTACTCAAGGTAAAGTATAGTGAAAAGACTCACCTCGTGTATCTCGATAACTCGCAAATCCCGGAAATCACTCGCGCTTGATCGTCCTAGCTATAATCCTCCTATAACACCATATATCTCTAATTAACACTTTTACAACTAAGGTTGACTACCCTTATCAAGTCAACACTGGTCAACTCTGGTCAACGGTCAATGGTCAACTTTGACCAGACTCGGCGAGTGCACTAGAGCGACTCGGCGAGTCTATACGTGTTCACTGACTCCCTAGGATCGTCTCTTGACATGTCGAGTACTTCCCTGATTCGAGGAGTTCCACCTGGCATGAATCGCGGGGCCACCACGACTCAACTCGCCGAGTCTCAAGAATAACTTGGCGAGTTCCAGCTTGACTCAGTCAACTTGTCAACCCTCTCTGACTCTCCCTGACTCACTGAGTCAACCCTTAACTCGGTAAGACCACTCGCTGAGTGGTTATGGGCAATCTTCATGCTACTCGGCGAGTCTGTTCTCCGGACTCGGCGAGTCTAAGCCATGTATGGACTCAAACTCACTCCTGAGGTCAGATCCGTTCCAGTAACTCATAGATCCAGTCCTTCCAAGAACATTTATCACGTAAAGTTACAATCTTGGCTACCATGCAACGCCTACAAGGCCTCTTTTGGTGAAATGACATCTAAAATGGTAACCTAAGTCCACAACTCAAAAGGAAAGGCATAAAGCAGAGCATTTGGGACTCTCTGGACCTACTAAGGTCCAGATCTAGGTACCAATTCCCCATGGGACCTCTCACACTCCAATGACAAGGCATACAGGCATGAAGAAACCCCATATTTGACCATATCAATAAAAACACAAGATTAAGCTCTGAATAATACCTCAAATAGCTTCCTCTGCCGAAATGGAAGTAGATCCAAGCTCCCCAACTCTCCTAGCTTGGCCTTCCTCTTCCCTTCTTGCTAACACACACAAGGATGATGAATAAGGGCCTCTTTTCACTCTCACAAGGACTCTCAGATGCTCTGGTGCTCTCAAGGTGGAAGGTATCCGCAATGAAGGGTTATAAGGTCCTTTAAATAGGGCTTAGGGCCGGGAAATTAGGGTTTCATTAAGCAGCGTGGACTCGCCGAGTCCACTCTTGGACTCGCCGAGTCCGGACGCGAACCGGCGTCCAAATCCGCGATCATACTCGGCGAGTCTAGGCTCCAACTCGCCGAGTCTCCTCACAAATTACCAAAAATAAATAATGAATAATACCTGGGAATCCAGGCTGTTACAATATTTGCTAGATCTGGAATATGATTGAGTTTTAAGACTCTTGCATGAGATTTGGTTTCATTTCCTTCTTTTGTGCCCTAGTTAGTGTTTGGGACATGCATGTCCAAAATCCACGATGTTGTTAATGTTCTGGAGTAAATAAGACAGCGTGGAGGATTTGGTTGCTTAGCCAAAAAGGGATTAAGAGTTTCATTAAGAACTTCTAATCAGAGCTTTCTCACGACGTGAGTATAAGGGGTGTCATGACATGGGGAGAGTATGAAAGATCTAGTATGTTTAAGAATCATATTAAAGTGATATTGTAAAAATTGGTAATTTTAGGTCAGAATGCGTCGACCAAACCACCGCAATAAAATTATTATATTATGAACCAAGGAATAAAATGATGGAATGATAAAATATATATGGGACATTTTAAATTTATAACCACTTTCCAAATATCTCAATTTGTTAAAAAACTTGCCTAACGATGCAAAATTTTGGAATTTTTTAATTATTTTATAATTAACGTTTAAGAAGACTAATGTGTGATAAATTAAACATCACAAATACAATGCCAACTAATTTATGGTTAAAGTAAAACATTAATAGTGTTTAAAAATTAATAAATGTCATTTGTTCAAAAAGAGGAAACATTTCTATTTTATTGCAAATTATATAAATTTTCACTAGCTTAAATAAGCCATCTCACTACATATATACTACTTATGGATTAAAAGACCCATGCTCACCTACTTTATAAAAAGTAAATCCTACGTATACCAATTCTATATAATTGGAGAAAAGCAACCATCAAATAAATTTTGGCTACATATAAATTCCTAGAAACCCTCTATGGAGTCCTTTCCCACCTTTAAAGCAATTACATGGAACCCATAAGTCACATACTAGTATATTTGAGATAATAGTATTTTTATTATAATTCAAATAGTGTTGGTAGAGTCTAGTCTCCAAATAATCAACATTTGGAATAGCCTAAATTATGACATAACTATTGAATCATTGCAAAAAATTAAGAGGAGTTATTCTGTAATATGGCAGCCACTATGAGTAATAGTCAAATGTCCGTTCTTTTACTATTAGCTGCACATTTCATTCATTACCTCCATACACTCCCTCCTACATCACACAATGGAACCACTTGGGGGATCAAAAAGTTTATAAATACCAAACTTGTTCCCCATTTAAGACACCCACAAAACCCACGTAAAACTCCCTCACTCACTGCATAACTTTTATTTCAATCTCAACCCAAGAATACCTCTCTTGGAGGTGTTGAACTTACAATTTCCAGCAAACAAAGAAGAGACAAGAGCCTTAGTTTCCTTCCTTGTTATCAGTTTGTGGTCTGTCATGAGAAGCTTTCAAAAAAATAACTAATCTCGAGCTTAGATCACACAACAAAGGTGAGTCTTTATGGCCCCTTTTCTTTGAGTTTTACAAATTTTGGGGGGGGGGGGGGAGATACATACACTTTTTGCATGCTAGATAAGAAAGTATAATACCATAATATGTTATATACTCTTTAATATTTTCTCTAACATGTTACCACCCAACATCTTATCTATATCAAAAGAAACATGCAACGAGTATACGAAAATATTTCATACATGATAAACTAGCTCTTTTGTTGTTCATGTAGCGTTAAAAAATTATATGAAATATTAGATGCCAATATAAATATATGTGTTGGTATTATCTTTGTGACATAAGTCCAGGCAAGTATTTTTGGTTGATAATCAAAACTAACCATTATTGTTAGAATGTGTTGGAACCTGAAAGTGAACCTCTAGCAATCACCAAATAAGTTCCTAAGTCAGTTTCAGTTCCGGAGTGAAAATGTTTCGGAGTGAATTTGTGTTTTGAAGTATAGCTTGCGTCCGGAGGAGAAGTTCATAAGAAGATATTCCGAACATAGTGAAGACATTCCGGAATGAAGACTGTGTCTGAAATAATGATTTGTCCGAAGCTATTTTACTCATCTGTATTAATTGTATTTGTCATTTTGTTTGATGTAACATGTCATAGGACTTAGTCTTTTTTTGTCAAAACATAGATAATCAGAGTGTCAGGAGTAACTCTATTATCTGGTTCTATGTATGTGTCATGGTCAGAATGATGTAATCAGTCTTCCTATTTATAGGAGAATTTAATGGCAAAGTACTTGACATATTTTTCAACCTAAGATATCATTATTCTTGTTTACTTAGCTTTCTATTTCCTTTCATATCAAACATTCTTCTTGTTCATTTATTGTCTT
Source organism: Lactuca serriola (assembly GCF_051521515.1). Taxonomy (NCBI): domain Eukaryota; kingdom Viridiplantae; phylum Streptophyta; class Magnoliopsida; order Asterales; family Asteraceae; genus Lactuca; species Lactuca serriola. Next base: position 63,502,463 of record NC_136412.1, on the reverse strand, counting down.
TACTTTGATTTAACTCTTCATTTATGTCTTGAGTATTTTGTTGAATTCATTACTTCAGACTTGACTGGTCTTGCCAGACTTGACTGGAACTCCTCTTAGTAAGCAGACATTGATCTTAAGCATTAACTCAAGGTTTTAGTTTTAAAACCTTGTCCCTGCGCATCAGATTCCTTGAACTCATAATTGGTATAAGAGCTTGAGTGGTTGTCCTTTGAATCCATAAGATCAGATTATAGTTGGTTTGAAACTACCTTGGTATTTCAACCATTTCTGTGTTCAGGAAAAAAGTTATTCTATATACCACTTTTGCTTGAAGATATCTTAACTTCAATGGTTGCTTCTATTACTCAACAAATGTATTCAATGCAAATTGTAAATAGCGTGGGTTGCCCTGCACGAGCCCCATTGCTAGTTGTTGAAGTATATGATCATTGGAAAGTCAGAATGGAAAGGTTTTTACTGGGTAAAGAAAAAGGTGAAGCTATCGAGAGACCCGTCAAAGAAGGTCCTCATGTTGTAGTTAGAACAACTGTTAGAGATGCTGCTGCTCAACTCATTGGTCAAGATGAACAACATCTAGCTCCTCTCACTGCTGACGATATTTAGAAGTTGCATGCTGATCAAGTGGCATTTTCTGAAATGGTGTTTGGTGTCCCACCATCTCTCTTTAAACATATTAAGTTGTGTAAATCTGCCAAAGAGATTTGGGATACTCTTCAATATCTGTTCGAAGGTTCGGAAAACATGAAGGATAATCGCCTGACCTCTGTCGTCAATGATTTTGATACGTTCACAACTACTCCTGGTGAATCAGTTGCCTCAGCCTCCAACCGATATCGAATCGTACTTAACAACATGATTGCTCCTGGGATTCTCTGAACTCCTTTGGAGTACAATCTCAAGTTCATCAACAGTCTCTGTAAAGGATGGGGAAATGTGAAATATTGTCTTCAAAGCAATGGTTCTATAAAGAAGTTGAAGCTTTTTCAACTATTTGATGAACTTCAAGGTCATGAGTCAAATGTTGCTCAGACCTTAAGAGAACTTTCTAGAGATCCTCTCGCCCTTGTTAGCTCACCCGTTTCTAACTTATCCACCTTAGACCCCTTTAAATCTATCCTTACACTTGTTCAACCCTCTTCACCCATCGCACCTACTCATAACTATCATGTTGATTGTAATCCTGATTCCAAAGCTATGGACTCTAAACTTCGTTTTCAACAGGAGTTTGCACTACTCTCCATGAAATATAAACGTCTTTTTAACCCTTCTCACAAACCATACCAAAATCGTTTTCATGCTCCTCACCAAAACAATCCTAAATCATACTCTGCTCCGGAACCTCAATCCACTCCGGAAAATCCACTAGACTATAAACCCAATCTCACTAAACCAAACTCCACCCCAGAACCACAACAACTTCCTAAAAATGACAAACCAAAAACTGTATGTCACAAATGTGGTCATGCTAATCACTATGCTAAGGACTGTTTGGCTGACATTCCACAAAAAACCAAAAATCTAGGATTATGCTTACTATGCACAAAGAGCTAAAGAGATGGCTGAAAGTGAAAAGGCTTTTGTTTCGACTGTATCAAGAGATGTGGAAAGATACTGGTCCTCCAGAGATGGTGATGATATGGAGAATGGAAAAAACATGTGTCTGATGGCAAGACAAACAATTGAATGTGATGAAGACTATTTGTCATCTGGGTCAGAAGATGATGATGATGGTGCTGAACCAAACTACTGCTACATGGCCACAAATAATCCAACAGGTCAAAGCATTCTTTAGCAGGTAAAATCCATGATCACTGACAATAATTTTGATTTATCTCTTTGTGAATCCTATCTAACCCAAATACAAACAGATATGAATACCATCTATAGAGCCTATGCATCTGCCATAGAAGCCAATGAGAAGAAGGACAGTGAATTAAATCGTCTTAGGTTACATTTCGAGGATATGAAGTTAAAAATAGGATCTTTAGAACGTGAACTTGTAATGTCAAAAGACGAATGTATCATTTTGAATGATAAATGTGAAATCAGCTATTCAGAAAGAAATATCTTACTTTTGGATAACAAACATCTTAATGCTAAAATAGATGATTTGCATAATTCCATTGACATTCTTGAAGCAAATGAGCGGATGACACATAATTTTCGTCATCCTTGGTCAAAAGCACCAGGCCTCGGAAGCAAGTTTTCGAATCCCATCGCAGGTCCCTTGAAGGAGTTACAAAACTTATATTTTATGGGAGATATTCCGAACAACCAACATTCGGACACCACTGTTTCTCCTTTGTCACCCCTTCTTGAGACATGTGACGAATTTGCATCTCTTATTCCATTGACATTCTTGAAGCAAATGAGCGGATGACACATAATTTTCGTCATCCTTGGTCAAAAGCACCAGGCCTCGGAAGCAAGTTTTCGAATCCCATCGCAGGTCCCTTGAAGGAGTTACAAAACTTATATTTTATGGGAGATATTCCGAACAACCAACATTCGGACACCACTGTTTCTCCTTTGTCACCCCTTCTTGAGACATCTGACGAATTTGCATCTCTTATTCATGAGTTTCAACCAATAGTTGTCAAGTGTCCTGATTCCACGCCTCTTCCGCATCTGATAAACCTGGACCTGAATCAGACCATGGAATTCCATCATAGTGTCTCAAATTGTATACATCTTGTTTTGAAACACAGTCCTACTAACAACTGTGTTGTCGAGGATATAATTACAATGACAACTGAAAAAGTTGCTTCTGAGTTTGCATGGGCACCCTTAGATGATAAATTTGAAACCTCAAGCAATGTCTCCTCTGATTCATGTGAATCAAAATCCCTAGTGATTTCCAAAACAAACTTGGTTCCTGTCAAGCCCAAGTTTAGCAATCCCTACCATGGTCAAACTTCTAAGTCAACATCTGACTCCAAGAAGAAACCCTCACTGAATAG